>NC_072401.2:154278181-154888409 GCF_028858775.2 Pan troglodytes
CAGTGATAAATCCACTCCATCAGTTCTATTTCCTTTAATCTTTTGACTTCTTCCTCTATATTATGCTATGGGTTTTTAGGCATTCAACTTCTTTTAGTATAAATCAATGCTGAGACCAAAGGAGCAAACAATTAGAACCACTCCTGGCTACTTGAACGAGAACAATGAATTCAGAATCTCTGATAACTGCACCATACCAATACATTCAGCCAAATGCAAAAGCATGTTTCTTTCTCTCTCACATCATCATCATCACCCATTTCTGTACATATTCCTGAAGGTTTTGCTGCTTTGTCAGCAAAAAAAAAAAAAAAAAAAAAACTTTAAAAAAATTACATATAATCCTTTTCTTCCCATTGTGACTGCAAAGGTGCAGCATGATATAGTCTGACTCCAGTTACAGGTATGGAAACATGAGTATCGTGGGAAGGGGTATGAGGAAACTAGCTTCCCCATGGATGGTAACTGTCTTAAGCAAGGTTGTTAACACAGGGAAGGATGGCTTCTGCTAGCAGGAGAGACTCAGAGTTTGCAGACTTGAAGTATTATGTGTCCGCAATTCCCCATATACAGAAATGTATTCAAAAGATTATTAGCAGCCAAAAATATCTCATGTACAATTTAAAAAGTGGGTATTTATAAATTTCAATTCTGTTTCCTCATATTTTCTTAAAATTAAGCAACATAAGATTTCTTCTATTTGGTTTTGTTACCATGCATCTGATTAATATTAATTATTACAACTTCACACTAAGATCAGGCAGCATTATGGTACTCAAATTTAAGAGCAATTGAATTTGTGCCTCTAGAGGGCAGCATTTCTCACAGGATAGACAAGTCCGACTTAAAGTCACTGTGGAAGAAGCTTAAGAAATGCAGGAAGACAAGCTTTAGCAAGTTTCTTTCTTGTAAGATATCTCAAAGCCTTTGATATATTAATGTGCATGGTAAAATACTCAATAGGCCATTATTATGGTACACAGTGTTTCTTCAAACTTAATTACAGAACTCTTTCAAGGACCATCTCTAGTGACTAGCAGAATGCACATTGGAAACCATCTAAATAGGCAAATTCTCTCAAGACAAGTTCCGCTTCCTTCTTCATTCATGAACTTATGCTTCATAGGATTCTTAAAACAAGTTTTCAGACATCTCCTTATATTCTCATATCACGAGATCAAGACAGAATGAAATAAACATCAGCAATAACATTCATTTACTTCTGTAGAAATCAAAAACATGGAGAACTTATTGCCTAACTTGCTCAAAGGATAAAAGCAAAGTAATAAAGAAAAAAAGGTTGGTGCTTTAATAACTAGTCAAGATATGGCCACTACTGGTTTTAAAACCACAGAGGAGTTGAAGTACTTAATTTTAGAAATTGTATATTCATCCAAACTCAGGATATTAAATATTTGAGCTCCACTGAAAATCTTTCCACAATCCATGTCAACTGAAATTGAGCTTGCTAATCTAAAGTTTGTTGTAAACCTGACGAGATCTCGATAGGTCTCTACAGATGAACATTCTTTTTTTTATTTGTGAAAGAGCTATTAAACAAAATTACTCTCTTTTTTTGGTTTTTCACCCAAATGATGAAAGTCTTTAGAATACAGATACTTTTCCACTCTCCAACTACTCTAGTAACATACAGGCAAGCTATGATTTCAAATATGTGTATCCAAATGCTTTCCTGATTAAATCCTTTTATCCATGAAAAATGTTTGAAATTTTTTCTACTAATTCTTCATGCCTATAAGAGATGCCACAAAGAAAATGCAAGTAGTTCTAAGTAGCTCTTTCTAGGGTGCTTGATTCAGAAGTCCCCTTGGTACTGTTCCTATGACATCAGCCTTATCAAAAATGACTGTAATCTCTAGTCCCAAGTAACCAAAATACTTTAATCACATACATAACCAACTCTCAAAGGTTTAATTTCTAATACATTAGCTATTAGCCACATGTGACTACTAAGCACTTGAAATGTGGCTAGTGTTACCAGGGAATTGAGTTTTTAGCTTTATTTAGTTGTACTTAATTTAAATTTAAAAGCTGAAGCTGTGTAAAATGTCCTTCTACTAAAGAAAGTTTTATTCTTTTGGCAGTACTACATTTCACTGTGACCACTGTACTGCATATTATACTCCACATCTCAGGATACAGTGAGTCATTTCTAGTATTACACATAAAAATACTGATCTAGTCAGTAAAAATTAACTAATTCAGTTAGAATGAGTATTTTTCTGCTCATCAATCTAACACCGTACTGCGTTTACTTAAATATGTTTTTCACAAATAACACAAGTTGCAGTGATGCCTATGTAAATCACAACTGGTAACTCAATCGCAATACTTTTTATTTTTATTTTTTAATTTTAATATATTTTGAATATAATTAATTTTCTTACTTTAAAAATGAATGGACAAGAGGAGGACACATTTTTAAAAGTAAAAAGAAGGCATTACAGCAATACACAATCAAGTAGAGATACAGAAGCTAATGCTACCACCAGAACAGTAAAGTAAAAAGAAACTGGAAGAAGGTATGCCAGAAATTTTCTAATGAATGACAATTACAATTAGCTGTGACAGAGCAAAATTAAAAGCTATTTCTTGGGTTTTAAAGTTTTACAAGTAAAGTAGACAATATTAGGAGACATTTTCAACAAATACATAGTGAATTTTATAAGAACTTTCTGCTCTACAGTCAGAAGCAAAGCAACAAAATTAGCCAAACAATGTCAGAAGTAAATGTACAACAAACGTGTTTAAAAGCTTTTTAACAAATCTGGGCTTGTAACTCTGGTCAGCTATAAACTGGCTTAAATTCTTGCGCCAAAAGAAAGAAAATCACATTTACATAAAGACATGGTAAAGAAATTATTTCAATTATAGAAATTTTATTAGAAAATTATGAGGAATACTAAAATAGATACTTTACAACACGTGGAAGATATTCAATTAAGACACCATCCATCATATGGAAGACCTTTCTAATAATACGAAAAATCAACAGATTCAAAATGTGAAAAATTACTATTTCCCTTTAGCTTTAGATGAGCCATGTGATATAAGAGACACTATCTTATTAAATCTTTTTTTTTTTTTTTGAGACAGTCTCACTCTGTTGCCCTGGCTGGAGTGCAGTGGTGCAATCTCGGCTCACTGCAACCTCCACCTCCCAGGTTCAAGTGATTCTCCTGCCTCAGCCTCCAAGTAGCTGGCATTACAGATGCACACCACCACGCCCGGCTAATTTTTTGCATTTTTTAGTAGAGATGGGGTTTTGTCATGTTGGCCAGGCTGGTCTCGAACTCCTGGCCTCAAGTGATCCACTTGCCTTGGCCTCCCAAAGTGCTGGAATTACAGGCATGAGCCACCGTGCCTGGCCCCAGTTAAATCTTTTAGGTGAAATTTATTTTAAAGAACTTCTAAACTTAAGAAAAGTTGTCACTATGTAGCTGTAAAAAAAAAAAAAAAAAAAAAAAAAAAAAAAATCAAGAGTGGCATAGATATTTTTTAATCCTTTACCTCTGTCAAAGAATTTCAGCTAGGTATTAAACAATTAGTTTCTATCACAACAGACAGCTCCAGCTATGTTAGGAATTTTAAAAGCAAAAATTGATGTTTCTCCTATTCCTTTATTCCACTGTATGATACACATTGAAAATATCTGTGTTCAGCTTTCTGAAACAGACTATGAAAAGCCCTATGTAAAGAGTTGAATTGTTCAGTATGTACATGCCAAAAATATGAATCCTAGCCAGTTCATGGAAATGTTGAAAAAATAAAAAAAATACATTTAAAACATCTGTGTTCTTTGCTCACTGGGTATAGTGGAATAACTTCACAAAGATCTACTCTAACGTCAACTCTGATTTTAGAAAGAGATGCTTTTCACTATTAAGTAATAAAAGACAAAAATGGCAGTATTCTTGTTTCCTCACTTATATCTCAATGCTTATGAACAAGCTTAACTTGAAGCACCAAAGAAAGGTGGAGTTTATTTATGACCAGGCTAACACAAGAAAAAGTAAAATAAAAAGAAACTGGAAGAAGGTATGCCAGAAATTTTATAAGAACTTTCTTATAAATTTACATTGAAATTTAAAGTTTTCATAACACAAATCAATAAAAAAGATTTTACACTTTGTTCTAACATAAATCAACATGTATAAATTTTAATTGACAGTGTTTTGCAAAGTGGCTGCAAAAATTACAAAAAAATCATTGAAAAACACTTTATTTAATATAGATTTGCCTAACATCCAATCTCCTTTTGAATATAATGTCAGTAATACGGAGTTGACACAAGAGTTCATGAATTTGCTTAACTTCAGTAGCTCAATTTTGAAATGGATACAGTTTTGCTTCAAAGTCTACTACATTCTACTAAAAAACATGAACCAGTTTTACCAATTTAGATGCAAATATTACAGAAAAATTATTTTTTGGTACTTAATTCAGGTACCGAAATACTTAAGTGTGTCTGAAACGATTTAGATATGTGAATCTACTTTTCCAACCATAAACTTTATGAAATCTAAAGGAAGATCAATTACTTCTGGTAAAAAGTTAGTGTTGAAATTGAGATATAAAATATCTACCAGATTTCAAAAACTTGGTACAAAGAGAATCTAAAATAACAATTTTTTTTTATAAATTATGTTGAAATGGTAAAATCGTGGCTCCATCAGGTTAAATATCTTAAAATTAATTCAACTGCTTTTTACATTAATAAGGGTATTGCAATTTTTAAAATAACATGTGTGGCTCAAATTATACAGTCACGCATCGCCTCATGACAAAGATACATTCAGAGAAATGTGTCAGGCAATTTCTTCTTTGTGTGAATATTATACAGTGCTTTTACACAAATCTCCATGGTATAAACTATTGCTCCCAGGTTACAAACCTGTACAGCATGTTACTGTACTGAATACTGTATGCAACTGTAGCACAATGATATTAACACATCTAAATATATAAAAGGTATATTAAAAATAAGGTATATAAAATGTAAAATGGTGCATCTGTATCATAAATTAAGCTAGCAGGACTGGAAGGTGCTCTGGATGAGTCAGTTAGGGGTGGATGCATATGAAGGCCTAGGACATTATTGTATACTACCATACACTTTATAAACAGTGTGCACTTAGGCTGTACTAAGTTTATTTTAAAATTTTTTCTTTCTTCCGTAATAACCTCAGCTTACTATAACGTTTTTACTTTATGAACGTTTTAATTTTTTGGCTGTTTTGTAATAACACTTAGCTTAAAACACATAGTAAAGCTATATAAAAATATTTTCTTTCCGTATATCCTTATTTTATAAGCCTTTTTCCTGTTTTAAAAAAATTTTTTTTAACTTTCAAAACTGTTTTAAGACACAAATATACACAATAACCTAAGCCTACACGGGATTAGGATCATCAATATCACTGTCTTCCATCTCCACATAATGTCCCACTGGAAGGTCTTCAGAGGCAATCACACACATGGAACTGTAATCTCCTACAACAACAGTGCTGCCTTCTGGAACACCTCCTGAAGGGCCTTCTTGAGGCTGTTTTGCAATTTTTTTTTTATTTTTATTTTTTTTTGAGGTAGAGTCTCACTCTGTCACCAAGACTGGAGTGTGGTGGCCCTATACTGGCTCACTGCTACCTGTGCCTCCCAGGTTCAAGCAATTCTCGTGCCTCAGCCTCCAAGTAGCCGGGATTACAGACGTGCACCACCACACCCAGCTAATTTTTCTATTTTTAGTAGAGACAGGGTTTTGCCATGTTGGCCAGGCTAGTCTCGAATTCCTGGCTTCAAGCAATTCGTCCGCCCCGGCCTCCCAAAGTGAATTTATTTTTTTAAAGTTCAAAGAGTGCATTCTAAAATAACAACAGAAAGTGCAGTATTGTAAATATATCAACCAGTAACACAGTCCTTTATTATCAAGTATTAGGTACTGTACATAATTGTATGTGTTATACTTTTTTTTTGAGATGGAGTCTTGCTCTGTCACCCAGGCTGGAGAACGGTGGCGCGATCTCGGCTCACTGCAAGCTCTGCCTCCCAGGTTCCCGTCATTCTCCTGCCTCAGCCTCCCGAGTAGCTGGGACTACAGGTGCCCGCCACCACACCCAGCTAATTTTTTGTATTTTTAGTAGAGACGGGGCTTCACCGTGTTAGCCAGGATGGTCCCAATCTCCTGACCTTGTGATCCGCCCGCCTCAGCCTCCCAAAGTGTTGGGATTATAGGCGTGAGCCACCGCGCCCGGCCATGTGCTATACTTTCAGACGACTGGCAGTGCAGAAGATTTGTGTACACCATCACCACCACAAACACATGAGTAAGGTATAGCACTAAGACTTCATGACAGCTATGATATCACTAAGCAATAGGAATTTGTCAGTTCCATTATAATCTCATGGGACACATTTCTTCAAAATATCTTAATATCTCTAAGAGTTTAGGTAAACAGGTAATATTGCACAGAAGATGAATAAATTGGTAGACTTATTCCCTACCCCCACAACCTGAAACAATTTAAACGAAACGTATTATAGCAGTGTTTCTCAAACTGTAACATGTTTCAGGATCACCGAAGGGCTTGTTAAAATTAACTACTGCAATTAGGTGGATCCTGAGAAGTCTGCATTTCTAACCAGTTCCAATGTGAGGCTGATACTATACTAGCAGGGGACCACACTTTGAGAACCACTGATAAAGACAACTTACAGATAAAATCAATGTGCAATATGCACACCGATTGTGTAATGCACAATATGAATGAATTCTGTGAAGCCAAAACAACATGGTCTATCTAATACCTTGCTTAGTTAAAATCTCAAATATCTAGGATCTGATGGCTGGTAAATTACACACCACAATGTTTCCCTTTTCCAACCATCTAGAAACTGCAAATTTGAAGTTGTCTATTTATTATACATAGGAGCATATGCATGTATTAGAAATTAAATGATCAGAAAAGACTGAAATATTTATAGACACTGAAAAGCCTAATCAAAAAGGTACTCTGGATGGATGGCAAATGACCCTCTCACATGGAAGTGAACTGAGAGTACCTGAGACAAAGTCAAGATTTTTCTTTTAAAAAAACTTCTGAGATCACTACACCAAATAAATAAATGAGAAATGTAAACATTCCTATACCATATAATATTAGAAGGAAGCTCTTAGAAAAGTTTTTAAAATTGTTATTATCAAATACCCAACAAAACTAAGGAAAAAATTCAATTGTGTTCCCATGAAATAACATATTTGACACAATGTAACTTGTGAAGAAATCCTCCAGGATTAATCAGTGCAAAATGAATCTGCTACAAACTAAACAGAGTCTGCTACAAAAAGAATTACCGTGTATAAACTAATTTCTGTACATCAGGGTAATGTGTCCAGATCATCTAACACGGTTCTAAGACACAAAGACTTTTAAAAAGATGGTAAGATACAAGTACTGGGGGCAGGGGGGATGGAAGAATTCCGATTTCCAGTAAAAGGAATCAATATTCCTTGGTGAAATGGCTGATTTCATGGCTGGGGCAGAGAAAAGTACAAGAAGAGACTAGAATATTTTGTGCTACTAGAAAGTTAAGCCTCCTGACCAGGTGTGGTGGTCCATGCCTATAATCCCAGCACTTTGGGACACCAAGGTGGGAGGATTGCTTGAGGCCAGGAGTTTAAGACTAGCTTGGGCAACACAGCAAGACACTGTCTCTATTGGAGAAAAAAAAAAAGGCGAAAACTAGCTGGGTGTGGTGGCACATACCTGGCCTGTAGTCCTAGCTACTCCGGAGGCTAAGGCAGGGGGATCACTTGAGCCCAGGAAATCAAGGTTGCAGTGAGCTATGATCATATCACTGCGCATTCCAGCCTGAGTGACACAGCAGGACCCTGACTCAAAAAAAAAAAAAAAACAGAAAGTTAAGCCCTCACAAAATGATGGAGACATGTCAAAAGGACCAGGAACCTCCCTGAAGAGGCTTCATGGGGCCAAACCTGGGATAATTAGAGCACCAAAATAAATAATGATGATAATAGATGAAATCCATAGAAGAATCTGTAAGTCCATCTGATATAAGAGGGGGAAAAAAATCCGCGAGTCCATTCTGATATACATAAAACATTAAATAAATACATAACAAGGGAAAGTTCTTCCTTACCAAAAACCACTAATGTAAATACAGAAGAAATGATCGAAACAGAAAATCACCATGACAAAATCATCAATAAAAGTTAAAGTCTGGGGCCAGGCAGTGGCTCACGCTTGTAATCCCAACACCTTGGGAGGCCAACACAGGATTGCTTGAGTCCAGGAGTTCGAGACTAGCCTGGACAACATGATGAAACCTCGCCTCTACAAAAAATATGAAAAATTAGCCAGGCATGGTGGTGTGCACCTGCAGTCCCAGCTACTTAACAGGCTGAGGTAGGAGGATCACCTGAGCCCAGGAGATCGAGGCTTGCAGTGACTCATGATCGTGCCACTGCAAAAAAAAAGAAAAAAAAAAGGCAAGGAAGTTAAAAATTGGTAGAGTATGATGAGAAATGTTAATTACCTGGTCCCAAAGTACTTATTTTTAAGTACCTTCCTATAGGATACTTTTTTTTTTTCCTTTTCTTAACCTAGAATCTGAATCAACACTACTTATGAATCACAAAGGAAAAAAAGCAACTAGAGTGGACAAACCTGACTGATACCACCTTAACCAAAGGAACTGAAAATTAGTATCACTGATAATTGGAGAAATCAGCATCATGTGCCTCTAAATAAGATTCATAAAATCATTTTTGCAGTATTCTTAATCAAAAATGCTTAAAATTAATTGAATCATAGGAAAACATACAAACACAAATTGTGCAATATTCCACAAAATTACTGACCAGTACTCTTCCAAAGTATAACAGTCACAAAAGGCAAAGAAAGACTGGAATTGTTTCAGGTTAAAGAAAACTAAGAAAACATGATTAAAATACAACACGTGAATAATTTCATATTGTGATCCTGGACCAGAGAAAGGCCATTGGTGAGAAAATGGGTGAAATCTGAATAAAGTCTGTAGACTATATATCAGTATTACATGAATGTTAATTTCCTGAATTTGATAATTGTTCTGTCACTGCATAAGATGTTAAATTTTGGGAACCTGAATGAAAGGCATATGAGAATTTACCCTTTATACTATTTTTGCCACCGTTTTCCTGAGTCTAAAAAAAAAAGGTGAAACCACCAATCAAAACCAAACTGGCAAGTCAGGATACAGTCTCGTTTTTCTATAATGTCAAATTAATGTATGTATCTGTGAAGAAGCTAGTCTCGTCTCCTGTTAACCCAGACTTTCATGGTGATAACAAGAAAAACAACATGTTTTAGAGTAGATATTGAGGTTAACGAACGTAAACTATTATTGCTTCCTGCTTTAAAAAAAAATGAAGGAATAAAGATAAGTTGATAACAATCATGAATAATCTTATATAATTCCTGCCAAAATTTTTACAACAGTAATTCTCAACTGGGAACAGTACTACCCCTCAATAAGTGTTGGAGTTGTTTTTTGAATCAGTAAGTATATACAATTGTGAAACAATGACCTCACAATGAGGGAGAGGAACCAAGAAAGTTAGGACTGTCACTCAATGGGTTGTCCTATTGACACATACTCCCTACAGGATTATGAAGAATGTGACAATAGGTAGTCCATTTGTTACTGCTATAAAATAGTCTGAGAGGCCCATATCTGCAGAACCTCCTGCACAGTAAGGTTAAAGAGCTTGTTTTAAGTCACACACCCATTTAGGCAATTGAGCTGTGATTAAAACTGAGATCTCCTGTGCTCCTTAAAGTATAAGAGAGGAAATAAAGGGAAATAACACTTACCTAAATATAGCCATTAAGAAACATTCTCAACAGTGATGAATGGGTAGCACACAGACAAAGATGTTCACTGCAGCATTTTTCATACTTACAAAAAAATTGGGAACAACCTAAACGTCCAGTAAATTACAACACATCTCACCATTTTGGTAGAAGTTAGAATAATAAATGACTCAAATAAATGCTAATTCTCTTGTCAATAAACACTAAGTTATAAAAATGATTCTTCTTTCAAGTAAAGTTATGTCAGTATATCTGTACTACTAAATTTTGGAAGAACAACTGCTGATTCAAGATGCCTGTGTACTTTATTTTCATAAATACTGTCAAACTGCTCTCCAAAAAGGCCACAAAAATGTATACTCCCAACAACAGTATGAGAGTAACTCTCCCCCATATTCAAAACTTACGTATTATCAACCTTTTTCATGTTTGTGAAAAATAATTTTTTAACCTTATTCATTGTTTTCAGAACAAGTAAAAAAGGGAGGAGAGAAAGAGGAGGGCGGTACATATGAAACAGTACCACAGATCTCTCCAGCCACAGGTCAAGCCTAATACGGGGCAAGAGCAGAAATAGACTTTTCATAACTAAAAACATATTGGGAAAGCTATGAGATTAATCCAAGGTGATGTTAAAAATCAATTAAGGAAAATGCAAAAGACAGTGACTGGGAAAAAAATGAAACTTTCATGAGTTCAGTACTCACTGAGGTCAGTCTATTTAATAAGGCTAACCTCACGACATCCTTCTATATTACCTTTTGCTTTCATTTTTAAATTATTTTTTATGTAAAGAGTAAGAGCAAGGGACAGGGCTTTTTCCCCAAATGAAAAGAAAGTTGCTGCAATATAAATTACCAAATAATCCATCTTCTCCCCCACCAATCTGAAATGCTGCCTTCGATATACATTAAATACCTACGTATACTAGAATCTCATTCTGTCACCCAGGCTAGAGTGCAGTGATCATAGCTCACTGAAGCCTCAAACACCACGGTTAATTTTTTTTTTTTGTAGAGACAGGGGGTCTCTTCATGTTGCCCAGGCTGGTCTCAAACTCCTGGGCCCAAGCCATCTTCCCACCTCAGATGATCCCAAAAATAAAGTCTGGGATTTTATTCTTTTTCTCCAAAAAGTTGGCGACTTCTCTCCCCTTTTGCTCATAACATGCAGTATGAATATAACAGGAAGGATAGGAGCTTATTTAAAATCAGGAACACCTGGGTTAGCATCCTGACACAGCCCCCCCACCGAACCCCACCATGCCCAGTCCTCTGTGGAGTGCATGACCATGGACAATTACTTAAAAGTTCTAATCCTCCATTTTTTCATCTATAAACAAAGTTTTTGAAAATCTATAGTTTCTTTTTTTCTATTTATTTCCCTTTATCTCTTCCTTTATGCTTAAAAATATGGGTAATCAAATTTCAGGTGGATATATCTTTTGATTCAGCAATTTCACTTTTGGGAAATTATCCTGCAGAAATATTGGCATACATATGAAATGATACATGTACAAACTTATTCACTGTAGTATTATCTGTAATAGTGGACCTGGAAACAACCTAAATGCCCACCAATATGGGACTAGTTTCAAAAACAATAGCATATTCATCACAATGGAATAAACAATACTATTATGAAAAAAATGAGAAAGTTCTCAGTATGCTAATATTAAAAGATCTCTAAGATCTACTATGAAATTAAAAAACAAAGTATGTATACTATGCTTTTCTCTGTAAAATGTGAGAGAATATCACTACATATTTGTATTTGTTTCTAAGTGTATGTGTGTGTAAGACATTCTGGAAATATTTTTAAGAATAAGTAAAAATATTTCATTTTTACTATTTCAAGCATGTAAAAAGGAGAAAAAGACTGACTATCTGGATTAAAACAAAACAAAACAAAAGACTCAGAAAAAAACAAACTACTAACAAAGTTAACCAGAAAATCAATGATTTGAATGAGTTCCTATGTATCAAATGTTCATTCAAAATTAAGGTTTTTGTTCACATTATATGAAACTAAATATTTCTTTCAATGGACCAAGGCAGAAAAAAATTTTGTTTTACTATACTGTTTCTTCTTTACTGATACTTGTCTTTCTCAAATTCTCCATACTACACATACTCCTTAGTTTGTCAGTATTCAAATTCACTTTTTAAAAATTAGATCAGATGACAAGGTTATCTGTATTGTCTACATAATTTTATAATTCATATGTAGCACATATTTTAGACACAGTAAACAACACCAAGATGGAAAATAAGAGTGGAAAACAAAGTAACTTGAAGTTACACTTTGTAAGACTGAATGCAAACTAAATATTTTTCTATTATGTTTATAGACAACAGGAAACCACTGAAAGCTTTGACACGAATGGAGGATGATATTAAGAAATTAATGTTCTTGAAGAATGAATGTGATCTCAAAAAGCAGAAACAACCCCAAAGTCCCTCAACTGATGAATAAAATGTGGTACCCTCCATACAACTGAATACTATTCAGTCCTAAAAAGAACGAAGTTCTCATGCATGCTACAACACAGAAGAACACTGAAAACATCGTGTTACGTGAAAGAAGCCAAACACAAAAGGCCATGTACTGTATGACTCCATTTATAAGAAATGTCTAAAATAGGCAAATCCATAGAGATAGGAAGTAGATTAGTGGTTGCCAGGAGACTGCGCAAAGAGGAAATGGGAAGTGACTCCTTAATGAGCATCAGGGTTCTTTTGAGGTAATGAAAACGTTCTGGATTAATAGTGATAATTACTGCACAACTGTGTGAATACAATGAAAACAACTGAATATTTATTTATTTATTTATTTGAGACGGAGTTTTGCTCCTGTTGCCCAGGCTGGAGTGCAAATGGCACCATCTCGGCTCACCGCAACCTCCACCTCCCAGGTTGCAGCGATTCTCCTGCCTCGGCCTCCCAAATAGCTGGGACTACAGGCACACACCACCATGCTCGGCTAATTTTTGTATTTTTAGTAGAGACGGGGTTTCACCATATTGGCCAGGCTGGTCTCGAACCCTTGACCTCAGGTGATCCGCTCGCCTCAGCCTCCCAAACTGGAATTACAGGCATGAGCCATTGCACCCGGCCTGAATTGAGTATTTAATAGAGTGAATTTTCTGGTATGCAAATTATGCCGGCCTGAATTGAGTATTTAATAGAGTGAATTTTCTGGTATGCAAATTATGCCTCAATAACTAAAAAAGCTGCAGGATATGCAAAGAGATCGCAGATAGTTAAAATAGAAAGCAACTACACTGGTTTAGCAATGAGTACATAAAAGCCATTGAAGTTTCTATTGTTAACCCTAATCTAGGGAAGCACCATTCAGGTTACTGTGCTCCAGAGTACTCCACTCACAGAGACCCTATTGGAGGATACAGTCCCAGAAAAAGAATACATAAATTTAAACAAAGAGGTAAAAGAATTGTCAGTAATAATGTATGTCTGAATGTGAACAGGAAGGAATTATGACAAAAAAGAAATCTATTTTCTCTTTGATTTTAAAAAGCAACATTCCCAAAGAGGAAATTCAATAAAGTTTACCATTGGTTATCTCTGGACTGAGGAAGTGAGGACAATTTGTTGTCTTTTACCCAGACTTTTCCAACTCTTCAACAATGACATTACTTGTATAATGAAAATGTATAAAAATGTACTTACCTTTATAAAAATAAAAAACTGCATCTCAACCATAGAAACCATTCTGAAACACTAAAGCCCTAACCTATGAGAGTCAAACAGTTGTTAAAGACAATTTCTTGTGGAGTCCACATGCTATTGTCTTTTCCTAAAAAGTTCATAATCTACATCTACACTGTCCACTAAGGTAGTCACTAACTAACGAGCACTTACTTGAAATGTGACTAAGTCCAAATTCAGATGTCTTGTAAGTATAAAATATACACTGATTTCAAAGATTTAGTATTAAAATAAGAATTTTAAATATCGAAGTCTTCATGGTTTTCATATTGATTACATGTTAAAATAACATTTGGGATATATTGTGTTAAATAAAATATATTATTAAAATGAATGTTGGCTGGTTCTTTTTTTGCTTTATTAACATAGCTACCAGAAAATTTAAATTTAACTATCTCGCTTGCATTCCATTGGACAATGCTGTCTCAGAAGAAGCTAAGTGGGCTTTTTAAGGACTTCATTTGAGTCTTCCCTTGGGGTTCCCTTTCTCTTACTTTCTAAGAAGCAACATTCTTCCCAGAGCATTTCCTGCACCTGAAAACACTATACACACCAAGGAGCATGAAACAAGCGATAAATATAAGAACTGACTAGAAGGGAAATCTTTCCTTCATGTTTCCTACAACTCATACTGTAATATGAATTCTCAACAAGAAATTTTGAGATTCTCAGGGGTGGGGAGGTATGTTCTCTAGGGGATGATATAATTTGAATATTTGACACCTCCAAATCTCAGGTTGAAATCTGATCCCCAATGTTGAGGGTGGGGCACAGTGGGAGGTGCTTGGGTCATAGGAGCAGATTCCACATAAACAGCTTGTGCTATCCTCAAGGTAATGAATGAGTTTCCCCTCTGTATATTCTCATGAGAACTGATAAAAAGAGCTTGGCACCCCCTCTCCTCTTTCTCTCCTTTCCTGCCTCACCATGTGATACCTGCTCCCCTTCACTCTCTGCCATGAGTGGAAGCTTCCTGAAGCCCTCACCAGAAAGCAGATGTTCTGACATCATGCTTCTTATACAACCTGCAGGAACCATGAACCAAATAAACCTCTTCTCTTCATAAATTACCCAGCCTCGGGTATTTACAGCAACACAAAAACAGACTAGGACAGGGGGTATGTGACAGGTGAAAAGCCTCAGTAACACTATAAGATTATTTAGGAGCTGAGAATGTCAAGTCAAAAATACCTCTGTTTACGGTCCTGAAAAGACAGTAAGTAGAAATATGGATGAGGGAGCTACACAAGCACGTATGGTTTAAGAGAGCCAACTCTGGGTATGCTGGAGAAAAGTTATCTTAGGCAAAACAGAGGTCAAGAACATCTAGGAAACATACTTAGAAAGCTTCAAGAAGAATCACTTTACCCCCACACTGAAGGAATAAACCTAATGCTTAATAAAGAAACTACGATTTCTCTAAGAACAAAGAAGAAAATATAAAAATTAAAAATAGCCTGTCTCCATCTCCTCTTTTTTCCTCACTGTTTAAAATACTAAAAAATGCAAACTAATTTGTAGTAATAAAAAAGCAGATCATTGATTGCCTGGAGCGAGGGTGCAGGGAAGGATTTAACTGTGAGGGGGCATGAGGAATCTTATGAGGGTGATAGAAATGTCTTGTAGTTTACTGTATATAAATTATATCTCAATAAAATCAACTTAAAATGGGGGGAAAAAAGCAACAATGCTTTACAAATCACCATTTGCCCGTGGCAGTCACAACATAGCTGTCATTCCCTGTACACTTGCAAATTTGGTAATGGCAGTTTATATCACCATAATTCTTACTAAATTCTGTACATTTAGTAGTACAATAAGAAGTCACGCTTACTTCTTAATTTTAAATGTCCTGTAAAATACTATGATTCAGCATTGAAACAAAAAAAGTTGTTTACAAAAAAGAACACAAACACAACAGTAGAAAATAAATTTGACATTTCTGAAGCAGATATTGTGGCTGGAAGAATAACCACAACTCTTTTTTTTTTTTTGCAAGGCACTGTCCAAGCAATAATGCGTTGTATCATGTTTTAATTCAACATTTTTTCTTCCTTAGTCATACATAAAGTAAGAATTTGTCTTATATTTTAATCCAGCATTTTTCTTCCTTAGTCATACACAACATAATAACTTGGCCACATGGCAAGAACATGGTGGCGGGGGCGGGCCTCTAAGGAGCTCAAAGTGGTCCCTGGCTGACAGCCAGCAAGCAAACAGGGACATCAGATCTACAAGCACAAGGAATTGAACTCTTCCCACAACCGGTGAGCCTGGAGGAGAACCCAGAGCCTCAGAAGAGATAGGAGCCCCGGCTGATTCCTTAATTTCAGCCTAGTGAGAACCTGAGGAAAGACCCAGCTAAACCATACCCAAATTCCTGACCAATAGAAACTGTAAGATAAGCTGCTAAATTTGTGTTAATTTGCTGTAGAGCAGGGGTCCACAACTGGTACTGGTCCGTGGCCTGTTAGAAACCCGGCCGCACAGCAGGAGGTGAGCTGCAGGTGGAGTACTATCGCCTGAGCTCCGCCTCCTGTCAGATCAGCTGTGGCATTAGAGTCTCATAGGAGCACAAACACTATTGTGAACTGTGCATGCAAGGCATCTAGGTTAGGTGCTCCTTAAGAGAACCTAATGCCTGATGATTCATCCCAAACCATTCCCCCCTGCCTCTCCTTCCCCGCATCCGTGGAAAAACTGTCTTCCACAAAAATGGTCCCTGGTGCCAAAAAGGCTGGGGACTGCTTCTGTAGAGCGATGGAAAACTAATACCATACAGATGACCGTTTAGATTTGAGGAAACATGGTTTACATTATTTCTCTTAAAGGCTGCTACTCTTTATCATCAAAACAATTTCTAAAACTTCACATTATTATAAGTGATGTAATTCAATTTCACAAGTCAGCAAGATAAGCGGTAATACTAATCTCAACACTGCAGTTTTTAATTTTTAATTTTTTTAAAAAATTGTAACTTCTAAGAATTTATTTCTTCCACCAAGTAGGCACACAAACAATACTGTAAACTTAGTATGGTTGTTTCCGTTTTGTTTGTTTGTTTGTTTTTGAGACAGGGTCTTATTTTGTCACCCAGGCTGGACTGCAGTAGCACCATCTTGGCTCACTGCAGCCTCGACCTCCTGGGTTCAAGCAATCCTCCTGCCTCAGCCTCCCAAGTAGCTGGGACTACAGGCAAGTGCCACTACACCCAGCTAATTTTTGTATGTTCAGTAGAGATGGTTTCGCCATGTTGTCCAGCTGGTCTCGAACTCCTGAGCTCAAGCGATCCACTTGCCTCAGCCTCCCAAAGTGCTAGGATTATATGCGTGAGCTACCGTGCCAGGCTGTTTCTGCCTTTCTAAACCAATGACATATCAAAACAGAAGCCCAATCTTGGTCTTTATCCATTTCTAAGGAAGTGTAAATAAAGTTGGAGGGGTGGTTTTTTAAAAAAAGTTAATTTTGAGATCTAGCATGGCCACATTATTGGAGGCAATCATCCAGTTTCTAAGAACTTCGGTAAACTTGACTATTTAAAAAAAGGAAACACAGAAATCTGAATAAAGTCTACTATCTAATTAATAGTATAAATAAACAAATGGAATAATAATGCATGCTCTGCCAACCTCATAGAGTATATAATTAAATGCCAATGAAAATAGCCAGTACTTCTATAGCTCTTATTGTGTGCCAGGCACTGTTCTATAAATAATATATAAGAAATAAATTTACAGATGATACAGACAGTATAGAATAAAGATTAAGGTCCCAGGCTCTAGAGCCAGACTGCCTGGAAACAATCCCAGCTCCACTACTAACTAAAGGTGGGACCTTGACCATGTTTAACTTCTCTATGCCAAATTTTCAGCTATAAAATAGGGATATTAACAACAATTACCTCATAGAGCTATCGTGAGGACTGGATGAGGTAATACACACGAAGGACACAGAACAGTGCTTGTCACATAATAAACACTCAAATACCGATATTGATATTATTTGTATAGTGGTGCCATATTAACATTCACTTCTAAGAAAGGAAACCTGTAGTAGATTATGTCAGAGGATACTAACGAGTCTAAGACTTAAAGTCTGAAAATCTTGAAGTACTTATCTGATTCTCTCTACCCCAACCCCTAAATTCTATTTACCAGAATTTAGTTCCACTTAGGCATTTTTAATCTTTTATAGAACATCATTCAGCACTCAATACTTATTTTTTTCTTTTTTTCTTTAAGACAAAGTCTCGCTGTGTCACCCAGGCTGGAGTGCAATGGTGCAATCTCAGCTCAATGCAACCTCCACCACCCGGGTTCAAGCAATTCTCCTGCCTCAGCCTCCAGAGTAGCTGGGATTACAGGCACGCACCACCACACCCAGCTAATTTTTCTATTTTTAGTAGAGACAGGGTTTCACCATGCCAGCCAGGCTGGTCTGGAACTCCTGCCCTCAAGTGATCCACCCGCCTTGGACTCCCAATGTGCTGGGATTACAGCCATGAGCCACTGCACCCAGCCTACTATTTATTTATTTATATATTTGAAACAAGGTCTTGCTCTCTCACCCAGGCTAAAGTATAGTGGCAGGATCTTGGCTCACTACAGTCTTGAACTACTACGCTCAAAACCATCCTCCCACCTCAGCCTCCCAAGTAACTAGGACTGCAGGTGCACACCACCACACCCAGCTAATTTATTTTATTTTTGTAGAGACAAGGTTTTGCTATGATGCCCAGGCTGGTCTCCAACTCCCGGCCTAAAGCAATCCTTTTGCCTCAGCCTCTCGAGTAACTGGGATTATAGGCATAAGCCATCACGCTCAGCTTCAGCACTCTATACTTAGTATTTGCATGTAACTTTTGATAAAATTTTATAAAAGCATATAATTAAAATTTCTGGAAAGGGCAAAGTTCAAATGTATTTAACTATAGTTACAAATACAGTATTTTAAATGGAACCAAGAGAAAATCTTTCACAAAACATTTTTAAAGGCCAACATCTAAGTTTAGCTCTTTTTAAGGTAACAGAATTACAAAAATTATTTTAAATATCCTAATGAAAAAACAAAAATACAGACATAAAAACTATGTTCTCACAGTATTAATTAAATATGAAATATCTATAAATAAACTCACTGGGTAGGGAATAGTTCTACAAAGTATGTAAAAGAAGAAAAAATAATTTTTTTTTAAATTACAAACACCAAATCAGCAAACAAAAATAGTTTAAGAAATTACATAAGGGAAGCCAGGCGTGGTGGCTCACGTCTGTAATCCCAGCACTTTGAGAAGTGAAGGCGGGTGGATCACGAGGTCAGGAAATCGAGACCATCCTGGCTAACACGGTGAAACCCCGTCTCTAGTAAAAATACAAAAAATTAGCTGGGCGTAGTGGTGGGCGCCTGTAGTCCCAGCTACTCAGGAGGCTGAGGGAGGAGAATGGCGTGAATCCGGGAGGCAGAGCTTGCAGTGAGCCAAGATCACACCAGTGCACTCCAGCCTGGGCTACAGAGTGAGACTCTGTCTCAAAAAAAAAAAAAAAAAGAAAGAAAGAAAGAAAGAAAGAAAGAAAGAAAGAAAGAAAGATCAGATACCCACTGACTTAAGCAATTTATACCCAAGAGACTAACAAATGTTGATTCTCAGATTTTCTGCTAAACCATAGGTTTTCAAATCCTAAATAATGTATTTGAGGCTCATCCTCTACCCAAGAATAATCTCCTTCAAAAGATTTAACTCTCACTCAACAACACATTTCACATATAAAATCAGTTTTCTCCATAATCTTAGACAGATTTTGCCTAGATAAATTTATTCTACTGCTAACATATCTGGGACACCTGTCCTGATGATGATTCCAAGAGCAAGACTAAAAAATGAGGGTTAATGCAAATCAATTCAAATGATGGACTTCAATTTCACAATTATTTTGTATAATGACATAAAACTGGGAATTGCTTCTTCACGAGTCTGTTAATCTGCCTTCCAATAGGATGATTTTCTATCATTTTCCCCTCCTATGTCAGTACAACTTTCCATTTTCAATAAAAACTTAAGAGACAGCATGCATGATTAAAAGCATAGACCATGGAGTATGACAGATCTAGATTTGAATCCCAGTTCTGCAAGTCAAAATTCCTATGTGTTCTTGGAAATTTCTCTGAATTTGTTTCCTTTGCCATAAAACATCAGTAGCTATTTCATATGAACTGCTGTGAGGAGTAAGTTAAATAACGGTTGTAAAAATCCTTAGGACAGTTCCTGACATACAGTAAACATTCAATACATGGTAATAATAATGATCATGAATTACAAAATCTACATTCTTATCTTCTAGATTCATACCCCTCTCCTTCCTTGCCAATTCTTTAAAAATAACTGGGGGAAAAAATCAATCACTACCAAAAGAAAAAGAGATCTAGTAGGTCACTTCTTCACCTCCAGTTGTCCTCTTTCTTTCCTACACCTCAATTGCCTCAATCATTACCCATACTTAAGAGTACATACTCACTTAATTTGGGCCCAAATGTGCAAAGGGGATCAGTCCTTATTTAACACTTTTATTTAATGATGGCTCCTCCATGATGTAAAAATGATACTACATATTCATCTTTCCAACAAACTCAACACCGGAACGGACCTATGTTGTGAAAAAGGAATCAGCCAAAAGCACTATTCAGAAAGTATCCATTGGATCAAAGTTTCACTACTGAGTCAAAAATAGGAAGGTCGACTTTAAGAATAAGATGTTCCAAAATATCTAAGCTGCTTTACTTCTAGGATATGCTTTCTAGAAATGCAGAAGAAAAAAGTTCACATGAAAATTTTATCAGCTCCTGGGATTTGCTTCTAATTCATTCAACAAATATTTGCTGAACACCTACGGGCAAGCACAACACTAAGCACTTGGAAACAAAGGTGACAAGATAATGTGTGGTCTCCCCTCCTGCCAACCCCCATAGAACTTATTTAAAAGCTTTCCAGTTTTTTGTCTCTCCCATTCATTTGTTAACATACTATATGTCTACAATGTGGCAGGAATGTTAGGTACTTGGGGGAGCAGGTGTTGACTAAGACAAGACTCTTGCCCTCAAAGAACTGAGAGATCAGTAGAAGAGAAAAATACAAATAAGGATGTTAAGTGCTATAAAAGCCACAGAGATACTGTGGGTAACCAGTGGAAAAAAATAACTAACTCTAGCTATATTAATCAGGACACACTTCCTAGGAGACCAATATTTAAGTAGGGTCTGAAGAGACAAATGTTTCCCAGATGAAAAGAAAAGAATATTCCAAGCAGAGGAAACAGCAAGGTGTAGAGACAAATATACATGAAAGAATATACATGTACACACACATACAAATAGACATTAAAGTACATACATGCTGTATATACATGGACACACAACCAGTGTTTGGATACAAGTGAAACAAGTCACCTGAACCACAACACACAGAAAATGATATGACTTCCCAATTCTTCCAAAGATAATACACAACCCTATAAATAGCAGAAAAGTCAGTACATTCAAATTCCAGCCTCAGGGTATTAAGGCTGAATTCTCTCCCAGAAATAAGGGGACAGTGGAAGCAGCTCTGAAGGGTAGAATGGATCTGGACTAGAAGGGATCCCAGCAAAGAAGAGTCAATTCAAGTGGGAATACAGAGAAAGAACAGAAGCAAGGCAATTAAGAGGCTCCTGAAATGGACAAGGAATGGTAAGGGTCCAATTTTTTTTTTTTTTTTTTTTTTGAGACTGAGTCTCGCCCTGTCACCCAGGCTGGAGTGCAATGGCGCGATCTCAGCTCACTGCAACCTCCGTCTCCCTGGTTCAAGCGATTCTCCCTACCTCAGCCTCCCCAGTAGCTGAAATTACAGGTGCACACCACCATGCCCAGCTAATTTTCTGTATTTTTAGTAAGGGTCCAATTTTAAACAGTAAAGAGGAAAAGTGTACACAGAAAAACAAGATCCTAAGTTAAAGAGCCCTTGACTTGGTGAGTAATAAAACATATGGAAAGAGAGAGAGCTCCAAGGTTTCCCCCAATAGATCATTCCATTTACCTTGATACTTGTTTTTTAAGTGTACGTTTGACTTTATGAATACACACTATGGCACTCATATCTCATAAGCCCTCTATTCATAGTACACTTTTACATGAATAGCTCGTCATAAAAAAATTAAATTAGTAAAATTCATCTGGAACCTTTTCTCAGTTTCTGAAAAAAGTGTAAGCACTTTTAGATTAATTTTGGAGTACTTTCCCTGTAACCTTAAAAAAAAATGAAACCTACTAACCTTCTTACATGTCTGTCTTTTAAAATGAATGTTAAATGAAGCCTATCTATGTCAGTGACTCATCTTTATCAATAATCAGCATGTATACAGAATCTAACTGGCAAAGTACCTTATACAAAGGAACTAAGCTGGGTTTCCCAATGTTGCTTGGCAGGGCTGGCATTCTGGACCAGGTAATTTTTTGTTGTGGATGCTGTCCTATACCTTGTTTATACCTAACCTCTACCCACGAGATACCAGTAGCACCCTTCCCTCTCCCCACTCCCCCAAATGACCATCAGAAACATCACCAAATAGTGCCAAATGTCCCCCGGGGACCCTGTTATAGATTGTTATATACTAAGCACTGTTTCGAGCTTCTCATTTACTTCGTTTAATACTAACAAAGAAGTAACCATGAGGTGGGTAGATATCATTTTCCCCTCCTTACAGATAAAGAAACCGAGGGAGGTTAAACAACTTGCCAAAGGTCATACAACCAGTAAGTGTGGTAGCCTGTACTTGAACCCAAACAATGATGGCTCAAGTTCCTGCTCCTAATCACTGTTGAGCTCTACCACTAATGACCCAGCATTTATCATCTGACACTTGAAAAGTAGTATTTTGAATCTTATCTAGCACTAAAAACTAAAACTACCACCAAGTGACAATTGAAAGTTCACAAACTCAATTCAAGATAAATTAACAAGCATTTTTTAAGCATTGATTATATGGACAGCAGTTTTAGAAACTAGAGTGGTTCAAAGAAGAAACTACCATTTATTAAGGATCTGGCTCCAGGACCCCTTTCACACATTATCTCTTTGAGATCTCACAACATCCCTGGGTGGTATTATCTTTTTTTCAAGAGAGTAAGCTCAAGGTCAAAATAGAAAAGTGGTCCCTGACCTAAAAACTTTCACAATTTAATTGGAGAGACCAAAAAAAAACACACATTTTAAAGAAAATAAGCAAATTAAATATATCAGTTAACAATAAATAAAGGGTAGAAAACACAAAATATGAGAAAGAAAAGTATACAGTTAGACTAGTCAGAAAATAAATGTAAAAAGATGTTTCTAGTATCCCCTCCTCTTAAGAAAATGGCATAGAAGAGCAAAAGAGGAGCAGCTGGGGAGGAGCAACATCTCTCTGAATGATGTGAAATACAAGTTTTGGGGGCTGAAAGTTTTGAGATAGCCAATTTAAGTAGTAAGTCAAGGAAATCATGAAAACTATCATTTAAGGCTGCCTTAAAATTAGGATCAAGCTGAAGCTGGAGACAATAAAGCTAGTCTATGATACGCTTTTAGGGTGCCCCTACCTCCAAACACTCTCAAGCACAGCAACAGGAACAATCAAAAAGTATGTAAAGGTTAAGACTGCTAGGGTTGGTTAATGAAAGCTTAGACAAAGTCCAACAACCAAATTTCCTGAGTGACACATCATCTATTTTGTTTTGTGTATTTTGTCTCTCCTAACCAGAAAGTAAGTTTCAAGAGAGCAGGATTTTTGTTTTGCTTATTTAGATCAATTCCTGGCATAGTAGGTGTTCAGTAAATCTGAACTGAATCTGCTGCTGAATAAAGGCAGTATTCCAAATAGTAACACGTTCAGGAGCAAAGATCACCAATGTCTCAGCATTCAGAAAACCAGCACCCTCACAGAAATAACAATAACTTAATACTATAATATTTCTTATTATTGCAGCAGCTAACATTTACTGGATGCTAACTTAGGCAGACACTGTGCTAAAGGCTTACTTACATGCATTATCTCACTCAATCCTCTTAATTACTCTATAAGGGAAACAGGTACTATTATTATCATCCCAGTTTTAAAAGAAACACACATGGAATAAATAACTTGCCTGAAATCACAAAGCAGCAGAGCTGGAACCTGGGTCTATCAACTCCAAAGCTTGCCTCTCAGCTACTATGTCACATATAGAATTATAAGCACCCCTCTCAGACAAAGCTAGCGAAATAGAGTCAATGAGGAAAAAACAACAGAACAAAAAAACTCCTCTGTAAGTCAAAAACTCTTTGGCCATCCCCTTCTCCTAGCAGGTATGGTGGAAATTTTCCCACCCTAAAATAACACTGATTATCCCATACAAACTAAACCTTCAATGGTTTAAAGAACCCAAATGTTGAAAAGCTATGAATAAAAACCAATAATCTAATCATCATTTCAAAGGGTGACAGATAACAAGTGGTAACACCTCATGTCCACAACCCAAAGAAATAACAGGGTGTGACCTCTGACTAAGACTGAACTCAAAACTTCCGGAGCCACTCTCCCTGATATCTGCCTCTTCTTTCCTCCCTCCTTTACTGCCTCTCTCCCCACCTCTGTACAACCCCACTCTCTTCTCCCGCTCATTTATTTAAAAAAAAAGGAAATTTTGTTTCCTGTCTAAATGTCTAAATCTGGTAATATAAAAGTTTAGTATTTATCTGCAGGGGGGAAAAAATCCACCTGCATAACCCTCAGTAGAAAAAGGTTTCCCCACTCACTGTATAAGCATTCTAGTTTATACTATCAAATTCACACAGCAGTCAATTAAGAGACCAATCATGCAAAAGAAAACTTACAACCCAAATATTTATTTACACAACCTTCCAGTATTACATACATAATAATCAGGAAGAAATCAAATAAACTAGAGAGAACATGCTCTTCTTCCCATCCAGGAACTCATTATAAAGTCTTTTTTGAAAAACTATGAAATGTAAAGATCCCTAGAAGCATAATCCAAATCGTTACCAACAAAGAAAAGTATTTAAAATGCTGAAATTTTTTAAACTAGAATATTCATTAATCATCTAACTAGAGAGCCACTGGCAGATAAACCCATCTAATTTCTACATTTACACCAAAATCTAAAGCAAACTTTCCTTAAAAGGAGAAGTCACAGCTAGCAAGATAATCAGTGCTAAAGAATATATTTTTTTAACTTTTATTTTAGGTTTCGGGGTACATGTAAAGGTTTCATAGGTAAACACATATCACGAGGGTGTGCTGTACTTATTATTTCAACAACCAGGTATTAAACCCAGTACCCAATAGTTATCTTTTCTGCTCTTCTCCCTCCTCCAACCCTCCCCCTCAAGTAGACCCCAGTGTCTATTCATTTTGTTCATAAGTTCTTACCATTTAGCTCCCACTTGTAAGTGAGAACACGCGGTACTTGGTTTTCTGTTCCTGCATTAGTGTGCTATGGATAATAGCCTCCAGCTTCATCCATACTCCCACAAAAGACATGATCTCCTTCTTTTTTATGGCTGCACAGTATCCCATGGTGTGTATGTACCACATTTTCTTTATCCGATCTGTCACTGATGGGCATTTAGATTGATTCCACATATTTGCTATTGTGATTAGTGCTGTAAGGAACACGCGTGTGCATGTGTCTTTATGGTAGAATGAATTATATTCTTCTGGGTATATACCCATTAGTAATGGGATCGCTGGGTGGAATGGTAGTTCTGCTGTTAGCTCTTTAAGGAATCGCGATACTGATTTCCACAATGGTTGAACTAATTTACACTCCCACCAACAGTATATAAGTGTTCCCTTTTCTCCACAACTTCACTAGCATCTGTTATTTTTTGACTTTTTATAGTAGCCACTCTGAATAGTCTGAGATGGTATCTCATTGTGGTTTTGATTTGCGTTTCTCTAATGAGTAATATTGAGCTTTCTTTGCTTGTTGGCCACATGTAAGTCTTCTTCTGAGAAGTGTCTATTCACGTCCTTTGTCCACTTTTTAATGGGGTCGTTTTTCTCTTGTAAATTTAAGTTCTTATAGACGTTGGACAATAGACCTTTGTCAGATGCATAGTTTGCAAGTATTTTCTCCCAAGAATGTATCTCAGTCTTTTTTTCTAGCTTAGATTTTTTTCATATACCTTACATACACAGTTCTATTCAATAAACAGCCAATGAAGGAAAGCATACCAAAACTGTTCTCAACATAGAATTTCTTTCCAAATACAAAAACAATCAAGAAGCATTTATTTATTGCATTGGCCAATAAAACACTGATTATGCCCTACTCGAAGAAAAGGTATTTCTGAAAACCAATCTTGTATTTAACAAATACTAAGCACACAAAAAAAGGAATTTTTAAAACCCACATACTAATAATTTCAGGAAAAAACAAAAACTAAAATTAAGTAGTTAAAATAGAATCATGTAAACAAAATTATTTCGATCTGAATTTGAGATGTAAATGACACAGATAAAATTTCCGTTCAACTTCTTAATGATTTTTTAAAGCTTTTTATTTCCAGGGGTTAAAGGGATGGGCAATTAAAAAGGCTGATAACTGAATTAGATCCTGCTATTTCTAAATGGGCAATTTAAACCACAGTCACTATCATAATCACTAACTATTCAAAAAAGGATTCTTTTCTGGTCCATGCACTACTGAGATCTTTGAAACTAAATTCAAATTCCAGTTATGTTCAAATCAGTCTTTCTTTTCTATTAAAAAAAAGCCCAACAGTTCTGTCATTTCTTCAGTTTTTAATAAAATGTTAATGAAGTTTTAGATGTTTCTGAAAACACAGAATTACTTCAGTATTATTTGTCAAACTCAAGTGTTGAATTTAAATGTTGGGCTTAATCTAAGGCCTGATTTAAATCTTCTATCTACAACACACTTTAAAACAACTTTAACTTAATAAATTAACACTGATGGGTCAAATGCTATATGCCAGGCACTGGATTAAGAGCTTTGCATGCTTTATATTATCTCATTTAATCCTAACCACCACCATGTAAAGGACACGTTTTCCTCCATCAACAGGTGATGCCACCAAAATTAAAAGGATAATAAATAGCTTGTCCAAGGCCATGAAGCCAATAAATTATTGAATTATGAATTACTGAATGCATATTATGAATGTATTTTATTACGTAAATGAGAAGTAAACTAGCTGCCTGTTGCTGACTCCAGGTAGACCTGTTTTCAACCATTTGGTAATTATAAATTACACTTTTAGTGAAGCAACTCCTTCTTAGACCTAGAGAATGTCATGCAAAGGTATATTACCCCTCATTCACCCCCCTAAAAAGCATGCAATCCTAAAAGGCTGTTAAAAAATACACACACTCTGACCGGGCACTGTGGCCCCAGCCTGTAATCCCAACACTTTGGGAGGCCATTTCAGGAGGACTGCTTGAGTCCTGGAGTTTGAGAACCAGCCTGGGCAATATAGTGAGACCCTGTCTTTACAGAAATTTTTTTTTTAATGTGCAGGGTGTGGCAGTACACACCTATAGTCCCAGCTACTCAGCTACTCAGGAGGCTAAGGTGGGAAGATCACTTGAGCCCAGGGGGTCGCGGCTGCAGTGAGCAAGGATCACACCACTGCCCTCCAGCCTGGTGACAACAAGCAACCCTGTCTCTAAAAAAAATAATTTTATACAAACCACACACTCTCATAAGCATTGACTAGATCAGGAATTTTTGTTAAAAATTTAAAAATTATATATATATATATACACACACACACACACACATATATATATACACACACACATACATTCTTCCAAAAACAAACCAGCAATTTGCCTTGAGACTTCACATTTGGAACTGATAATAAACATTGACGGGTTCGTTTAAGATGCTGTGAGATGAGAACGCCAAAGCCAGAGGATGTGATCCTCTCAGAGAAAAGGCTAAATAATATTAAAAATATTTTGTAGTCTTTTAATATTTCCTAAATTCCAGAGCAGTCATGCAGAAATAAACATCTAACACAATACACTAGGTACAGGTACACAGACAGACACACACACACAGAGAGAGAGAGGAAAAAAACATGCTATCTCTTTCTTACAGCCAGATTTCCAGTAGCTACCTTCCAGATAGAAAGAAAGGGCAAAGGTGACACAGCATAGCAACAGAAACTGCACAGTATCTGACGGATCCACTAGCTGTCCCTTAGGTCTGATGGGGGAAGAGCAGAAGATACTCAAGCAATAAGGTCTCTTGTGCATTTCTGTTTGTTTCTGATTTTCAACTACGTGCATGGCAGGATAATACAAGACGAACACTGGCTCTCATATTTTCTTCTTATAAGCCTTCTGCTTTACAGAAATCAAGTGTTAACTCAAAAATTGTAAAGGAACACCTCAGAAAAATTTAGTTAAATGTTAAGTTTGTCATTCCAATATCCAGATCAAGTGCTCAGTGAAAACTGCAGATGCTCCCTCAAATGTTTCACAATTCTTAAGTTGTAATAGGAAGAAATTTTTAAAGATACTTGCATGTAAAAATATAATTACTAGAAGATATATATCCCATAGTGTTCAGAAAATGTCACGTACTTTGAGAAAATACATTCCATTTAAATATACTGTGAAAGGTATCATGAGGAAGTACCAAGGAGCAGCAAAACATAAAAGTACATTAAGACATAAAACAGGATATTAAGTGATATTAAAAATATTTTGTAAGGTCTTTTAATATTACCTAAATTCCAGAGCAGTCATGCAGAAATGAACATCTAGCACAATACGCTAGGTACATCTACACATACATACTTTGTGTGTGTGTGTGTGTACATTTTCCCCATTATACTTAATGGGGGAAAGTCTAAAAACAGGACAAATTAACAGCAAGAATTCATTATTTAATAGCAACTTTACTCATCTTTTTGTAATGACAATTCAGTTACACTAAAAACATACACATTTTTCCCTGGTCCACTCAAAGTATCAACAAACTAGAATATTTCTGTTTGGAGTATTTGCAGATAGAAGATGCACACCTTGTGTCTTTTAAATTGCCACTCATCCTTAGGCTTGGGACAATGATAAAATTACTTGAAAAGACAAAAATTAAAAGATTTTTTAAAATAATAAGGAAATAATCCTTTCCAAACAAATAGGGAAAGCAACTTTATAATGACCTTCTAAAAGATGTACTAACATTGTCAGATTATATATTCTTTTTTTAAAAGGAAGAAGAAAAATTAAAAAGTAAATTGTTAGTTCAATTTAAGTAACAATATGTAGAAATACTATATATAAACTAAAAGCAGGTTTCAAACTAACTAAAAAGTGATCATTATTGCAAGAGTAATCTCCACCCCTGCCATAAACAAGGGAATCCTAAAATAAATAGGATTTATGAAACTAAATATACCATCATCCAATGTTGGTATCTGCTGACATATGAAACAAATATTTTAATATTAACTGTAATGTAAAATTGCACAAAGTGAATTACACTTTCTGAACAACACATGTGAGAAAGATTCACTCTTAAAAATATAGCAATGCTGGCCAGGTGTGGTGGCTCACGCCTGCAATCCCAGCACTGAGGGAGGTCGAGGTGGATGGATTACCTGAGCTCAGGAGTTAAGAGACCAGCCTGGGCAACATGATGCATGGCCTTTGGGGTTACCTGGTGGGTGCTAAAACACACACACACATATACCCTCGAGGCTCTCTAATTCCCTATCAATCCAAAAGTTGTTACCCATCTCTATCAAAAATACAAAAAAATTAGTCGGGCATGGTGGCGCATGCCTGTGATCCCAGCTACTCGAGAGGCTGAGGTAGGAGGATGACTTGAGCCCAGGAGGTGGAGGTTGCAGTGAGCTGAGATCACACCACAACACTCCAGCCTGGGTGACAGAATGAGACCCCATCACAAAAAAAAATATATATACACACACACACACACGTGTATATATATACGTGTACATATATATACGTATATATGTATACACATCAAAGCTTTTTAAAGTACACATTTAAATGATTTAAGTGATTTGTTAAGATACACTAGTACTTGAAATTAACAAAACAAAAATTGCGGTGTGTAATTCTACACACTGAATTAGCCACTGCAAGAGATTAAGACTTTAATAGATAGCAGTATCAAACTTTAATGCTCTTATAATTTGACTCATATTATTCAAACCAACCATAGACACTTCTAATTTTACACACGAAGTAAATGCTTTACATTTATTTTCAGAAGGTTTCAAAAGTATGCCCACAAGCTTCTTTACAGATACTTTTGGCCATGATACAAAGCCAGTATATCACTAAATGCCAACTGTGGTTATCTTTAGATAAGAAATGCAGGTAGTCCCTACTTTTTAGCTGCATCCCTTTAAAGATGGTATCACCCCCACCCTCAATCCATAGTTTTCATCACCATGAAGGCAAAAGTATTTTGTACAGTAGAGTATGTGCTTTATGCAGAATCATTTTAAATGAACTCAGAGAAAAACATCTCATCTAGAAAACAAAGACCACCAAAAATAGCCAGTCCTGGCTTTGTAGTGTAATAAAGCTCATACTGTTTGTTGGTGGATTTGGCAGTTGTCTATACCAGGAGTCCAAAAACTTCGGCCTATGGGCCAATTGGAGCACGGCAACATTCATTCACTTCCTTGTTGTCTACAGCTGCTTTCACACTATAAGAACAGAATTGAAAGTTGTGACAGATCATGTGGCCTGTAAAACCTAAAATATTTACTAACTGGCCCTTTACAAAAATAGTTTGCCAACTCTTTCTCTACACAATGAGATGTCAGAAGCACCAGAAGACTTCTCCAAGAACCATCTCCAAAGTACAATGAAATGAGCCTATGCATGGCCTTTGGGGTCATCTGGTGGGTGCTAAAACACACACGCACACAAACATATACCCTCAAGGCTCTCTAATTCCCTATCAATCCAAAAGTTGCCAAGGCAAAGTACATGAAGTTACCACTCTTCCCACCGTCCTCACTAGTAAATAACATTAACTATAAGTGGCTGCCTTCTAAAATTCATCTGAACATGGCTTCGACTGCACAAAAAATGTTGTGGAAAGTGGAGGATGACAAGAGAAGGCCTCCATATGGCATATAATCCAATCCCTATATTTTCACCCTAGAATCACCTTAGACCTATCTCCTTGTTGAAACATCTCTTCCCCAGAGTTTCTGCCATTTGAATAATCACTGTTAAGAAGTCAGAGAAGCTACTAGGAAGGTGCAGAATTCCAACTAAGGAACACAAAAAAGTGTGAATATATATTTCCTTCCTCATAATCCTTAATCCTGTTAAAGTCAATACTAAATGCAAGCCGCAAAAATGTCTACATTTTTTTAAATGCCAAGTTGCTTTTTTTTAATAAAAAGTTTAAAAGGAAAAAAAAAAAAAAGCATGTTCAGCACTACTGTGCCTACACAGGGATATCCCCTCCATTGTATGGGACACAAAGACACACACCAACTGTGAACAAGGGAAGCAGCCTTCTCTGTCAGCTATTTTTGGCCTCACTTCGTCATATCAAGACCAAACGTAGGATAATAATGCACAGCGAACTTTAAAACATGAATTTGGGGAAACAAATCTGTCCTTCTATTTATAAATTCCTTAACAATGAAATTATTATTAAGTATACTCTTCTGAACTTAATCTCAAGGGACCTATATACCCTATTTAAAAAAAAAAAAAAATTTTAGCTTGTTTCAAAAATACAGAATAATATACCCTGGGACTAAACTGGTGGCCATGTTTAAAGCCTGCTCATTCCTTTTTAACTTCAACTCTTATCCACTTCTAAAACATCTATTTTAGGTAGTGTCTCATTCATTCAGATTTTCCCCCTAACTAAAAATACCCACTTTTCAGCTCTTCACTTTCCATCAGTACTCTGGGAAACCTAAATACTTTGAAAGTAATTCCAACTTTACATTTTCAGTATATTACCTGCTAAACTATTTTGCTGTTTTGAAACTGCACCAGTATCCAATTGTTGCCCTAAAATTTCACATCCAAAGCAAAGTCCACTGTCCCATTTCTAAACTCTTTTTTGTAAGAAGCCACTTTCAACACACTAAGCATCTTCTTTTTCACTCCTCCTTCTGTATAGCCCTGGATAGCCACGATATAATAAAAATGTTGGTTCCCTAGAAAAACAAAATCCTAATCCAGGCATACAGCTTTTACCTAAAATGTAATTTTTCCCCAGTCATCTGAAATTACTCTCAGGAACACTCTTCTCAGTTGCTTCTTTGAACTTTGTGTAATCATGTGTCTACACAAACACAACTGACCCTAACACTACTCAACAACCTCTATCTGTACTCCCTTCAAACCAGCTTCGTAATTTTATCTGTCCCTTATGCCTTTCAATTCCAAAAGTCTTAAATATTGTGTCTCCACTTGCTCTTTTCTTCCTAAAAGAAACCTTCCCAGATTTGGCTTCAATACTTCAATTAGTTCTATATGTACACGTCCAAAAGCAACATTTCCCTAGTGAAAAATGTAAAAATATATTCACATCTATAAGTTGACAATATCTAACATCCAGTGCGGTCTTAGATAAATATTGGTCTATCCCCCCTCTCCTATAGCTTTGTGCAATTTGTGTTTGATTGTCTCCACCACCTACAAGTAAAAGCATCTCAAAGGCAGGGACCCCAAAAACTTTGTCATTTCTACCCAAACGTGCAATAAAACATTACCATAATTTTTTGGCTGGACGCGGTGGCTCAACGCCTGTAATCCCAGCACTTTGGGAGGCCGAGGTGGGCAGATCATTTGAGGTCAGGAGTTCTAGACCAGCCTGACCCACATGGTGAAACCCCATCTCTACTAAAAATACAAAAAAATATTAGCCAGGCGTGGTAGCACATGCCTGTAGTCCCAGCTATTCGGGAGGCTGAGGCATGAGAATCGCTTGAACCTGGGAGGCGGAGGTTGCAGTGAGCCAAGATCGCTCCATTGCACTCCAGCCTGGGTGACAGAGCAAGACTCTGTCTCAAAAAAAAAAAAAAATACCGTAATTTTTAACCAATCCATAAGCAATAAAAGTAGGTCCTAAAGTTAGTAAGCAACTTTGACAGAGTGCAACCTACATTCAAACTATAGTTTGTTTCTTAGTTTGTCCTCCCCTCCTTCCCAAAATACAGCTTCTACTGTATTTTGGGTACAGTATTTTAGAAAATGACTACATTTCTCTTTGCAATATCTTAGTGAAAAACAGAATACGTGACTCTGATTCTAACATTACATCCACTATTCAGTATTTTCATGTCAGTACACATTTAAAGGACAGAATTTAAAGTTCCTTACCAAAGCATAACAAGGCAACTAAAGAAAAACAATTCAGTGGGAGAAGTTCCAGAGAAGGGAAAAGTGGTCAAATGAAAGACATTATTCTAAGACAACAGTTGGAGAAACTGATGGTAGAAATAATGAAAGTCTATAAAATTAAGAAAAGATGAACTGAGGCTTGTCCTGATAATTCTTGAAACACAAACTCTGACTGTGTCCTGAAAGTTTAGGGACACAGGTATGGAATATGTAAATGAATTGTCACATAATACACAGGCTAATAAACTTGCAGAACTCATTACTTTAAAAAAAAAGGACCAAACATTGTTAAGTTTGAGAAAGTTTTAAATTAATCTAATCAAGATCCTGAATGGAGAACTTCGAAAAGAGAGATAACCCCAGGCTTACATTCATTCCCACAAAGTATCTCTCAGCAGTGGCTTCAGACAGAACGAGCCCACAGTTGTCTAGATGGACCACAATTCTCAGTATAGTACTGTCTATGACTTCTTACATAAAATTCTGCTCTATGTTTAACCCTTAAGGTCTGTATATGAAATATTAATTACTTTCATGAACCTTTAATTTGGTACTCTGACAAGATACCTAAAATACAAGTCAAAGGTTTTATAAACTTCAGCTTTAAAATAATGGAAGGAAAAAATCATTCCTGACTTAAATATCAAAGATGTATCCTAAATTGATACAGAAATAAAGATAATTCAAAAAAGCAAAGCCTCAAACCCAATAAAAAAGTGCTGTAATTTGTTACTCTAAAAAAAAAGGGGGGGGGAGGTGAAGGGAAAAAAATCACAACTTTTATAAAATGATTTATGTGATAAATGCTCTTCCCCAAGTAAGTTGTGATTCCTAACAACTCAAGTTCCTGAGTAACTGACATCTGTTACAGTGTCCTCCTGACACACATGAATTGGACCCAGTAACTGAGAAGGTTAACTCCTGTACCAATAGGTACTGAAATAAACCTCTCTCAAGACAGGTTTGTTGTTGTTTTTTAAAAAAGGAATTTTACTTTCAGGGGTCCGTAGGTTAAGTAGTTCTCATTCGGGAACCTATATGAGAGTACCCCCGAAACAAAAAGTACACCGCACACACCCACAGTACCAGGAAAAGGTTACAGATACAGATGGCCTCTGTGCGCACATATGCTCTGGCTTCCTCAATTTCCCTTTGCCAATTGCTGGCCAGAAAGGTGCGAGTATTCACTTTGGAGAAAAGACTCCTCCGACAGAAACCTGCATACTTGCATTACTCGTACAAAGAGCTAAAAAGTTACAAAATACAGGCCTCCCTAACACCTTCCCCCCTCCGTGAATAAAGCTAGACTCCCTCATTGATAGACTCCCAACACTACCGGAGAACATCAGCAAAACTCCAGGAGGAAGCGCCGGCATCCTCCCACTTTCTCCCCCTCAATTCCCTCTCCCGGGGCCACTCACACTTCTAGAGAAGAGCCGCGGCGCCGAGAAAGTGGGTTGGTTCCCTTCCTCCTTCGGACTGAGGCGGCAGCTGCGGAAGGCTCCGGCGCGGTACTGAGGCAGAAGCGGTGCTCGTATCGCTAAACCAGGCGGCCACCCGGGTCTCTTCCGCGCTGCCAGGGGAGGGGAGGCGGCGGCCCCGCTTACCTCCTCTTTTCCTCTTCCTGGGTCTTTTCAGGTTGCGGCTTCTGCCCGTCCAGGGCCACTTCTCCCGGGACAGTCAGGTTTGGGAGACTCCGGATTTTGTTTTTATAAAGTTTCCTCTGGGTGGAGGCTGCGGCCGGCCCCCCGGGTCCCCCCCGGCCCCGCCGCCCTCGGGACTGGGGCGGGGGAGGGGGGCTCTAGGAACTCCTCCCGGAGTCCAGCCAAGGAGCCGGGGGGCCGGCGACTGGCCAAGGGAGAAGACCCCCGGAGGGGGCTGAGGGGAGGGGGAAGGTGAGGAAAGGACGGCGGCGTCGGTCCTGTTCTCTCCGCCGCCCCAGCCGCCGCTTCACATCGGGGTCCCCGCCCCCCCGGCCGGGGGGTGGTTGCCGAGCTTGGTTGGGGCCCCGGTTCATACACTCCGGGGCAAGATGCTACGGCCCCGGGCGGGTGGCCGAGTCGGCGGCAAGGCGAGGGACCCGGCCGGCTCCGCTCGGCGCCGCCCCCGCTCCCGGCTCCCGCATGTGTCGCTGCGGCTGGGACCCCCCTCCCTACACCTTGGGGGTCTCGCCCCACGCCCCACGGGACGAGGCAGAAGCTCCGGCGCCTCCTCAGCGTTCTCTCACCGCGGAGCAGCTACCCACTCCCGGCCCGTGGTAGCCGCCTCCCTGCCCCCCAAGCCGCCGGCTCCGGCTCCGGCTCGGGCTCGGGCTCCGGCTCCGGCGTGTGCAGCCGCCCCTGCCGGCCGGGAAGGTGAGGGGGGGAAAGGAGTGCGGCCGCGGCTCCCGCTGGCCCAGGGGAGAGCGAAGGTCTCGGCGGCGGCCAGTGCAGGGGGACTGGATCTCTCGGATGCTCCTTCGCTCTCACTCTCAGCGGCGGCGGCAGCGGCGGCGGCAGCGGCGGCGGCAGCGGCGGCGGCAGCGGCGGCGGCAGCGGCGGCGGCAGCGGCAGCGGCAGCGCCCGGAGCTCAGCTCGCTGTCTCCCTCGCTCTGTGCGGGGCTCTCGCCTCACTCCAGAGAGAGGGGCGGGAGGAGAGCGGCGCCTGCCGATGACGCAAGTCACCTAGCAACCGCTCTCTTCCCCCTCCCTCTTCTTTCCGCTCTGAGGCTTCCTCCGCTGGCCTTTTTCCCCCTTCCAGCCACCCCGCCCTGGGCGCCTCTGGCGCGCTCTGATGACGCTCCAAGGGAAGAGGAAGTGGGGATCGGCGAGCGGGTGGGTGCGCCTCGGGCCGCGGGACTCGCAGCCGCCGCCGCCGCTGCCGCCTCTACGGCCGCGTCAGAACTGAAGAGAGGAAGGGGAGGAGCCGAGTCGAGCCTAAGCTGCCGCCCGATCTTACCCCTGACCCGAGGGCGGCCTGGAGAGCTTGGTCTGTAGCGGTTTCCTTCGGGGCAGGTGGGGACTGCTCCTTTGGGAGGAAGGAGGAGGCCCAGGCCGCGTCTTCAGGCAGCCGCGCGCACCACCCGAAGGTGAGGCATTTGGCCCCAAACAGACCCTCGAAAAGCCGGACTGATCGAGGAGTTACCCTACAGCCTGATCTGCACCTGCTCCAGGGAGAGAGCGCCCCACCCTTCCCGTGGCGTGGGGTGAGACCCAGCGTTGGATAACGTGTGGTCGGGCCGAGCAAATGTTTGATGAATGAATGAATGAATGAATGCCTCTCACGTGGCACTCGTGAAGCTCAGAGGATATGGTTGAAGTGCAAGCGCTTTGTAAACTGCAGTGCATTGTAAAAATGAGTTGTAATACATTCCTCCCCTCCCCCTAGCCATGAAAGGAAACAGGGGTGCGGCTTGAGTACAGAGTCACAACCTGAGTCTTTAGTGGAAAAGGAGACGAAATGCCGAGCAAGGGAAGGGACCCATCCTCGCGCAGATTGTTAGGGCGGCGGGAAGGGAGGATTGGAAGGGAGCCATCCTCTGGGAGATTGCTGAAGGATTTTTGACTGTCAGGGGAAGAATTTAATAGTCCCTCACTTTTACGAATGGTTCTTTCTTATGGTTTGGAGCTTTCGAGAGCTTCTGGTCTTGGTTCATCAGTGTACGTTGTCATCAAGAAATGTTGGCCTGTTTCAGGTCTGACTCAAAGGTTATTTTCTTTCTAAAATAAATGTTATTACTATTATGCAGCTTTTCCTACAGATGTTATCCTGGAAAGGAAAGATAAGTAGAAACTCATGAAGTTTAAGGTGTAGTTCTCTAGGAAAACAAATTTAAGATAAAAGGACCAGAATCCTCAGAAATCTGTCTTCAGTGAATAGTATGAGAAAAAGATTAAAGCAGCAGCAATGATGAAAGCAGATTCCACAATTCTGTCCTTGGGAAGCAGTAGTAATGGATTTTACAAGTCTTTCCACCTGGAGGAGGGGGTAAGGTAGGAGCAAGTGTATTATAGACAAATGTGGGAAGCTCTGGGTTTCTCCCACTACTGCCACTACCATCTGCAAACAGTAAACTAAGGAAACTTTTAACTGGGTAAATCCAAGGGCTCGTGTTCATTAAAATGCTGCGGGAAAGGTGGTGAGAGGGGCAAAGGAGGATGTGGCAAAACCAAGGAGAGACTCACAGACTAGCACCTGACCCTACTGCCCTTGACCTGAAGTTCCAAGAGCCAGGTTAAATATCCTGCTTAAATTACCCTGGATTTTTCTGTCTTTACGTGACCAATCCCCTGCTACAGCCTTCCAAATAAGACTTACAGTTAATCAGACCAACAAGTGATGGTCTCACATGGCTACAAAATAAATATTTTTTGTTTTTCCCCCTCTTCCTATCTTACAACAGGGGAATGGTGGAAATTAAAGGAGTAAAACACACAGATTTAGGGGATTTTGTGAAGCTAAACACCTCAGAGAGTTTAACCTTTGTAGGCTTTGAAGGAAAAGAGTGCAAACATCAGAGTTCTGCAGCCCAGCAGAGAACACCTCCAGTTAAGTGTGTACCACATAGGGTTTTTCAGCAGCGTGATCTTCTGTTTTCATTGTCAGTGGCTCCACCTTACAACCTCAGTGCTGAGGAACAGAAGGGCACTCAGGAGAGCCTGAGCCACTTACTTAGAAAGTATTTAATAACAGCACACTAAGCTTACTGGGCTAGATACCCACCTCAGCACCCAGCTTGATAACAGGAGGAAACAGCTGGAACTGGAGACTGGAGAGAAGGAAGTTCATACATTTCCAACTTGGTCTGCATCTCTTTAGTTCCTTGTATTGCTTATTAATCCAGAGGAGAAAACAGCTAGTTAATTAAAAATTCCAAAAAATCTGAAGTTTTAGCTAATAGTTACTTCCCTGGTTCATCAATTTAAGATAAGGATCTAAATACTGTGTTAAAATATAGAAAAACGGAGACTCTTATAAGGTTTTTGACCTCTACACTTGAAAGTGAGCTCTTACAAGAAACTAATCAGTGTTTTGTTATTCCACATCAGTAGCTTTTACTGTCAAAGATTGTGTAAGCTAAATTATCTGGCAAAATTTTGCTTTCCAGAAATACTATGTATATTAATTTTAACATTTTTATTGTGAAATATAGTTTAAATATATAAAGCAATTATATAGTATAAGTGATTATAAAGGAAACCACCATGTAACCAATCAACCAGGTCAAGAAATGGAATATTTCCAGCAACTCAGAAGTTCCCTTCCCTGCCATGACCTTCCCGAACACAACTCTTTCCCTCCCTCCTAAGTGTAGTCATTATTCTAACATTTGCGATAATCATTTCCCTGCTTTTCTTTGTCGCTTTGTCGCAAGCATGCATCCCTAAACAATATATTGTTTGGTCTCACTCTTTCTTTTGAACTTTATGTAACTGGAACAATATAATATGTAATCTGTTGTTCTTGCTGCTTTTGCTCAACATTGTTTTTAATTCATATGTTGTTCAGGTTGTTCCTATAGCTGTAATTTGTGCATTTTCATTGCTGCATATTACAGTGTCCCATTGTAACAGTATGTGACAATATGTTTAGCCATTCTATTGCTGATGGACATCTGGGTTGTTTCCAGTTTAGGATTGTTATAAATGCTAATGTGAACATTCTTCATATATGTATTCCATCACATCTACGTCAGTTTCTGTATAACATATACCTGGGAGTGTAATATGTATCATAAACTTGAATAAATAATGCCAAGTTCTTTTCTAGAGGGTTACACAGTCACACTAGGTATATATGAGTCCCATTGCTCCACACCTTCACAACACTTGACATTATTGGTCTTTTCGGTTTTGCCAGTCTGGTGGGTGTGTGGTAATATATCATTGTGGTTTTAACTGTCATTTCTCTGATTACTGATGCTGTTGAGGACCTTCTTGTATACAACTAGCTATTTGGATTTACATTTTTGTGGCGCGTTAGTATCTTTTCAATGTCTAAGTCTCTGAGATGCCCAACTTTTCAATATCCTTTCATAGTCCACATTTGAACAGGTAAAGTAATGTTATGGGATGTTTAGGGTGTCGCTTTTCTGGCCAGAAACCTCTGTGGCCTGTGGCGCCTTTGCACAAGTCTTGCTCAGGCCCACTGGGCTCATTCCACCTACTTGGCCTGGCAGGCTGTGCTCAGCTTATGCTACCGGCCTGGATCCCACACCTGCCAAGGGCGAGTACGGCGTGGAGTGGCAAGGCATGTGTGAGCGAGCGTGAGGTCTGGCTACTGCGCAGTCAGACACACCAGCTGCTGCAGTGGGGCGGGCAGCTCCAGATGCACCAGCTCTCTGCAAGGCTGTGGCTGGACCAGGCATACTGCAAGCAGCTTCCACAGCTGGCACCAGGGAACACATTGGCACCCAGAAGCTTGGAGACGCCAGGAACTGCAGGGACCCAAAGAGGGAGTCACAGTGTTGGCTTGGGGAGCTCCCAGGTCTGGGCTCCCCAAAAGGCCACAGCCCTTCTCTCTTCTTCACCCGCAACGTGGCAAGCAATGGGGATGTCTCAGCCCCATTTGTGTTATATCTCGTTTAGCCTCGCCATTTGGCAGGTCCCAAGTTCTTGTCCTGTGACCAGGAAGAATGAGGTACACAGACAAGTGGAGGGTGAGCAAGATGTTATTGAGTAATGGAACAGCTGAGAGAAGACCCACAGTGGATAGCTCCTTTCTGCAGCCAGGGTGTCCCAGTGAGTGTTCAGCTGCTAGCAGAGAGGGCAGCTCCTTTCTGCTAGGCAGGTTGTCCTGATGAGTTTTCAGCTCTCAGCAGAGAGGAGAGCTCCTCTATGCAGGAAGGTTGTCCCAACAAGTGTTCAGTTCTCAGCAGGGAGGGTAGCTACTCTCTGCACTTGGTCATCCTAACAAGTATTCAGCTAGCGGCAGAGAAGGTAGCTCCTCTCTGCAGCTGGTCATCCATCGCCTGCTCAGTTCTGACTGAGCCCCGGGCCTCAGAGGGGAGGAAGTGCATGCTGATTGGTCCTTGGGCAGGCCTAGGAAAAAGCACCGTAAGTTCCCCCTCTGGTGTGCAGGATGGGCAGTCCAATCCCCAGGCTTCAGGCCTTCCCCGGCCTAAAGGTGGGACTTCACTGGGAACCCGCTCCTTTCCACACTGAAGCCTGTCTGCCTCCTACCACTTTTCATGGCACCCAGGCTATTTCTGCAGAGGGGCGCCTGTGGGGCCAGCACAGAGCTGCCCTCAGCCCTGCCAACCCTTGCCTCCCTCCCATGCTTGTCAGCGCCCAACATCTAGAGGGGGCGGAAGCAGCAGTGGGCTAGCATGTCAGTACTGCCCCAAGCCTGCACATACCCAGCCGGGCTGTGACAGTGCCCGGGCTTGACCCCAACCCCATTCTGAGATCAGAGCAGGTGCTAGGAGCAGGGAGAGGCCAAGCAGTGGGAACAGACACCCAGGGCCTGCAAGGGCAAGGGGGCCTTCCCGTCCCCCAGAGGGTGCAGAGTGTGGAGATGCCCTGGTCCTGCACCTGGGAGGGTAGGGCTGCCGCCTGCTGCATGGAGTGTGCAGGCAGCCCCAGCTGCGCCTGTTTGCAACCCAGCGCGGGGACTCCAGGTCCTTGCTGGGCCCTCCTCTGCCCACCTCTCCGTGCCCGACCATGCTGCTCCCCTGCTGGCAAGCAGCTCAGCGCTGCCCCATCACAGCAGCCCCCAGGGCAGTGGGCTCTGGGGACTGTCCACCTCCTCCCCACGTGCTCCCCACAGTGGCAGTGGGTGATCGCAGTGATTCAGGGTCAGGGTCTGGAGCAGTGGAGGCTCCAGTACTGGGAACGGGTCCTGCCTGGCCATATGAGGATGGGTACGGGGGGCAGCACAGTTGTCCACCTCGGGAATGCGGGGCACAAAGGTCCCACAACTGCCACTGCCACTCCCACAGCCACTCCTGCCACCACCGCTCACACATCCACGCTGCAGCCAGCATGATGGCAGTGGCTGCTCCGGACAGCCTGCCACTGCCATCAGTAATGCCACCACTTGAGTTATATTTGGGACAAGTTCCTTCCAAAATAAGAATAATTATAGGTTACCTAGTTTTTTTTTTTATTAATTTGATTATAAACTTTTTTTTTAGACAGGGTTTCACTGTGTCACAAAGGCTAGAGTACAGCGGTTAAATCATAGCTCATTGAAGTCTCGAACTCCTGGACTCAAGCGTTCCTCTTGCCTCCGCTTCTCAAGCAGCTAGGACTATAGGCACTTGCCACCACCCGGCTAATTTTTTTATTGTTTATAGAGACGGGGTCTCACTGTGTTGCCCAGGCTGGTCTCAAACGCCAGGACTCAAGCAATCCTCCAGCCTCAGCCTCAGGTGTGAGCCACCATGCCCACCCTATAAACTTTTTTTTCTTTACTTTTTTCTTTTTCTTTTTCTTTTTCTTTTTTTCTTTTTTTTTTTTTGAGACAAAGTCTCACTCTATCACCCAGGGTGGAGTGCATTGATGTGAACACAGCCCACTGCAGCCTCAACCTGGGCTCAGTGGATTCTCCCGCCTCAGCTTCCTGAGGCCACAGGGATGCACCACCACACCCAGCTAATAAACTTCTTAAAAGTAGGCCTATAGGGCTTTTTTTTTTTCTTTACTATCCAAAATCATGCAATTTTTCAACTATTGGGCTATTGCCAGCAATCCCTCATGGTGGTTTTTATTTTTGTTGTATTTTAGTTTCCTCTGAGAATATAAAGGCAATTTTAATTCTCTTGAATCTGTGTAACTAAACTTGGTTTTTGTTGCTTTGTATTTTTCTCAAGACAATCGTGTAAAAAGTTGTTTTCCCTGCACATATTTTTTTCATTTCCCAGGTTCATTGATTTTTTAAAAGTCACAGTGGCTTTTTCTTTCCTCCTAACATTCCTGCTACAATTTATGGATTTTTTTTTTTAATTTCACTCATTAACATCAAATACACAACATTGGTGTCACTGCCTGGCATATTTTCCCAACATACTACATTTTATTATTTTCATTAATTTCTTATCTCTCAGTTCTTTGTTTAGAATCAGTGATATTTTAAAACTGGAGGAAGGTGAGACCCAGAGAAATTGACTTAGCCAGAGTCAGGAGGGCAAGTAAATGGGAAGCCTGGACTCCACCCCAAGTCTTCAAATAACAGTACGCTTGCCATTATATCACACTGACTCTGTCTTCTGGAACAATAAGGTAAATTAATTCCCAAGGTCTGTAGAATATTGTTCATTTCCACATGGCAGACCTCTTATTCTACAATTGAATAAGGTTTATTTTAAGCCTAACAGCTTTAGGATCAGATTAATATTGATACTAATAGAAATAATTTTTTAAAAAATTAAAGATTAGGCTGGACGCAGTGGCTCAAGTCTGTAATCCCAGCACTTTGGGAGGCCAAGGCAGGTAGATCACCTGAGGTCAGGAGTTCGAGACCAGCCTGACCAAAATGGAGAAACCCTCTCTCTACTAAAAATACAAAATTTGCCGGGCATGGTGGCGCATGCCTGTAATCCTAGCTACTCGAGAGGCGGAGGCAAGAGAATCGCTTCAACCCGGAAGGCAGAGGTTACGGTGAGCCGAGATCATGCCATTGTACTGCAGCCTGGGCAACAAGAACGAAACTCTGTCTCAAAAAAAATAAATAAATAAAATAAAGATTAATATAAATAGTAGCACTAAAAATGGATTAAATGGAAGAAAACTTGCTTTAAAAAAAATAAAGTTTCTCCACTCTCCCCTTCATCCCTTATGGCCAATCTGTCACTGGTCCCTATTGCTTCTTCAAAGAATCGCCATACTTCCTTAATAACTGAGAAAAGAGTTTTACCAAATAAAAGTGTCAAATGTTGCAGGAATGCCATTGGATTTGGTAATGAGTTTCTTAATAATTTCATAGTACTGTAAAAATGTTGGAGGCGCTCAGAATTTAATGATATTTTAAAATACAAGAACAAGCCAGGCACAGTGGCTTATGCCTGTAATCCCAGCACTTTGGGAGGCCGAGGCAGGCAGATCACTTGAGGTCAGGAGTTTGAAACCAGCCTGGCCAAAATTGTGAAACCCTGTCTCTACTAAAAATACAAAAATTAGGTGGGTGTGGTGGCTTGCGCCTGTAATCCCAGCTACTCGGGAGGCTAAGGTATGAGAATTGCTTGAACCCAGGAGGCAGAGTTTGCAGTGATCCAAGATGGTGCCAGGGCACTCCAGCCTGGGTGACAGAGTGAGACTTTGTCATAAAATAATAAAATAAATAAAATAAAATAATTAAAATACAAATCAACCTGGAAAACTTACAGACTAATGATGAGATTTCCCCTGCGTTACCTTTCTGATCATCTGGGTTTGCAAAAAGATTAATTCTGAAGATTAATGATAGATGACTACTGGTTTTAATAGAAAATAAAATAACTATGAATCATTTATAATCATTGAAAATGTAACCTTTAGCTTTAGAGGAATCCTTCAGGATACAAGCCAGTTGGTTTTGTCATAAATAGTCATGAAATATTTTATCAATAAAATCCAGCTATTTTTAAAATTAAAAATTGAGTAAAACAGGATTAAAAATAACTTTATAAAAATATTAAGGTAGGCTTAAATGTAACTAAACTTGTAGAGCAAAGGCTTTAAAATGTTCTGGCTTGAAATTCAAAGTTAAATTATTGAATTAACAATAGGGAGTTCCCAAAGGGACCAGCTTTATAAATATTATTAGTATATTTTTTGTTTTAACTTCCAAAAGGCAGTATTGAGTCAATAAAATTTTACTGTCACTTACTATTTTCTAGCACTAGAGCAAAGTGCTGAACATACAGTGATGAGAAGAGGAAAAAAAAGACCTTGTCCCTCCCTTCATGGAGCGTACAGTCTGATACCTAGAATGTGCCAGACTCAGTGCTTGACCCCAGCCACTACCATCTAAAATTATTTGATCTAGGCCGGCCACGGTGACTCACGCCTGTAATCCCAGCACTTTGGGAGGCAAGGCAGGTGGATTACTTGACCTCAGGAGTTCGAGACCAGCCTGGCCAACATAGCGAAACCCCCTCTCTACTAAAAATACAAAAATTAGCTGGGTGTGGTGGCGCATGCCTGTAATCCCAGCTACTCGGGAGGCTGATGGAGGAGAATCACTTGAACCCAGAAGGCGGAAGTTGCAATGAGCCAAGATCACGCCATTGCACTCTAGCCTGGGCAACAAGAGTGAAACTCCATCTCAAAAAAATTAAAATAAAATTATTTGATCTATATTTCCTGAGGATGTGGTCTACAAATAAATGAGTCACTGCTTGCATTCTCAGGATAAACAAATGGTATTCTAGAAACCTTCAATCCTATTTGTCATTTTTCAAATTTTCATTATGGCAGTTTTTAAAAATACAGAAACATGGCCTGGCATGGCGACTCATGCCTGTAATCCCAGCACTTTGGGAGGCCAAGGCAGATGGATTGATTGAGCCCAGGAATTCGAGACCAGCCTGGGCAAATTGGTGAAACCCCATATCTACAAAAAAATACAAAAATTAGCTGGGTGTGGTGGCACACACCTGTAGTCCCAGCCACTCAAGAGGCTGAGGTAGGAGGATTACCTGACCCAGGGAGGTTGAGGCTGCAGTGAGCTGTGATCGTGCCACTGCACTCCAGCCTGGGCAACAGAGTGAGATCCTGTCTCAAAAAAAAAAAAAAATACAGAAACATTGAACATTACAATATATAATACACCATAATGCTCATAATACCATCATATGCCCAGGCTATTTCTCTTCCTTTGCCATCTTTATTGCCTTCTACGTCATGTTGAGTTTTATCATAAAACCCGTTACCTGATGACTCACAAATAAGCTGCAGATCCTCCGGAGTCACATCCACACTGATTATTTTCCCAATATTCCCAGCACAATTCTGTTTAGCTCTCCTTGATAGAGTGGTGTCTTAAGGCCATACCCAGCTCTAAAGAAGGCTGAGAAGGCCCCGAGCATTGTTGCCCAAAGTGAGGTTTGAGGTCTGTTAATAAGGAAAGCAGAAAGAATAGTTATAGGGTAGAAAATTACCAGTGTCTGACACACTCTTAAAGATGTTTTTATTAAACAAAAGGACCATCTATCCCAGAGATGAAATGCCACTTTCTAAACCCCAGAAGTAACTGCCATTGGTTTTTCTTTTAAATGGCAATTTCCCCCCCAATGCTTTGCATACAAGTATCAGCAATATGTTGAGTCTCCTTTTTGGCTTCTTATAGTTTAAAAATTCTAGCAATTTAATTTCAGGAGCATTCTTTAATGTATGAGTTTGTGGTCTCCAGATAGTTGGCTTTGTGTCCTGTACATCATAATTGCAAAACACATTTTGTTGTGCGTGCATGTGTGTGTGTGTGTGTGTGTGTGTGTGAGTGATGTAGTCTCACTCTGTCACCCAGGCTGGAGTACAGTGGCGCTACCTCAGCTCACTGCAACCTTCACCTCCCAAGTTCAAGCGATTCTCCTGCCTCAGCCTCCCAAGTAGCTGGGACTACAGGCACATGCCACCACGCCTGGCTAATTTTTGTATTTTCAGTAAAAATGGGGTTTCACCATGTTGGCCAGGCTAGCGTCGAATTCCTGATGCGTGATCCGCCTGCCTCGGCCTCCCAAAGTGCTGGGATTACAGGCATGAACCACTGCGCCTGGCCAAAACACGTTTTATTAGTGGTATTTTCAACTCTTTTTTAGGCCCATATTTAAGAATGATTATCATTTCCTTTTAAAACCAAAACTAAACATTATGTTTATTTATTTTAAAACAATCTGAAACCTACAGAAAAGTTGCAAGTCCACTACAAATCACTCTTTTATATTGAGCCATTTGGGAGTCAGTTGCTAACCTGATGCCCTATATGTGGGACATTCTCCAACAGAAACACAGTACAACAATTAAAATTGATTTTTTAGGCCGGGAATGGTGGCTCATGCCTGTAATCCCAGCACTTTGGGAGACAAAGGTGGAGGACCATTTGATGCGAGGAGTTCAAGACCAGCCTTGCCAATATGACAAAACCCCATCCCTACTAAAAATACAAAAATTAGCCAGGCATGGTGGTAAACGCCTATAATCCCAGCTACTCAGGAGGCTGAGGCAGGAGAATCGCTTGAACCTGGGAGGCAGAGGTTGCAGTGAGCTGAGATCACGCCACTGCACTGTAGCCTGGGAGACAGAGCTACAGTCTGTCTCAAAAAAAAAAAAAGTAAAAATTGATTTTGTAATCCATTTAAATTGATTTAAATTTTAATCCATTTTTAATTATCAGTTGACCTTGATGATTAATAATGTCTAATCCTGAAATCCCATCATTTGATCAATTATCCCGGTAACATTCCTTATAGCAAATAATGGATCCAGTTTAGAATATGTGTTGCATTTAATTGTCACATGTCTTTGGTGTCCTTTCTCTGAAACATTTCCTCAGCTTTTCTTTTATTTCCATGACCTCAGTACTTTTGAAGATTACAGCTAATTATTGTGGAATATCACTCAGTTTCAACGTGTTTGCTTTTAGCAGGAGCATCACTAAATTGATGATATTCATCACTTTATGTTCTTACTGCGTCTCATCAGATGATGCTCAATTTTAATTCCTTCTGTTACTCATGACATTCACTTTAATCACTTGATTAAAATGGTATCTGCCAGGCTTCTCCACAATGAAGTTACTATTTTGTCCATATGGAATTAATAAGTATTTTGTGTGGAGATAAGATCTAAATAAATATTCAATTCCTCATCAAACTTCCATTTTATTGTTTTATTTCTATTAGGCTCATGGCTTCCTATTTTGTTAAATGGATTATAACCTCTTACTATTATTATTTATTTATTTTGATGCTTAAATTGTTCCCATATTTGGCTAATGGGAGTCCCTTTAAATTGGTGTCTGTGTCATTTTGTCCCATCATTCCTTGATTATTTACTTTTTTTCTTGCACAAAAAAGTGTTCTGGCTCATCTTATACCTTTCCTGACCCAGTATTGGAATCAGTTATTTCTCCAAGGGGTAAAGTTGCTAAATAAAATACAGGGTAGTCAGTTAAATTTGAATTTCAGGCAAATATATATTGGATGTATGTCCCATACAATAATATCTTCTTTGCTAAATATTTACTGTATTTTCATTTGCCAAATCTGGCACCCTACCAAGGAGCCCTGATTCCTTTAAGTGGTAAATGGTACTTAGATGCCACAATCTGGCCAGGAGTGATGGCTCACGCCTGTAATCCCAACACTTTGGGAGGCCAAGGCAGATGGATTGCTTGAGCCCAGGAGTTCGAGACCAGCCTGAACAACATGGCAAAACCCCCATCTCTACAAAAAAATACAGCGATCAGCTGGGCATGGTGGCATGTGCCTGTATTCCCAGCTACTCAGAAGGCTGAGGTTGGTAGAACACCTAAGCCCGGAAGATGGAGGCTGCAGTGAGCCGTGATCGTGTCACTGCACTCCAGCCTAGGTGATGGGAGTGAGACTCTATCTCAAAAAAAAAAAACCACAACCAGAGCAGGTCTGTTGATTCCACTTTTGTATCTCAGGCTCTCTCAGTGGACTCTCAGACTCTCTCAGTGGACAGGTCTCAGGCTCTCTCAGTGGACAGCACTAGGGAACACACACACACTCACATACACATTTACCTCTACACATGACAACATTGACGTTGATGTAATATGGATACAGAAACATTGCATTCTATGAGTTCACACTGATATTCTAATTCTAATTCAATACCTCAGGGATTATTCCAACTTTCTCCCTTTCCATATTTATGACTCCTTTCAAAGTAAGAAACTGGACTCCCATGAGCCTTAATATATTTATTTGTTTGATCCATCCCCTGGTACATTAACCAAACTCGCATTACTGCCACTGCTCCCTCCCCAGTGTCGCTGTCCTCCTCAGTCTGTGCCCTGACCCTTGTGCCAGGCCATCCCCACATGTAGACACCCCCTTCACTAGACTTGTGCTCTGGTAGCTCACCCAGGACACCCCACAGTGTGGATGTCCTCTTTACCTTGCTTGAGATCTGGTACCCTGGGTCAGGTCACCCTACTGCATGGATCTCTACTCCCCTGCTCAGGCTCTGCCACCATACAGCAGTCTGTCCTCCACTCATAAGCCCTCCTTGTCCTGCTATGGAACTCACACCACCCAGATCCTTCCCCAGTGGGATATCCCTCAATATCAGTGTGTTTGTATTTAGCAGGAACATCACTAAAGTGATGCCATGGGCACCCTCCTTACCTCGCTTTAAGCACAAAAATTTTATTTAAGTCACACTTACATTTGAACTATTATATTACTCTTATTACTAATAATACAAACTGAGGTTTTCAGTGTAAAAGAAAGTTTGGCAGAGGCAACTGGAAAAATAGTTATCCAATGATATTTTTATTCATTTAAATTGAGTTGATACTAACCATTATTTATTGACTAATAATAAAAAGAGAAGTCAAAATTTTAAATGTAAACTCTTGGCTATAAACCTGTATTTCCACTTCTTCCTAAAACCCCCTAAGATAACAGTAAAGGAATGAAAATGGTACAAAAAAATACAAAGAGAACAGAAGAGGTGATGGCAGCAGAAAAGAATTGTCAGGAAATTCTAGAAGATAGAAAGTACTTGGACAAGGAATGACTGACTTAGAGAAAAAAAAGCTAAAACCTGTGTTCCTGCACCAGTGTCCAGCACTAACAGGCTGATCCTTGATGCAGAACCCCAGAAAATGTCAGAAATTGAAGTCACTAATTGCCTCTCAAGACACAGGGTAAAGCAGAAAGCAGGCTTTCTCTTAAGCATGAATGAGCAACTAAGGATCACCACATGTTTGAGGAAAGTCTAACATAAAAGTTAAAAAGAAAATTAACCTGGAGAAAACTAAGACAAAATGGAAGTAAAAGTTATCAATATTGTGATAAAAGTATATTAAAATGAAGGGAGGGGGACGATGGGGGTATGCATGAGTTTTAAGATCATTAAAGACTCATCTTTAATTTTAGGAAATTAATAAGTGATGTCTTGATTTCAAAAATTATGACACATATGTATAAGCATGTTAGTTAGATGCAAATACTAAAGGAAAAAACACCTAAAAGAGTGGAAAATGGTTGCTCTAAGGAAGCCATGGCAAATGAGGGGAAAGACAGGTGATACTTGGTTTTCTTTACTGTAAGAAACTCTTATTTTCCCCTGTATTACTTTGATAAAAATAATTTAATTTAAAAAATCAAGTTCATACAGATTGATGCATCTTGATATAGCACAGTTTGACAAGAAGGAGGCTGTAGTGGAAACAACGAGAATTTGGCACCTAGATTCAAATACCAATTCTGCCCATTTACTGTTCATGTAACTGTACAACAACCCTTGAGATTCAGTTTAGACATTTGTAAATTGGGGATAATTATACTTGCCCTACTATATTAGCTTCCCAGGGCTGCTGTAACAAAATACCATGGGCTAAGTGGTTTAAAACAACAGAAATTTATTGTCTTACAGTTCTGGAGGCTGGAAGTCCAAGATCAAGGTGCTGGCAGGTTTGGTTTCTCTGAGGTCTCTCTCCTTGGCTTGCAGATGTCCACCTTCTCCCTGTCTTGAAATGGCCCTTAGTGTATATGTGTGTGCATTCCTGTTTCTTCCCCTTATAAAGGTATCAGTCATCTTGGATTAGCCCCACCCCACGGCCTCATTTTAACTTAATCACCTCTTTACAGACCTTATCACTATATACAGTTACATTTCGAACAACTGGGGGTTAGCACTTCAACATATTAATTTTAGGAGAATTCAATTCAGCCCCTAACACCTACCTATTACATTCACTAATTTGCTTAGATTTATTGGTCTCCTTCCATGTTCCAACCCGTGCTAGGCACTGAGGATTGAAATTGAGAATCAGATGAGATAATGACATTTTGAAAACTGACTTAAAATACCAAAAAAAACCCAAAAAAAAACCCCACACATTAAAGTATAGCCCACCCACATAATGCTTTGCTTGCAGGAAATCATTAAATTGAACGAAGTTAAATGACGAAAATGAAAGCTTTCTAAAAGGGGAAAAAAATGGGAAGCATGGACAAAGTTATAGAACAGCAACTATTATTTTTAAGCGCCTGATAGGTGCCAGGCACTGACTATAAAACTTATGTAAATTGTCTCATTTAATCCTTACTATGACCCTGCTGGGTAACTATTACCAAAACCATTTTACTGGTGAGAAACCTATTACTAAGAGACTGTAGCATCCCGGAAGTTATACAGCTTTGTGGCTTGAATTTGGATCTACTTAATGCCAAAGGAACTCATGTTCCTTTTACTACCCTCTACTGTGAGTCAAAAACATAGAGAACTATGGTTAGGCTCTATTTCTTACATTATTTTTTGTTAAATATTAAGTATGTTCAAAAAACCATTATTCATGTGTATGGAGAATAATAATAAACTGAACACCTGTGTACTCACCAGCTGGCTTGAGAAAGAGAATATTGCCAGTACCGTAGCAGTCCCTGCATACATCTCTCTAGCCCCATTTTCTTCCCTTTTTTCCCAGAAGTAACCATTATTCTAGTTTTGTGCTCACCCACCTGTGATACACACACACACACACACACACACAAATTTTCATTTTCCATGTTTTTTTTCACAAATAGGACTTTTTATTTGCCATTTTAAATGTCTGAGTGTTAAACACACTCTTGGACTGGTGGTTCATATCCATCAGCTCATTCAACTTTAGAACCTGTCTCTTCTCCAGTAGCTTTTCCAGAACTGCTACCTTCGCCATGAAGCTCCATGAGATTTCCCAATTCAAACTTGGTCTTCTTCAGCATTTTTACTTTTCTAATGAAGACATCATTGAGAGAATAAATAGATTGGTAAGCCTTATCTATGTCTTTTCCAATGCTGTCTGGAATCAATTTATTGACCACTTCTTTCAAGTCATTTCTCTGTACCTCTCGGGTCATGATTTCCATCATCTTCTTCCAGATTTGGCAGACCTGTTTGTGCTGAGCGTAAGAGGTCTTCCATATCTGATTGTTATGTTTTTTAGTAAAAGCAGTACAGAATAGACAAAGCAAGTAACCGTCAGTAGTCTTGACATCAACATGAGCTTCAATCATGTCTGCCATTTTTTGACCATGGAACACATTCTGCCACAGGTAAGATCCATGCTATGGAAGTTAGGCAGTTTTTCCTGGACACCTTAAGTAATCAGCTTGAATTTTCAAAATGCAACTTCATAATTTTGCAGATAAGCAAGACTCATTTCAAACACATGACCCTTGAGGCCATCTGATGCAATTTTGGTTCCTTCATTGCTGGTGACTAGTGTCTTTCCAATATTTCTTATGTTGAACATAGCAGGTGCTTTCACATCCTACCAGTCTTTCTTAGAAAATAGATCAACTAGGCCGGGCACGGTGGCTCATGCCTGTAATCCCAGCACTTTGGGAGGCCAAGGTGGGTGGATCACGAGGTCAAGAGATCGAGACCATCTAGGCCAACATGGTGAAACCCCGTCTCTACTAAAAATACAAAAATTAGTTGCGCATGGTGGTGCTCACCTGTAGTCTCAGCTACTCGGGAGGCTGAGGCAGGAGAATCGCTTGAACCTGGAGGGCAGAGGTTGCAGTGTGCCAAGATCACGCCACTGTACTCCAGCCTGGTGACAGAGCAAGACTGCGTCTCAAAAATAAAAAAAAAGAAAATAGATCAACCACTTTCTTCTTGGTTCCCCTTTTGCTGCCTTTCGTGAGGCACTTGTTCTTGCTGCTCAGAGAGCCAAAAGGCATTTTGCATATTTTCAAAATCTGAATGACTCATGTGTTCTGCTGGGATTCACTTGTTTCCTACTCAATATTAGGTTCCTAACTTATTCAGGCTGATACACATAACCATAATTATATCGCCAGGGCCTCTGATGGTCTAGTACCACCAACCTGGCCGCTAGAATTCTGTTATTCCCATTTACTCTGGGGCATTTCTTACCATCAATCTTGATCTAGAGGACAAGCAGTTCTGAGCTTCTCAGAATATACTAGCATATTGCTTATCACTTTAGTAAGGGAGTGTCCTCTAGGACCTCCCAGGGAACATTGTTGGCTGGTGGGTTCTCTGGTATTACATAGTAAATGCATTCTTGGCCAGGTGCCGTGGCTCACACCTGTAATCCCAGCACTTTGGGAGGCTGAGGTGGGTAGATCGCTTGAGCCCAGAAGTTCAAGACCAGTCTGAGCAACATGGCAAAACCCCATTTCTACAAAAAATACAAAACTTAGCTGGGCACGGTAGTGCATGCCTGTAGTCCCAACTACTCAGAGGGCTGAGGTGGGAGGATCGCTTGAGCCCAGGAAGTCAAGACTGCAGTGAGCTGAGATTGTGCCACTGCACTCCAGCCTGGGTGACAGAGTGAAACCCTGTCTCAAAAAAAAAAAAAAATGCATTCTTACTTCTAATCTCTTTGAACTTGCTGACCTCTTCTTCATCTCTCTTCTAAGAAGTTCCAGCATCTCCATCTGATCATTATTTTCAGTTTCAAGGAGCTGTTTCTGCAATGTATTAGGTACAGTTCTGGGCATTCTACCAGGATAGTGAGTCCCGTGTCACTGAATAATACACCTGTATTAACAAACTGTCCGCTATTCAGTCTTATATTCTGCCCTCCCTGATTTGGCAACTTTAAGATTCATTTCCAGGAGAGTTCTCCCACTTCCTGCTAGTACCTATTTGCCAGGTTTTGCAGTGCTTTTGGTGAATAACCCCTTTCTTCACATAACAGTATTTCCTCGCTTGGCTCATAATAAGATTTCTCATTATTGGTCTAGAAGAAATGAAGAGAGGTAGGGATGGATCTTAGAGACAAGCATCATCCTGCAAGGCATTTGCCCTTGCTACGTGAGGCCTTGGCATAGTCTCCGAGCACCAGAAGTCTGATTTCTCCTAGCAAGGAGAAAGGCTCCAGAGTATTCTCACTCTCAGTTTTAAGAGGAATCTGGGGTTTTAAGGTCCTTGAGCCCATCTACCCAAATATCTCCATCGGAACTCTCAGGGCCCCTCTCCTTTTTCAGGTCCCTTGCTTTAGCATTAGAAATTTGGGGGCTGGGCACAGTGGCTCATACCTATAATCCAAACACTTTAGGAGGCTGAGGTGGGTGGACTGCTTGAGCCAGGAGTTGGAGACTAGCTTGGGAAACATGGTGAAACCTCGTCTCTATGAAAAAAAAAAAAAATTAGCTGAGCATGGTGGTGCATGCCTATAGTCCCAGCTACTTGGAGGCCTGAGGTGAGAGTAGATAGATCACTTGAGCCCAGGAGGTTGAGGCTGCAGTGAGGCATGTTCGCACCACTGCTCTCCAGCCTAGGTGGCAAAGTGAGACCCTGAAAGAAAAGAAAGAAAGAAAGAAAGAGAGAGAGCGAAAGAAAGAAAGAAAGAGAGAGAGAGAAAGAAGGAAAGAAAGAAAGAAAGAAGAAAAGAAAGAGAAAGAAAGAAAGAAAGTTGGTGGGCTGTGAACTCAGCCTCCTTTTTAGCTCTGTTGTATTTAAGATCAAACCTGGGGTCTTATTCTTCAGCTCATTCTACCCTCTGTCTACAGATGAGACTCCCTTTAAATGATGCCATGAAAGATTTCTGGCTTTTAACCCGTGCTCTAAGTCAATGATTACCTCACCTGAGCCTGCTATTTCCTTCCTTTGTGGCTTCTCTAGCAGTTAACAACAAGCAACCAGCTCCACAGTTCTCATAATTATCATTGTCCCTGTATCTTTCAGTTCAAGAGCTACTCTATCAGCCAGTGCATTTCCCCGCCACCTACACACTACCGCAGTTAATCACAGGCAAGACTCTTAGTAATAGTGATGCTATAGCACTCCAGAGATCATCACTGCCCCACTTACTAACAGTGATGGGGTTTTTGTTGACCTGCTCTTTGTTGGCCAGCAAGTGATCCAATGCTAGAATCTCATTCTGAGGGTCTTCTGCCTTGGGCCATTCCTAAGACTTCCTGACTTAAGCTAGGTTCCTCCAAAACTAAGGATTTGAGTACAAGTGGTATGTTTGAAGTGTAAAATGTACCAGGAAGAACTAGTAGAGTAGTGAAGACTTGAGCCAGCAAAGGAAAGAGGCCAGCAGAATATTTAATCGCCAAGTTACCCACTGAGAACAATTGGGGCTCAATCCCACCAAAAACCTCTGGGAGATGTGGAATACACATCAAAATTTTCCCACCCAGCGGGGGCAGGAAAGCTGGGGTGTTTGTCTTTCAACTCCCATTTGCCCTTGGGTAAGAGCTGTTCCCCCAGCATGGACCTGCCACAGAGACAGAGAGAAGCCCTTGGGCCACAGGCAGAGAGTCACAGATGCTTCCAGTAACACTGGCTTATACTAGATCATCCCAAAGGACCTGGGGGATGTGGGCAGGGCACTGATGGCTGTCAGCTATACATGTTCCAATGACTTCCTGCCTAAAATAGCTTCATCACCTTTCCTCATCATTGCCCTTCCTCTTCAGCTGCTTTCTTTTACTTCTACCTGACATTCTATTATATTTCTATTTCTTTTCTTTGTCTTTCTTTCTCTCTTTTTTTTTTTTTTTTTTTCTGAGACAGGGTCTGGCGCTGTTGCCCAGGCTGGAGCGCAGTGCAGTGGTGTGATCTTGGCTCACTGCACCCTCTGCTTCCTGAGCTCAAGCAATCCTCCCACCTCAGCCTCCTGAGTAGCTGGAACCACAGGTGCGCACCACCATGCCTGGCTAATTTTTTGTATTTTTGGTAGAGACAAGGTTTCACCATGTTGCCCAGGCTGGTCTCAAACTCCTGACCTCAAGTAATCCACTTGCCTTAGCCTCCCAAAGAGCTGGGATTATAGGCATGAGCCACCGCACCTAGCCAATATTTATATTTATTTTCTTATCTGTCTCTCCACTTCCACTAGAATATAGGCCAGGGACTTCATCTGATTTATTTGCCACTATAATACATCCTTATACCCAGAACAGTGCCTAAGACATAGTATGGACACAAAAAAAATTTAGAACGAATGAGTGAATGAAAAAAAGTGATATTTGCAATATAGTTTGAAAACAGCCTCTGTGACTAGGAAGGAGAAGGAAACTATTAGAGTTTGAGAAGAGAGGTTAATTGAGTGGAGCCATAAGAAGCGAATATGAATTTGTCAAGGGAATCAAACATGAAAAAGTTGTTCCATTCAAAAACTTTTCGGTTTCAATTGCCTAAGAAGAAAACAGCTAATGCATCGAGAAGAAATAACAGAATGTTTAAAATCAATCCTTTTTTAAAACAAACAAACAAACAAACAATGGAATAATCAATTTAGGCAAGGATTACCAATGGACACTAAAACTGTTAGGAAAAAGTAAATGCCAAACAAGATATTCACTTGTGGTTAAAGTACAGCACACAGATTGCTTGCTAATTGCTAAGGAAAAAATATACCTTCATAGAAAAGAGATCTAGCAATCACCACCTTAAACACACGATCAAATTTAGCATCACACAGTGAAACAGCCTATTTACCTCCTCATGTGATACAATATGAAGGACCCAGCATGATCTAGGAAGTATTCTTGCCAAAAATAAATCAAGCCTTTAGGCCTAACTTCCAAAACATAGAGGTGTAAGTTAAACACCATCACAAGGAAATAATTAGACAAATCTTTTTGGTCTGGATTTTTTCACTTAGCATAATTATTTTGAGTTGGTTTCTTTCCCTCCTGTATCAACGATTGTTTTTTTTTTTAAATTGCTGAGTTCCATTGTATGGGTATATCACAATTTGTTTTTCTGTTCACCTGTTGATGGATATTTGAGTTGTTTCCAGTTTGGGGCTATTACAAATAAAGCTACTAGGAACATTTGTGGACTCATGTTTGTTTCGACTTTTGCTTTCGTTTTTCTTGAGAGAAAAACCTAAGGGTTGAATGGCTGCATAAGTATTCATATACATTTACATTTGGCAGGTATGTATGTAATTTGTAAAGAAATGGTTCAACCGTTCTTCAGAGTATCATTTTACATGCCCACCAGCAGTACATGAGAATTCCACATTCTCATCAATGCTTAGTTTGGTCAGTCTTTTTACTATTATCCATTCTATCAGGTGTGTGATGGTATCTCCCTGTGGTTTTAATTTGCATTTTAATTTTATGAAGCCCAATTGATTGATTTTCTTTCTTTTATAGTCCAAGCTTTTTGTGTTATATTTAAGAAATCTTTGCCAAACCCACAGTCACTGAGATTTTTCCCTCTGTTTTCTTCTAGAAATTTTATAGGTTTTTTTGTTTGTTTGTGTGTTTGTTTTGAGACAGAGTCTTGCTCTGTTGCCCACGCTGGAGTGCAGAGGCGCGATGTCAGCTCACTGCAACCTCTGCCTCTCAAGTTCAAGGGATTCTCCCGCCTCAGCCTCATGAGTAGCTGGGATTACAGGCATGAGCCACCATACCCAGCTAATTTTTTGTATTTTTAGCTTTTGCATGTAGGCCCTATCATCAAATTTAAGTTACGTTTTGTATATGATGTGAGGTGAAAGTCAAAGTTTATTACTTTTGTTTAGGGTATATGCTTACTCTAAATCAGGTGTGAAGTGCTGAGATTGAACGTAGAGAAGATACCAGTGAGAAGTTAGACACTGATAGGAAAAGGACTTGGTGATTGATTACAGCCTACATTTTCCAGGACAGTCCCAATTTTTAATTTTCTGTCCTATTTTCCTCCCAACTTTTATTATTAAATAGTTCAAACATACAGAGAAGTTGAAATAGTCCTACTATGTAGGAAACCCATATTCCTACTATATAGATTCAACAGTTGTTAAAGTGTTTCTATATTGCTTTATTTAGATATTTTCCAGAACCATTTAAACATAAATTATAGCAACTGTGACACTTTACCCCTAAATGCTTCAAAATGCAACATTAGGCAAGGAAATTAACAATGATTCCTTATTGCCATTTTGTATTCAATCCTATTCAAATTTTCCCTAGTGGTATCTACAGTGTTTTCAAACCAGCATTCAATCAAGTTGCGCCCATTGTATTTTTTTTTCTTTTATTTCTTTAGTCTTTTAATCTGGAACATTCCTCCACCTTTTGAAAAAATAAGCATCTTCTTGACTGTAGCATAGACAGTACATATTGCATAATTCCATATATATAACACTTTGGAAAATGCAAATTAATCTATAGTGACAGAAAGCAGATCAATGGTTATCTGGGGAAGAGGTAGAGTGGGGAAAGGAAGGAAAAGTGGATTGCTCTGAGGAAATTTTTGGGGTGATATGTACGTTATTTGATTGTGATGATGGTCCACAGTTCTGTACATACATCAAAACTACCAAGTTGTACATTTTTAATATGTGCAATTTACTGCATATCAATTATAATTCAATACTCTAAAAAGCTGGAGGGGACAGAATGTACTTGCTTCTAAATTTCTGATATCCTACTTCCACTTACCGCACTTTACAAGGGATTTGAAGAGGCATCTATCTTAAACAATAGCAACAATACACTTTAAGTTTTAAACTACATTTTATGAAAGTGCCTGAAAACAATTTCAGAAAACATTTTAAAATGCACTTTCATTTAAAATCAAAAGAAAAAAAATTCAGTGGCTGCTCATTAATTGCCCACTGAATTAAAGAGGGAGCTCACAGAAGGGTCTAAACTTTCTTTTCTGCCTTTTCTCCCATTACTACCTTATGTACATCCCATCCCAGATTGACTGAAGCCTGTGCTGCTGATGCCTTTATCCATGTTCTTTCTGCTTGAGAGGCCCTCTTTCCACATGGGCCTCCTTCTCCCTTCAGCTATCTCTGACAGGCAGAAATCCTACTCATCCTGTAAAGCTTCTTCTGGAAGCTTTGCTGATTACTCTCACCCTAACCAGATGTGTGTTCATTCCCACAGGCACCTCCACCCACGGTTCATCCTGCCCCTGGTGTTCTTTCCAGGGCTGGGACCAGGGGGAGGCAAAGTGAGGCAGTTACTTGAGTTGCAAATTTTAAGGGGTTGCCAAGTAACTCAGTAACCCAGTATTTTCAAATTAGTATCTAATCAAGTTTCACTCATTACATTTAGTTATGTCTCTTTAGACCCTTTTCATCTAGAACATTCCCCCACCTTTATAAAATGTATCTTGCAGAATGTACCATATTCAGTACATATTGAATAACTCCATTTTCTAATTGTGTATAATATAGTATTTTAAATAAATGTTTTAGCAAATCAAAATAATGCAAGAAATTGATGTTGAACAAAATATCAGAATTTAAAATAAAGACAGGATCAGTATTACTGACTCTTCCTGAGCCTTGGGCTCCAACATGGCTCCAGCCAGCATTGGCTCCTTTACAAACTACTGGGATACAAGGACTCACTCATCTTGTATGCCCTGCCACACCTGTCCTAGGGCCTGGCAAGTCACAGGCACCCATTCGTCTGACAACAATTTTCTGCTCCTTCCGTATATTACTTCCCTCATTAAAAGAAGCAAATAAAACAGCAGCAGTGATTAAGTCATCTAAGGACAGATTCATGAAGGAAAAAATATGTAACAGGCTTGTATTCAAAGAAAATAAGAATTATCTCTAAGGCAAAGAATTTCAGCTACATCCTACAAGTGAAGATAGACCACAAGGGGAAAAAAGCTATTATTCTAAATATTTTTCATTTTAAAATGTTCTTTTTTATTACCAATAGTAATCATCCTGAATAACTGAAATCATCACATCCCCTTCTTATCTTTGGTATAGAAATTTTTTTTTGGTCATAAACAGATGCACAATTCTTGATATAAAATTTAATATATTACATATAGCCCCATTTCCAGATTTTCTTATCTTTCAGTTATAGATTTCTTTCTTGCAGCAGGGATGAAAAGAATTGTCTGTTTGTGGGCGTTCACATTCTTTGTGATTTAATAACCATTTTGACAGTCCTCTTTTGTAGGCCTAAGACTTTAAAATAAAATCTAGGAAAAGATTCAATGACAAATAGGGTATCTCAGTATCACCATTGTGTTCCTGTATTAATCAGAGATTTAATTATTTAATTCATCTCTTCGAGCATCATGATATCATCCTATGTAGTCTATTTTCTAATCTGGCTAAAACCGGTTTGGTTCTCATAACTGTAATACACGGGTAGTACAGAAAACCTCAGTGCTTAAAGGGGAAACAAAACTAAAATAACTTACTGGTCTGCTGTATATTTTCATGTTCTTAGAACTATTGTTTCTAATATTATATGTACAATTAGACTGCTTTGTTTGGTAATATATTCAATTTCTAACATTATCTAGTCTTATCAGGAGATAAACACAGCAGAATTCAAATGGCTTAAGTACTCTCCGTGTAAAAGGATAAATTCTTGCTCCTTAAATTACGGTAAACTATGCCCCACATTCACTGAAAACTTAAAACTGCCATTAACTATCATGGAGATCCATCAATTTAGTTCCATCTTAAGAGTGAACAATAATGAACAAGGATAAGAAGCATGAAACATGAAATGTTTTTAAATGAAACAAAACTGATTAGAACCTAGGACTAGATTCTTCCATTTGTTAATCCAATGAAACCTACCATATATAAGAGTATCTTGCCTATCTTGGGGGGAAAAACCAGCCAAAGACTTGGAGGATGCCTTATGTATTTTTTCATCAATATTATTGGTGATTCATAAATTGTCTTTTGAAAGTTTAATTATAATTTTAGATTTCATTGCTGACAATAGGCAGAAATGAATTGATGTATGTTAGTTATTTGCTAGGGAGGAAGATCTAATTATTCTTTAGGTTAAAAAACAAAAACAAAACAACAGCACAGCTAGAGACCACCTTTTTGGGGGCAGTTGCCTTTCTCTTCCTTCATCAAGTTTTGTAGTCAAGAATTAGAATAGGGCCAGGTGCCGTGACTCAGTGTCGAATCCCAACGCTTTGGGAGTCTGAGGCAGGAGGGTCACTTGAGGCCAGGAGTTCAAGACCAGCCTGGGCAACATAGCAAGGCCCTGTCTCCACAAAAAAATAAACAAATAAATAAAATTAGCTGGGCATGGTGGCATGCAGCTGTGCTCCCAGCTACTTGGGAGGCTGAGGTGGGAGGATGGTTTGAGCCCAGGAGTTCAAGGCTGCAGGGAGTCATGATTATACCACTATAGTCCAGCCTGGGTGACAGAGCAAGGCACTGTCTCTTAAAAAAAAAAAAAATTAGAAGAGGATCTGCATTGTAAACTAAACCAGGAGGGCTCATTCCTGTTACATGAAGGAGCTGGTACTAGTTAGTCTGGAAAATGGTAAATCAGTTATGGGATTATGGGTAACATTGATCTCCTCATAGATGATGATGTAAGCAAGTGATTTCCTCAGGGAATGAAGAGAAGAGCTTCAGCATACCGGGAACAGTGCTTGTTGCCTTGGAAAATTCATTGTTGCTGGACACTGAATATTGGACAATTTCAAAGCTTAGATCAAGAACAGTAATCTTGTTTGTCTTGTCTACTCAGCACCCATCACCATGTATGGCACATAGTAGGTGTTTAATAGAGATGACGAAGTGTTTAAAGTCTATAATCATGAAGATATGTGGAGGAAACAACAGCATATAACTGAGTGAAAGAAGCCAGTTTGCAATAGATACATATGATTCTAACTACATACATTCTGGAAAAGGCAAAACTACAGAGATCAATGATTGCCAGGGGTTCACAGGGAGGGAAAGAAGGATAAATCGGTGGAGAGCAGGGCAAGGGATTTTTAGGGCAATGAAACAATTCTGTATAATCTGTAATATTAGATACATGTCATTATATATATGTCAAAATCCATAAAATGTACAATACCAAAATTGAACCCTAATGAGGTTCAAATCTGAGTCCTAAACTATGGACTTAGTTAATAATAATGTATCAATATTGGCTCATCAGTTATAAATAACATATGTACTGCACTAATGCAAGATATTAATAATAAGGGCAGCTGTGGTAGGGGAAGAAGGTATATGGGAACTCCCCGTACTTTCCTGTTCATTTTTCTGTAAACCTAAAACTGTTCTAAAAAGTAAAGCCTATTAATTTTTTTTAAAAAGTCTATGAAGCTTTATTGTGCCCCTGACTTTTTTTTTTTTTTTTTTTTTTTTTTGAGATGGAGTCTCGCTCTGTCGCCCAGGCTGGAGTGCAGTGGTGTGATTTCGGCTCACTGCAAGCTCCGCCTCCTGGGTTCACGCCATTCTCCTGCCTCAGCCTCCCGAGTAGCTGGGACTACAGCCAACTGCCCCCAAAAAGGTGGTCTCTAGTTATGTTGTGTTTTGTTTTGTTTTTTAACCTAAAGAATAATTAGATCTTCCTTCCTAGCAAATAACCACGCCTGGCTAATTTTTTTTGTATTTTTAATAGAGACGGGGTTTCACCGTGTTAGCCAGGATGGTCTCAAGCTCCTGACCTCGAGATCCGCCCACCTTGGCCTCCCAAAGTGCTGGGATTACAGGCGTGAGCCACCGCGCCCGGCCTTGTGCCCCTGACTTTCATTCTAGGATGATATAAAAGGAGCTATCAGAAACTGGGTGAACAAATGAATGTAATATCCAAGGTAATATTCATTAGCATCGATTTTGTTTTTTGTTGTGTTTTGTTTTGAGATGGAATCTCGCTCTGTCACCCAGGCTGGAGTGCAGTCTTGTGATCTTGGCTCACTGCAACCTCCGCCTCTTGGGTTCAAGCGATTCTCCTGCCTCAGCCTCCCGAGTAGCTGGGATTACAGGCGCGTGCCACGCCAGCTAATTTTTTGTGTTTTTAGTAGAAACGGGATTTCACCATATTATCCAGGATGGTCTCAATCTCCTGACCTCGTGATCTGCCCGCCTCGGCTTCCCAAAGTGCTGGGATTACAGGCGTGAGCCACCATGCCTGGCCCTCGTTAGCATCTATTTTCTTTTGAGTAAGTAACTATTGAGTGCCAACTACAGGACTGCTAGTCAATGTGTGGTATAGAAAGAAAATAAACTGCTCCTTATCTGAGAACTTCTAATTGTTCTCAGATTTATTTATTTGTTTTCTCAAACAAATAAAAGAGCTGTTTTATTCTCTTGACCACAAGATTCTTCAAGATGGAAAATATTTACTGCCAAAGAAGAAATAAACACTTTAGGGAGTATGACTAGTATGAATTTAAGTAAAAGTGATTGGGTCAAAAACAAAGGCTCAAGATTAAATGTAAGAAGACAGGGGAAGCATCTCAATAAAACTGAAGGTGCATGTAAATGAATATCAGAATTAGGATCTCTTAAAACAGTCAGAAAGTTTATGTATGTATGATTTTGTAAGTCATCTGTGACACACTATAATCACCTGGAATTGGACAAAGGATGGAACAAAATCAACCCCTTTGCCTGCTTGCCTTGGGCCCACCTCCAACATACACATGCACACATACATGCATGCATACACATGTGCACACACAAACACACACAAACTGTATTGTTTTTAAGGATCTCTAAGTTATAGACAGTTCAACGCAGCCACCAGAGGAAACTGGCATGGGAAAAGATGTCCCATCTGGTGTTTAAAATGAAACAAAGCAAAACACAGGTGTATACAATTAAGACATCTTTCTCATCATGTAAAAGGCACAGGTAGTTCTGTTTCTTCCTAGTTCCACACCCACTCCTTTGGCTGACCTTTTGTAACTTCCTTTATTCTTCAAATCTGGCTGGGTGTATAGTGTAAGCTGGTTTTATCTCTACACCAATTGCAATACATCAAGTGGTAAAGAAGGTGACAAAATGAAAACAATACAATTTCCCTAAATCCCACCCCACACAAGGACAGGCCAAACTTGAACTGAGGTGTTTTGTTTTTGTTTTTGTTTTTGACAGAGTCTCGCTCTGTCACCCAGGCTGGAGTCCAGTGGCGTGATCTCGGCTCACTGCGATCTCTACCTCCCGGGTTCAAGCAATCCTCCCACCTCAGCCTCTGAGTAGCTGAGACTACAGATGTGCACCACCATGCCTGGCTAATTTTTTGTATTTTTAGTAGAGATGGGGTTTAGCCATGTTGGCCAGGCTAGTCTCGAACTCCTGGCCTCAAGTGATCCACCTGCCTCAGCCTCCCAAAGTGTTGGGATTACAGGTGCGAGCCACCGTGCCCAGCCAATTAAAAAAAAAATTTTTTTTTAGAAAAGAAGTCTTGCTGTGTTGGCCAGGCTGGTCCCAAACACCTGGTCTCAGGTGATCCTCCTGCTTTGACCTCCCAAAGTGCTGGTACTATAGGTGTGAACCAACACACCCAGCCCTCAAGATAGATTAAAACAAAACAAAACAACAACAACAATAACAAAAAACCCACAAAAACCAACAACCCACACACAATCCCCAAGATTCCAAGCATTGGGAAAACCTTCTTCAAGAGTTGAATTATAATAGATTCGGGGCATTTTTTGAATATCCCTAATGAGGAAGTAATATAGAGTTAATGCTTTATAGTTGAAGGCTCAGTTCTGCTACTTACCAGCCAGGAAAGTCACACAGAGTGTCTGAATCTCATTGCCATCATCTCTAATATAAGGGTTTTAATAACACTTATGCTTTACAACAGACAGTTGTAACAAAGATAAAATGAGATAAATAAAGCAAAAGTATCTATCATCATCATCATCATCATCACTGTGATCATTATTCCTTCTCTCCCTGGAAAAATACAGATTCCCCAAGAGATACCCAGGAAAGTGCCTACATATTTTTAGGGTATAATTCAACCCTTGGTGAAACCTTGAAAAACTGGAAATATGTAGGTTTGCTTTCAATTGCAGCAGATTGTTATCACCAAAGCTGCAGCATTTCGACATGCTGGTTATGCACTGCACAGCTCCAGGGGACACCATTCATGTAATTCAGGACCCATAGCTGAAAACTAAGGTTTAGTAGGTGAAGATTTCAGATCCCGCTTTCTGTAATAAACGCATAAGTGGTTAAGCAAACCAGATAGCTAGCTATCCAAACAATTGGCACATGGCCCTCAAATAAACTTGAGACGTATAGAAAATTCAGTGAACAAAAAGGATCTCTATTCTGGAGATTAAACTAAGCCCTTGTTATTATTTATTTATTTATTTATTTATTTGAGACAAAATCTCACTCTGTCACCCAGGCTAGAGTGCAGTGGCGCAATCTCAGCTCACTGCAACCCCTGCCTCCCGGGTTCAAGCAATTCTTGTGCCTCAGCCTCCCGAGTAGCTAGGATTACAGGTGCCCACCACCATGCCCAGCTAATTTTTGTATTTTTAGTGGAGACGAGGTTTCACCATGTTGGTCAGGCTGGTTTCAAACTCCTGACCTCAGGTGATCCACCCGCCTCGGTCTCCCAAAATGCTGGGATTACAGGCATGAGCCACTGCGCCCAGCCAACTGAGCCTTTTTTTAAAGTGATAAAAGATATATACAAATACTAAAACTAAAAAGACAACAAAAAGTGGAGGAATTTTAGCTAAAAAAAAAATCCCACTTATTTGGAAAGGTATCCAATCTTATTTTACTACAAAGAAAGTGCTAAAAATATATTAAGTCCTACCTCCAATTCTGATATCAGCCACAACAGAAAGTGTCTCCTAAAATGCAATTTTTAAATAATGTTCTAAGAGAAAATAACACAAAGTTTCTTCCTCATGCAAATGAATTTTGCCCTCAAAAAGAGGAGACTGTGATACCAGAGCCTCATCTACTTGAGGGCGGGCAACTTTGAGCCTAGACAAATTTGGACATTTTCCAGAAGTTTTCGCTCCTAAAGTATATGCAGTTCCAATCAACAACTCAAAGGGATTTTTTTTTAACTTGAAAGTTATCCCAATCTTTATCTGGAAGAGTAAACACATTAAAATAACACGAACATTCAAGAGCGAAATAAAGTAGGGAGCTAGCTCTACCAGGCACTAAAACATATTATAAAGCAAGCTTGTCTAACCCATGGCCTGCGGGCCACATGTGGCTCAGGATGGCTTTGAATGCAGCCCAGCACAAATTTGTAAACTTTCTTAAAACATTATGAGGTTTTTCTTGCCATTTTTTTCTTTTAGCTCATCAGCTATTGTTAGCATATTTTATGTGTGGCCCAAGACAATTCTTCTTCCAATGTGGCCCAGGGAAGCCAAAAGATTGGACACCCCTGTATATAAAGCAATACTAATTAAAACTTGGTGGCACTGGTATATGAATTGAGTTGACAAAGCTCTCAATGAAACATAATAACCTATACATGAATTCTAGTATGTATAAAATACAGTTAAAAGTTGTATCACAAATCAATTGGAAAGAAAAGATCATCCCATAAATTGTAATGAGCTGAATAGCCAACAATTGGAAAAAAAATCAACTCATATCTTCACTTCACACCATAAATAGAAACTAAATTTTAGAATATTTAAAGAGACGAAAAAGAAAAAAAGCTTTAGATGAACTGAAAGAAAATATAATTAAATATTTTTCAAGCCTCTGGAAAAGTATGAATTTCCAAGTTTGGAAACAATAGAAGATATAAAAACTTGACAACGTAAGAGCAACATAATTTTCAAAGGTAAAGTGAAAAGGCCGCCTGTGATCCCAGCACTTTGGGAAGCCCAGGCGGGAGGATCGCTTAAGGCCAGGAGTTTGAGACCAGCCTGGGCAACAAAGCGAAACCCTGCCTCTAAAAAAATTTTAAAAATAAATAAATAAATAACAACAACAAAAATAAATAAAATAAAAAGGCAAACAGTAAACTAGAAAATACAGTCACTTATGGGAAGGGACTAAGAAATCTAAATGAATCAGATAAATAGATAAAAAATGATTAAGACTCTAACAGATGAGTGAGCAAAGGGCGTGTGCCCTAGTTTAAAAAAAAATTACCTGAAGCTGTGATTTTAAAAAGCAACAAATAAAACAAAGATGCATCATTTTTACCTATTAAATTGACTGAATTAAAAAGTGATGATAATAATATAGCAGGTATGGAGAAATTGATATATTATGCGTTTCTAGTGGCATTTCACAGGTAAACAACATTTTAGAAAGCAATAAATTTGACAAAATATGTCAATAAAGAAAAATAAATGGTATACCTTCAATCCAGGGGTTCTTTTTCTGGAAATGAAGAAAATAAAAGGTATGTAAAAAGCCACATGCTCTAAGACGGTCATTGAATATTATTTATGACTATGAAACAATCAAATTATGAGCTGGGTGTGGTGGTTCGTGCGTAATCCTAGCCACTTGGGAGGCTGAGGAAGGAGAATCACTTGAACCCAGGAGGCAGAGGTTGCAGTGAACCGAGATTGTGTCACTGCACTCCAGTCTGGGCAATAGAGTGAGACTCCTTATAAAAAGAAAAAAAAAATTACGTAACAATTGAGAATTAATTCAGTAAAGCATAGAACTAGACAAATGGTCATTTGGAACAACAACAACAAAAGAATGAATGATTGAAACCGACATATCATAGAATATTATTCCATGAAAAAGAATTTAGTATGTACATTGAATGACCAAACAGTGTAGCTATTGTTTGGTAAGTCGGGGGGTTCCTCCACTGCACAGCATGCTTACCAATCTCCTTCTGATAACATCATCCCTTGTGTTGGAGAATTTATTTCCAATTTTGTGTAATCCTGGTGGGGATGTAGGTCATTGTGGCCTACCCTCATCTCTCCCAACAGGTGAGCTTATGGCCCAGGTTGACTAGTGACAATACAGTGCTGCCCTGTACATGGTAATTGGCCAAAGGAGGGATACATTGTCTGTGACTGACCAATTTGAGTCTTTTCCCAGAATTCTCCAAACTAAGGTAGACAGAAGCTCTCTCTTCCTTTTGGATGACCTCGGGCTATTGGTGGCTGTACCCCCTGCTTGTTAGGTTCAGAAGTGCTGGAGGAGAGGATGGAGGCAACATAGAAAAAGAAGCAGAATTAATGAAGAAAAAAGACAGATCTGAGGACATTCTCTGGACTTCTGGATATAGCCCTACCTAAAGCCTGTATATTTCCCACTTACATGAGCATTTCTGACACATGGCTTGACATGTGTAAGCAGATATGAGTTAGAATTCAGTCTTTAATATTTGTGTACACAATCATGCAGAAACAATTTCTGTACACTATTTTTGGTGACCAGAGTACACGTAAAAATTTAGATCAGACATGTCATAGCCATGTTTAAAAATCTTACAATAGCTTCACATTGCTCTTAGACCAAGAGATAATCTCCTTAATGTGTCCAGTGATGTCCCCTTCTCTCTCTCTCTCTCACTGTCTCTCTCTCTCTCTCACACACACACACACACACACACCCACATACACAGCCCTCTCCCTCCCTCTTTTCCTTCCACGCTCCTCTGGCTCATTTGCTCTGTCTATATTGGCCACTTTTCTATTCCTCAAACAAAGTTTATTCCTATCCTGGGTCTCTGCACTTGCTGTCCCAAGTGTGAAAAATGCTGGCCCAAACCTTCATAAGTCTGATTCTTTCTTTCTTTCTTTCTTTCTTTCTTTCTTTTTTTTGTGGAAATGGAGTCTTGCTCTGTCGCCTAGGCTAGAGTACAGTAATTCTCCTGCCTCAGCCTCCTGAGTAGCTGGGACTACAGGTGTGTGCCACCACACCTGGCTAACTTTTTTTTTTTTTAGATGAAGTATCACTCTTTCACCCAGGCTGGAGTGCAGTGACGTGATCTTGGCTCACTGCAACCTCCACCTCCCAGGTTCAAGCGATTCTTGTGCCTCAGCCTCCTGAGTAGCTGGGACTACAGGCGCCCGCCACTACACCCAGCTAATTTTTGTATTTTTATAGAGATGGGGTTTTGCCATGTTGGGCCAGGCTGGTCTTGAACTCCTGACCTCAGGTGATCCTCCTGCCTCAGCCTCCCAAAGTGCTGGGATTACAGGTGTGAGCCACTGCACCCAACAGATTCTTTCTTGTCCAGCAGGTCTCATCTCAAATGACCTTTCTGTGAGGCCTCCCCTGACTACTCATTCCACATTACCCTCCTTTATTTATTTCCCCTTACTTATTTCTATCATAAATTATCTTACTTATTTGCTTGTTTATTATCTGCCTTCTGTTTTAGAATGAAGGAAACATTTAGGATAAAAACTCCTATGTACACGAAGAATATAGCAAGGGAACAATAAGCATTTGAGAAAAGATTAAAAGAAAATACATATATTTATAACATTGGGGTGATGCAGATGGATTGTGTCTTAATTCCCTTCATCTTTTTTTTTATTATCCAAATTTCCTGTGATGTGTTTATACTGCTTGGTGATTAATTAAAACACAGATAGAAAAAAATCATATGCTTTTCAGAATCCACTAAACTTCCTGGCATTTTAGTAAAGAATTTCAGTCTTAATTTTCAGAAACTGTAGCAACAGGTTTTGCCAACAACCACCCTCACAAAAATCTCTTGGTTAAAAAAGAAGGGGGAAAAAACAGAATAAAGCAAAAAAGAACTGAAAAGGAACATTGGTATGGTGGTTCATTAGAGTGCTCCTAATCACTAAGGATAACATTCGCATTGGATCATTTGTTAAAGCTCCCGAAGCACAAAATGTAACTGTGGTGGGCTTCTATACATAAACATCAGCGCACATCAAGACCTATCAAAGATCAGCTACAACAATACAAGTTCTTAGAATTATCTGGCCCAGGCCGGGCGCGGTGGCTCACGCCTGTAATCCCAGCACTTTGGGAGGCCGAGGCGGGCGGATCTTGAGGTCAGGAGATCGAGACCATCCTGGCTAACACGGTGAAACCCCGTCTCTACTAAAAACACAGAAAAAAAAATTAGCCAGGCGTGGTGGCGGGGGCCTGTAGTCCCAGCTACTCGGGAGGCTGAGGCAGGAGAATGGCGTGAACCCGGGAGGCGGAGTTTACAGTGAGCCGAGATCAGGCCACTGCACTCCAGCCTGAGCGATAGAGCGAGACTCTGTCTTAAAAAAAAAAAAAAGAATTATCTGGCCCAATGCCACAGCCAAGTGCATGATGAACAGAGTCTGCAGCCCAGTAGTTAATTGAGCATAAAAGGCCTAGGGTCTATATGTTCTGCAATTTTTATAATTTCAGTGGTATTCACTTTTTTAATTTAACACTCCATGCTATGGATTGAAGGTTTGTGTGTCTCAAAAATTTATGTTGAATCTGAATCCCCAATGTAGCAGTATTAAGCGATGAGTTCTTTGAAAAGTGATTAGGCCATGAGGGCTCTACCATCATGGATGGAATTCATGCCCATATAAAAGGTCTTGTGGGAGTAAATTCATCTCTACTCATTCGTCTGCCATGTGAAGACACAGCATTCATCTGCTCCTGAGGACACAGCAACAAGGCGCCATCTTGGAGGTGGAAAGCAAGTGCTTACCAGACACTGAATCTGTCAGCGCCTTGTTCTGGGACTTAGCCTCCATAACTGTGAGAAATAAATTTCTACTATTTATACATTACCCAGTCTGTGCTACTTTGTTATAGCATCAAGAATGAACTAAGACAGTCCATAAAAGTTTTCCCAGCCTAAGGTGCTCACATCTGTTTCTTCAACTCCATAGTTATCTTCTACTTCCTGGAAATCACATTTCTCTCTTTCCAGGCCCTCTTCTAACCCTGTCATACACATGGACCTTGAGCCTCTCAGAGATCCCAAAATCACCCTCTCTGGCTTATTTGAGTTTCACATGTTTTTCAACTACCTAGTCTCACCTTGATGGATAACATCATTTACTTTTTCTATAAACAGTTACTGAGTGCCTATGTATCATAGATTCTAGCCATTAACAAGGGATGCCTCTTTTCTTAGAGCCTGTAGTTTTACTAGAAGAACCAAGAAAACCAAGTGAACAAACCAAATAAATACACATTTTGGCAAGTTGCAGGAAGGAAACAAATAGGATTGCCTGTGAGGATGATTAGGGAAGTTCCTCTGAAAAGGTAAGCTGAGATCTGAAGCATGAGGAGGGACAGCCTGGGGCAGGAAAAACCACAGCTTATTTGAAGGCTTATATAGCTGGAGTATCATAAGCAAGGAGCTAAGTGGCATGAAAAAAGATGAGTGTAGTTGGAAGATGCCAGATCAAGCATGGCCTTATAGGTCCTGGTAAGGAGGTTGGCTTTTATTTAAAGTGCAATTTGAAGCAATGGAAAAGCTTTAATCTGAAAAACAATATATATAATTTACTTTTAGTTTTGTTTTACTCTTTTCCTTTATTTATCAGTTCTCAAAATAAATGAATGGGTTCCTAAGGATCATTTCCATATAAACTTTATAATGAGTTTGTGAATATCCATAAAATAACTGGGTGGGATTTTGATTGGAATTTTACAGAATCTATAGATCAAGTTGGGAAAAGCTGACATCTTGACAATGTTGCATATTCCTATCTATGAATATTGAATATCTCTACCTCTCCATTTAGTTGTATCCTTGATATCTTTTATCAGAGTTTTTTAGTTTTGCTTATCGTGCAACCTTGCTATAATCACTAACAAAGTCCAACTTTGCAGTAATCACTAATGAGTTTCTTTTTTAATGATTCTTTGGGGTTTTCTACACAGACAGTCATTTAATATCCTTCAAAGTTTTTTTTTAGTACATCATTATTAACTCATGAATTTAAACATTTTGATCTGGTTCAATCTCTTACAATTATTGTTTTTATCAATACTTAAATTACCCTTTCTTGGGCCAGTGGGATTCTCTTTAAGTGGCCTCCTGAGTCCTTTTGACATGACCTCAGTAGCCTTGAATTGCTTCACTGCTAACTGGTATGACAAGATATTCCAGGCTAGTCTTTCACATTTCTTGCCCCAGACCTGTAGTCAGCTTATTCTCCAAGTTGCCCTAATTTCTTTTATTGGAAAATTGTATTTAGAAGTCACAATTCTGGATGTTATTTTAAAATAATCCTTGCTTTTATGTGAAGAATGGGATAAAAGAGAGCTGAGTGGAATTGGAGAAACTGGTTAGAAGGCAGTGTGTGTTACCCCCAGTGAGAGACAATGGCAATCTGGACTGAGTTATTGTCAAAGGAATTAGAGTGAAATGGGCTGATTTGAAATATGTATTCATGCCATGGCCAATGAACTTGCTATTGGGTTAGATGTGGGGAAATGAAAGAATAGAAAAACTTGAGGACAACTTTCAAGTTTTTGGGGGAAGACAGATGGAGCCTATCATTATCAGAATAATGACTCTTCTGGGATAGATGTGAAGTGGAATATTAAATCCCTATTTCAAAATCCTAGTGGCTTAATTTTATTTTAAATATATTGTACAAATACTGTTTCCAAAAATCCCACATACTTTGTAACTGTTTATATTACTTTGTCTACTCTTGCAGTCTTTGTTAACTAAATCTGCAATTTAGCAGTTGCAAGCAATATGTTCACGCAGTCTAATGGTCTGCATTTTTCCATGTAGACAATTTAAAATATTGCTTTAAAGAGTACTCAATATATAATAAAAATATTCAACGTACAATAATTTAATTATTTGGGGGTATTTGAGTTGCTTCCAATTTTTAATTATCATATCTTAGTTAAGACTCAGTTATAAGCAACAACATGTGATTTAAGTTATTTTAACTTGAAAAAGGTGATTTATTGTAAAGGTAGAAGGGTATGCCATGGGGTCAAAGAATAGGAAAGCAGTTGGGCATCTGGAAGGAGACAGAAAGGTGTCGGCCTTTTCTTTGTTTCTTACTTGTTTCTCTTGGTAAATCTGTTTTGTTCTTCTTTCCTTTACCCTAATTACCTCTTTGTAGGGCAGTAGGGTTACCTCATAGCCTGAGATTATTTTACCACCCTGACCACATGCAAAGACTAACCTGCAATTCTCTGTTCTAGTTCCACATTCCAGCTCGTGTTAGACTGATTTCTGGTTGAATTGTAGATCAGGAGATGGGATTACCCAAGACAAACATGGCTGCTAGGGACTCACCCTCTCGAATGGGAGTGGGAGGAGTTCTAGGGAAGAGAGGATGGCTAATGGGCTGGGCTGACCCCTAAAAGATATCTCTATATTTTGAATTATGTTACTATAAACGAATTTGCAAAAGCTACCTTTTTTTCTTTGTCCTTGGAGTACATTCATCGAGGTGGAATTACAGGGTCTCAGAATTGGAACAGTTTCATGACTTACTCCCTAGGCCAGCCGGGCTGTGTTGATGACATGAGAGGAAATAAGGAAGTTAGGAAATACTGGTCTGGCAACTCAGAAAACTCTTCCTTATCTCCATGATTCACCTTTTAAATCACTGCCTCTTCCAGTCTCAGTAAGTACTAGAATGAATATGCGTTCTTCAAATTTTTTTTTTTTTTTTTGGTTCCCTCAGTTATGTTTGTTGAACAGAGGAAATGAGAGGGCAATCCAATCCAATGCTCATGTAGTAGCATCACATCTTTAAGGGAATTATAAGTCACAGATTAATTTCTTCTCGCAAATAAATAACCCACATCCTCTCATTTTCTTATTGGTCCCATTTTTCAATCCTTGTAAGCACTTTTCTGGTCTTTGCCATCCTCTTTCTAATTTCTCCCCTCAGACTGAGGATCTGAAAATGTCCCCTTCAGAGTACAATACTAAGAAATACTCATCAGCATGAGCTATTAATTTCTCTGAGTAAATGATAACTTTCAAGAATATTGATCACCTAAGTACTTTACGTTTTTTTCACAAAAGTACATGGCTCTTTTTCAGTCAGGTCCAGAATTTTAATCTACCCTGGGATTCCCTAGCTCATGAATTTGGGAATTGGACAGGAGTCAGTACAAGATCACAGGAAGTGGGAGGAAGAGTAGAGAGAAGTAAGTCCAATGATTTCCCAGGTCAATGCTGTCCAGGATGACATGGGTTGGAGACCCTGAAAGAGGCCACGTGAAGGCAGATAGGAAGTGAGATGACAGCCAGTTGAAAAGATGGGCGGCATCCAACTAACCTAGAGGAAATGACAAAGTATGGCCTCTGAGCAGGATAACTAGCTACTGAAACTAAGGGTCCTGACTGGGCAAGGAGGCAAAAGTAGGCATGGAGTCCAGGTGTCCAAATGGGGGGTCAAAAGGGTAAATAAACCTGGTCCAGCCAATGGACCAGACAGATAGCCAAAAAGATTTGATCCCATATATTGTGGGAAGTATTTGACAGTGTTTTCAATACATTACAGTGCCAAAAAATTGACCTTTTTCTTCACTCTATTGTAATGTCTCCATGTTGTTTTACTAAAATTGTGTAATTGACAATTCACCAAGAGCCTGACTCTTGGTTCAAAGTCTCATCCTTTTGTCTTGTTTTTAAATGCAAATGAAGAGGGCTGACATAGTCTGGCAGGCATGTTTTTGTCCACAGCAAGACAGAACTTGTCATGTACCATTGTCTGGGACTGCAATGTCCTCTGGAGGGTCACACGGCCCTTAAAATTTGAGTATTTCCACAGTTATAATGGGCAATGAAGAAGTCCTTTCCTTATATCATTCACTGTTTTACACACCCCAACCTAATTTTAAGGGTACAGAGGGAATGGCAGCTGGTTTCTGAGTTTGCAGGAAAAAGTACTAAGAGCAAATAAGTAGTCGGGAAATTGTCTTGACATTTATGGAATGAACGAGGCATTACTGTGTAATAGAGAGGTTTATAACTGTTCTGGGAACACTATTCCAGTGTGTTAGAGATGGTTGGCTGTTTATTTTAAAGAATTAAAAGAAAAGCAAAAGCCACCCTAGCAGTTTCAGGGGAATAGCTGTGGGCAAACATTAGAGAAGAGGGGGAGGGGAAATGTATGAGGGCTATTAAGCAGCTGTCTGTTAAGGAACATTTAATTTAAAATAAGATAAACATTCATTGTGCTGTAAACAAACAAACAAACAAACATTTTTTGCAGCATTTTCATTCCAACCTCCTTACATTGGTGTTTTCAGACTTTATTAGAGTGTAGTATTGAAAAACGATGTGAAACTCAGATAGATTATGGTTTTATCCCATTTGTTAGTATTGAGGGAAGTATTTGGCATGTGTTTTCAATGCATTATAATTCTAAAAAATTGCTTTTTTCTTCACTGTATTGCAAGTCCCTCCATGTTGCTCTATTTAAAATTGTACAGTTCATAACAGATTAGGAATTACTCTAATAAATATGGTCAAATTTCTCATTTGACGCAGAATTGTCTGTGCTTCTGTCTTTGTTAGTGACTAGCCCCCTCTGGGTACTTAGCTCTTAATAAATACTAAATTATGTATTTGCTTTCATGTCCTTGGCTAGAAACTGCATGACTGGCCATACTCTGAAATTTTGTACCATTATGGCTAATGCACTTTTTGTAATAATGAATCAAAATAGATTTATTGTCAAATGCTTTCTTCAATTCAAAGTAGAGAGAAAGGAATTCCAGGATCTTGAAAGCACTAGGGAAATGTGACTCTGTAATGGAATTGTGTCTAATGAAATCTCCAGGACCAACTCAAGAATGTTCTTCTTACCATAAACTCCAGAATTGGAAGAATTCTTTTAAAAGAGGAATATCTCAAATGAGATGTTATTAGCAAATTTAACAATTATTTCAATTATCCCGGGTTATGCATGGTAACTTGAATCTATTAAAAGGAATGAATTGGGCTCTGAATTAACTAGATGAGACTATGATTTTTCAAAGCAGTGAACTCCAACTTGTATTTAGTAGGATTTTTTTTTTACTATGTTTCTGACCTACTTTCAGACATGGACTTGCAAACTCCAGGTCCCTAGGAGAGTAGGAAGAAAAGTTACTCACTTACATTCTGCAATTTATTACACTAATTTATGGTCCTTCAAGTCTGGGCAGGGGATGGGCTGTTGTTTTATAGAAGAACCTTTTTGTCCTTTGTTGGGGACATTTCCAGCAATTTAACAATTGACTCTAATAGAATCTTATGAATAAAACTAATGAAAACATGAAGAAATGAACTCTAGAGACCAAACATACAGTAGCTTATTGTTCACTCTCTGGAGAATAGAAATACCTTCTCTAACAAGGTACAATGGTGCAAACAGGAACTAACACTCAGGTTTCAATGCACAAGGCACTCAGGGTCAGGAGACGGCCAATACTGCTGACCTTAGTCAGGTCAGCATGAACAAACTCAAGAAACTGGATAAGCAAACAAGTAAAAGTAAATGTGCTTTAGCTTTTAGATGTGTTCATATGATTATAAAAATTATTTAAAGAGAGAACAAATTATCAAATCTAGTTCTTTGTCCTTTGACCCATCTCAATGCTTTTTTGTTTTTTTTTATTTATTTTTTGTTTTTTTTTTTTTAGGGGCCTATGTATATAATAAGCAGTGCTTTCTTCTCTTTCTCTAAGGCCAGTCCTTATTTTGATTACTCCCTTGTATCTTAGGGAGTATATGGCTAATATGAAAAGGAAGGATTAGTACAACTGAAATACCTAGATGGTTTTTAATTATCAAATTCTTCAATACATCAAGCCTTTTACTGGAGTTGCAAACATAGACTCCACCAGGGCTAATTACTTCACTTGCCTGGGTCTCAGTGTCCTCACTTACATGATGAGGGGTATATGTGATCAGTGCTATCCCAGTCTGTTACCATGCCACTGGTAGTATAGAAGATGACTGTAGGTGATAATGGACAATTGCTTTAAGTTATGTATTTATTTTACTACTATTAAACCTGTGACATTTCCAGTTTGTTTTGTTTGGTTTTTTGAGCCAGAATCTTGCTCTGTCTCCCAGACTGGAGTGCAGTGGCCCAATCTCAGCTCACTGCAACCTCCACCTTCCGAGTGATTCTCCAGCCTCAGCCTCCCAAGTAGCTAGGATTACAGGAGCCCACTGGCTAATTTTTGTATATATATATATATATACACACACACACACATATATATATGTTTTGTTTTGTTTTGTTTTTTTGAGATGGAGTTTTGCTCTTGTTGCCCAGGCTGGAATGAAATGGTGTGATCTCCACTCACCACAACCTCCTCCTCCCAGGTTCAAGCAATTCTCCTGCCTCAGCCTCCTGAGTAGCTGGGATTACAGGCATACGTCACCATGCCCGGCTAATTTTGTATTTTTAGTAGACACGGGGTTTCACCATGTTGGCCAGGCTGGTATCGAACTCCCAACCTCAGGTGACCCACCTGCCTCGGCCTCCCAAAGTGCTGGGATTACAGGCATGCACCACTGTGCCCGGCCCGACATTTCTGAATATTATTGTTTAGTAGTAAAGTGGGTATTTAGTTTTTAAGGGAAAATTTTAAATAAATGATATAAGGATGACAAAAAGTGACACATTATTTTCTAATGAGTGATATTTGGGAGACACTAGATAAGCTAATCCCTAAAGTATATTTTAGCTTTAAGTCTAAAGTGTCTATAATTTTTAACGCCTTTCTTCCAAACTTTACTCAATTAATCTCACTAGAGAAGCCATAATTAAATAAAGCAGATGAGTGTTAAACAGTAGAAGTAGAAAGAAAGAAAAGCCAAGTGCTTGGAAAATTCTTAGACTTGAAAATCACTCAAGAATTAAAACTGGGCCAGGCATGGCAGCTCACACCTATAATCCCAGCACTTTGGGAGGCCGAGTTGGGCAGGTCACCTGAGGTCAGGAGTTTGAGCCCAACCTGGGCAACATAGTGAAATACGGTCTCTACTAAAAATACAAAAATTAGCCAGGCATGGTGGCGTGTGCCTGTAGTCCCAGCTACTCAGGAGGCTGAGGTGGGAGAATCGCTTGAGCCCAGGAGGCGGAGGTTGCAGTGAGCCAAGATCGCACCACTGCACTGTGGACTGGGCGACAGAGCAATATTCCATCTCAAAAAAAAAAAAGAAAAGAAAAAAGAATTAAAACTGAATACCTTTTTCCTTACATAGGATTTTCATGCAATTGTCTAAGCAACTTCATGGAACACTTTCATAAAAGCCTTTAAAAAAATCCCCATCTTGAATTATAAATTCTGTAAATATGTCCCAAATGTTTATATTATGATCATCACTGGTGTTCTAAAAGAGTTGAAAAGTCCATTGTGGTTGCCCTTTAGCTGCTTATTGGAATGGTGGCACTTATAGGAAAGGTAATAATACACATACTAATTTTGTTTCTTAAGTGCCCGGCAATAGCCTTGCACTTCATAAACTTTACCTTATGTAATCCTCACAACAACCCTACAGATGTATTAGGTCCCCTATTTGCAGGTTAAGAAACTGCAGTTCTTTGAGTTTCCTAACTTGCTATTACTCAAGGGCTCACAGCTAGACTGTGATGAGCATTTAAAAAAACGCTACGGAGGTCTGTCTCTTTTCTAAGCACATGCTTTTTCTACAACATAAAAGTTTTATGTAAGAGTTTTAAAGAAACATCCCTCTCTCTACATAGGAAATAAAGAGCCCTTTGGACTTGACCAAGAAAAGCTTTTGGAGGAACTCAAATTCTTGAAGAGTCAGTCAGAGACTTAGGCTGGAGAAGTAACTACAGGGCGGGTCATTTCAAAGAAATAAGTGGCTGCCCTAGATATCTGTCATCTCATCTTAACAGCTGATGCCAGCTCCCAGGGTCTCTGGATTGAGGCTCTTCCTCGCCTCTGCAGATCACCACTCCTGCCAGGGCAAAAGCTGGCTTCTTTCCTTCCTGAAGTGGCTTTTTCCTCCCCGACAACTTATCTGTTCATGTACCTAGCTAGGAGCCTGCCCTCTCACTGCCCTCTCCACCAACTGTTAACTTTCAACAGATAGTGACCACGCTATTTGTCAAGGTAAAACATCACCCCCAATCTTCCCTCCCCTTTTATCATCAAGGAGTCCCCTTTAGGATGCTCTTAAGAACTCAGAGGAAAACCAGCTATTCCTTCCTTTTCTTTGATAAATCTCTGTGTCATCCCAAAACAATGTGGGAGATCTGAAGTTAGAAATTATTTCTGAAAATAAAATGACTGACCCTCCGATCCTTGCAAGAAAAGAAGTTTTTACATACACTAAGTGTTTGTTGTTGTTGTTGTTTGTTTGTTTGTTTGTTTAAATAACTAGACCAAAAGAAGTATCTTATCAAGTGAGGAAATAAAAGTGAAAACATCTCTGGTATTTGGAAAGCAGTCGTAATCATCAGGATGCTAAGCTGAGAAGGAAGCTACCTGCAAGCATACCTTCTTTAAAACACAATGGTTTCAGTTACAGACAGCTGACAGGTGCTGAGAGCAGTTGCTCAAGGGCAAAGAGCCCAGCAAAGAAAATATGGATGCAAACCCTTGGCTTAATCTCACTATCAATTATCTCTTATCAGCTCCTTTCTCACTCATAGGTGAAGCCCTGAAGGAGGCTGCATCCAGCCTCTTCAAGGCCCCCCCCAACCCAATATATGGATTGACATTTTTATAGCTCAAAAACGGCTGAATATCAGGAACACCAATCTGTACCTTTCCTCCCCATGATAGGAGGTGGGATGTGCACTTTTGTATTTTACTAGGTCTCCGCCTCCGTCGCTTTGCCTCATTCACACTGCACACTGCATGTCTGCATGTGGATTGTCCCTTTGCAGTGCCAACCCCCACATCCAGACATCATCTTAGCTCAGATTGACCCCTGAGCTTCAGCCTGTGCAGATACTCCGCTCTTTGGCCCCTGTCCTTGTGCAATCTGCTTGGGAGAGAGTTTTAACTTTAGAAGGATCCTATCCAGATAAAAGTAGGGACAGGATGTTCTTTAGGGAATTCCCAGCACTGAACAGGGCCCAGAGGGTCACTTAGTATACATATACACACCAAAGCGCAGATGCCCTCACCCCTATTATATACTGCACACTGACATTTTCTTTTCTTTTCTTTTTGGAGACAGAGTCTGTCTCTGTCACCCAGGCTGGAGTGCGGTGGTGCAATCTGTCACTGCAACCTCTGCCTCCCAGGCTCAAACGATTTTCCTGCCTCAGCCTCGTAAGTAGCTAAGATTACAGGCATGTGCCACCACACCAGGCTAATTTTTATATTTTTAGTAGAGACGAATTTTCACCATGTTGGCCAGGCTGGTCTCAAACTCCTGATCTCAGGTGATCTGCCTGCCTCAGCCTCCCAAAGTGCCGGGATTACAGGTGTGAGCCACCGTGCCTGGCCACACTGACATTTTCTAGTTTATTTTTTTTCTATTTTATTTTACTTTTTAAATGCATGTGGGTACTCACTAAATTTATGTCATGATCTGTGGATGGGCCATGACCTACAGCTTGAAAATTACTGCTCCATGGGGAAAATGTAGAAGAACGAGATAAATTATTTGTACAAATGAAAACTTATTAAAGTGAGCTGCTTTATTAAAGTGAGCTCGCTTTCCTGCATGCCATGACCTGGTCCTCTGGTCTTATCTCACTCCTTTTGTCAGGACCATGACTTGACAAAGCGTTCTGTGACAGAGGGGGCTGGATGCTGGCTTTCCAACCTTATCCTTGCCGTCCTTAGGCCTCTGCTCCCCGGCTTTACCCCAGGCTTTCTTGCCCTGTGGAAATGTATGTGTGCTGTGATATGAAATTGTAGCTTCAGAGACTCAACAGTTTGCCATTTTAATGAGTCCATGTTTTAATCCAATTTTGAACATTCAAGATGTATTTGGCACAGTTTATCTTAACCAATAACACCACAAACAACAAGGGGACCCAAGTACTAACACCATATCAATTATGAAAAAGATTGAGATTGAGAAATGGCAAAATTACACTTCCCTAGTATAATATTTTTCAATGTCTATTCTATTATCTGAGATTAAAACCAAGTCAGAATTTGTCTTCATAGCTTTTATGATAGATTGTGTTATTTATTTGTGGTATTTGATTAGTCACAGTGTCCTCTGCTAGAGGAGTTCAATGAGAACAGAGATTATTTCATTCACTCCCCATCAACTAGCACACTGCTTGGTACACAGTAGTTTTCAATAATTATTTGTGGAATGAAGAAAGAATTCCCTTTAAGAAGACATCTGTAAGCTATTTTTTTTCCCCACAAAGGCTTTAAACTTTCATGCCTTATAAGCTAGAATAATGAATGTGGATTTGACATTGTATCTAAAAATGCACGTAGGGGCCTACAAGTTTGGGTTATCTTTAGAATCCCAATTGGACCCAAGCTTCAATTGTCACTTTCTAATTATGATAGCTGCCATCTATTGCAAGCCTCACAATAACTCCAGGAAGTGGGTCCTATTATTATCCTCCATTTCGCAGAAGAGGAAATTGAGGCCCAGAAAGGTTTAATCTCTATCTCTAAAGGCAATGCCATTTTGACTTTATACTGCCCTTTTTGAAATATCTTGTTATCCTAAAAAAAAAAAAAAAAAAATTCTCCCTATTCTACTGAGAATTTTTGTGCAAAGGGAGCATTAAGAAATGGCATGGAGAGGAATGACTTTAAAATCAAGTTATTCTGGCGCAGTGGCTCACGCCTGTAATCCCAGCACTTTGGGAGGCCGAGGCAGGCGGATCACTTGAGGTCAGGAGTTTGAGACCAGCCTGGCCAACATGGTGAAACCCTGTCTCTACTAAAAATGCAAAAATTAGCCAGGTGTGGTGACGCATGCCTGTAGTCCCAGCACTCGTGAGGCTGAGGCAGGAGAATCACTTGTACCTGGGAAGTTGAGATGGCAGTGAGCTGAGATCACACCACTGCACTCCAGCCTGGGTGACAGAGTGAGGCTCCATCTAAAAAAAAAAAAAAGATCGGATATTGAGACAGACCTTTAAGGACCAGGCTAAAGCTGCCTTTGCCAATACCTAAATATCAGTGAAGGTCGGCTGTTGGTTCTTCCACTTCCCTTCCACTCCTTCTCTTCCCCTGTCCAACCCCACTTCTGACCTTAGGAACTATACTGACATTCTATCTGCTTGTTCACAATGGAAAGGTGCCAATAACTAATGAAGAATTAGCTGATAGCATTAAAGCAACGGTCCCCTTAATCTCCTCTCCCAGCTAGCACAACTAGGGCTTGGACAGCTGTTGAGGATGCCATGGTGGTCCAGCCACCAGGAGAAGCAAACCCATGGAATCATGTTTAGGTGTAAAAATCAAAGAGGGAAATTATGCAGATAGTGATTGATCCTTTGGTGGCCAACTCTGATCTTCTATGAAGAAGCAGTTGGGAAACGAGGTGAGAAATAGATTTTAGGGCTACTGGAATTTATTATTTTGCAATGCTAAGGAATGGTGGGAAAAGGATTAAACAACATAATGAGGGAGACCTGTTACTGGTCTTCCCACACTGACTCACTCTGACCCGGGGTCATTTCTTATCTATCTGGTCTGGTGATTTCACATAGGCAAAAAAATATATATACATATGTTAAGCAGAAACTACAAAAACCCGAGTTCCTTTTTTTCCATGTCATGTAAAATAAATTTTTCTTTGCATTCTTTTTCAAAAAAGATAATACAGTGGCAATATAAACATCATGATTTAAAAAAAAAAAACATGTAAATAGTGTAACTAACAAAATTTCTTCATTTTTGCTTGTTACCTCCCACATGCATGGTTCAAATATAGTTTTATTTGTAGTGTACATACATTTTGTGCAGAAATATTTAACAGTAAATAAATCCACCCACTTGAACAAAAATCTGTACTTCTGTTTATTAAAATTTACTATATACATTGCCAGATCCTTTAATTTACAAATTCTCCATAAGTTCATTTATTCTTATTCTTTCCAGGAATGAAGGCTCCTACAGGATATTAGACATTTTGCTTAACTTTCAGACTTGTGCTGTCAGGGAGATTTTACTTGTAAACTAAACTTTATACACAATTGAACCAAACAGAGCATTTACAACCACAGTGAATTCACAATAGCAAAGATATGGAATCAAGCTAAATGCCCATCAAGGGTGGAGTAGATAAAGAAAATTTGGTACATATACACCATGGAATACTACGCAGCCAGAAAAGAGAACAAAATCATATCCTTTGCAGCAACATGGATGGAGCTGGAGATCATTAACCTAAGTGAATTAACGCGGGAAGAGAAAACCAAATACTACATGTTCTCACCTGCCAGTGGAAGTGAAACACTGAGTGCACATGGACACAAAGAAAGGAACAATAGACACTGGAGTCTACTTGAGGATGGAGGGTGAGAGGAGGGTGAGGATCGAACAACTACCTGTTGGGTGCTATGCTTATGACCTGGGAGATGAAAAAATCTGTACACCAAACCCCTGTGACACCAAAGTTACCTATATAACAAACCTGTACATGTACCCCGAATGTAAACAAAAGTTGGAAAGAACAAACAAACATAATAAATAAAACCACAGTGCCTTTCAGTTTCTCCCTGGCTTTCATATGGCATCAGCTTTGACCACTCCATTACAGTTTCTCCTCTTGCGATGAGGGACGATCCCTCTCCACCTTCTCCAGACACTCTCCTGCCTGCTTTCCTGACCTCACGTTCCCCTGGCGCCCTTCCTGCTTCTTCAGCCATTCCTTCTCAGGCTCTTTTCCGGCTTCTCCTCTGCAACATGGTCTTTAAAAGTTGGGATTTTCCAGGCTCCAATCCAGGGCCCTCATTTATTCTCTCACAATATCCTCTCCCTAGGGCAGTTCATCTATTCTCCTCATTTTAATTACTTCCCCACCCTCCTCTCTAGGCTCATATACCCCACATATTCACACTACCCCTACTTATCAAACTGCCTACCTGCCATTTCCCTTGTTTTACTGAAGGTGGAAGATGCTGGTGGAAATAATCACAGAAGCATCATAGAGCAAGGCCATCTTTAAGAATTCAGAACTTTCCTCTGCCAGTATTTATGGGAAGAGATAATGTCAATAACTGTGTTAAACAAGGCTGCTCTTGTTGAATTATCAGCAAAAATAAAGAAGTCATTTGATCTGACAAAATGAGTGACAAAAGGGGTTTATCATCATGAAACGGGTTCTGATAAAATGTTCAAACATCTGGGATTCTCTCAGAGTTGGATATCCCTTCCTGGTTTATGAAAAATGCATTTTTAGAAAATACCTGGCTTGAATTCCTTCCATTTTGTTAATTTGGTAGGCGGTTCAAAATATCAAATAGTGTGAATTAGCCAGTCTATTCAAATGTTTCAGAAGGGAAGGAGTGTGCAGTGAGTGACATTATAGAACTAGAAAGCAAGATAATTTTATAATATTCCTTTAGATATTTATTACTTTATTTAACTATACAAAACGTATGCAAATTCTTTATTATCTACCATAATGGCAAAGATGAACAGACTTTTTTTTTTTTTTTTTTTGAGCCAAAATCTCACTCTGTCGCCCAGGCTTAAGTTCAGTGGCACAATCTCAGCTCACTGCAACTTCCACCTCTCAGGTTCCAGCAATTCTCCTGCCTCAGCCTCCTGAGTAGCTGGGATTACAGGTGTGTGCCACCATGCCTGGCTAATTTTTGTATTTGTAGTAGAGATGGGATTCCACCATGTTGGCCAGGCTGGTCTTGAACTCCTGGCCTCAGGTGATCCACCCACCTGGGCCTCCCAAAGTGCTGGGATTACAGGCGTGAGCCACTGTGCCTGGCCTAGAAATATGTATTGATTTAAGTAATTACATGTGTATCTTTGGCTGCAGCATTATGTATAAGGGTTCTCTAGAGGGACAGAATTAATAGAATAGATGTATATATGAAGGGGAGTTTATTAAGGAGTATTGACTCACACGATCACAAGGTGAAGTCCCACAATAGACCATCTGCAAGCTGAGGAGTAAGGAAGCCAGTCTGAATCCCAAAACCTCACTGTAGGGATACCAACAGTGCAGTCTTCAGTCTGTGGCCGAAGGCCCGAGAGCCCCGGCAAACCACTGGTCTAAGTCCAAGAGTCCAAAAGCTGAAGAACTTGGAGTCTGATGTTCAAGGGCAGGAAGCACCCAGTACAGAAGAAAGATGAAAGCCGGAAGACTCAGTAAGTCAACCTCTCCCACCTTCTTCTGCCTGCTTTATTCTAGCCGTGCTGGCAGCTAATTGGATGGTGCCCACCCACATTGAGGGTGGGTCTGCCTCTCCCAGTCTACTGACTCAAATGTTAATCTCCTTTGGCAACACCCTCACAGACATAACCAGGAACAATACTTTGCATCCTCAATCCGATCAAGGTGACACTTAGTATTAACCATCACACATTGTATCAGCATGTTTCAATTGATCAAAAAGGAAATAGCTCAAATATATAATCAGGTCTAAGGAGAGCTGGGCTGAGTGACCAGGCAGGCCCTCCCAGAGGCCCTCAGTTTTTCTTTTAAATGGAATAATCCCCACATCAGAAGTGGCATTTTTGCCGGAGTGTGTGGGGTGGTGGGGAGACAGGGACTTGTTAAGATGCAAAGTTACCAACCCAAGGGAGCAAATACGCCTGTATTAGAAACAGAAACTGAGGAGAGCCGACACTGAGAAGGGTTGAATAGCAAAACCAGGGTGTTTATATCAGCCATGACTTCCGGGCAAGATAGGAGATTTTTTTTTAAGATTGTACTAAAACTAGATGTTATAAACATCCTCTCTACTTCTATGAGAGCTTGTGGGGACAGCTCAACACAGAGCAAAGGATCAACTGAGAGAGAGAGAAAGAATTTCCTGGGTAACAGGTGGCCGCTGCAGGCACTTGCTGCATGTGTATTGACAGAGGGAACACTTGCCTTCTGCTCCACACTCATACATATCTGGCTTACGACAGAAACACAGTTGACAAAGTTTCTGTTCTTAAAGGGAGTGCTTTGGGCAACTGCAGATGGGGAAAGAAAATTAATGAAGAGCCTTCATGCAAGGAAATGACCATTTTGGTGGTGACAGGCATGGATGAAGAACAGCATGGAGCCTAGAAGAGGATTCTGAATGAAAAATGTCTAGGGAAAGTAGACCCTGAGAGCCCAGCACAGACACAGTGACCCCTGTGAAATCTGGCTAAGAATCAAATTAAATCCTCAGTGAGGAGAGATTAAAGGTTAACACCAGAACTGCTCTATACATTTTTTATATTTTTAGTAGATATACATTTTGATTGGGTTAACTATTTGGTTAACTCTATATTGTTAGTTGTCAGAGTATGGATTCCATCAGTCTGAACTTATTTTTGAGCTGTATATAAAGCTCTGAGTTAAAAAAAATTTAGAGGCTTTGTTAAAGAAAGAAAGCTGTCCTTCATGAACCCCACTGCCAACTGCAATCCAGACTCCAGAGTGGACAGACCACCCTAGAGAGTGGTAAAACCAGGTAAGCAGCACCTCTTCAGGAACAGGGATGTGAGGAGGTTTATTCCTGCCTGCTCATACTTGTTTTACTTCATACTTATAAGAATTGAGGTTAATGAACGTGACAGCTTCTGATTGTACAGTGAGAGGTTGAAGAAATAAGGAAAAGGACTAATAGAAGGTTCTTACTTTACCATCTGCCATAGTTTGGATGTTTGTCCGCTCTGGATCTCAAGTTGAAATGTGATCCCCAGTGCTGAAGGTGGGCCTAGAGGGAAGTTTTTGGAGCATGGGGGAGGATCCCTCATGAATGTCTTGGTGTCCTCCTCACAGTAATAAGTGAGTTCCTGCAAGATCTGATTGTTAAAGAGTCTAGGGTCCCTCCTACTTATTGCCTCCTTTTGCCATGTGATATTGTTAAAGAGTCTGGGGTCCCTCCTACTTCTGGCCTCCTTTTGCCATGTGACATTGTTAAAGAGTCTGGGGTCCCTCCTACTTTTTGCCTCCTTTTGCCATGTGATGTTGTTAAAGAGTCTGGGGTCCCTCCTACTTCTTACCTTCTTTTGCCATGTGACACACCTGCTCCCCCTTCACCTTCCACCATGAGTGGAAGCTTCCTGAGGCCCTCACCAGAAGCAATGCTGGTACCATGCTTGTTCAGACTGCTGAACCATAGCCAAATAAAACTCTTTTCTTTACAAATTACCCAGCCTCAGGTATACGTTTATAGCAATGCAAAATGGACTAACAGAACATTTGTACTGAGGAATGGGGTGTTGCTGTAAAGACATATGAAGATGTGGAAGCAGCTTTGAAACTGGGTAATGGGCAGAGGTTGGAAAACTTTTGAGGGCTCAGAAGAAGACAGGAAAGTTTGGAACTTCTTAGAGACTAGTTAAATGATTGTGACCAAAATACTGATAGAAACACGGACAATGAAAGCCAGGCTGAGCAGGTCTCAGATGGAAATGAGGAAGTTATTGGGAAATGGAGCAAAGGTCACCCTTGTTACACCCTAGCAAAGAACTTGGCTGCATTGTGCCTATGTTCTAGGGCTCTGTGGAAGGTTGAACTTGAGAGTGATGACCTAGGGTATCTGGTGCAGGAAATTTCTCAGCAGCAAAACATTGAACATGCTGAGTGGCTGCTTCTAACAACCTACCATCAGATATGGGAGCAAAGAAATGACTTAAAGTTGGAATTTATGTTTAAAAGGGAAGCAGAGCATAATGTTTGGAAAAATCACAACCTGGCCATATAGTGGAGAAGGAAAAAGCATTTCAGGACAGAAATACAAGTAGGGTAAGGAGCAACCACTTGCTAGAGAGATTTGCATGATTAAAAGGGAGTCAAGTGCTTATAGCCAAGAGGCCTAGAAGGCATTTCGGAAATCTCTGAGGTAGTCCCTCCCATCACAGACCTGGAGGCCTAGGAGGAAAGAATGGCTCCAGGGGCCAGGTCCATGGTCCCTTGCCCTGTGCAACCTTGGGACACTGCTCCCCCCATCCCCACTGGGGCTCAAACGATCCCAGCCACAGCTTGGGCTGTTACTTTGAAGAGTGCAAGTCACTGTAAGACTTGGCAACTTCCATGCAGTGTTAAGCCAGCAGGTGCACAGAATGTAACAGTGAAGGAGGCTCGGCAGTTTCTACCTAGATTTCAGAGCATATATGGGAAAGCCTGAGTGCCCAAGCAGAAGCCTGTCATAGGGGCAGAGCCTCCCAGAGAGACTCTACTTCCTGTTGCTCCTTTTTGCCATATGATGCACCTGCTCCCTCTTTGCCTTCTGCCATGAGGCTTTTGCCACAAGCAATACTGGCTCCATGCTTTTACAGCCTGCAGAACTGTAAGCCAAATACTTTTTTCTTTATCAATTGCCCAGCCTCAGGTATTCCTTTATGGCAATGCAAAATGCACTAACACGTCATCTTTTTGACTTTTGTCTTTCACCTTTTCAAAGTATAGATGGTCCTCAATTTACAGTGGTTTGATGTACGATATTCTGGCTTTATGATGGTGTGAAAGGGAACTGTGTTTAGTAGAAACCGTACTTTTTTTTTTTTTTTTAGTTTACACTGGTAAGAAAGATACAGACTTTTTGTTAGATTATTTTGCCCAACTGCAGACTAATGTAAGTGTTCTGAGTGCATTTAAGGTAGGTTAGACTAAGCTATGTTGTTCAGTAGGTTAGGTGTATTACATGCATAACAATGCATATCCTGTCAACAGACAAGATATTTTCAATTTAGGATGGGTTTATCAGGATATAACCCCATCGTACATAAATCAAGGAACACCTGTATGTGTCCCTAAAAGCCAGGCTGCGATCTACCAAAACCACTGGCAGCCCTTGCTGGGGATAGTGTGCAATGCGTTATCACCTTCACTCCAAGGCAGTGATGAGTGAGCTGAGATTTAGAAAAACAGATATGAGTTCATGATCTGTACTAGCAACTAGCTGGAATGACCCTATTCAAGTCTTCTGATTTTTTCCATGTCATTTCATAGTCTAGTTCTGCTGACAGCACTCTCCCCTCATCAGTCCCAGGGCCCTCTCTTGCTTGGCTCTGCCTACTCCCACTCTATTTAACTCTGCCTGGAGAAGCTCTCCATGGGCGGGACCCATAAGCTCACCTGGGCTGGGGCCTCTTTCCAAGAAAGCCTCTGTCAGCTTGCAAAGGATCTAAGACATTTCTCTACTTCCATCCCTTCTCCCAATCCCCCTTACTTATCTGTCATTCCAATGCCTTCCAGGCCAAGTCAAATCCTGATTTCCCCAAGAAACATCCCCAGAGTCTCTCAGAATCTTTCCTCTGTCCTCCAGGGTGATTTATGTCAATGTCTTTTTCTCCTGCTCCTGCTTGATTATGGATTCCTCAAAGGAGGGGTCAAATCTCCTTTGCCACAGCCCCTAGCATTTTGCTTTGTTGAATCTGTTGGACAAAATAATTGCTTTGAACAAAATAATTCTCACTAAGTTTTTATTAAATAAATATCATTGGGATATGTGTAGAAAATTTCTGTTAGGTTATTGAATACACACACGACATATTCTAAGTGTTTTTTAAATGCCTTTACTGAGATATAATTTACGTACCAAAGAATTCACTACGTAAAGTGTACAATTCAATGTTTTTAGTATATTCACAGGGTTGCGCAACCATTACCACAATCCAATTTTAGAATCTCTTTGTCTCTCCAAAAAGAAACCCCGTACCCATTAGTAGTCACTCTCCATTTCCACCTATCACCCAGCTCCTGACAACCACTCATCTACTTTCTGTCTCTATAGATTTGCCTATACTGGACATATAAATAGAATCATACAAGATGTGGTCTTTTATGATCTAAGTTTTAAGCTATTGAAACATTCAGAAATTTTTCTTTTTGAAAGGTTGGCTCCTTTAAATAAACCTCTGGCAAAATCCTTCCCAGAAGGGAGAAATCATTAATCAGGGAGGAGGAACACTGAATGACCTTTTAAAGGATATTTGTATTTATCAGAGAATAACAACAACATCACACAAATAAATGATTCTTATTTAATAGGAAGACACTTTGGGCAAATGTGAAATACATCATGGGACCAGTTGTTCCCTCCTAAGGCTGACTCTTGCTTCTGGCATCTTCTGCTCCTCCCAATCCTCCAGCATACCCTGCTTGGAGAAATTGTCAAGCTCTTGGAAAAGGCCAAAGTTCACTATGTACCTTCTCGCTAATAGGATGAGGGCGAGTTTTTTAAAAAAATAACTCTTGAAAAGTTTCCTGAGAGGTAAACCCATCCTCTTTAAGAAACAACTATAAATCTTTATCACTAATTTCATGCATTCTAAGATGCACAGTTTTTCACACATAAATGTTCCTCAAATTGGGATGCATCTTGCAGTTGCTGCTGGCCTGGTGATAGTCAAGGAGCTGCCATTGTTCACAGGAGCACGAGCCTATTGTAGCTCTTCATAGGGCATTTTAATTGAGATGTGTGCCTGGTTGTTACCACCCATGTGAGCTCCTAGGCCGCTGGCAATGTCTTCAGAAACTGTATACTACGATTTGACATTGACTTTCTACACAATGTCAAAGTGTAGGAATTTCAGGAATACCCTGGCCTTATATTTTCCTGTTAATGTATGCACAAGAGTGATATGCAATCTAAAAATAATCTGTTTAAAGAAGTCTGAAGGAGCATTTTCAAACTGATTATAAAGAAAAAAAGCTTATGTTAGAGTTTAATTAGCAGGTATCTGTTCCCTTTCTTAGTGATACAAAAAATAATGATATATTTTACGATCTTCCATTCTGTATCTTAAACTCAGTATATCCCTGGTGTGTTATCTCAGTCTATGCTCTTCATGCATCAGAGAAGCGTTGTGAAATGAAGCAGAATTCTGACTCAAGTAAGGGGAGCTGAAAAAGGGAGCTTTGCTTTAGAAACTTTTGAGGTTACTTCTCATGCCCTGGTGCTTGTACAGAAGACAACAACAAAGAAATCATGCCAGAGAAAAACAAGTTGGGTTACACAAGATTCAAGTGGGATTCAGTTTTCAGAGTGCTGGCAAACAGCCTGGAAACAGCTCTATAAGCTCCTGGAATCCTCCAGAGGACTGCAGAACTCCATAAACCATATGCTGACATCATCCCTGTCTGGGCATAGACAGGACCAGCAGCCACCCAGGAATGGCCTTAAAGAATCCCTAATGAATTAATCATCATAAACCAGCTCGGGAGCAGGAGAACATGCTCATGCCGTCAGTCTGCCTTTGCCCAGGAGTTCCACCTCCCATTCACCAATTAACTTTACAGTTGCATCTGCCTTTGCTGCCAAGCTCTCCCATAAAGGAATTTATCACCTTCTGTTCTGCTTTTCTTCCCAAATGTGAATCAGAAACCAACAGCACTGTTTAAAAAGGCACTTTCAGCAAATCCAATTATGCCCCCAAGCACCTTTACACAGAATGAGTGAGCTCTTCTGCCTTGCCTTTTGTGGCTTTATTAAACCCTGCTGGCCCAGAAGCTCACTGCTAGCTTGGGCCAATAATAATAAGAAACACTTGTTTATGTGCCAGGTACTGTTCTAAGGGTTTCATATATATTAACTCATTTCATCCTCATGACAATCCTTTGAGATCAGTACTGTTATTATCCCACGTTACAGATAAGGAAACTGAGGCACAGAGAAGTTAAGAAATTTGCCCAGGGTCACACAGCTCCAGGAAGACGAGATGAGGGTTGAACCCAGGCAATCTGGCTCCAGAGTCCATGCTTGTAACCACTCTACGTGCTCCACAATGAAGAAAGATGGTCAGACATTTTACTTTGCCTTTTACTAAGTAAAGATGTGAAAGTTAGATGGTCCTGTGGCGTTCACAACTTTAATCAGTCTTACTTGGAACTCAGTATATATAAAGGATCCGATCAGAGATGTCTTGTTTGAAATGGGGGTAAGGACCTGCAGGCATTGCGCCTGTATGGCCTTCCTGCTGAACCCCTGCGGTGGCCTTGGGCATTTCCTCGGACACCAGAGGCTTCTGGAAATCACAACTGGGAAACCTCCACCTGAATGTCTCTTCTTATTGATGAGTTACCCGAGGAGTTCCCAAGGCTGCAGAGCTCAGCAGGGGCAGAGCTGCCGGCAAAGTCCAGCTCCCCCGACGCTCCACCAGATTCTGGCTCCCTGGCCCCGCCCCAGCATGCTGCCTCTGCACGTCAGTTAGCGCCTGCAACACCGCACTTAATGAGGACAAACAAATGTGCTCATCGCATTGAGTTCAAGTGCGAATGATGTGATCTTTCTGCTCCTGCTTAGCAATCCTTTCTCTGGAAAGATCTAGGGCAGACACCGCAGAGCTTTAAACATCGACTTCCAGAGAGCAGAGGTGGGTTTACTGGGAAGCCCTCAAAATCAGAGCTGCAGCAGTTCCGATTAATCTCAGTTAGTCTCATCTTCAAGGGAGTTTTCGCTATCACTATTATTTCATCCCTGGATATTGTTTGGAAGCCTGTCCTTCTAATCAATCCCTAGTAAGACAGAGGATAGGACACTTAAACCACCTGAGAAATTTGGAAGGGCTCATGCAAGTTGGTAATATCTCTTTTTTTCTGGAGTATAAATCTCCAACTTCTTCTGTATGGATCACTTTGTATTTGCAGAGAGCCCACAAAGCGTCATTGTTTTTGAAAGCATTGCCTCTTGAAAATAAATCTGTGTCCTTTCCCTGGCAGCAGGCGCTACCAAGACCTTTTCTGAGGGCTCAAACCAGACAGATGGAGTAAGTGGCCATGAAGTAATACTAACTTACAATTACTGCTCTGTATTTTTAAGTTAATAAATAAATAATTCTTCAACTGCAACACTTTCCTTTGTGTTAACTGAACTCTTACACATGGCGTACACCCACGGTGATATTAGGAGTAATATCTCCCTAAGATATTATGAATAATACCACAGGCTGTACATCCACTGTAATATTAGGAGTAATATCTCCCTAGTATATTATGATATCATACACTCACTGTGATATTAGAAGTAATATCTCCTTAGGATATTACAAATAATATCACAGGGTGTACACCCACTGTGATATTAGGGGTACTATCTCCCTAGGATATTACAAATAGTATCACAGGGTGTACAGCCACTGTGATATTAGGAGTTATATCTTCCTAAAGTTTTATGAATTATATCACAGGGTGTACACACATGGTGTACACCCACTGTGATATTAGGAATAATATCTCCCTACAATATTATAGATAATATCACAGTGGGTGTACACCTGTGACACACACATGGTGTACACCCACTGTGATATTAGAAGTAATATCTCCCTAGGATATTACAAATAATATCACGAGGTGTACGCCAACTGTGATATTAGCAGTAATATCTCCCTAGGATAGTAAGAATAATATCACAGGGTGTACACCCACTGTGATATTAGGAGTAATACCTCCCTAGGACAGTATAAATAATATCACAGGATGTACACTCTTTATGATATTACGAGTACTATCTCCCTAGGATATTACTCCTTGTATCACGGGGTGTACAGCCACTGTGATATTAGGAGGAATATCTCCCTAGAATATTATGAATAATAACACAGAGTGTACACCCACTGTGATATTAGGAGTAATATATTCCTAGTATATTACGAATGATATCACAAGGTATACACCCACTGTGATATTAGGAGTAGTATCTTCCTAGGATATTATGAATAATATCTCCCTAGGATATTACGTATAATATCACAGGGTATACACCCACTGTGATATGAGGAGTAATATCTCCCTAGGATACTATGAATAATATCATATGGTATATACCCACTGTGATAGTAGTAGTAATATCATCTCCCTAGGATATTACAAATAATATCACAGGGTGCACACAAACTGTGATATTAGAAGTAATATCATCTCCCTAAGATATAACGAATAATATCACAGTGGGTGTACTTACCTGGTATACACCCACTGTGATATTATCTCCCTAGGAGTAATATCATCTCCCTAGGATATTACGAATAATATCACAGGGTGTACATTCACTGTGATATTAGGAGTAATATCATCTCCCTGGGATACTATGAATAATAACACAGAGTGTACACCCACTGTGATAGTAGGGGTAATATCTCCCTAGGATATTATGAATAATATTACAAGGTGTACACCCATTGTGATATTAGCAGTAATATCTCCTAATATCCTAGGAAGATATTACTCATTTAATAACTTTTTTATAACTTCAGTCACATGCATAAACAAATTGACATTGGCCGGTTGCGGTGGCTCACGCCTGTAATCCCAGCACTTTGAGAGGCCAAGGCGGGTGGATCATGAGGTCAGGAGATCGAGGCCATCCTGGCTAACACGGTGAAACCCCGTCTCTACTATAAATACAAAAAATTAGCTGAGTGTGGTGGTGGGCGCCTGTAGTCCCAGCTACTCGGGAGGCTGAGGCAGGAGAATGGCGAGAACTCGGGAGGCGGAGCTTGCAGTGAGCTGAGATTGTGCCACTGAACTCCAGCCTGGGGGACAGAGCGAGACTCCACGTCAAAAAAAAAAAAAAAAAAAAAAAAAAAAAAGAGAAAATTGACATAGACTTGCCTCCCTTTCTGACCTTGTCTGATGGTGTTTTGATAAATTTGATAGTGTGATACATTTATGCAGGATAGAAGGAAAAAAGGAAACAATCACATTTTTTGCCCATTACTGATTTTTTAAAAATCCTCCCTTCCTCTGCATGAATAGATGCATTATATTGACAGTCAAATGGCAACCACAGTATTATGTTCACATCTCTGGCCATCATCAGATATGTCTGCCTTTGTCTTTTGTAAACTTGGCCAAGTTATTTATGCTCACACTTAATTTCTCTCTAGAAATAATGCCATTCCAGTCATTAAGAAATAGGAATTCTCGAGAGAGAATTCACAGGTATGGCATTATTGTGGGGAAAGTGAGCTGCTCATTTATGAAAGACATTATTAACAAAGGAAGAGAATTCTGCTTTATGTTCAGATGGCTATTTTCTTGGATCTCTCTCAAATCTTGATGTCATAGTCTGGGGCAGGAATGAGCAGCAAGTAAACGCCTTCTTAAGTAGATGCAGCCAAGTATAAAAGAAAATATATACTGTCCCTTAAAATTTAGTCTATGGACCATAAATGCTATTAGAATTGCCTCATTTCTTCCAGCAGTTTTCTAATATAATTGCCGTAAATGGAATACTTTCAATACACAGATGTTCAGTCTCCACCCAAGACCACCTAGGTCAGAATCTATTGGGATGTGTACCAAGCAGTGTGTGTAAAGGTTTTCTGCTGTGCCTACCCTAATTGGCTAAGAACAACTGCTCTCAATGGTTCATTCTTTGATATCCTAGTTAAAAAAAAAAAACCCTAAAGCATTTTTGTAACTTTTTGTAATGTTTTCTTGATTCCACTGATGCCAAAATTAATTTTCCTGGTTAAAACATCACAACTTCAGGCTAGGCACGGTGGCTCATGCCGGTAATCCCAGCACTTTGGGAAGCCAAGGCGGGTGGATAATGACATCAAGAGATCAAGACCATCCTGGCCAACATGGTGAAACCCTGTCTGTACTAAAAATACAAAAATTAGCTGGGCATGGTGGTGTGCACCTGTAGTCCTAGCTACTTGGGAGGCTGAGGCGGGAGAATCGCTTGAACCTGGGAGGCAGAGGTTGCAGTGAGCCGAGATCCCGCCATTGCACTCCAGCCTGGGCAAAAAATCGAGACTGTCTCAAGAAGTAATAACAATAATAACTCCAGAAGATGATTTGAAGGGTAAAATTGACAGCAAATGATCCTTGGGGAAAAAGATAGAAAGTTTGGGGACTTCGCCAAGTTTCAATTTGAAAGAAGTACAGTGTGTGTGGGTTAAAACCTCTTACCATCTGCTGACTTGATGAAATGACTCGGTGTCAAGCCAGCAGCAGACAGGTGCCTCTGTGCCACCATGTATTGACTTGGCCATTGTCATTAACAGGCAGTTTTAAGCATAGTGGCCCAGCACTGAGACCCAGCATGGCCTCTGAGCCATGCAGATGTTCCCTTTCCTGGGTGGGACCTCCAAGCCTTGGGAAGAATTGGACTGAGTATCAATGGAGAGGGCCTTCCAGAGCTGTCATTCCCAACCAGTGCTCAATTCCTTCTGGAGGCACATTTCCATACACACCCAGCATTGCTGATGAGATAGGTTACTGTCCTAGAGTGTGAGCTGTGCAAGGGTGAGAAATGGTTAAACAAGGCACAAAAGCTAGGCAAGACTGTACCAAGCTTAGGTTAACAGATATTTTCATATGTCCACAAAGCCATTTTACACAAAAAGATCATTCTCCCTTATGTAAATCAACACCCTTTCAAAATGGAAAAACATGAAATAAGAAGGAATCACAGTAGGTTGAATATACTCTGAGCTGTGGTTTTCTATGTGCAGATGCCTGTCGTGAGTAGCTTGTAAAGTCAGCCACTGTGACCGTTCATGCATAGGCTTTGCTGATTTTACAAATACATAGTAATGCAGCCGCCTCTCCAAGGGCAGGCTGCAGCCTGACGTTTGCACAGCCAGCAGAAATAATTTCTTGTGGGAGATAGAATTTCATCGTTTAGCAATATTCCATCAAAGGAAGCTGCACCCTCAGCCACACACGCTGTCTATTTCAGGGGAGTTGGCTGCCCTTCCCCTGGCTGCTTCCCTTCTAATTAATAGGCAGCCAGCAGGTAAATCAATGCATTTTACACAGGACGGCAGAGTAGATTCTGGAGATCTCTATATTAGGAATATTTATCACGTGAGGCAGCCATAAGATTTTAAAACATATGTGTTGGTTTTTCTTGACTATTGAAGTAAATCATGTTCAAGAAAGAAATGCTGAAAAATAAGAAATCTTGAAAAAAATCATTCTTAATTCAGTCATTCAGATAACCATTCTAACATTGTAGTGTACTTTGTACCATTTTTTTTTACACTATTGGCATTATAACATGAAATCAGTTTGCCCTTCTGCTTTCTTACGTAAAATTATCTTGTACATGCTGGACATTTAGTTGCTCCTTTTTGTGATTATAAATAATGTTCCAGTGAATATTCTTCTATGCAATGTTTAGTCTATATCTCTGATTATTTCTTTAAGGCACATTTCAGGAGGTAGGATTTCTAGATCAAAAGACGTAAATAAATAAATAAACAGTGTAGCATTTAAACAAAGATTTTCTGGGTTCATTGGAAAACACACTGCTGGGCTTACTGGTTGTATACCGCTGTTTCTGGGTAAGAAAAAACACTGCCATCAGCTTTCCTCATACCAACTCTTCTTAACACTAAGGTAGCTGGTTTGATGCTTTCTCTAGAGGGGAGATGATGGGATGAAGGGACCCATGCTGTCCCGCTTCCTCTTGTTCCTTCTGATCTTCTTCCTCTCATCTCTACCCTGTTCTGTGCCCTGGATGCTGATCTTTGTGAAATACATTAACGGGCTCCCTTTGCTGATGCATCTCAGTCAGGTTCAACCAACGGGAGACTCTGGCTGTGGATTGGAGGGTGGGAGGATGAAGAAAAAGGGACTCTATTCCTCAGGTGCTCCCTGAAGAATTGTTGTGGCTTGTCTGCATCTTTTGCTTTTCTTATCTGCATTTTTTTGGTGTCGTGAAATATACATGATATTTAACATCTTAACCGTTTTTAGATGTACAAATCACAATGTCAAGCAACCATCACTACTACCCATTTCCCAAACCTTTCATCATCCCCAACAGAAATCCATACCCACCAAACAATAACTGCCCGTTATCCACCCTCCTCCCAGCTCCCGGTAACCTTTATTCTATTTTCTGTGTCTATGAATTTGACTTTTCTGTGTACCTCATATAAGTGGGGAATCATATAACATTTGTCCTTTTACGTCTGGCTTATTTCATTTAGCATAATGTTTTCAAGGTTTAACCATGTTGTCGTATACAGGAGGATTTCCTTCCTTTTTAAGGCCGAATAATATATTATTGTATGTATATATGCCACATTTTGTGTCTCCATTCATCTATTGATGGATTTGGGTTGTTTCCACCTTTTGGCTATTGTGAATGATGCTGCTATAAATGTTGATGTACAATGCCTGCATCCTTTTACGAGGCCAGAAATCCTGCCAGGTGGCCCTGTCCATTCAGCTACCCTGTGTTTGTTCCAATAACTGCTCCTTTTCCTTGGCCCTTTGGGCCTAAAGCGGTGGTGGCCCCCTACTGTTTCTAATCCTGGAAGATGGCATCATCCCTTGTGGGTTTCTCTACACCCTATCCATGACTTTGTACGTCTTCTCTATTAATTTCTTCAAATTACCCAGTTTGAGTATGCCATCTATTCTCTGCTAGGATTCTGACTTTCACAGAAATTTTGCTGTAAACTGTCTTCACTTTAGACCTCTCAAGATGTACCTGAGTATATGTCCAATGCATCCCATCAGTAGATCCTGACAAACATCTGGAACTTCAAAATAATACCGATGCTCAGGCCTCTTTCCACTGCCATTGATTCAAAATATCTAGTGCTACGACCTGGAAAATTTTCATTATAAAGATGTTTCTCAGCGATTCTAATGCTGGGAAGGTCTAACATGAGTCCCAGCCATTTCAACTCTTGTTGCAGCGCTGACCTGAGACGTAGTTCTAGGTCTATTTTAAGAACTTAGGCCAATTATCCTAAGTGAATTAATGCAGAAACAGAAAACCAAATACCCCATGTTTCTGCTTATAAGTGGGAGCTAAACATGGACACGAAGATGGAAACAATAAACACTGGAGATTCCAAAAGCCAGGAGGGAGTGAGAGGCATAAGAGTTAAAAAACCACCTATCGGTTACCACATTCACTACTTGAGCAATGGGATCATTAGAAGCCCAAACTTCAGCATCCCCATGTAACAAACCTGCACATGTGCCTCCTGAATCTAAAATTAAAAAATGAAAATGCCCAGCTGCAGTGGCTCACGCCTGTAATCCCAGCACTTTGGGAGGCGGAGGCAAGCAGATCACTTGAGGTCAGGAGTTCAAGACCAGCCTGGCCAACGTGGTGGAACTTCATCTCTACTAAAAATACAAAATTAATTAATTAATTAAAATATAAAAGAAGAATTTAGGCCAGCATTTCTGAACTAAAATAGTCAAGGTGAAAGTATTTGAAAATTAATCACACTTTATTCACATGCACGTTCTAAATTCACTTTGTTTCATATGGGGTTGTCTTCAAAATGATCAAGCTGTTAGGAAGAACAGAGAATTACTTTCATACCTGGAGATTGTCTTCTAAGCTGCCAAAATCTTGTCCATTGTTCTCTAGGCACCGTCTTACTGTGTACCAGATTTTTTATGATTACGATTCTATGGTAGCAGTAAAGTGCTAAGTCTGAGGAGATACCAGCATGCAACCTACATACTTCTAAAGGTTGCTTAACTAACAATACTTCTTGTGCATATCTCCCAAGGTGTACAAATACAGCTGTCCTGAAGTAGAATGTCAAAAGCCACACTAGATAGCATTTCCATTCCTTTCTGGCAAACTGGCTGCAAATTTGAATAGTATTCAGAGATGAGTGGGGAGCTGAAAGGCGATATAAAAAAACAGACTTTATTTACCTCAATATTTTGCCAAAGGCAACTTAATTCAGAGTATTACATAATTGTTTGCTTATTACTTCATTTTCATTATCAACCCTGGGAGGTGGTAGATTTGAGTAATTCATATAACTTCACTGATCTTCAATTTCTTCATCTTCAAAAAAGAGAGACAGACAGAAAATATTTTGCTGTACAAAAAAGCATCCAAGATCTTATCAAATTAAAAATTCTTGGTTCATGATTTCTATATTGCAAATGAGGAAATGAGGTGCAAAGGCATTTAAATGCCAACTCCAAGTTCAAAAAGTGATATTACAGCAGGATTAAGCTCAAATCGAAGCCTCCTGGTTCCTAGCATAGTACGTAGGTCAAAACAAAGCTAGTCAGAAGGTTAAGGGGAATTTAATTGGCAATAAAATACATCAACAGCAAAAAGGGAGAGGAAGCAAGTAAACAAGAACTGATGCTGTAAATACTGGCCTTGCCGCATCACTGGCTAGACAGAGCAGGAGTGTGGTTGCCACGGTTAATGCAACCACTGAGTCCTGAGGTTTTTAAAAAATATTGCAGATCAGGTGCAGTGGCTCATGCCTGTAATCCCAGCACTTTGGGAGACCGAGGTGGACAGATTGCCTGAGTTCAGGAGTTCAAGACCAGCCTGGGCAACATGACAAAACTCTGTCTCCACAAAAAATACAAAAATTAACCGGGCATGGTGGTACATGCCTGTAGTCCCAGCTACTAGGGAGGCTGAGGCACGAGAATCACTTGAACCCGGGAGGCAGAGGTTGCACTGAGCTGAGATCATGCCACTGCATCCTGGACAGGGTGACAGGGTAAGAGACCCTGCCTCCAAAAAAAATAAAAAAAGCAAAAAATGTTAAATATCTCTAACCTTAAGTGAACTGGATGGGAGGTGTTAAAAACGGCCAAGAGGCCCTTGTCTGATTCACTGTGGCATTCATTCAGTTCAGAACAGCCACGAGAAATAAGCCATGGCTCTAGATGCAATCTGAGTTGCTCCAAGGCCAGATGTGAATTATTCACAGGACTAAAAAGTGTCCCTTCTGCGGCTTGATGAATCGTTCCAAACTTAAAAAATCTCTTTTGTCCTCTCATTTATAATATAAGAAGTTGAATTACTAAGTTTCTTTTCCCTTTTTTTTTTAAATGAGATGGAGTTTTGGCGGCGGGGGGGGGGGGGGGGGGGGTCTCATTATGTTGCCCAGGCTGGTCTCGAACTCCTGGGCTCAAGTGCTTCTCCTGTCTCAGTTTCCCAAAGTGCTGGGATTAGAGGTGTGAGCCACCAGTGCATGGCCCAGAATCACTACGTTTCCTTGCTGCTTCTTAACTTAAAAGATCAATAACCTTCATTTTCTAAGCATCTTTTTTGAGTCTGCAAGAGGCTGCCTTATAGTTAACAAAATTGCTTTCATAATAACTCAGACTATGAACTGTTGGTAAATTGAGTTTTTAATGTAATATTTAAATGTAATCATATTTGGGAATATCATATTTATCATTTGAAGAACTCGATCCTAAAACACTATCATAATCACTATAGCAAGTTGCTGTTTTTAACCAGAAGTGGTTAAGAGAGATAAATGTGCCAGGTGCAGTGGCTCACGTCTGTAATCCCAGCACTTTTTGGAGGCCAAGATGGGAGGATGGCTTGAGCCCAGGAGTTTGAGGCCAGCCTGGACAGCATGGTGAGACCCCATCTCTACAAAAAATTGTTTTAAAAATTAGCCAGGTATGGTGGTGTATTCCTGTGGTCCCAGCTACTGGAGAGGCTGAGGCAGGAGGATCACTTGAGCCCAGGAGATGGAGGCTGCAGTGAGCCATTTTTGTGCCACCGTACTCCAGCCTGAGTGACAGAACAAGACCCTGTCTCAAAAAAAAAAAAAAAAAAATTTATTTTCAGCACATAACATATAACTTGTGTTTACTTTAAAAATCAGAAATAGGGCCAGCAAGGTGGCTCACACCTGTAATCCCAGCACTTTGGGAGGCTAAGTCAGGTGGATTACTTGAAGTCAGGAGTTGGAGAACAGCCTGGCCAAGATAGTGAAACTCCATCTCTACTAAAAATTAAAAAATTAGCCAGGTGTGGTGGCGTGTGCCTGTAGCCCCAGCAACTTGGGAGGCTGAGGCAAAAGAATCACTTGAACCCTTGGGGCAGAGGCTGCAGTCAGCCGAGATTGCATCACTGTGCTCCAGCTTGGGCAACAGAGCAAGACTGACCCCCCAAAAAAATAAAAATTAAAATTAAAAATAAAGAAAATAAAAATTAGAAATACGTTTCTACTGGGGGGATAAAAAACCCCAGAAAACTTCTGTTGCTCATAGGCGCTGGTTTAAGAAGGTGAATTGCAGGTTGTCCCAAATACAAAAACATACTTTCACTTCTGCAGCTTGTGCAGCCTTTGACCAGCACTGATATGTAACTAAATTAGAAATAATTTTGACACGCCACACCCTAGCATTAACTGTTGGAGCCACTGGCACTGGCAGGAACTAGAAGGTAGTGCCGCCAAGCCCTAACATTTTTGGCTGTGAAGATAAGATAAAATAAAGCATGTATGCTCAGGACAGCTTCCTGGAAGCCAGGTGTTAGCTTTTTCCTGCCAGTGTCATTGTCAAGTTCACTTTCTGAGTGTTTTGGGCTAATTGGATAGCACCGTGAGCCCACTGACGCCTTATGTCTTCACACCGCAATGAATACATGAAAAAAGAATTGGACATTCCTAATACTCCTCAATAATTTTAGTTCCTTTTGTTCTCTAGTCACCTTTTTAAAGAAACATCTTTTTCATTATAGCAGTGAGGAAATGGCTCATTGAGATATGAACAAGCCTACGCTGACAAATCCCTACAAGAGGATGAACGGGGCCAGGCACAGCGGCTCGTGCCTCTTAACACACTGAACCTGGTAAATCCCAGCACTTTGGGAAGCTGAGGTTGGCAGATCACTAGAGGTCAGGAGTTTGAGACCAGCCTGGACAATATGTTGAAACCTTGTCTCTACTAAAAATACAAAAATTAGCCAGGCGCATAATTAGCATGCCTGTAATCCCAGCTACTCAGGAGGCTGAGGCAGGAGAATGGCTTGAACCCAGGAGGTGGAGGTTATAGTGAGCCGAGATCATGCCACTGCATTCCAGCCTGGGTGACAGAGCAAGACTCTGTCTCAAAAAACAAACAAACAAACAAACAAAAAACAGGATGAAAGGTGATGAGCACCACCTTGCTGATGAGATGGTAAGAGACTGCTTCCTCCATAGTAGATAGGAAGGATGGGCCTGAGGGTCTCAGGGGTGATGCCAGGTTTATTGTGTTGGATCACGATGTGGGCTCCTGTTGAGAGCATGTGGTGAGACTACACTCTTGAGGTCAGAGAGAGGAATTTTCTCAATGGGGTGTGTGTGTGTGTGTATTGGGGGGATCATCCCAGGGAAAAGGCTGGCCTTCAGTAGAGGACCAGAAATTCGAGGGCAGGCAGGCGAACAGCACCAGCAGCCCTTCTTCTCATACCCTTCCCTTACTCTTCAGGCCAGGATTTAGAAGTAATTTTTTTGACCCCATCCCTCTGGGGAAGGGAATAAGACAGACTCCATTGCAGAGGCAGCCCAGGAGCAAGATGTCAGGGAACCTCTCTCTGAGAGCCAGAGGAGGTGGTGACCTGTTGTTACTCTGAGTTTCTATTCAGTCTTGCTTTAAGGATTTCAGCTCAGTTACGGTTGTGCTGTGAAGAATTAAAGGTAGAGTTGTGTGTCTTCACCAGGTTCAGTGTGTTACGAGGGTGAGCTTCAGTCTCAAGTGGGACCGTCTCAAGGGATGGTGAACGTCAGGGAGCAGAGGGGAGGCATCTGGCTTTTCCCTCTGTTGATAACCTTGAGACAGTTTGCAGAGCAGGTGGGCATGGGACACTTGAGCCAGACTTTGCAGATTTATGTCTCATTCCCCTTACCTACTACTTACTGACCTTGGGCAGGTTACACAGCCTCTCTCGGCCTCCATTTTATTGTCTGTGAAAGTGGCATAATAAGTAACAGGTCGATTGTGAGAATTAAAGGAGTTTATTTGGTAACCTATACTGCTGTGTAGTGTTGGCTTGTATTTTAAGATGAAGAATGCTGGTGATTTCCTTACAATAGGATTCACAGGAACACTGGTGAAGGGTGAGCAGCTGTGAAAGCAAAGCCAAAGAAGAGGAAAGGTGGGAAGAAGATCAGAGAAAAGGAAGATGTGGCTGCCCATGGCAATGGGTGGGAAAAGGTTAAAAAGGACACCCTGGCAGGGCACGGTGGCTCACGCCTGTAATCCCAGCACTTTGGGAAGCCGAGGCAGGTGGATCATGAGGTCAGAAGATCAAGACCATCCTGGCCAACATGGTGAAACCCCGTCTCTACTAAAAATACAAAAAAATTAGCTGGGCGTGGTGGCGCGTGACTGTAGTCCCGGCTACTTGGGAGGCTAAAGCAGGAGAATCACTTGAACCTGGGAGGCAGAGGTTGCGGTGAGCCAAGATTGCACCACTGTACTCCAGCCTGGCAACAGAGTGAGACTCTGTCTCAAAAATAAATAAATAAATAAATAAACAAACATAAATAAATAAATAAAAAGGACACCCTAAGCTGCCACCTCCGGGGGAAATGTCATGGCATCCTTGTTTCTGCCCAGTGGGGAAAAGGGCAGGGTGGGCTTTCGGCTTGGACTGCAGTATTCCCACTAAACAGAGCAGAGGATAACTCTTCTCCTTTGCCACAAAAAGAAGCCCAGAGGGGTTGAGCAAGAGTGCCAAGGTTGGAGGGTCAAGCCTGTAGAAATGGAGACTCTGTTCCTAGAGTGAGAACAACTAGCAGCAGGCAATTTCCCCAACATGTCACAGGAAGCATCTCTTTCAAGTAATACAATTTACATAATTTCAAGGTCCATGAGGCATCCCAGCAAAGCTTGGCTTGGAAAAAGAACACCCAGATAGTAAGTGTAGTGGGTTGAACTATGGCCCCCTACAAATACGTCCAAGTGCTCAGCCATGGTACCTGTACATATGACCTTATTTGGAAAAATGGTCTTTGCAGATATAATTCAATTAAGGATCTTGAGGTGAGATTATTCTTACCTCATTAACCAGGTGGACCCTAAATCCAAAGGCAAGTGTCTTTGTAATAAGAGGAGAAGACACAGAGATACAGAGAGAAGACCCTGTGGAGATGGATGTGGAGACTGGAGTGATGCAGGCACAAGCCAAGGAATGCCAAGATTGCCTGCAGCTGCTAGAGGCTGGGAGGGAGGCCTGGAACAGAGAGGGAACCCCTACCGATGTGTGGATTTTGGACTTCAGCCTCCAGAACTGTGAGAGAATATATGTATTTTTTTAATGGTGCCCAGTTGGTGGGTAATTTGTGATGGCAGCCCTAGGAAACTGACAGAGTAGGGGCCCAGCAGACCTTGTATGTCACATGAAAAGCACAGATGAGAACCAGACTCCCCTGATAACTAAGGGTTTTCATCAGTTCCTTTGGGAGTTGCCACACCAGATATCCTTTAGAGCAGGGGTCCCAAACCCTCTCCAGGTACCAGTCTGTGGCCTGCAGGGAACTGGGCCTCACAGTAGGAGCGGTGGGGGAGTGAGCATTACCACCTGAGCTCTGCCTCCTGCCAGATCAGAGCGGCAATAGAGTCTCATAAGAGCATGATCCCTACTGTGAATTGCACATGCGAGAGACCTAGGTTGAGCACTCCTTATGAGAATCTAATGCCTGATGATCTGAGGTGGAACAATTTCATCCCAAAACTATCCATGCCCCTCTGCCTCGTGGAAAAATTGCCTTCCATGAAACCAGTCCCTGATACCAAAAAGGCTATGGACTGCTGCTTTAGAGTCTGGGTTTAAGGTCACTCTATTGTGAAATACAGAAAGTTTTCATTCCACAGGGAGGGTTGGTTTATTTGAATCCACTCCTGTTACACTCCGGGAATCCTGAGTGGGAAAGCCCTCGGGATATAGACATTCCTTTCTAACTCCTGCCAGGCAAACAGCCCATGGGAGAAGCTGCTGCCTAGCGATTCTGGCTTGTTTCTGGCTGCTCCCTACTATTTGCAGAAGACTCTACTAATGGAAAGTTCCGGCACAGATAGGCATCTTGACACGACAGGTTTCCTATCAAGGAAAGGGAGCAGCTTGCCCTTCTGGATCTGGGCTGCAGTCATTATTTCTGCTCTAAGCAAACACCCATCTCTCCCCCAAACTGCCTTTCAGTGGGCTTCCTAGAAACACCTATGAAATGGTTTCTCCTGTAGTCAGAGAAGGCTGGGAAGCCTGCCTTCCTGAGGGGAGGGCCCCTGCAATGCAGTTTGGTAAGCACCTCGATGGCAGGAACCCTGCCCTATGCTCTGCCCTGTCTCCAGGGCTCTCCAGGCACCCAGCACACAGTTCAGGTTCAGGGCGCACCTGTGGAGCCCTTTTCTCCAGGTGCCAATGAGAATTTCCACAGGAGCCAACTCCAACAGTAGGGTGGAGGGCTCCTGTGGTGAGATTAGGGTTTGCACAGACCAGCTCTGGGGCAGACGCTTGAGGGAGGGGATTGCATAAAAAACTGCACCCCCATCTGTTTCTGCTGCCCTTTCCACGCCAATCTTTAAGCCTCTATAAGAGAATTACCTAGCTGGCCACAGAGAGGAAGGACAGAGAGCCCGGCGCAGGTCCTCTGTCCATGAAAACATAGGTGCCAGCTTCCAACATGAAGGATGGCCCATCACTAGATGGATGCAAAGATGACATTCGGAGCCACTTCATTTTCAAATGGGCAAAAGCAAAGCAAGGGCCCTTCCTTTTCATCTGTCAGGGTATTTTCTTCACGCAGCAGCACTTAGCAACGGCTTCATCCCTCCTGATTAGTGCTGCCATTAGAGAAATGATTCCTCAGCACAGTGAGTCATCTCAGAGCCTGACAACTGTAACCATTCCAGATGGTGAGAACATCAGTGACCATAATGGCCCTTCCTGTCAGTGTTTGCTGCGGATTGTTCTCGGAACCGCAGGGGACAGACACAGGCTTGTAGCCTGTAGAGATTTACAAGGGGTGACTGCAAAGTGATGACACTGACTCCATGAGCCACATGTGGAAGTCAGTCGCCTTTTCTGTATAGTCACAGTTTTCATGAGGGGGCAGAACACAACATCAACTGGGAGAGGCAAAGAATGAAAAGATGCATGCGACCCAGCAGAACGCCAGGCAAGAAATCAGAAACAGGTGCTCAGACGGTCTCTGGGACAGGGCTGTCAACATGAGGGCTCTTTGCAGGCTTTTTTCATAGACAGACTTGCAGGCCTCAGAGGAAAAGAGAGGCATCCAAGATGTGTGCCTTTCAGTGTGAAGGGATAAAAAAAAAAAGAAGCAATCTGCGGTTACTCATGTAGACAGCAAAAAGTCCAACATCTTGGCATTTCAGATTTTCAGGGAAAGATATGCCAAGTTAAAGAAAAATAAAGCCAGTTTTTAGAATTTGTGGAAATGACTTCATGAAGCTGGTTAAATTAAGCAATTTCCCCCCACCTGAATTTCTGGCTCCTTGGGAGAGCTGGAAGAACGTTCTAAGCACAGCTGAATTTATTTTACCAATTTTCAGGCTTACGTTATAAAAAATGGTACAGGCGAAACCTCATCATCATTATGGCAAAGTGAAGTGCTCATTTCACAATTGGTTGTTTAAAGTTAATACTAAATCAACTGAGCAGCCACTATAAAGATGAGGCATTGGCTTAATTCCTTGTTGTTACAGAGATAGCAGCTGAGTTAATATACACATGGAGATGCTGGCAGACGGTTCCTTTTGGTAATAATATTCAGTTTTATGAATGGCTCATTTATTTTTTATGCATTCCTCTTTAGCCCTGCCCTCATTTCTCCCCTCCGTACTAAGTCTGGGTCCCAGGACTCTGAAGGTGGAAGAGGAAGGATGGCGCTGCATGCTAATGGGGAGGAGGCTGCCACCCAGGACAGCTCCAAAGCAGTGAAAAATGAGGAGAAAAAAAGATGAGGAAAACAACTCAGTGGCAGAAATTGGGTGCCAGTCAGCTGGTTATTTACTGAGTCTACGCCCAGTGTGTCTTCGTAGGTGTGTTTGTTTCAAATCCAGGCAGTGACGCATGGTTACAGTGAAGATCTGCCTGCTCACCTCCTGCAGGGGGAACATAATATGCACAAGGCGTTTTATCTCTTTCATCTAATCAACTGAAGACCGAGAGGAGCATACTCTCATTTGAGGTACAACCCTCAAAGAAAAATGCATCAGACCTTTGTCTTCAAAGTCACTGTGGCAGGATGGAGAGAGGCTGTCAATTGCTCCAGCTTTTCTTGCAGCCGCCCCTATGTTTACAGCAGAGCCCTGAAGGGTCTGATCAACACTGTTAAGCAGTTTCTGTGTTTTGTCTGCCCACCAGGCTATTCGCTTTCCCAGAGTGTCAGTGTTTACCAGCACTTCAGCAGGAGGGCACTGGGTCTGCCCCTGGTTATCCCCCAGAATATTTCTTCCTCTGTGCTTGGCTCTCCCTCCGCATAGTCGTCCTGTGGAACACAGATGCCAATGGGAACACCGGAAAAGGGATGGTTAAGGAGCTCTTTGGGCTCACAGGCCACAGCTGCAGGAGAGCTGAGACTCCTCAAACAGATGAGAGGCAGTCGAGCAAAGTGGTTAAGAACTTCAGCTGCGGAGGCAAACTGCCTTGCCTGGAATCCTGGGTCTCTGCTGACTAGATGTGTGACCCTCAGCAAGTTGCTTAACCTCTTTGTGCCTCGGTTTCTGGGAGATGAATAGAATAATAGTATTTCTCTCATAGGCTTGTTGTGAGGTTTAAATGAGTTAATGCAGGTAAATTACTTAGAACGTTACCTGGTGTTATGGTCTGAATGTTTGTGTTTCCCCAAAATTCATATGTTGAAATCTAATCATCAAGATGATGGTATTCGAAGCTGGGATCTTTGGGAGGTGATTAGGTCATAAGGACAGGGCCATCATGAATGGGATTAGTGCCCTTTGAAAGAAGACCCCAGGCTGGGCACAGTGACTCACGCCTGTAATCCCAGTACTTTGAGAGGCTGAGGCCGGAGAATTGCTTGAGTCCAGGAGTTTGCCCAGCCTGGGTAACATAGTGAGACCCAGTCTCTACAAAAAATAAAAAAGTTAGGCCAGGCAAGGTGGTTCATGCCTGTAATCCCAGCGCTTTGGGAGGCTGAGGTGGGTGGATCACTTGAGGTCAGGAGTCCTAGACCAGCCTGGCCAACATGGTGAAATCCCATCTCTATTAAAAATACAAAAATTAGCCAGACATGGTGGTGCATGCCTGTATTCCCAGCTACACAGGAGGCTGAGGCAGGAGAATTGCTTGAACCCTGGAGGTGGAGATTGCAGTAAGCTGAGATGGTGCCACTGCACCCCAACCTGGGCAACAGAGTGACACTCTGTCTCAAAAAAAAAAAAAAAAAAAAAAAAAGTTAGCTAGGTGTGGTGGCACATGCCTGTAGTTCCAGCTACTCCAGAGGCTGAGGTGGGAAGATTGCTTGAAGCTGGGAGGTTCAGGTTGCAGTGAGCCATAATTGCACCTCTACACTACCCTGGGCAACACAGCAAGACCCTATCTCTAAAAATAAAAATAAAAAGACTCCAGAGGGCTAGCTAGCCCCTTCCACCATATAAGGACACAGCAAGAAGGTATCATCTGTGGCCAAGGAAACAGGCCCTCACCAAATACGAAATCTGCAGGCACTTTGATCTTGGACTTCCCAACCACCAGAACTGTGAGAAATAAATTTCTGTCATTTACAAGCCACCTGGTCTATGGTATTTTGTTATAGCAGCCCAGGCTGACTAAGACAAATGGCACAAAGTTTTACCTACTGTTATTATCTCAGCTTCCCCTATCAGGCAGTTCCTGATTTAAACACCAAGAAATGTCCACTTGTACTTATCACCCTAAACTTCACCAGCAGTAAGAAGACCCCCATCAGGGAAAATTAAGCATCCCTGTCTCACCCTCTCAGATCCATAATGAAGAGAGCTGGACTTTTAAAGTAATTGTCCTTGGCCAGGCTTGTGCCTGTAATCCCAGCACTTTGGGAGGCAGAGGTGGACGAATCACCTGAGGTCAGGAGTTCAAGACCAGCCTGGCCAACATGGTGAAACCCTGTCTCTACTAAAAATACAAAACTCCCAGCACTTTGGGAGGCCGAGACAGGCAGATCACAAGGCCAGGAGTTCAAGACCAGCCTGGCCAAGATGGTGAAACCCCGTCTCTACTAAAAATACAAAAAAATTAGCCCGGCATGGTGGCAGGTGCCTGTAATCCCAGCTACTCAGGAGACTGAGGCAGAGAATTGCTTGAACCCAGGAGGCGGAGGTTGCAGTGAACCGAGATGGCGCCACTGCACTCCAGCCTGGGCGATAGAGTGAGACTTCATCTCAAAAAAACACAAAAACAAAAACAAAAATTAGCTGGGCATGAAGGTGCGTGCCTGTAGTCCCAGCTGCTCAGGAGACTGAGACAGGAGAATCTCTTGAACTCGGGAAGTGGAGGTTGCAGTGAGCCGAGATCGTGCCACTGCACTCCAGCCTGGGCAATAGAACGAGACTCTATCTCAAAAAAAAAAAAAAAAATTAGATTAAATTAAAATTAAAAATTAAAAATAAGTAAATAAATAAAGTAATTGTCCTTGGATACTAGGGGAGAAATGCTTGAGGGATGTTTTCCCTCTGGTGGGAAACTGAAAAGTGCTCCTCTTCCAGGACTCAAAGTTGGCCATCACCCCACTTGTGTTGTTATCTCATCAGGCCTTTGGGGGCTCAGCTGGCACTGTTCAGGGACTGCTAAAAATGCCCGATAGGTCAAAGCAGATCCTGCGGCTGGAAGACTCACACTTTAAAGGAGATAAGACATCCATTCATAGGGAGCAGTCAGATAATATAGAAGGCAGCCTCTGATCAAGCTTCCCCAATGTGTGGTTGAGAGCGGGGTGCTCAGGTGCTCAGGAGAGAGAGAGGTCAGTGCAAACAGCTCAGCCCCGCTAATCTCAACATTTGCCCTTCAGACCTCTTTCTCAGGGATAATAAGGTTTTCTCTTATTTTCTTCTCCTCCTCCTCTTTCTTCTAGAATTTATTTGCCATATGTTTCAGAGAAAAACTCAGAATATTGAGGCTGGATAAGAGCTTAAAGTGACTTTTCTCGAAGTGTGGTCGTCAGACTCCCTGCTTGAGAATTATCTGGAGTGTTCATTAAAACTGCTGATTCCTGGGCCAAACCCTGGGCTACTGAATTAGACTCTGGGGCAGGGGGTGCACTGGGACTCCGCATTTTTAAGAAGTTTCATAGATGCTTTTTATGCACACTTTAGCATGAGAATTGTTGATGTGGAAGTAATTTAGCTTCTTTATTTTGCCAATGGGGAAACTGAGGCCCAGAGAAATGAAACTGATTTCCCAAAGCCACCCAGCTAGTTAGTGGCAGAAGCAAAAGCCCATAGGAGAGGAAATGCAGGAATGTTCTTATTGCAGAGAGGGCTTAAGGCTTTCTGGTTGTGAAACCTTCACAGACAAGCAAATATTGAGTTCCATTTCCTCTCCAGCTGGCATATAGTCCTGGCTACAGCAATGTGGGACTTATTGCCATATTTTACAACAGACATAAATCCTGCATTTCCAAATAAAATTAGAACCTAGTTTATGCCCAATGAAAATAAATTAATTTTAATGAGAATCTCACTTATAGTGTTTACAGATTTTTGCATGTTTCATTTGGTAATTTAATACTATTTTACCTTGAGTGTTGATATTAAGTTGATGAAGTGGCTTTTAAGACAATAAAGAAAAGACCATAAATATAACTGTTTCCTAGCCTTTTAAATTTCAAAATAGTTACTAATTATAACACAAAACTAGGTAAAGTAGCAAATGATAGATAGATCGGAAAATGGCAGAGGTAAAGGGGGAAGATGGGAAACGTACAGCTACAGAGCAGATATCTGTATATCTGACCCCAAACTCATGATGTCTGATAAAGAGGCACTGAGGCCATGCATTTTTCTTCATATTGCAAGTAGCTCGAGGCCAGATTCTATGGCTTCTGTCTTCTTTAGGCTGTCCCTCAACACTAAGTTCGGTCTTCTGTAAACACTCAAAATGTGTTGCATGAACAGGAGAAGAAGCTGATAAAGATGGAATAGTGAGAAAGGGGGTATATGAGGATATGTGAGGGTGAGAAAAGGAAAATTAAATCAAGGAGTGGAGGAAGCCTGTGTCTAACTCTCCTTTATGGGACTGGTGTATTTAGAAGGGGATCAAATGTCAAAGAGGAGAGTGGCATGGTTTGGCAGGAAGGCCACAGGAAGTCCAAGGAAACATCAATGCTTGTAGGGCAAATACGGGAAGCTAGAGTAATGAAATTTAAAGCTGGGGTATATAAGAAACCACCTATCCAGCTTTACATCTGTCATTGAGCAAATCACCAAACCATCTAAGATAAATAGCTTTCTGTTCTAATTTCATTCATTAGTGTTTCATTTGTTCAGATTCAATTATTCCAAAAATATTTGTTGCTTTCTAAAAATAGTGATAAGAATGACTGTCATTTATAGCGTGCCTATTTTATGCCATTACCCCATTACACAGATGAGGACCGAGGCTCAGGGAAGCTGGGTAACTCACCCAAAGTCACAGAGCTGCGATTCAACCCCAAGCCTGCTCCATCCCAGACTCTGCTCCATCCCAGACTCTCCTCTGAGTTGCTGTAGTGTCGCCTAAAGTCAGCCCTTAACTCAGGCACGCTCAGGTGGAGCTTCTCCAAACTCCCCCATGGTCTCTTCCATCACTTACTTCCTCAGGGGGAGCTAATTCTGGCCCCAGCTCTGCCACACATGTGCTGTGTGGTCTTGGCCAAGGCGGGGACTGGACTAGGCGATTGCTGAGATTCCTTGCTCCTCTAAAATTCTGTATGTCTATTACTGGCTACTGTCATTCCTCTCAGTCAGGAGCACATTCTCTCTAGACCTTGGCTGTCTCCTGTAGTAGTAAAATAAGCCATTGCCCACCCAGTAGTTCTCCTTCTCTCTTTTTTTTTTTTTTTTTTTTTTGAGACGGAGTCTTGCTCTATCAGCCAGGCCAGAGTGCAATGGCGTGATCTCGGCTCACTGCAACCTCCGCCTCCCAGGTTCAAGCATTTTCTCCTGCCTCAACCTCCCAGGTAGCTGGGACTGCAGACCCGCGCCACCATGCCCAGCTAGTTTTTGCATTTGTTAGTAGAAATGGGGTTTCACCATGTTAGCCAGGCTGGTCTCAAACTCCTGGCCTCAAGTGATCTGCCCATCTCGGCCTCCCAAAGTGCTGGGATTATAGGGGAGAGCCACGGCGCCCGGTCCATTATTCTTTAGTAACAGAATCCCTGACTTTAAGGTAGCAATGTACCTCCTAAAAGGCCACATTTTCCAGCTTTCCTGGAAGTAAATGCACCCTTTTCTAAATTTTGGCCAGTGAGTTGTAAGTGGATCAGAGTTTTCGGAGAGTTCATTTCACCTTCCCCCTTCTTCCTTCCTGCTGCCAGGAAGGAAGTTTTGATGACTACCAAAGGAGAATTTGAAGATGGAACCCACATGCTAACAACGGCGGCACAGAGAGAGGGAGCATGATTCTCAGATGACCGTGGAGCTGGCCTACCCGCCCTGGACTTTCTATCTTTGAACTGCTGGTTTTCTTTTGTTTTGTTTCTGAGATAGGGTCTCACTGTGTTGCCCAGGCTGGAGTATAGTGGCATAATCAGGGCTCACTGCAGACTTGCTTCTTGAGCTCAAGCAATCCTCCCACCTCAGCCTCCAGAGTAGCTGGGACTACAGGCACATGTGACCATGCCCAGCTAATTAAAAAAAAAAAAACTGTAGAGAGGAGGAGTGGGGGTGAGGATTTTACTGTGTTGCCCAGGGTAGTCTTGAACTCCTGGGATCAAGTGATCCTCACTCGTCAGCCTCCCAGGGTGTTGAGATTACAGGCATGAGCCGCTGAGCTCAGCCCCAAACTGCTTTCATGTGGGAGAAAAATAAACCCTTAGATATTAGGCCTTTATCCTTTTGGATTTTTTTTTTCTACATGAAGGCAAACTAGTTCTTATGGATACACCTTCAAACTCTTCACTCTTTATTTTTCTGGCTGTAATATTTCCCTTAAACTGTGGTGGTAAATTTGTTATGGCCTGCCGGACAAATTGATAACCTGCTGGCACCTCCAAGTCAATATGTACAGTGCCGGATTCATAATCACTCCTGGGAAACTGTTTCCCCTGTGTTCCCTGTTGCTGTAAATGGCAACACCACTTTACCTGTCACTAGTGATTAAAAACCCGGTGTTATCTTTCATCCTCTTATTCATTCAGTTACCAAATCTTTCAGATTCTCCGTTCATTAATCTAACATTTTAAGAGCATATTATCTCAAGAGATGATTGATGCTGAGGATACAAGAATAAGCCAAACAACAGATATTTACCCCTTGTCAGGAAGCTTACAATCAAGACAGGCATTACTTAAATAATCATGCAAACAATTGTAAAATTGCCACTGGGTCAAGTGCTACAGAGAAAAGGTACTGAGAATACACACTGAGCTAAAATCTGAAGGATGAATGGAACCTAACGTGGTAGAGAGTAGGGAAGGCAGTCACACTTCTGGCAGAGTAAACAGCAGGTGAGAAGGAAAGGGCTGATATACTCCATGAGTGAAAAGAAGGCTGTTGGCTGAAGCTCTAGGAGCCAAAGAGGCAAAGGCACGATGCAGACCGTGCTGACTTTGAGCTTCCTTTCAAACCAATGGGAAGCCATTTGAAAGGTTTTAAGCAGCAAAGGGAGGGCTGGCAGTGACCTGATCACTCTGCACTGCCCTTCCTCTTTCTTTCCTCCTCTTTTCTTGATTCCCCCTGCTGCTGCGCTCATTTTCTCTCCCCTGCCTTCTCTTCCTGAACTCCCCCTCCACAGGCTGGGGATCATTCTTCAAATCCCAGTGTTGATCATTTGACTCCCATTATTCGTTTTGTTGTTGTTGTTGTTTACACATGAAGCCAATTTATTAACAGACAATATTTTGAGGACTCCTGCTCCCAGGCGGTGACCATGGCAATCCTCCTTCCTCTAGTGCTGTCGGAGGGGAATGGGAGTGACATCCTCGATCTGCCCCGATCTTCATCCCCAAGCAGGCAAGGGTTCTGAGGGCCGACTGGGCCCTAGGTCCAGGGTGCTTGGTCCTATTTCCTGCTGTGGCCTGGAGTTTGCAAATGTGTAGGGCAGTAATGCCCCAGCTCCTTGCACTGCTGGGCCACCTCCTGGGCAGCCGACATGGCAGTGTGTGGTGAGGATTCATCCTGTCAGCTTTCATCTTCATCCTGGCAGCCACATGGCAGGTAGTTCCCTTGCCAGAAACATCAGTGACATGGACAAAGGTGTCATTGAAGGAGACAAAGATGTGGCAGGCACCAAATACATTCTCTCCTTCAACCACCTGAGGTCCGAGGCTGATGACCTGTTCTTCCTTTTTCTTCTTCCTCTTGGAAGGACCATTTCTGTGCACTGTCTCCAGACTACATAAGGGGAAGAGGATCCATTCTTAAAAGCCTCCACAAGCTCCTCACTTCCTACTAAATGCAATCCAACTTGCCAAACCAGAGTTCAAGGGCTCTTCAAGGAGGCCCTAGCCACCAGTGCAGCCTTCATTGCCTGCCACTCCCCCTATGCACCCTAAGTGCTGCAGCCAAGCCGTGCAGTCCTGCGCTTTCCGACTCACACCTTCCTCACACCCTCCCCAGGGCAGGAATGCCATTTTCTTGAAGGGCCTTTTGTCCTTAAAGACCCAGCTCAAACTCAACTGCTCTTTCCAACCCAGAGCCATCCATCCCTTCTTCCTGTGTCTGAGCACTGTAAATGCTCCTCGTGGGGAACCTGCTACTCTGTGTTTGGGCAGAAGCCTTATCTCCTGAATCAACTTGTTGACAGGAGGATCCTGGCTTCCTTTTTGTACCCAAGAGGGCTCACTGTGCCCTACTTAGACAAGGGGCTTAGGAAATGTCAACTGAAGCAACAAATGAATGACACTCAAATAAGTGGGTGAATAGTATCCAGGGTCACACTTGGCACAATTCTTTTGCAGTTGATGTCCACGATATATCTTCAACATGATGCTGGTAACATGCAGGCTGACGTGGGACACAGACTACCTGTGTTCAACTCTCAGCTTGTCCACAAGCTACCTGTGTGACCATGGACAAGTTGCCTCATTTCTCTGTGCCCCAGTTTCCCTATCTGTAAAATGGGGGCAATAGTTTACCAGTGTCCTGCGGAGATAAGCAAATTATTTCACATGAGGCACTTAGAAAAGTGCCAGTCATGGAGTGAGTACTCAATAAAAGTCTTCATCATCATCTCATCATTCCTGCTTAGAATGACTCTCACTGTGGGAGAATGCCTGCTGTGACCCAGTGACCTACAAAATAACACTTGGGCTCAGACTTCGGGGCAGCATGAACTATCAACCGTCTAGGAGGGAGCCACCCAGCAACTCTCTATCTTAAAAAAATGCACCTGTCACGTCCTCCATCTTGTCCCACAGACTTCCAGTTTGTGCTTTTTCAGCTACTGGACTGTGAACTCCTCAAGTGCAGAGACTGCAATAGTAACAACCAGCATGACAGAATCCTAACCACACTCTAGGCACTCTCAATAGATACGAGCATTCGTATCTATTAACTCAAGTCGTTTTTCCAAAAGTCTTGTGGGGGACCTGGGGCACCAAGAGGTTAGGTAACCTGTCCAGAGGCACAGAAGCAGCTTTAAACCCAGACAGTCTGGCTCCAGGGGCCATTGGCTTTTCTGCAATATCTCACCTCCTCTGTGCCTGGTGCATAGTAGGCACTCAGGAAAATGTTTCCTGAATAAGTGAATCCCAGTGGCATCTTGAGGGAAGCCTTCTAGTATTTTCTCTGTCCAGGATTTCTGACTAGCTTCCTCTCCCACTGACCCTTCCACTGCAGTTGATAAATGCTCCCTCTCTTTTCAGGAAACCATTGCATGCTCCCTCTGGGCTGCTGGAGGAAGTCATCCTGTGTAACTCCACGCTGTGGTCCACTTCCAGACCCTTCTCACTTTCTCTTTCTTAGAAAGAGATAGGTGGAGACTCCAACACACTCCTCAAAATGAAAATTGCTTTGCTAGGCTGGTGGAATTCAAAATGATTTTTTTAAAAATTTAACTGGATTTTATTTGCAATATACATTTTTTTACTCTGTGAAATATGTATATGTTAATTGTAGAAATTATAGCAACTACAGAAGTATACAAGGAAAGGAATTTAAAATGGAGGTTAGTTTTGCTCTTTACTCAAAATATTCTTTCATGTTAAATGATCCTTACAGCAAAAACATGAAAAGAATCTAAGTGATTAGACATTATGCATTATGGGAAGAAAAAATGTTTCCAGTTCTGCCTTGTTCCCATTTAGCTTCTCAGGGTCTTGACAACTGCCTTAACATCCTCCTCTCCTGCCCTAACTGGTGAATTGAGCCACACGGTGAATACAGAGGCCCAGAAAGTTCCCTGATTCTCCCATAGTTTCCAAAGGGAAATGGGCAGAGTGTTCAGCCTGGATTAAAGGAATGCATGCAGAAAAAACCTGTACCTTCCATACCAAGAAGCAAATCTTTGAGGGTTTTCTACCTCCCCTTTCAGGATCCTTTCTCTTTCCTATAAAAAATGGTGCTGGTCACATACACCTCAATATATTTTGTTCAGTTTTGCAAATGATTTTCAAGCAACATTTATGCTGTAAGAATATTAGACCTAAAATTAGGATTTTTCTGTTTTGGTTCTTAATATTTCTTCTTTGGTTAATAAAAACGTATTCACCCTATTTTTTTTTTTTAAAAAAACATATACTACAAGGCAATATGTATGTGTTGTAGAACATTTGGAAAATATTAAAAATGCACAAAGAAGGAAATGAAAAGCATTAGTAAAGCCACCATCCAGAGAACCTGGCTCATTCTCAACTTCTGACTCTCTAGATGTGGATAAGTAAGTACAGAGGGAAAGAAACACGTGCATGGTGGATACCTCTGCATTTGGCTGCTCCCGAGTGCCCGGCATCTGTTCCTAGCACTCCATTCCCTTTAGAAACTGCTTTCCCCTGTATCTCCTCCCCACTGCCAACCACCTAACCACCCACCACCCACCCATCCACTCACCCACCTGCAGGAGTAGAGAAAAGTGTCAGGCCCACTCCATCCCTGTACGCATTTTTACTGGGTTAGGCATAAAACCCAGATAGTCTAATCAAATTCCTCTGGTAGTTGGGGGGGAGCTTTTAAATATTAGACCCAGGGAAGGAGTTTCCCTTCTACTCTGGTGGTAAAGACAGAAGACTCCTGGAGCTCCCAGCTGCAATAATTACAGCCCTGTAGAGAAAGCTGGTCCCAGAGAATGAATGAAAGACAAAATACTGGAGAAGCCTGATGGGGTTTGAGTCCCTGGTCTCATTGTTACTCATGTCAGTTTTACCTGGTTCTGGTTGTCCCTGGAATTGGCAACTTCTTGCCCTTTCCAAGCATGATGACATGAGCCAATAAGTTTCCTTTTGGTCTGGACTAGTTTGAGTTGGACATTTTCTCACTGGAACCAAGAGTCTTGTTTAAACAAACACACCACTATTACACGTACAGAGAGACAATTAGAAGTGTATTTATTTAGTATATATATAACACTATATGTATGTGTGTGTGTGTGTGTATATATATATATATATATATATTTTTTTTTTTTTTTTTAATGCAAAGAAAACTGTTGGGCCTCATGTCACTGGCTCTGGATAAGGCCAAATGTATGGGTAGAGCTGCCCCCTCCTGCGGTTGACCCAGTTAGCTCCTAGCATTTTCACGGCTCTTATGGGAGTCAGCATGTGTGCCCTGATGCTGTGGGAGCGTGGGTCCAAGTTTAGGGTCTGTGATTCACACTGTCTCTCTGGAACTGGGCTTTCTAACCTAACAGGGAAACTGGGCAATGCTGACAAAAAGAAGGTATTGGCTATCTAGTGTCCTTCCTAGCCTTGCACTCTCAGGCCACACTGACCCCTGTTCACTGTGCAGCCAGCGGCCAATAAAGGCAGACTGCATAGCTCAGCTCCGTTGTGGAAACCGCCTCTCCTCACCTCATTCCTGCCCCTTTCCAGTCTGCCTCTGTTTACCTGTCACCTCTAATTTATATTCCAGATTTTGACCCCTCCCCTGCCCCTTTGGTTTTAATGACGAATCTTAGTTTTTCCTGTTTAACCCACATCCTCCCACCCTGCTTCTCTTGCTCATGCTCTGGACGCCCCTGGAACACTGATCCTGACGTGAGTTCATGTGGCTGCTTCCTTAGAATCTTCATCTCAGTTGCCGGAAGGCAGAGGGTCTGACAGTACAAGCCAAGAGGAAGGATGGGGTTCCCTTAGGAATGGGACAGGGTGGGTTATGAACAGAAAGGCACCTTCATGCCAGGTAAAAAGCAATCAATTGGCACTTGTAACAAGATGGAGGTATTTCTGCATGGATTTCATGGAGTTAAGAGGTAAGTGGGTCTTAGCCCATTAACTGGCTTAGTTGGTCTCAGTGACATTCGGAGGTGCTGGGGAACATCTCAGGAAGGATTTACAGTGCCTCTTATTTTGTGAATCTGTCTTCCTGCCCAGAGAAGAAACAATCCTTCTCTGTGCTTGTATTATCACCTAAAATAGATGCTTTCCTCTTTTTCTTAATAAAACTTGTATTTCCTTTCTCTGTGGACCCTCCAGAGGGCAAAGAAGAGAAGCTCAGATCTGGGTTGGAAAGAGCCGCTTCGAGCATTTTAATGATCAGTTAGGCTCCATCCCCAGTTTTCCTTCACCTTCCAAATTGGGGCCACTTTCTCTCCACCTCCACTTGCTTGTTAGTTCAATTATGATCGTTCTCTGCTTCCTTCCATATTGGATTTAATGTAGCTAAAAATACAATACAATACACACAATAGGACAATATGAAATAAAGATAAAGAATGACATCAGGATCCATTAGATGGAAAGTGAGGAAAATGCAATTAAACCAGGAAACTTGGGAGAAAATGGTGATGGAAGATGAACAATACCATATTTGAGTTCTGCACTCACTGATGATAAAGACTGATTAGGTACTTAAGGAAAGATGATATGTAACTCCTAGCTCATTAAATAATTGGTTTTTCCGTTATTATGGAGCGTGCAGTAGCGCCAAGCACTTTTCAGGATACAGAGATGAGTAAGACTGATCCCTATCCTCAAGGTGCTCAGTCTAATCTGCTCCCATTTTAACCTCATGCTTTGAGAGTAGTCATACATTTCTACGTGTCTGATCCACCTACAACCCATTCAGTCCCATGGCTCATGACTCATGTAGTTGGTAAAACTAGTTCTACCACCTACTACAGACTACTGGACCAGGGGTCTATGTCCAAGCCAAAGAGCATATAGGCACTGGGATTCAGGAGGTCAAATATCCACAATGTTCCTTGACACAAAACTACCTAATATATTTCCTCGATATTGCATGAAGACACACCAATTTGGGCAGATCACATTTTCCAACGCTGCCTGCAACAAATCCCTTTTCCCACTTGCTCTTCTCATAATGTGGCTTTGACACGCCTCCAAGGACAGGTGGGGTTTATGTCCTTTCCACCTTGAACCTAGGTAGACTTTGTAACTGTCTCAAACAATAAAGTATGGCAGAAGTGATGTGATGTGATTTCTGAGTCTAGATTATAAAAATACTATGCATTTCCACTTTGCTCTCTTGGGACACTTGCTCTTGGAACTCAGCTGCCATGCTGTGAAGAAGCCCAAGGAGTCTATGGAGAGGCCCACATCGTAAAAGCCAAGGCCGCTGGACCACAGGCTTGGCTGGGCTCCTATCCGACAGCCAGCACAAACTTGCCAGCCATGTGAGTCATCTGAAAGTGGGACCCCCACATCCAGTTGAACTGCCCAGCCAATGCCATGTGGGAGAGAGTTGAACCATTTGCACTGAGCCTCATGCAAATTGCAGATTTGTGTGAAAAATAAATTGAGTGTTGTTGTTTTAAGCTGCTAAGTTTTGAGGTGTTTAAGCAGCAATAGACTGCTGAAACACCCATCCAATCAGGTTTTCTCTCTTGGGAAGTGTGAACACTGGATGCCTCCAGGGGTGGGCCACTTGAGCTCAGGCTGAATCCCAAGCAATGCTGATTTTGCTCTTCTCCACAGTCCTATATACATTCTAGGCTGGAGTATCCTGCAAGCCAGCAAGACTATGGCTGTGAAGAGGCAACATGCCAGTCTGCTTGAATGTCTTTCCAATTCTAGCACTAAACACACCTGTCTCTAACTTGAGAGTCCCTGGACATGCCTCTCCACTGCAACCTTAAAGAGGATCATATGCTGTTTATGTCAGCTCTAGTAAGTGGGAATTTTATTTTTTCACCTAGTGACCAAACCTTTACCAGCACTTAGATTTTAAAACTAGGATTTTTACTTATCACCCCTAGTCTAAGCCCTGGCTTTTTTCTCAGCATGGTAGACCATTACTTCTGGGCCTAGGGTCCTGCCTTCACTGCCTCTGTTCCTTCTTATCTCAGCCTGCAGCCTCTGTTACTTCTTATCTCAGGCTATGCTCACCTTAAGGCATCCTTGACAGTGACTGAAACTTTTTTTGTTTTTTTTTTTGTTTTTTTTTTTTTAGACAAGGCTACAAGGCTGGAGTACAATGGTGTGATCTCATCTCACTGTAACCTCCGCCTCCCAGGTTCAAGTGATTCTCCTGCCTCAGCCTCCTGAGTAGATGGGATTACAGGTACGTGCCACTATGCCTGGCTAATTTTTGTATTTTTAGTTGAGACGGGTGTTTCACCATGTTGGCCAGGCTGGTCTCAAACTCCTGACCTCAGGTGATCCGCCTGCCTCGGCCTCCCAAAGTGGTGGGATTACAGGTGTGAGCCACTGCACCCCGCCAAGTGATGCCTTTTAAAACACTTTCCTACGGCTAGTTATTGGGGATGCAGTACAGTGCAGTGCAGTGATTAAAAACTTGTGCTTTGGAGTTGGAGAGACATGGAACAAGGTATAAGTTCTCTAAACCTACCTCATAAGTAATTACTAGGATTAAAATGAGATGATGTATGTTTAGTGTTTAGCACCTTCTGGCCAGGGTGGCTACCTCTTCAGATACCCAATATTCTTCCACCACTTTGTGAGACAGAATCCCTTATTGCTGAAAGTGATAATGTACCAACCATAGAGATGACTGTTCCCTGCTGCCTTGCAGAGATTGGCCAATGAGATGTAAGCAGAGTTGCTTCACTGGGCTGGCAGGAAAGCTCTTTAAAAGTGGCTGACCTACTTGGGAGGCTCACCCTTGTGCTGGTTCCCTCTCTTTCCTTCTTGTGAATATCATGCTGGAGTTACAACCACCATTTTGGATCATGTGGCAACACAGGAAAGAAGCCCTGTACTAATGAAGGTGGGGAAGAGTTAGAAGGAACTTGTGTCCTAGATGACCAGGGAGCGGCCATATGAGCTCACCTTGAATCAGGAACTTAATTCCTAACTGATCCACATGATGAATGCTGGTCAAGATGCATCCTTTCCCTAACTCTGTGGGACTGCATGCTCTTTGGGTCCATGCTGTCTCCAGTCTGGCTAAGTTCTAGTTAAAACAGGGAGGAAATAGACTCTGCATCAGTTTCTAGGGGTAGATAGATGCCATAATGGACCAGGTTTAACTTTAGTTGAGACTTTTAGGAGAAATCTTCCTGCCTGTTGTTTGTCAATAATACTGACTGGTCTTTGTGAGCCAAAAGAATAAATCCTTATTCAAGGAAGTCTTCATGCTATCTACAACTTATGAATCTGCCGTTCAGCCTTACTTTCTTCTAATATCAAGGTGTGAGATGAGGTTAAAATTAAAGGCATGAAGAAAAGTGAGTAATCAGGAAAAAAAGAGGTTTTCTTGTGGATTTTTCCATTTTTACTAGAATTTTTTTTTTTTTTTTTTTGAGATGGAGTTTCACTCTGTCACCCAGCCTGCAGTGCAGTGGCTCAATCTTGGCACTCACTGCAAACTCCGCCTCCCAGGTTCAAGGAATTCTCCTGCCTCAGCCTCCCGAATAGCTGGGATTACAGGCGACAGCCACCATGCCTGGCTAATTTTTGTATTTTTAGTAGAGACAGGGTTTCACCATATTGGTCAGACTGGTCTCGAACTCCTGACCTCAGGTAATCCACGTGCCTCAGCCTCCCAAAGTGCTGGGATTACAGGCATGAGCCACCATGCCTGGCCTACTAGAAATATTTTTAAAAGTTATATTCTCATAAACAATTAAAATTTCATTCCTTCATTTAAAAATGTTTTGTAAGGAAGAATAAAGACAAGAATGTGTAATAATATATTTTAGATATGCAGAAAGTCTACTTAATTTTTAGGTTAGACAATTTTATACAAAGCAGGTCCCTTTTTGAATTGGTATTGTTTCATTTATTTAAAGAATTATATGGATCAAAAGAGGGCAATTAAGAATTATGAATTATGAATTCTTTTTCATAGACACAGAAATTAAAAGAACTTTTCCTTAGAAAGATGCATAATTCACCTCTACTCTTAGTAAATAAAACATTTTAGTAAACAAATATCCTCAAATACACTTTTATTCTAAATATTGATATTAATTACATAGAAATTCACATAGAAGCTATTCATTCCTCGTATCTTATAGTGCTTTATTTTTAAATTTATAAATGTTTTTCAATCTATCCCTGCCAAATGAGCAATTTAGCACACAAACATGTACTTATTTTATTTAAAAAAATGGAGTTGAGAATAATTTATATATACATATGTATACTGACATTTATAAAATTGTAAATCATACTGGAAAAATACTATACATATTATTCTCAGTATGCAAAGTAGGAGAAAAACACCTAAAACCTTTAATCAGTCTTAAAATTCTGATAGTTTTACAAGTTAGTTCTAATCCGTAGCAATGGGACCATTTCTTTTTCTTTTCTTTGAGACAGAATCTTGCTCTGTCACCCAGGATGCAGTGCAGTGGCACAATCTTGGCTCACTGCAACTGCCACCTCCTGGGTTCAAGTGATTCTTGGGCCTCAGCCCCCCGAGTAGGTGGGATTACAGGTGTGTACTACCACACCTGGCTAATTTTTGCATTTTTGTAAAAATGGGGTTTCACCATGTTGGCCAGGCTGGTCTCGAACTCCCGAGCTCAGGCAATCCACCAGCTGTGGACTCCCAAAGTGTTGGGAAGTAAGCCACTGTGCCTGGCTGGGACCACTTCTAATATGAGGCTTACAAGGTAGAATTTATATGCTGCTGGGACAAAAGCTAAGTGGTAAATATGACATCAGATGATCTAACTGACGTTCTCAGCAGATACTCTGCATCACTTGTAAAACAAAAGAAAGTCAAACAGTGTTTTTTTTTTACATAATTTTCAGTTAACTTTAAATACAAGACACACGTGTTAAATTATTACTAATCTACCAGATTATTTTTTAACTTGTTGAATACCTATAATCTCTGCTTTTTCTGAAAGCTGGCATTTATTAAACATGTGGAGTTTTCACATGTTCCTGGCATTATTTATTATTTGAGGTGTTTCACCGAAGTCAGAGTAATACATTGCTTACTCTCCACTGATTTGTACACTGGAAAAATGTTGTTTGCTGCAGTGTAGTAGCTACATATCATTCTTTAGTCCTTTACATGCAGACCAAAGAAATGAAAACTGGCTGGGCATGGTGGCTTATGCCTGTAATCCCAACATGTTGGGAGGCTGAGGTGGGCGGATCACTTGAGCCCAGGAGTTTGAGACTAGCTTGGCCAACATGGCGAAACCCTGTCTCTACTAAAAATACAAAAATTAGTTGTGCATGCTGTTGTGCACGCCTATAATCCCAGCTACTTGGGAGGCTGAGGCAGGAGGATCGCCTGAGCCTGGGAGATGGAGGCTGCAGTGAGCCAAGATCGTGCCACTGCACTCCAGCCAGGGCAACAGAGCAAAACCCTATCTTAAAAAAAAAAAAAAAAAGGAAATGGAAAACTGTTAAGAATATGCTTTTCATAAAAGTCCAGTTACTTATTTACAAAATACTAAAGGCCAATGATAAGGTGATATGAACTGAGGAGTACCATTACCCAAGCCTTCTGTACCTGAAGTCCAATTGTAAAAAAAACCCCAAAGCCCATCCACCTTTGTCTTAAACAGGTCTACATTGTACTTCTAAACTTGTACAGTCTTCATGAAATTAACGTCTTCATGTTATCTTAAGCACTTTGGTTTAGAAACTTCTTAAAATATCATTCAAAAAGAGCTTAGAGCATGTACAGAGTTCATATAAAGCTCTATTTTACATAATTGTATATACTGCTATCTCAGGAACAAGATATGTTATTTAGAAAAGATAGTAGGGCAAAAAAACAAAACACGAGGTCCAGGTACAAATAATTCCAGCCAGTTATGGTGGCTCACGCCTGTAATCCCAGGACTTTTGGAGGCTGTGGTGGGAGGATTGCTTGAACCTAGAAGTTCAAAACCAGCCTGAGCAACACGGTGAAACCCTATCTGTACAAAAGATACAAAAAATTAGCCAGTCCTAGTAGTGCACACCAGTAGTCCCAGCTACTTGGGAGGCTGAGGTAATAGAATCACCTGAGCCTGGGAAGTTGAGGCTGCAGTGAGCCATAATCACACCATTGCACTCCAGCCTGGGCATCAGCGTGAGACCCGGTCTCAAAAAAAGAAAAAAAAAAAAAAAAAAAAAACCCAAAAACTATCCCCAAGAGGACTAAGAAGGAAATAAAACTTTGGTGCCAGACAAGACAGTATCAAGATAAAGCCAAAGAGTTGCTAAAAACAAAAAATAATAATAATTCAGGCAATTGGTTGTCTGGGTTCTGCAATTTGAAATAGTCCACTCGACACTAATATACAGGAACTCTTTTGGTCATTGTCACATAGCAGAAATGCTGCTATATGTGAAGTTGTTCTGGACTGCCTGTTATAGCTATTAAATGGAAACCCCAGAATTCATCCTGAATGTCTCTGAATGTGAAAAGTCACATGCGTTAATTTAATTCAGTATAAAATTTCCATGTTCTCCCACAAGGAGGATTTCAGCAGTGTCTTCCCAGCATGAAACCATGTCTTATCACTCCACCAGATTCAGAATTGGTACTAATTCTGACAGAAGCTGAAACTAAAGCCTATGTTTTCTTTAGTCAACATAAGGCCTTTTTTCAGAGATGGTGTGAATTAATAGTTTAAACAACCAAAATAAAAGAATAGACAAGTATTTTCTTAACATATCCATTTCCATTGCTAGAGCTGCGGTGATCAGCAGAAGCATCTGCCTGGCTGTCAATATCAAGGTGGATCCAGGCTGTTGGAACTGCTGGATCCAGGGGTTGGAACGGAGGAATACTAAAAATGAGACTTGGAACTTGGAAGGCCTACACCACGAGGGCCAATTCTGCCATAAGCCCTATTGCCCAGATATGTTACATAAAACATCCAGATATTACAGTGAAAGTCAGTGTGTGGCCAGACACAGTGGCTCACAATTGTAATCCAGCACTTTGGGAGGCCGAGGCTGGTGGATCACTTGAGGTCAGGAGTTTGAGACCAGCCTGGCCAACATGGTGAAAACCCCATCTCTACTAAAAATACAAAAATTAGCTGGGCATAGTGACACAGGCCTGTAATCTCAGTTACTTGGGAGGCTGAGGCAAGAGAATTGCTTGAACCTGGGAGGCAGAGGTTGCAGTGAGCCGAGTTCGTGACACTGCACTCTAACCTGGGTGACAGAGTGAGACTCCATCTCAAAAAAAAAAAAAAAAAAAGTCAGGTGAGAAGAAGTAGCACATAGTGAAAATGAATATAATAATTTTACAGCTGGTCGGGCTCAGTGGCTCATGCCTGTAATCCCAGCACTTTGGGAGGCTGAGACAGGAGGACTGCTTGAGCCCAGGAGTTTGAAACCAGCCTGGGCAACATAGTGAGACCCTGTCTCTAAAAAATAAAATAAAATAATTTTACAGCTTTTGGTTCTCCTGTATTATACAGCATTAACTAGGAGAAAAAAAAACTATGAAATTATTTTCCCAAGACAAGTTTTACTCATCTTTATCACATTTGTTTGATGTGGGTTATCCAGGAGCCACCTACATCAAGGTGGATCCAGGCTGTGGTCTTGCACTGGGTAACAAAGCCCTTCCCAGAGGGAGGAGTCACACCATTGGGTCAAGAGTCATGAATGGGTATTTTTACATATTTATTAAAACAAGTTTCCTGAGAAGTTTGACTAGGCTATGTTGTTGTTAACCTAGTTTGCTTAAAATGTACAAAAATGCAATCAAACTTACGTATCTTTTAAATATTCGAAAGTCAGATTTTGTTCTGATTGCCCTATCCAATTAGGGAAAATTAGTGAGGGTTTTTTTGTTTTTTGTTTTGTTTTTCTAACAATAGTCTGAAACATAAAATTAAGTTTGGGTTTAAAAACAATTCTTGAAACTGTCATAAACATATGATATCTATTGATTAAACAGTAATAAAAAGACACAAGGTACAAGAATTGAGGCTTGGCTGTTCTGGCTGTATACTAACTTCATATACCCTGACAGAATAAACTATCTTTTTAAAAAGTGCTTTGTATGCTGCACAATTATAGCTTTACCAAATAAAAACTCAATGACATGTCACTGAAATTTGCTTCTTCTAGAATTTGAAATTATTTAAAATACTGCATGAGAATACTTTTATCATATTATATAATATGACTTCATCAACATGAAGTTCCAGGACCCCAGATACTTCTCTGAAAAGTTCATTATTTGATAGGGTTGGATCAAATGTAAAGGCCCAGGTGTTCAAAGATCTTAGATACCTAAAGAGAGAAAGAGGCAAATGGAGGCTGTTATGAGAGTCAAAATGTTGATGAGAAACAAACTGAAAGTAGCACACACAGGCAGAAAAATAGACAAGTTATGATTCAGAAAACAATTGTATGCAATTTTGGCATAAATATCTGAGAGTCACTGTGGGCCATGAGTTGAAAAGGAACATGCAAGAGAGCAAGGAAAACACAAAGCCTCATTCAGATGTGCTGGTGAGAATATGACAGAAAATCTGTTGAACTTATGTACCATGAAGTCTGTCTTTTGTCAAAGCTCTATGCAGTCCCAGGATAGCGTGATAGCAGTGGTTAAACACAACCAGCTAGTTATAGCTTTCATTGTATGGAAAGACCTCTCTGGTCTGGAACTCTGCCTTTGAAATTATCCACGTAGTTCAGAAGGCAAGTACTTGTTAAAGGGATCCCAAAAGGTAGGAGACAAGTAGTTTTTGTTATGCATTAGGGCAGACTTTCAAGCACAAGACACAAAATTGAGCAGCAAATGTTTGGGTAGTCCCATCTCCCTTCGGTTTATATGTGGGTAGTAAAATAAATAAAATTTTCCTTCTTTGTCTCTTTCTCGAAATAAAATATCAGGTATCCAAGGAGAGCTGAGGATTCTAAATTTGCTAGATTGCTTTAAAGGGGTCAGATTTAGAAAATTAAGGAATAAATGGAGAACGATTTTATTGGAGTAGGTGTGGTCAATAGGCCCTTTTCCATTTTGTGCCATTGCTTTTAGCACAAGGATGTCAAAAATATCACATAGAATGTCATCTCTGATGGACTGACAGAGACCTCCTGTTGTGCTGTGTTAGGACATGAGGCTTATCCCAGCTTGGCAGGAGAGAATGCTAAGCATGATGAGTGAGATCTGCCACAGGCACGGATATTTCCTGCTCCTCTTCTGTTTGTTTCAAACCACCTTCAGGATCTCTGAAACATAGAAGGCTGACAGATGACTCCCACCTGCACATACTTCCTACCCACATGTCACATCCAAGGGAGGTATGGTGAAACAAGTGTGAGCTTTGCAGAAATGCTGACAAGCAAGGGAATTTCAGCTGAGGAGAACATTAGTTCTTTCACTGAAGATTCCTAGTTTCTCTGAGAAGTTCTTAAGGGTGACCAGACCTGGCCATGCTAGGGTCTACAAGTTACCAAACGCCACCTCATCAGGACTGTGGACCCCTCTCACTGTGTCTTCTTGGCAGGCAGAGCTTACTGACCCCCTGGGATGGTGTATTCATTAAAATACTTGCTGTGTTTGGTGGCTTTTCCATGACATAACACTCCTCGAGAAAAGTTCCTGCTGAATGTAGTTTACCTGTCCCAGGACTTGAATAATCAGAGGAAATTATCCAAAGCTGGTTAGTGACCCAAAAGGAAACCATCGATAAAACAGCTTCCTGATTTAGGCCCTAAGGAATGAAGCAGAAAGGTGATGAACATTTATCATGACCAGAGTGAGTGCAGTGAGCTAGAAGTTGGCTGAGAGGAGGCAACACATGTTGATCAGAAGTGAGCACATCACCCGCCTCCTTCTCCACCCTCAGAGGCAGCGATGGATGGCAGCCAGGCCTTTTCCTAGTACTTCTCAATTGCACATTCTTCCAAGTGCAAGTGATGCCATCATTAGGAAGAGTGGGCGTTGGAAGAAACAGCAAAAGGTTCTTGTGTCTATGTTGATTTGAAATTAATTAAATTTGTATCCTCTTCATCCTCTGTTGGCAGCCTCAGCAGACTCCCTCAGGGGCTGCTTCTCTTGGAAAACATGAGCGCCATTCAGGTTTAGGATTCACTGTCACTGTAAAAAAAAAAACAAAAAACGCACACACACACACACAAAACAGTAATATATTTCTTTCTTTTTTTTTTTTTTTTTTTTTTTTTGAGACGGAGTCTGGCTCCGTCGCCCAGGCTGGAGTGCAGTGGCACGATCTCGGCCCACTGCAAGCTCCGCCTCCCGGGTTCAGGTCATTCTCCTGCCTCAGCCTCCTGAGTAGCTGGGACTACAGGCACCCACCAACAAGCCTGGCTAATTTTTTGTATTTTTTTTTTTTTTAGTAGAGGCGGGGTTTCACCGTGTTAGCCAGGATAGTCTGGATCTCCTGACCTTGTGATCTGCCCGCCTTGACCTCCCAAAGTGCTGGAATTACAGGTGTGAGCCACTGCGCCCGGCCAACAGTAACATATCTCTAAGAAGCTAAAGAGAGCTGGTCACTCCATTATGGAGGTGACTGAAGAGATCACAAACCGTCAGGAAGCCAATGGTGTCCAGCTTACAATTTCTGAAACGAAGGTCAGTCTAAATTTTATATCTGATCCCTGAGGAAGAAATCCATGAAAGCCAAAAAATAATCCCTAGCTCTTTCTCCTCATAGCCCTCCCCAGTGCTGATGCAGAGAGAACCAGATGGAGTTGGGGGTTCCCCGTTTAATAAATCTAATCCCATTCTCTATGAATACGTGCCAAATTGCCTTTTTCTGAAACAAATTTTCCACATGCCGTTTTCTCTCAAGAGTTTGTGGTCCCGGCATATCTTCAATAGCCCGTTTTGTTCATACCTACGAAGGAGCTGGAGGGGCCTTTTCAGTGTCATTTAGAATTCAAACATTGGGCATCCTGGGGTGTGAGCAGACATAAATGATGAACATGGTATTTGAACATGACCATGCTGTTGGCTAATTTGGTCTTTTGCTTCTCACTTGGCTGTCTTTGCCAAGTACCTGGCTCCACACCTTTTTCCTGGTGGGCCCACGGCTCCACCAAGTCTCCTGGAAAACAGGTGGCACTTCCCTTCCTCACGCTTCTCTTTTTAGTTCTGTACTCCCTTCACTCACATCCTAGCAGGCCTCTATTTGAAGTGACCTCTGCTTTCAAGGGAGCTTGAATGATAATGATCAACAGATCTGGTATCTCCCTCGCTCATAGGTGTGGATAGTCTGCAATAGGTGATATTCTTCTGACTCCTACTTCAGTGCTCTCCTACTCAGTGAAACTCCATGTGTTTCTAAAAGGACTTCAGAGCAACTGAGATACACATAGATAGATAGACAGACAGACAGATAGATAAATAGGTAGATAAGTAGATAGATAATGGATGGATCGATCCATGAAAGGGCAGGAGACATTGTGTATAGGTTTGTGTGTGGTGTTTGTTCATGTTGTGAACACAGAGGCATAAGCTATCATAAGGAGAGAAGAACAATGGGAAAGGAGGGGGAGGACAGAATTTTATCTGAGGCAGGGAAGTGAACAAAAGGACAAACTAGGGTAGGCGTGGTGGCTCACACCTGTCATCCCAGCTCTTTGGGAGGCTGAGGCAGGAGGATTGCTTGAGTCCAGGAGTTTGAGACCAGCCTGGGCAATACAGTGAGACCCCATCTCTACAAAAATTAAACATTAGCCAAGGGTGGTGGTGCACACCTGCAGTCCCAGTTCCTCAGGAGGCTGAGGTGGGAGGATTGCAGGAGCCCTACCATTCGAGGCTGTAGTGAGCTGTGATTGTGCCACTGCACTCTAGCCTGGGTAAGAGAGAGACCCTGTCTCAAAAAAAAAAAAAAAAAAAAAAAAAAAAAAAAAAAAAAAAGACAAACCATATCAAAATGTATTTCAAATGAAAGCCTGGTTGAAAACTTAGAAATGTTTCATCTGAAGAGTAGATATGACAACCCCTTTCACTTATGTCACCCTGAATAACTTTTAAATTAGCCAAGGAGGTTTAATTTCTTAGAAATTGGGTGGTAGTAAGAGAATATTTGAAAGATCCAGGAGTCTATCTCTATAGAACATAAGTCTCTGAATTGCATGTTTTCCTTTGTGGCCTTATCTTGAAATTTCAGCCACTTGAAGCAGAGTATAATATACAGCTGAACAACAAAGGCAAAGCCCTCTTTTGTCCACAACATTAATCTTTGTCCAGCTGTTGTAATAGAAGTGATTTTTAAAGTTAATTATTATAAAATTTGTCCATATTCATTGGTTAAAAAATAGAAAATACAAATAAGCAAAACAAAAATACCAATAATCTCACTACATTAACATTTTGGTATTTATTCTCCCAAAGATTTTTCTGTGATAATGATATATATTCTTTTTGTACAAAATGGGATCATATTTTATATATTGTTCTGTAATCTGCTTTTCTCACTCTCATTCACATGTAAACATCTGTCTCTGCTAATAAATATACAATATCTTTTTAGTGGCTATATAGCTTTGTATTGTCTCACTAAATCAAAAACTTTTTTTAGCCAATCCCTTATTGTTAAACATTTAGGCTACTTCAAATTTTTAATTTTTATTTATTATAAACATTGCTACATCTTTGGAAACTTCCAATAGTTACCTTTGCATGTATCTCTAGAAAAGGAATTGTTAGGTCAAAGTATATACAATTTTAAAGCTTTAATGGCCCATTGTCAAATTATCCCCCTTTCCTAGAAATTTTTACAATTTACATTCTTCCAACACTACTCTTTAGGGAACTATCCTTTTCCCCACGTCCTCTCCAACATTGAATATTATTATTTTCTTTTTTTGTGTGAGTCCAATAGGTGAAAATGGTTTCATATTTACTGTTACTCTTTTATTACCACAAAGAATAAACCTTTTACAAAGCTTAGTTGGTAATTTTAATTTCCTCCTTTGCTGAATTGCTTATTAATAGTCTCTGAACATATTTAAAGTGGAACAATTATTATTTTATTTTTAGGTAGGCTCTTGCCATATCACCCAGGCTGGAGTGCAGTGGCAAGATCTTAGCTCACTGCAGCCTCGACCTCCTGGGCTCAAGCAATCCTACCACCTCATCTCCCCTTCCCCCAGTAGCTGGGACTACAGTTGTGTGCCACAACACCTAGCTAACTTTTGTGGAGACAGGGTCATGCCATGTTGTCTAGGCTGGTCTCAAACTCCTGGGCTCAAGCAATCCACCCACCTCAGCCTCTCAAAGTGCTGGGATTACAGGTGTGAGCCACCATGGCCAGCCAGCCTATTGTGTTTTTTGAAGTACAAGAACATTGAGTTTTTAATGTAGTTAAATCTATCCCCCCCCGCTTTTTTTTTTTTTTTTTTTGAGACAGAGTCTCGCTCTGTCGCCCAGGCTGGAGTGCAGTGGTGCTATCTCGGCTTGCTGCAAGCTCCACCTCCCAGGTTCACACCATTCTCCTGCCTCAGCCTCCCAAGTAGCTGGGACTGCAGGTGCCTGCCACCACGCCTGGCTAATTTTTTTGTACTTTTTTAGTAGAGGTGGGGTTTCACCATGTTAGCCAGGATGGTCTCGATCTCCTGACCTCGTGATCTGCCCACCTCGGCCTCCCAAAGTGCTGGGATTACAGGCGTGCACCACGGTGCCCGGCCAAATCTATCCTTTTCAAATATGATTTCTGACTTGTGTGTCATGCTTTCAAACTCGTTCCCTCCTTAAAGCTATATAATATTTTTCTATATTTTTTCTGGCTTTTTTTCTTTCTTTTTAACACTCAAACTCACCTGGAGTATATTTTAGTATAAAGCATGAGGTTGAGCTCTAAATTTCCCCCCAAATGTTAGTCAGTTGTCCCAAGACTATTTATTAAATAATGCACTTGCTATGAAATGTTAATTCTAATTTGATTCCAAGTGTACACTGTTTTAACTGTTGATCAAGCGTGACACGCTCCCTGTGAACTCCCCACCCTTATTCCATCTTGCAATTTCACTTTTTCCTTCTTTTAGAATTATCCTGGCTATTTGCAACCAGTTATTCTTCCAGACGAAATGTGCATAGGGATTTTTAAGATGACTGGGTTGAATTTAAGATGACCATTTTTACATGGTTGAGTCTTTCATCAGGAACACAGTATACCTCTCCATTCGTTCAAGTCCTTTATGTCCCACAATAAGAATCTGAACATTTTATATTATCACCTGCATTTTTTCAGTTAAGTTTATCCCTGGGTAGTTTACGTTTGTGCCATTTTTGTGATATTACCAATGTTGGTGTGTGCTAACAAGTGGCTTTTTTAGCATAGTAGGTAAGAGCCCTGGGTCAGTTGTCCTGAGTCTGAATCAGGGTTCACTTTCTTGCTATGTGACATTAGGCAAATTAACCTTTCTTAGCCGGAGTTTCTTATCTCATCTCACCTGCAAAACATACATAACTATACCATGAGCTTTATTGTTTTGTAAACAATAAATGAGAAAATGCAGGTGAAATACCATACTCCAGGCCTGACACACAGACACATGAATGAATGTTAGTAATCCTTATTTTGCAGGTTTTACATAAGTAGCCAGTGTTTGTTGGTAAAACACTAGCATGAATATTGTTTCAAATATCCAAAGGCTTTCAGCAACCATCTTCCAAAACAAACTTTAAATTTCTAAGGAGAAGCATTTTGAAGGCTCACTGTGTGACACTGTCCATCAACAAGAACTTGTTTAACTTAAAGCACCAAAGAGGAAAAGAAGCTCAAGCTATGGTGCCCACTGCCACAGCTCTGTGGACCGTGAGCAACTGACAAAGCACTGCTACTAGTTGCCTCGCCTGTGGGACATCAGGCCACTCCCAGAGTGTAGCAGCTCTTACTGGTGCTGGGATGGACATCAGGCATGTTGGTAAAGCAGTAAGCTGGGACCTGCCCGCCACTTGTGCCTGGAGGCATTCTCTCCCAAATGCTCCTTCCTTTATTTAGTTAGATATGTTTCCTGCTGTCTTTTTGGCTATTTATTTTCTCTGTGGAATCATCAAATAAACCTAGACATTTTTAATTCTGAAAAGTCCTAGAGTTCTCTGTTAAAAAGATCTTAGCAAACTGTCACAGAATTGCAACAAATCAAATAAGTGATCCCTTTTCAAACCTTTAGTTTGAAAGCAGTTTTGGTAACTTAACTATGGTGGTAACATTAGCCAGCATTTTTTCTAGGAATGTTAGATATTTTAAGAATGTGGGCCAAGTGTGGTGGCTAATGCCTGTAATCCTAGCAACTTGGGAGGCCAGGGCACTTGAGCCTCAAGGACCACTTGAGCCCATGAGTTCGAGACCAGCCTGGGGAACATAGTGAGACACTGTCTCTACAAAAAATTCAAAAATTAGCTGGGCATGGTGGCTCGTGTCAGTAGTCCCAGCTATCAAAAGTAATGGCAAAAACTGCAATTACTTTTGCACCAACCTTATACCTTATGTTTGGGTGGCTGAGGTGGGAGGGTTGCCTGAGACTGGGAAGGTTGAGGCTGTAGTGAGCTAAGATCACACCACTGCACTCTAGTCGTCTGGGCAAGAGAGTGAGACCCTATCTCAAAAAAAAAAAAAAAAGAAAGAAAGTGGAACACCTTTCCCAAAAGCCTGTATAGTAACAGGCTGACAAATAAAACCAAATTTAATTGATTAGAAAGCATCATTGTATTGTTTTCTTTAAGAAGGCATGTAATGGGCATGCTACCAGTTAAATAAGGACTGATGCAACTGTAATACCTTGTTTCATAATTACCCCTTTGTTGCAGTCAGGATTAGATAAGTCATCTTTGTTCTCCTGACCAGTCTATCTTGTAACAATCCCTCTTTATGACCACAGCTCATGTACTCTGTCTCCAAAGATGGCAATAAACCTATGTTAAAACTTTCTTGTGTTATGATGCTCTCTAATTCATTTTTGTGGGGAGTGCAGAGTTCAGTTTAGCATAAAGTCACATAACAATTAGATCAGGCTCCCTTTCTCTTCAATAGAATGTCCTTTCTCCTTCCTGCAAGAGGCCTGGTCTCAGGTGGAATGATTGAGGTAATGCATCTGGCTAACATCAGAGGCAAGCCTAGTCATGCGCATAGATCATGCCCGTGTTGTGGATACAATCTGGGCCACTATTCAAGCAATGCTGTGGTTTTTAAAAGTAAGTACATCTTCTCTCATCCAACACATACATGCACACACACACGTGCGCACGTGCATCTGTGTTTTAATAGTATTATTTGAGGTTATCATCCTGCAGGATTATAAACTGTTACTTTGTATCCCTCATAATATCAAGCTCAGATTTGAGAGAATCCGACACTTAATACTTGAATTACAGATGATCCCCGACTTACAGTGGTTAAGTTACAATTTTTTTGACTTTACAATGGAGCAAAATTGATATGTATTCACTCCACTCCTTGACTTATGATGGGGCTATCTCTAGATAAACATTATAATTTGAAAATATCGTGCATTTTTGACTTCAAATTTTTTTACTTACAATGTGTCTCTCTGGACCTAACTCCACTGTAAGTCAAGAAGGATCTATATACTTTTAAATGACTTTGAGGGACTAAAGAAGAAAAGAGGAAAGAAGCCTCTGCACAAAGAAAAAAATTAGAAGTGGTCACAAAGATTTAATTGAGCAGACAGGCCAAAAAAAGCTCACATAAAACTGCTGTTTTCTTGCAATTAATGGTTAAGTGTTGTCAATGACTGTGCTGAGTGACAGACACACCATTCACTGAGTACTTTCCTGTATTAGCCTCATGGTGGCTGGCTTTCTTGCTGCTGAGTGTTCTTCTTTTTCTAATCTATAATTTGTCTTTTAATTTATGAAATATCTCTTATTTTAACAAAATAATAAAAGAGAATGAAAATACATTTTTAAAAGAAACTTTTCTCTAGATTGAGCTTTATCAGCTACGAACCTGCCATGTGAACTTGAACAAGCCACTTAACCTCTCTGAGTTCTAAGTTTACTCAAATTATTTTATTTTTAACTGGTTGTTTTGACATGATGTAGACAGTGTCAGGCACATATTAAGTGCTCAATAAATGTCTTTTGAAAACCTACATCAAAAATTATACTTTCTCAAAAAATGACAAAGAGAAGGGATGAAACAGGAAGAAATCCACAAAATTCTCTATTAAACTAACCTAAATTTTTCCTGAAAAATAGTGAAGCGACTCCTTTTTATAATGACATTGAGCTCAGAAACGTAAACTATAGAATAAACAGTAGAATTATTATAAGAACAGATATACTGTCACTCTCTCTTAGTTAATTTCTTAGGCACTAGCATATAGAAAATGTGATGTAAATGTCTTACTATTGCTGTAATTATTACTGTATTTTCAAAATTATAAACCCACTTGAGCAGAACCACATCTAATTCTTTCCCTAATCTTTCCCTATGTTGCTGCTTAATGTAAAATCATCCCTGTGGTCAAGAGATATAAGAGGAAAGAAGACAGGCATTTGGCTAATATTTGCGATTCCTTGTCTGTGGTTATTCATCTGAGATTGCAGAGACAGAAACACCAAGCTTTCAGGAAACTGTCTAACTACAAATGCCTCCAGAAGAAGGAAGAGGCTGGCTAGATTGGAAGAGTCATGATAAAAGGGACTTTTTCTTGTTTGCACCACTATCTAGTGGCATTTGGGAGGGTGTTGTGAGGGTGGGGTTAGGCAGTAAGGGAGTGTGTTTTCTACACAGAAGTTAAAACAACCAACCAAAAGGATCTGTTTTCTGTTGTTACCATGTGTTGGCAATGCTTAACCAGATCAGGGATGAAATTCTCTTCAACTTGAGGGCAGACCCCTCCTAGCACCCTCCTCCCACTGACACTATGCCCCTGTGCAGCGCCAGGCACATAGCAGGTATGAATCACGGAAAAGATGCTAAGATGGAAAATAAGAATATGAAACACTCCCCTCCCCCATGATTCCTTTGTTGCTTTTCCTATTGATTTCTTTCAAACATGAAAACCATAGTGTCCACTTCTCATAGTATTTTGTACATCTCTGGTCCTTATTAAAATCCTGTGCTGTCTTTCGGATTCCATAGCTCAGGAAGAATATCCATTCAATGAGGACAGAGGAAAGTAATGAACAAGACTGGCCAATGAGACAAGGATAAAGTTCTGAAAGGCCTGAGATTATAGACCCTAACAAGACAAGGTTGAAGAGTTGAAGTCTTTGCACACAATGTGGTATATTCAGTGTAGGATGGTTATCAGATTGACTCCCTTTTCCCAGAAGCATGGTGGTCGTAGGTTCTATGGACTTAATAGATAACAGAGGTTCTATGTCAGGGATGTCTTTCTAGCATCAAGGAAAGTGGCACCCTGTAAATGAATTCCAGAAGTCTTTGTTTATCAGGAGAAAGGAGAAGTGTGCTTTCCACTAAATTCAATTTTTAATGACTGTTACATACTTTCTGAAGCATTAAATTCACCTGTATACTACTTCGACGACAGAGGAAGAATCATGCACAAGGTAAAAGCCAATGGAAAACTTTGGGTGACAATGGTGTGTCAATGTAGGTTGATTGATTGTGATAAATGTAGAACTCTGATGGGGGACGTTGATAATGGGGGAGGCTGTGCATGTGTGAGGGCAGAGGGTATATGGGAACTCTGTATTTTCTGCTCAATTTTGCTGTAAACCTAAAACTGCCCTAAAAATAATCTTTTAAAATCCCAGTGTGGGAGGGGGAAGAACAATTGCCACTGCATAAGAATAATTAGTTTCACTTGCGTGGTGCTTTAAAACTTAGCTACTGCCGGGTGCGGTGTCTCACGCCTGTAATCCCAGCGCTTTGGGAGGCTGAGGTGGATGGATCACCTGAGGTCAGGAGTTCAAGGCCAGCCTGACCAATGTGGTGAAACCCCGTCTCTATTAAAAATACAAAATTAGCCAGGCGCGGTGGCAGGCACCTGTAATCCCAGCTACTTGGGAGGCTGAGGCAGGAGAACTGCTTGAACCCGGGAGGCAGAGGCTGCAGTGAGCCAAGATTGCACCATTGCACTCCAGCATGGGCAACAAGAGTGAAACTCCATCTCGAAAAAAAAAATTAAGATAAAAATAAAACCTAGCTAGGTGGTTTCATTCTCTTATATCATCCTGTGAAACTAGAAGGACAGATGTTCTTATTTCCATTTTTCAAGATGAAGAAATTAAAACTCAGAGAGCTAAAGTGACTTGTTTTAGTCTAAAGAACAAACAAGCATTCAAATTAGGTCTTAAAATGAGTCTTCTAAGTCCAATGACCCACTAATGCACTTTCCATCTGTATCTATAACAATTCACAAGCTTTTAGAGAAAAAAGAAATCTTATTTTTGTCCCAGGGTAGATACTCAAAGTAAACATTTTATGGATTATCAATGTCATTAAAACATTAGGATAGGAAAAAGAAATATAAATAAAATTATGACAGAAAAGAAAGATTATCCAAATTATAAGGTGTTAATATCCTTTTAAAAACTTCAGACTGGGCGAGGCACAGTGGCTCACTCCTGTCATCCCAACACTTTGGGAGGCCAAGGCAGCAGAAGGATTGCTTGAGCCCAAAAGTTTGAAAGCAGCCTGAGCAACATAAGGAGACCCTGTCACCACAATAAAGTAAAATAAAATTAGCCAGGCATGGTGGACAAACCTGTGGTCCCAACTACTCTGGAGGCTAAGTTGGGAGAATCATTTAGGCCCAGGAGGTTGAGGCTACAGTGAGCTGTGACCACACCACTGCACTCCAGCCTAGACAACAGAATGAGACTCTGTCTCTACACAAAACAACAAAACACCAAAAAACTCCAGAGTGATAAGTGGACTATTCTGAAATCACCAACATTAATGGGCCTATGCCAGTAATTAAGGAGAACTGAAAGTCTCACAGTAGATCAAACAAATTCCTGATTTCCCAGGATTGGTAGGTCCAGAAAGAAACCACTAGGGAACACAGGGACAAAAATAATGCTTCGCCCACCAATATTGATGTGTCTGGGTCTTAGGATACAGGCTTAGGATAAAGGAAGTGAATTTTTTTTTTAATCCAGTGAGCTGGGTCTTAGTATAAAGGCAGTGAGTTTCTGTACATCAGTCTTAACTTCCTAATAATTATACTAGCAATAACCAGTGCTTATTGAGAACTTACTTTGTTCTGGGCTTTGTTCTAAATCCAATGTACTTTTCTTAGATTTTTTAGTGAATAAAAAATTAACTTTGCAATATCATAATAACCTTTGAAGTAATCAGAAAGTGCCTAGTGGTACAAAGATCTGGGACTTGCCATTCTTGGTTCTCGAATGCTGGTGCTGGCATTACGAGAGGGCATAAAGTGAGGCCTGACAGCCATCCTGTGAATGCCACACAGCTCTGGACCCACAGTGGAATGTAGACATTCCCTTTTAAAACAATAATTTAACTATGTGAAGGCTCTAGCTCATTTTCTCATTATTTCAAAAATCTGACTTTTTTTTTTTGAAACAGAGTTTCACTCTTGTTGCCTAGGCTGGAGTGCAATGGTGTGATCAGCGCTCACTGCAATCTCCGCCTTCCCAGTTGAAGGGATTCTCGTGCTTCAGCCTCCCAAGTAGCTGGGATTACAGGTGCCCGCCACAATGCCTGGCTAATTTTTGTATTTTTAGTAGAGACGGAGTTTTACCATGTGGGCCAGGCTGGTCTCGAACTCCTGGCCTCAGGTGATCTGCCTGCCTCAGCCTCCCGAAGTGTTGGAATTACAGGCATGAGCCACATTGCCTGGCCAAAAATCTGATTTTTAAGAAGATTTCACTGCCATACAATTCTGTAATGTTAAGCTTCTTCCATGTTGCCAACAATTTCAAAGAGCAAAAGGCAGGAATGTAAAAACCACTGAGGGTAGTTTTTAGCATCATTGAGGGTGCTCATCAGTGATAGAGTGATAAGATACTTAAGATGTTTATGGAGTTTTAGTAGTGATCTGAGCCCTATACCAGACATATACAGTTACATATTTCCAGGTAAGATCAAAACATGGGGAAAATATTCCTTTGTAATATTCCCCCTGGCATTGTTGTTTTCTTCCACCTGCTTGTTAATCAATCTCTCTCTCTCTCTCTCTCTCCCCCTCTCTCTCTCCCTCTCTCTCTCCCCCTTTCTTTTAGAGACAGGGTCTTGCTCTTGCTTGTTGCCCAGGCTGGAATGCAGTGGTACAATCATAGCTCACTACAATCCTGAAATCCTGGGCTCAAGCAATCCTCTCACCTCAGCCTCTCAAGTAACTAGGACTACAGGCAAGCGCCACCAAGCATGACCTGGAATCTCTTTTAAATAGGATAGAATCCTTCCTGAACTGGCAATAATCTTAACATGAAAATGCCTAGGGTGGTGATATTGACCTAAATCTACAATAGGTATAGAATTTGGCATCAGAGCTGAGGTTTGTCTGAGTAAGACTGTGGTGGTGTGATGTGAGGAGAGATTTGGGATGGTGAATTCTTAAGTAAGGTTTAGGGGGGAGACGCAGAAAAAGGGTCCGAAGATAAACACCTGACTGCCCCAACCATTGCCTAATAATCAGTATTCCCTCGCGATGCTCAGGCTTCAGGGATTGCCTGGTGACAAGTGACTGACTGGCACCAGACTTCTGGTGAACATGGAGGGAGAGGATTTATCCTGCCTGAAGGTTTATTCCATTTATTCCAACAGAAGTGTGATATCTCAGGCACAGGCTCAAGTTTTCTTCTCTTCGGGTGTCCATGAGTGTTTGCTGCCAACAACTCAGTACCTCCAAGGTCACAGCAGAGCTCTGCAGAGCCAGTCCCCAACCTTCTGAACCATCAATCCTTTTTCCTTAGAACACTTCCCATGTCCTGACAAAACAGTTCTCTAATCAAAACACCCCAAACGTGGTCATTTCTATCCTCACAAAAGATAATATAATTTAAATGAGATTGTGGAATGCTAAACTATACACCCAAACCCCAAAGCACTAAAATTTTTCTATCAACCAGAGCCACCTAGTGGTAAAATGGAACATTTTTAAAAAATTCCCATTTATTTTCTCACTCTAGTTTACAGTTACCCACTTTAAGACTGTCGCCTCCATCTGTTTTCCTTACCAAACATCTATTTATCCAAGGTAAACAAACCTACAGTTTGTCATAATTGGAAAGCTTTATGACTAAAACAGAAGCTGAAGCAACAGTGTCTCTTTAGAAGGGCAAGAAAATGTCAATACTCATTTATTTCTAAAGATAAAGAGTCCTAGGATATTTACCTTGTGGCCTTCTATTTTCTGTAACACACTTCCTCTTCTCCACACTATGCACATATCCACCCACGTAAATGATCTCATACAATTTATAGGCACGGAGAAGGCAAGCAAGAAGTGTTCCACCCTGGTTCCCAATCCCCACCGCCCCCCCGCCATATACATATAATCTGTGGTAGAAATGAGAAGTACCTTGGGTTGTGATTTGATTCCTTCTCTTCCTTCAAGGTAGGTAAACATTCAAAGTCGGCTAGGACAGAATAAAAGCAAACTCATTGTTAGTTACTGAAATTGTATTTTCTATCCACAAACCTGATACAGTTAAATACCGTAGTTCTCTGATCTGTGTGGTTACTTGCACAAAAATGGCCTCACCAAGGAGTGATAGTGGTGAAAAGATTAATGATGTCAAGGCTCTTGAAATGGAAAAAGCACTAATAACACAGATACAAAACTTCAACGTGCCTCTGACACTGGAAAGGACACAATTCATCACTACTTGGTTATTCTGTCCCTGCAGCACCCCAGTGCTCCAAAAGCTAGAATCTGCATGTCTCAGGATAGACAGTGGAATAAGATGGCTTCGCCTGAGGTTCCAATGTGTCTGCAGAATGATCTCCATCAGATTGCACGGTAGGAAAGAATTGGGTAAAGTGGGAAAACAGTTGATCTTCCTATGGTCATGAGTTCTTTTCTATTATACCACTCGTTATTTTTAAGGGCAAAAAAATTCTTTGATTCTATCACCTATGTGTCAAAATAACTCAGCTTTAGTTGTCAAATAGAAATGCCTTTTCCAGTTTTCTGGTTTTAGTGAGTATGACAGAATCATGATTTTATATTTCACAAAATCTCTGGCACAAAATATAATACAACAACATAGCAAGAAGAGATTGCCTTTCTGTGGTGAATTTTTTTCTTCTACCTTTTCTTTTTTTTTTTTTTTTTGCATTTTCCAAATTCTACTATGTATGCATATTACTTTTAGCAACTGAAAAACAACAAAATGAGACTCCTGAAGGACTATCTCAATGACCTGCCCCATCCTCAAATAGAATGGCTTTACAGAGTCCTTCTTTCCTCAATATGAAAAACTGTTAGAAATTGTACAAGTTAGCTGAGTGGCTCTTTTTTGAAATCACACCTTGATAAGCCTCTGGTAGCAATAATTCTTTTTTTTTTTTTTTTTTTGTTGAGATGGAGTCTCGCTCTGTCACCCAGGCTGGAGTGCAGTGGCACAATCTCGGCTCACTGCCACCTCTGCCTCCTGGGTTCAAGCTATTCTCCTGCCTCAGCCTCCCTAGTAGCTGGGAGTACAGACATGTGCCACACCCAGCTAATTTTGTATTTTCAGTAGAGATGGGGTTTCACCATGTTGGCCAGGCTGGTTTCGAACTCCTGACCTCAGGTTATCCACCCGCCTCGGCCTCCAAAAGTGCTGGGATTATAGGCGTGAGCCACCGTGCCTGGCCTGGTAGTAATAATTCTTATAACCAGTCTCTGAATTTTCTAACTCTACTGTAGAGTGTTGAATTTGACAGACCCTAGGGTATTTTTTTTAAGATAAATGGTAAAAAATACAAATGACATGATAATGCTGGGTTTTATTAATTTAATCTAAGTAGTAAAAATAATTAATTTTTAAAGGGAATTTAAAAAAGAAAAAGCAGCTGTCATCATTTTAAAGTCCCATTATTGATTTACTAAAAAGTAAGGAACATATACTTCCATTACTGCCAGATATCAATTGGAAATTTTTATATAGGGTATGTATATCACCATCTACATGAGCAATGTCCAATAGAGCATTCTAAAGTGATAGAAATATTCTACATTACACTGTCCACTTAGTAGCCATTGGCTACTAAACACTCAATATTTTTTAATTTTAATTTTAATTAATTTAAATTTAAATAGCCACATTTGGTGATTATCTATTACGTTGAACAGCACAGATCTATGGATACTACATTTGATAAAGTTTTATATCCATAGTCAGTTTAAAATTGTAGATCTTTAAATTCTGTAATGTATAAGGTAATGCCAGATGCTAACTTTTTCCAGATCATTTGGCCTCAGAGATTTCCTTTCTTGAATAAAATACCATTTTCTGCTTCAAAAAGACCATTTCAACAACTTGTACAGAAATAAAAACAAGTGGCAACAATTAAGCTGAATATTTAAGTATTGTCAGACCAGGTTTATTATCTGCATGTACCAGATCTAATGTGGGATTGGGCTCTGTCTCACTCCAGGATTTATTGAGATATTTATAAAGCTGTTGCAGCCTTCTGTTACTAGAGAGGAAAGAAAAAAACCAACTTTAGGTTACCACATACCATTTCTATTCATGCTGTTCATCCATTTATCAAGCTCTTCCATTTCAATTTCCATAACAGAGGGTGTATCTTCCTCAAAAATAGGGCTAGAAATAGAGAGCAAAAGACTTGTTAGAAAGAAATGTGAAAGATGCCTAATTTCATTTGGAAAGAGACTAGAATGCTGATCCTGAGGAAGATGAACTTGATTCAGTGCCTTATGCTCTAGGGAAGCCTGGGGGCTTGCCCTATTCCAAACTACCAAACTTTAATAGGAAGAAAGGCTACCACACAAACAAACATACATTTATCACAGGTCCAAAAGTGGGGTGCCCACAGGCCCAACAAGTGGACAAAAAAGGGAACCCAGGAGACTGACTGCTCCCCTGAAGGTGCAAAGTCAAGTCTGCAAGGCTCCCAGGGTGAGGCCCTTCCGGGGAGTTGCCACATTAAGCATTTTAGCCTTGCTTAATTTCACTTCCTGTTCCTTGGGGTTTTTTTGATCAGTGCCCCAGGTCAAGAGGCCACTGTCAACAGGCTACAGTTATCACCTGTCCCTTCAATTCCCAGGCCTTTCTCTCTTGGAGAAATGGAGCAGTTGCTTTCAGAAATTCACCGCCCTCACTTGCAGAAGCTCAAAGTGCACAGTCAGGGGACAGAGCCCGTGGTTAGTGGAGATGGGGTTGGGGAAGGATGGACCACCAGCTCTGAAAGCAGCATAGGCGGTACACTGCGTAGAGGAAGCGACAAAGTTTCTAAACCAGGAGGCTGCTTGGAAGATGGGGAGGATATGGCATCACCCCAGAACATGCTTCTGAGTGGAGGCTTGTTTTTCTCTCTCCCACCCCTCCTTGCCTCCCTCCTCTCCCTTCCTCCTGCTCCTCCCACTCTTCCCTTCTCCTCCTCTCTCTCTCCCATCCCTGGGGGTTCTTGCTGTGTGAACTTCTGCTTCGACCAGGGCTCCCTGCTAAATACCAGCTCAAGTATCTTTCCTGGTGATAAAATTTCTAATCAGAGTAAATGAACCAATGTCCTTGAAATACAGCTAGGGATAGAATATTTAACTGCTATGCACTTGAAATTGGTAGCAGTCAGGATTCTTTACTGAATGTAGGACAACGAAATAAAGCAGTTGCCAAGCTGTCTTTGCCCAGATCACACTCACACGCTGGATAGGGTTTGGGGATGCCAGCACATCCTCCCTTAGGCTGCCAAGGATCTCCAGCCCCGCCTGGGAAGCAGGAGGGTCCCGCAAGATGTCAGAACAAAAACACCTGGAAAGGCAGCTGTCCACCTTAACAGTTGCTGTTCACACCCCAGGTGGATCAGAAGCAGCAGGGAAAACTTACACTTTCACGTTTTCACTTCCCAGATCATCTAAAAGGAAATGAACATAAAGATCATGTTAGCTTTGTTCTTCTATAACAACTTTTAATTTCAACAACAGCTGAAGTCTCCTTTACAAAGAGAGCAAAATGACATTAAGTAACATTTTTAAAGGAGCGATCATTAACTTAGAGTCAAACAAGTGCGGATTGCCATATTAAAACGAGGTCCTAATCCGTGTGAAATCTGCTTTCTTTTAGATGTGGATGGTCTGCTGAGAACGCTCACTTCAGATCAGATGTTCATCCGTCTTTATTTTTTACATCCACAAGAAGAGGAAAACATTGGTAAGGAAAGGCAAGGGAGGGTGAAACAAGAGGGCTTGCTCCTTGGCCTCCTTCAGTAAAATGTCCCAGATCTAAAGGTTGCTGCTTCATCTCCTGTGATACACCATGCTGAGCACTGTGGCACTGTGCCTCACTCCTGGCGGAGGATGTGGGATCTTCCATCAAGGGCTCCCCTTGGAATTTTCCTTTTACCCCTGCTCTTGGCATGGCTGGATCCCTCACAACTTCAGGGTCCCAGCTTAAATACTCTTTCCTCAGGGAGGCCTTCCCCACCTACTCTATTTAAAGAAGGGCCCATCTTTCCTGTTGCCCCCCAGCTCAGCACCTTGCTTGCATCTTTCATAATATTGGCCACAATTTCTCATTGGTCAACCTGTCTGTTTGATTTTTTTTTTCCTGTCTGTCTCTCTCACTAGACAAAGTACAAAGGGGCAGGGATCGTGTCTGTCTTATTTATCATGGTATCCCCTCAGCTCTGAGCCAGCTACCACAGTACCTGGTAAATGCCTAGTCAATATCAGTGGAATAAATGATTAGGTGTTAACCTCAATTGTCCAGCACTGGGGTTCAATTCATGTCCAATATTTCAGACTTAGCATAGTGAAACTTCCAACAAGCCTGTTTTTAGTTCCTGTTGGTTGAAGTGAGAGTCAGGTAACTGTTTACAAAATGGCTCTAATGCACATCAGACTCCAAATGAACAAGTGGTGAGAATTGGAGCCTGATGTCCCAGCTGAAGCCCTGTTTCATTTGGCAGGAGAACCAACACATCCAGAGAAATGAGGCAATGATGTGGAGTGGATAGCATAGGCCTGCTGCACCATTTATCATGTGAAACCTATTGAAAAGCAACCCACTTTGTAGGGGCCCACCAAATAGTCAGAGGTTTCTGATCCTTGGCAATTAAAGGCCTCCTATTGTCTGTCCTGGAGAAATGGAGGTCCTCAGTGAAGGAGCACAACCAGCAGACACCTGGAACTGAGTTCCTGGCAGCAGTGAGCTGCTGTAATTTCCTGTGGGTTGGCAAGCTTGAATGACATTGCTAATCCAGGAAAGCTGGGCACAGATGTAAGTTTCATGCCATCACCGCTTGCCTTCCAGGAGCTGCAGGCTATGTCCTCCTGCCCTCCAGTAGGCATCTAAAGCTTCCTGCAGATGCCTGACTCCTCAGAAACTTAGATGGGGGAAAGGAGAATACACACACACACACACACACCACAAACCCACACTTTCTATCTAAAATATACAGGCTATTTCCTTAAGGAATTTTACTATAAATAAAGCTCCTACACAATTGAACATCCCTGCAGGTGACCCGTAAAGCTCCTCCCCTTTTGTCACTCCCTCCTCCTCCCTCTCCCTTTTCCCCTGCTGAATAACCCCTGACTATTTTCCCAGACAGCAAGTGGCTGCATGGCCCCACCGTTGTGGGCATGGATATATCTTTATAATCCGGGTTCCCCACAGGCTTCAGGGTGAGCAAAAGCTAGCCTGCAAGCAGATGAAGGAAAACTTTTAAAAGCCATTACAAAAGTGCTCCAGATGCACCAAATGTGAAGCTCCTGTAATCAGTTTTAAAACAGAGCAAAAAGCTTTCTACGGCCTCATCTTCCCTGCTCCATGGCTATTACCTCTGCTCCAGCCACCATGGCAACAGAAAAACATCTGGGAGGGCACACAAAGAGCAGAGCATTAAACCAGGAGGAAGACCAATTACTTGTCCTCAGCAATCAGGCCCTGCCCGCTCCACTCCACCTGGCCTATATATATTTATGAATAGCCACCTATTCCCTTTGCAACCAGGAGGCAAATGCAGCTCTTACAAAGCTCCATCTCAAACCCCTACTCCATTTTCCCTCCAACAATCCTTCAATTTCATCTCCTCCAACCCACTTTGTCCTCCTCCTTCAGTTCCTACTTTACCCCCACTTAGCCTGACAGTACCCTCGTCTCAGATCCTCTCCTCTGTGCATTCGATAGTGGGGTTGTCTGGTGGAGGCTAGGGGAGGGCAGGAGCTACAGGAGCCTCTGGCTTCCTTTTCTTGTTTCCACGCTGAGCAGTGAGCAAGAGAAAGAGTCTCTTTCCAGAAGATTTACTGAGTAAGCCAGGCATCACGTAGCCACAGCCTGTTTAAAGGGGTAGTTTATCGCCAGCTGTTTTCCCTGCAGCTCTTTCAGAGAGACCTCACACATCAAGACACTGCAAATTTCATACCAGGAGGTCTAGGAAGAATGATAGCAGAACATCACGTTACTACATCATGTTTCCCTTTCCCTGAACATGAAATGGACAAGCCCAAAGGAAAAAGTAATTTCCAATCAGATGAAGTGTTCTAAAAGTTTTGGCCAAGTCCTCTCCCATTGTCAAATTTAAAGACTTATTTCCTAGTATAGTATAACAGACCAGGCTCTACCCATGTGGGGTAAGAAACAGTATGTCTGCTTCTAACTTTCCCAGGGGACATAGTGTGCAGGTATCCATGCTCTCCTATAAAGCATTTCTGTGGGAGCTTTCCAAGCAAAACGCTGGTATGACCTTCCATGATAGTTGTATTTTACCTGAAAAAAATCAAATTTTGCTAATGTAAATATTCTGCTTTTATTAACTTTTAGCATTCAGTTTTTCTGAAAAGTTGTCCATCTGTTAAGCAGTTAGTGATCACGTCTGTGTTAAAGCATTGGCTGATAAGAGAAAAAAATTCAAATAAAACTCTCTATCAAAAACTTTTGTGATAAGCCAATTGTTTTGAAATTCTAAGTTTTCTCTGTTGTTTTTTTTAAAGTTAGGCATATTTAAGGTAAAAATAATGTACCAATTTTTAGTAAGGAAAATGTACAAATTTGACTTTCCCTCTGAGAGTAGATGTTCTTTAATAAACATTCTAACATTCTTTAATTAAGTCACTTATTCAACAAACATATACAAGCAGCTAGTGTGTGTTGGGCTAGGCGTTGAGTTAGGTAAAGGGATGATAATAAGCTAGCACTTAGCACTTATGCCAGGTACTGATTTTTTCTAAGTGATTCGCCTATATAAACCATTTAATTCTCACAACTCTATGAGGTGGGTATTGAATTTGCCCATTTTACAGATGAAGAAACTTAATCAGAGAGTCACGGTGCCAGGAAGTGCAAGCCAACCAAGCAGTGTGTATGGTTTGAGTCTGGACTCTCAACCTCAATGCCCACTGTCACACAAGACAAATAAGACTAGCTCTTGGTTCTCCTGGACCTTAACGACCACATCACCCAGAAAGAAAAGAAGAAAAAAGAGAAGGAAGGAAGGAAGGAAGGGAAACAAGTCACCAACTTATGACAATGTGAATACTGTGAACAAAGAGTGTGAACAAAGTATTCTGAGAGCACAGAAGAGATGGTAATTAATTTTTCCTAGGGGAGGATTATTCAAGGCTTCCTAAAAACTGGGCCCTAGCAGGGGGGCGTGGTGGCTCACACCTGTAATCCCAGTGCTTTGGGAGGCTGAGGTGGGAGGATCACTTGAGCCTAGGAGTTTGAGACTTGCCTGAGCAACATAGCAAGACTCCATCTCTACAAAACATTTTTTAAAAATGTCAAAAACTACTCAGGCATGGTGGCACAGGCCTGTGGTACCAGCTACTCTGTAGGCTGAGGTGGGAGGATCACTTGAGCCCAGGAGTTTGAGGCTGCAGTGAGCTATGATTGTGCCACCGCATTCCAGCCTGGGCGACAGAGCAAGGCCCTGTCTCTTAAACAAAACAAAAAGAGACCTGGGCCCTGGAAAAAGGGATGGCAGTTTGCCAAGCAGACAGGAAGAAAATTCCAGACAGAAGAAATGGTATCAACCAGGCATGGAGGCATCCTGAAAGTCAAGTCAAGTTCTGGGAATAGCAAATACTTCAAGTGTTGTTAGAGTGGAGGATGCATGGACCATGTCTGAGGTTGAGGCTGGCTCTCGCTTGTAAATGGCTTTTGAACCTTGAGACTTTCACAATGAAATTCAATGAAAAATCAATTTCTGGATTTGGAGCCTAAGAGCCTCACCATGTGAGTGGATACCTCCAACATCCCCCCAACTCTTGAGTCCATTAGGTAAAACCAGTCATGGTTTGGGGAAGGAAATTATGACTTTTCCTGAATTTTAAAAAATTTAAAAAGCTCTGTTTGCTTTTTTTTCTTAAGCTTAGAAAGAAGCCTCCATATGACCATGTTATTAGGAAGTCCTGAAATTTCAAGCAGTGGAGAAACGTGTATTTCCTACTTCTTTGGAATCTATTATATGGGCCTCTGCCATGAAAGGAAATACTCTTCGGGGCTTCTTCCCCAGCTCACATTTGCCTCATCTGCTGACTGTGAAAGATTCCTCTGGCACAGAGACAGTGAGGTAGGCATGTGGGACAAGGGCATGGCCCCAAAGCCAGAGGTGCCCTGTCATGGGTGTGAGGGACATAAAGTGAGTTTTGTATACATGTATGACTATGTATTGTATTAGAGACGTTCCTATCCTTTGAGTAACTTTTTGGAAAGACTATAAAGGCTTTAACTTAAAAATCGAATCCGAGCGAGTTTTACTGGCACAAGCCAAAAGTACCCAAGTCTGCTTTGGACCTAGAACTACCCTGACTCCTAGCACGTGATGCTCCTTGAATCACAACTGAATACTCTCAAAGTGGGTCTCTGACTGAGGGAATTTTCTATAATTGGTTTTCGGATTGATGTTAGTAATCTTTAGACAGTTGAAGAATTTGATTATAAAAGTTAGCATAGCTTCAATGGGAACAAGAACAATGCTTCCTCCAGGACTTTTCAAGATCAAATTGGGATGTGGGGTGGGGGAGAAAATAAAATCTGTAACAGAAATATAGATGAAAGAATGCTCTTCTGGTGGTGATGACCCCAAGGCCTCTAGCCTTCCCATCCCTAACCCTAATCTGACCCACTCCTTGATCAGCCTTTCTCTTTCCCCAGTGATGGGAAATGTTATACTGGCTTATTGGCTAAAATTATACAGGATCCTCATCTGGATTAGGGTCAAAGATGGCAGCAGTAGAAAAGCATCCGCCAGAAATATGCAGGTTCAGGTCCAGACCACTGCAATAAAGTGAGTATTGCAATAAAGCAAGTCACATTAATTTTTTAGTTTCCAAATGCATAAAAAGTTATGTTTTTCCTACAATGTAACCTATTGAGTGTGCAACATTGTGTCTACAGAGACAATGTATATACCTTAATTTAAAATACTTCATTGCTAGAAAATGCTAACGATCATCTGAGCCTTCCGCGAGTTGTAATTATTTTTCTGGCGGAGGGTCTTGCCTTGATGTTGATGGCTGCTGACTGATCAGGGTGGTGGTTGCTGATGGTTGGGAAGGCTGTGGCAATGTCTTAAAGTAAGATCACAATGAAATGTGTCACATTGATTGACTCTCTTTCACAAAGATTTCTCTGTAGCATACAATGCTTTGTTTGATAGCATTTTATCTGCAATAGAATTCTTTCACAATTGGAGACGATTCTCACAAAACCTGCCGCTGCTCTACCAACTATGTTTATGGAATATTCTAAATCCTCTGTTGTCATTTCAACAATGTTCATGGCATCTTCATTAGGAGTAGATTCCATCTCAAAAAAAAAAACAAAACTCTTTGTTCATTCAGAAGAAGCAATTTCTCAGCCACTTAACGTTTTATCATGAGATTGCAGCAATTCCATGGCATCTTCAGGCTTCACTTCTTATCCTAGTTCTCTTGTTCTTTCTACCACATCTGCAGTGACCCCTCCACTCAAGTCTTGAACCCCTCAAAGTCATTCATGGGTCTTGGAATCAACGTCTTCCAAAATACTGTTGATGCTGATATTTTGACCTCCTCCTATGAATCGGAAATATTCTTAATGGCATCTAGAATGGTGAATTCTTCCCAGAAGATTCCTTCCCAGATTTATCAGAGGACTCACCATCTATGGCAGCTATGGCCTTACAAAATGTATGTCTTAAACAATAAGACTTGAAATTCAAAATGACTCCTTAATCCATGGGCTGCATAATGGATATTGTATCAGCAGGCATGAAAACGTTAGTCTCCTTGTACATCTCCACCAGGCCTCTTGGGTGACCAGGTGCATTGTCAATGAGCAGTAATATTTTTAGTGGAATCTTGTATTTTGAGCAGTAGATCTTAACAGTGGACTTAAATTATTCAGTAAACCATGCTATAAACAAATGTGCTAACATCCAGGCTTGGTTGTTCCACTTACAGAGCACAGGCAGAGTAGATTTAGCATAATTCTTAAGAGCTGTCAGATTTTCAGAATGGTAAACAAGAATTGACTTTAAGTCACCAACTACATTAGCTTCTAACAGGGGAGTCAGCATATCTTTTGAAGCTTTGAAGCCAGGCAGTGATTTCTCCTCTCTAGCTATTAATAGTCCTAGATGGCGTGTTTTTTTTTTTTTAAGTAGGGACAGGGTTTCACCATGTTAGCCAGGCTGGTCTCAAACTCCTGACCTCAAATGATCTGCCTCAGCTTCCCATAGTGCTGAGATTACAGGCGTGAGCCACCATGCCCAGTCAGATGGCATCTTCTTCCAATAGAGGACTGTTTCATCTACATGGAAAATCTATGGTTGAGTGTAGCCACCTTCACCAACGATTTGAACTAGGTCTTCTAGATAACTTGCTGCAGCTCCTACATCAGTCCTTGCTGCTTCATCTTGCACTGTTATGTTATAGAAATGGCTTTTTCCCTTAAACTTCATGAAACACCCTCTGCTAGCTTCCAATTTTTCTTCTGCAGCTTCCTCACCTCTCTCAGCCTTTGTAGAATTAAGGAGAATTAAGGCCTTGCTCTGGATTAGGCTTAGGCTTAAGAGAATGCTGTGACTGGTTTGATCTTCTACCCAGACCACTGAAACTTTCTCTATATCAACAATAATACTGCTTTGCTTTCCTATCATTGTATGTTCACTGAGTAGCACTTTTAGTTTCCTTCAAGAACTTTTTCTTTGCATTTACTACTTGGCTAAATGTTTGGCACAAGAGGCCTGGTTTTCAGCCTATCTCAGCTTTCGACTTGCCTTCCTCACAAGGCTTAATCATTTCTAGCTTTTCACTTAAAATGAGAGATATGTGACTCTTCCTTCCATTTGAACACTTACATGCCATTGTAGGGTTATGAATTGGCCTAATTTCAATATTGTTCTGTATCAGGGAATAGAGAGGCCTGAAGACAGGGAGAGAGATAGGGAATGGCTTGTTGGTGAAGCAGTCAGAACACACACAATGTTTATCAATTAAGTTCACTGTCTTCCGTGAGCATGGTTTCAGGCACCCCAAAACAATTACAACAGTAATATCAAAGATAACTGATCACAGATCACCATAACAGGCATAGTAGTATTGAAAACATTTGAAATATTGTGAGAATTATCAAAATGTAATGCAGAGACACAAAGTAAACATGTGCTGTTGAAAAAATGATACCAATAGACTGGTTTGAGGCAATGGTTGCCATAAAACTTCAATTTGTTAAAAAAAAAAAAAAAAGCAATACCTGTAAAGTGCACTAAAGCAAAGTGCAACCAAACAAGGCGTGCTTGTATTTTGAAATTCAATTAAACTTTTTTTTTTTTAAAGAAAGGAATATGCATATATTCACTTCTGGAAAATTTCATTGAAATGTATTATTTATCACTTACTATTATATGTAGTCCTTGTTGCTTAATTTTAAAACATCTCTGCTCCTTCTCCAATCCCACCCCAACCTGTAGGCAGGTTTTAGGATAATACTCACATGTCTGTAAAGCACTCTGAGATCCTTGGCTAGAAGGTTCTGTATCAAAGCAAAGAATATTTTGTTTTATTGATTGTTCACTAACACATGAAGCAATTTTCTGGAAATGGAAATACACCAAATATTTACCTTGTTTAGTTCTTTTTCTTTTATAGTATGTTGCAAGGAATACCACAGATAAAAGTAAGAGGACCAATAAAATCAATGGGATTAACACCATCAGTATAAACTCTAACTGATTTTCATCCGGAGCAAAGTTGGTAGAATTTATATTTGCATTTAATGTTTCTTTGATGGTCACTGCAGCAAATGTGCTTGGAATAGTCACTTTATTTGGTCTTTCAGATTCCACAGTTGTATCTCCTGAGTTTTCTAATTCCTCATAATTACCTGTGGGAATAGATACAAAATTGAAATTTCCATGGAGACAAAGTTAGTATGTTATATTGTCAATGATTTTTAAATTATTCCTAGATACATTCTGTGATAAATTTGACCCACTATACTTGGCCTCCAAGCTAAGTGTGACACAGAACATTGATTTAACATAAATGAAGCTCAAGCTGGGAGTGTATTGAATATGGAATCAGAGCTCAGAGAAAAACCTTGCACAAAGGTAGGCAGTTTTGCATTGACCAGACATTTTAGATACGCTTAAGCAAAGTGGATTCGGAAGCTTCCTCATGTTAAGGGTGATTTTCCAAGCCAAGTAATGTGATATTACAGGACAACTCCTATAGGGTATGATAATATTTTAACAAAATGTCTGAATAAATTTAAATTCACATTTACTAAAATTAAGTACATGCCATACAGCACTTTTAGATGTAAAGAAATGCACTCTGTGTCCTATTTTTTTTTTTTTTTTTTGAGGCAGAGTCTTGCTCCATTGCCCAGGCTGGAGCGCAGTGGCATGATCTCAGCTCACTGCAACCTCCACCTCCTGGGTTCAAGCAATTCTCGTGCCTCAGCCTCCAGAGTAGCTGGGATTACAGGCATGTGCCACCATACCCAGCTAATTTTTGTATTTTTAGTAGAGACAGGGTTTCACCATGTTGGCCAGGCTGGTCTTGAACTCCATGCCTCAAGTGATCCACCCGCCTCAGCCTACCAAAGTGCTAGAATTGCAGGTGTGAGCCACTGCGCCTGTCTGTGTCCTAATATTTAAATAAAAGGTTACCTATCAATGGAAAATAATTCTTTGAAAATGAATTGACTGTGCCGGGCATGGTGGTTCATGCCTGTAATCCCAGCACTATGGGAGGCTGAGGTGGGCAGATCACCTGAGGTCAGGAGTTCGAGACCAGCCTGACCAATATGGTGAAACCCTGTCTTTACTAAAAATACAAAAATTAGCTGGGCGTGGGGGTGCATGCCTGTAATCCCAGCTACTTGGGAGGCTGAGGCAAGAGAATTGCTTGAACCCAGGAAGCAGAGGTTGCAGTCAGCCAAGATCGCGCCATTGCACTTCAGCCTAGGCAACAAGAGCGACACTCCATCTCAAAAAAAAAAAGAAAAAGAAAAAAGAAAAGGAAAATAAAAACCATCAGGATGAGAAAGGACTACTGACTTGATGACTATCTGAAAAACTTTTCCTTACCTGTCTAAGCAGTAGTCATGGTAAGATAAGCTGAAGGTCTTTGTCCTAATATCGTATAATGTTGTCTACCTTTCAGAAGGGGCCAACTGAGGAAAATACCTTGTAAGTTGATGCTACAGAAAACTTATCAAATGAGATAATTTACAAGAAAGTTATTCTAAGGTGAAAGGAACTATGCAACTACAGAAGTCAGCTGCTTTAAACCACACTCTGTGGTATAGGTTAGGCAATTACTTTACAGAATGATCAAACTGGACATTGCAGAGCCAATTCAATAGTTCATCTATCTTCATAATCCCATGACAATGGAGTCCTCTGATTTTGGTTGAAACAATAAAAATGTTTGGTCACTGCTATGAATTGAATGTTTGCATTCCCCTCAAATTCATATATTGAAGCCCTAATCCTCAATGTGATGGATTAGGGCTAAGAGGTGAGGCCTTTGAGAGGTCATTAGGTTTAGATGAGGTCATGAGAGTGGGGACCCTATGATAGGATTATTGCTCCTATGAGAAGATAAGAAAACCAGAGTTCTCTTTCCTTGCCATATGTGGATACGGAAAGGTGGCGACTGCAGGCCAGGGAGAGAGTTCTCACCAAATACTAAATCTTCTAGCACCTTTGATCTTGAACTTCCCAGCCTCCAGAACTGTGAGAAATAAATGTCTGTTGTTTTAAGTCTTGCAGTCTGTGGTATTTTGTTATGGTATCTGAGCTAAGACAGTAAGAATCTAATTGTGTTGATTGCATGAATAAATACTTTCCGTCTCCCACATCAGGGAATTCATTTGATAATCCCTTTAGTAAATGCAACCCCAAACCATCAGAATCAATTACAAACTACAGAGTAAACTCACTGGTGTTTCTCATGTGTATATGCCAAAGGCAGAATTGAAAAAAAAACTACCAATTTTTGAAGAGAGGAGGGGCTTCAAAATGGCTGACTAGATGCATCTGGCACTCACCTCTTCACAAAAAATAACAAAAATACTGAGTAGATAAGCTACATTTTGAATTGATCATTTAAGGGAGAACACAGGAATTCAACAGAGTAGTAACAGACAACACTTAAAGCAAGGAAGGAGAGGGAAATAAGGCATCCTTCTTCTCTGAGACTGGCTGGGAGCCAGGAGAAGCTCCCCAGTATGGGGAAAGGGTAGTGGTCCGTATTTCCACTGCAGACTCCTGCAGCCTAGCCATGGGAGAGCCCCTCAACTCTCACAGGCCCTGAGACTAACACTGAGAGCGCCTGTACACTGTGCAATGGCATTGCTCCAGAGAGGGACCTTATGCGGAGTCCCACACACACCTGAGCCCTAGTGGCTGCAGCACAGTGCCACTTTGAGGGCCCAGCCCCCACCAGACTGTATCCTGCCCTAGGGCCCAACAGCCCCTGCATCTCCATGTCTCTGGAGCTCCTGCCTGCAGCCACCAGCGCTGCTGGCTGCTGCTGCCAGAGCCAAGGTAGGAGCCACTGGCAGCACCCCTCCCCCCACCCCCAGCCAGCAGCGGGGCGCTCACACATGTTTATGTGTGCCTCAAGGACAAACTCCACTGTCCTCAGCTATTGCTGCTATAAACTGCTGCTGCTAGGGCCAAAGCATGAGCAAAGCATAGCCCCAGCTGGCTGCCTATGGTTGCTCCCACTGAAAGCAATCCCATCCTCTGCAGTAGTGGACAGCAGTGTAGTCACTGCTGCCTTCACCTGAGCTTTCTATCAGCAGCCTGGGGATTGCTTCACCCCTGCCTATTACAGCCAGATACTGCATGCCCCACCAGAGAGTCAAAGAACAGGTCTGTACAGGCCAGCTCTCTCCCAGTGCAGTACTTGAGTGTGCCATTTGGGGCCTGGTGATTGCCCAGCCCAGTCTAGTCCATCACCACTGGCACCACAGCATTCCTCCCAGATGCCTGAGGTTAGGACTACCCACTCGGCTGCCACCATCATAGTTGGCATCAACCCTCATGTACCAGCTACAGGCCTGGGGACTGGCCTGCCCAGTTCATTGCAACCACTGCCAACACTAGCATGGGTACTTGGGACCCAGAGTGTTGTCCTACCACTGATACTGCCAACACCCATGCCAATCTGCCTACCTGCCTGGCTAACCACTACCATTTCTAGCACCCAAGCAAGATACCTGGAAGCCCAAGAACCAGCCTGCCTGGACACACTAACACCAGTGCCAGTGTATACTGCCTTGGGATCCAAGGACAGATATGCTCAACCCACCCCTGGGGCCTGAAGACTGGCCCACCTGGTATCCTAGTCCCCAGCAATACTTCACCACAGCCTCCACTAACAACCACATCCTAAGCTGCTGGGGAAGCCACAGATACTACTGGCACTGGTTCCAGCAGAATAAATCATATGGAGACTACACTAATGTACATACCCAGAATCAAAGCCAAAGCACTCTACCTAACCAACACCAAAGAAACACCTTACTTTCATAGGGGAGAACTTTTTCCTCCCCTATGAAAGTAAATTCAGAGGCCGGGCGCAGTGGCTCATGCCTGTAATCCCAGCATTTTGGGAGGCTGAGGCAGGTGGATCACCTGAGGTCGGGAGTTCAAGACCAACCTGACCAACATGGAGAAACCCCATCTCTATGAAAAATACAAAATTAGCCAGGCATGGTGGTGCATGCCTGTAATCCCAGTTACTCAGGAGACTGAGGCAGGAGAATCGTTTGAACCTGGGAGGTGGAGATTGCGGTGAGCCGAGATCATGCCATTGCACTCCAGCCATGAGAGGATACAGAAAAACAATACCCAAAATTAGAAAACAATTCAGGGTATGAATGAGAGAAATTCACCAAAGAGATAGAGATAATAAAAAAGAACCAAACAAATTCTGGACCTGAAGAATTCATAAAATAAAATCAAATACACTTGAAAGCTTCAACAATAGACTAAATCAAGCAGAAGGAAGAATCTCAGAATTTGAAGACAGGTCTTTTGAAATAACCTAGTCAGATAAAAATAAAGAAAAAAGAATGAGAAAAGCCTGTGTGACATACGAGATACCATAAAGCAAGAAGGCAAAGAGAAAATGAGTGTTAGAAAACCTTTTTAATGAAACAAGGCCAGATGCAGTGGCTCATGCCTGTAATCCCAGCACTTTGGGAGGCCAAGGAGGGCAGATTGCTTGAGCTCATGAGTTCAAGGCCAGACTGGGCAACATGGCAAAACTCCATCTCTACTAAAAATACAAAAATTAGCTGGGTGTGGTGGCGTGCTCCTGAAAACCCAGCTACTCAGGAGGCTTAGGCAGGAGGACCATCTGAGCCCTGGAGGCAGAGGTTGCAGTGAGCTGAGATTGTGCCACTGTACTTCAGCCTCAGCAACAGAGCCAGATCCTGCCTAAAAAGAAAAAGAAAAAGAAGACCTGTTTAATGAAACAATAGATGAAAACTTCCCAAGTTTCACAAGAGATTTAGACATCCAGTTACAGGAAGCTCAGAATTCTCCAAATAGATACAATTCAACAAAGGACTTCTCCACAGCACATTATAGTCAAACTGTCAAACATCAAAGACAAAGAAAGAATCTAAAATCAGCAAGAGAAATGCATGTAGTCACCTATAAAGGAACCCCTATCAGACTAACAGTTAATTTCTCAGCAGAAATCTTACAGGCCAGGAGACAACAGGGTAATAAAGTCAAAGGGCTGAAAGAAAACAAAACAACGACAACAAAAACCCTGTCAACCAAGGATTCTATATCCAGCAAAGTTATCCTTCAAAAACAAAGGAAAAACAAAGTCTTTCCCAGACATGCAAAAGCTGAGGGAATTCATTACCACTAGACTGGCCCTAAAAGAAATGCTTAAGGGAGTCCACTGAGAAGCAAAAGAACAATATTTATCATCATGAAAACAATGTTAGAACACAAAACAAGCTCAACACATTTTAAAAAATTGAAATCATATCAAATATCTTCTCAGACCACAACAGAATAAAACTACAAGTCAATAACAAGAAGAACTTTGGAGACTGTACAAATACATGGAAATTAAATAACATGCTCCTGAATGACCATTGAGTCAAGAAAGAAATTAAGGAGGAAATTTTTTTTAAAAGGCTTGAAACAAATAAAAATGGAAACACACCATGCTAAAACCTATGGGATACAGCAAAAGTAGTGCTAAGAGGGAATTTTATAGTAACAAATACCTACATCAAAGAAGTAGAAAGATTTTAAACAGACAATCTAGTGATGCATCTCAAGAAACTAGAAAAGCAAGAGCAAATCAAACCCAAAATTTGTAGAAGGAAAGAAATAATAAAGATCAGAGCAGAACTAAATGAAATAGAGACTAAAAACAAACAAAAAACAATCAACACTACAATGAGATATCATTTCATTGAATGGTTATTTTTGGGCACAGTGGCTCATGCCTATAATCTCAGCATTTTTGGAGGTCAAGACAGGAGGATCACCTGAGGTCAGGAGTTTGAGACCAGCCTGGCCAGCTAAAAATACAAAAATTTTAGCTTTACTAAAAATACAAAATTTTTAGCTTTACTAAAAATACAAAATTTTTAGCTTTACTAAAAATACAAAAACTAGCTGGGCATGGTGGCACACGTCTGTAGTTCCAGCTACTTGGGAGGCTGAGGCAGGAGGATCACTTCAACCCAGGAGCTGGAGGTTGCAGTGAACTGAGATCACACCATTGCACTCCAGCCTGGGTGACAGAGCAAGATTCCATCTCAAAAGAAAAAAAAAAAAGGTTATTGTTGAAAAGGAAAAAGCAGTAGATGCTGGCAAGAATGCAGAGATAAGGGAACTCTTACACACTGTTGGTGGGAATGTAAATTAGTACAGCCACTATGGAAAACAGTACGGCAATTTCTCAAAAAACTAACAAGAGAACTACCATACAATCCTCAATCTCACTACTGGGTATTTATCCAAAGGAAAATAAATCAATATATCAAAGGAATAATTGCACTCGCATGTTCATTGCAGCACTATTCACAATAGCCAAGATATGAAATCAACCGACGTATCTATCAATGGTTGAATGGATAAATAAAATGTGGTATAGATACACAATGGAATACTATTCAGTCATGAAAAAGAATGAAATCATGTCTTATGTTGCAACATAGATAAAGCTGGAGGTCATTATTTTAAGTAAAATAAGACAGGCACAGAAAGACAAATATCTTATGTTCTTGCTCATATGTGGGAGCTAAAAAAGTTGATCTTACAAAGGTAGAGAGTATAATTATAAATATCAGGCTGGGAAGGGTGTGTGGGTAAGAGTAGGGGAAGAAGAGAGGTTGGTTAATGGGTAGAAACATATAGTTAGATAGACAGTATAAATTATAATGTTTAATAATAGAGTAGGATGACTGTAGTTAACAATAATATATTTTATATTTCAAAGTAGCTAGAAGACAGGACTTGAAATGTCCTCAGCACATAGAAATGATAAATACTCAAAGTGATGGATACCCCAAATACACTGACTTAATCATTATAGATTCTATCCATGTAACAAAAAATATCGCGTGCCCTATAAGTATGTAAAATATTATGTGTCAAAAATCTACCACTTACTGATCTCTGCCTTCTGAGTTAAGTGGCTTTGTCCTACATTTACAGTAGTCCCCCATTATCCAAGCGGAACATGTTTCAAGGCCCTAGAAGATGCCTGAAATTATCGGTAGTACTGAACCCCACATACACTGTGTTTTTTCTAAACATACCTATGATAAAGTTTAATTTATAAATTAGGCACAGTAAGCAATGAATAACTAGTAATAAAATAGAACAATTACAACAATATACTATAATAAAAGTATGTGCATGTGATCTCTCTCTGGCTCTCAAAATATCTTATTGTACTGTACTATTTTTGGCCACGGTTGACCATGGGTAACTGAAACCACGAAAAACAAAACTGTGGATAAGGGGGGACTACTGTATAAGTCTTTAAAATTGGGTAAGTCAATAATGTATTCACATATATGTTAAAGCCTTTGATATATCATGTATCACCCTGGACTAGTAAAGGACATTTGTCTTCCAGAAAACCTCCTCATTAAAATGATTCTGCTTGGAGAACTACTGCAGCCAGATCAAATAGCATTTTCACTGGTAACCTTGGCCAGTGAAGACTGGTACATATGGGTATGATGAGGTTGGGTGTGGGGTGGGGAATGGGGTTGGTGGTTGGTGCGGTTGATGGTAATAATCCTTTTACCTAGAGGTCAGTGAATCTTCCTTGAGTATCCAGACCCCGCCCCCCCTCACTTTACTTCTTTTGGTTACTTCTATGAATACTGTAGCTGCTGTTACTATTTCAGCATCTTTTTTTGAGAATTTACTAAGAACCAATCTCTATGCTCTGCCTTGTACCCGGATTATCGATTATCTCATTTTGTCCTCACCATTTTTTCAGATAGACATTAGGGCAAAGAGGTTACACAACTTGCCCAAGATCACAGAGCTCACATGGAGGAGTGACGATTTGAAACCAGGGGGCCGATGGCAGAACCAGAGCTTATAACCCCACACAGTGTTTTCCCTCCCTCAGGGAGGAATGCAATGCTTGCAAATCATAAAGTTTGGCCATAAAGTGGTGAATGAGAGGGAACCTCCTGCTCCCATTCCTCCGCCTATACTAGGAGGTGGCTTTCTGGCACAAGGCAGGACAGAGGAAAGGGTTCCCAGAAACTTCGGCTTTACTGGGGCTCTTGCTAAGGCTCCTCAGCTCAGATGCGTTGCCAGAAAAGCTGCCCAGAAGGACAAGGTCTTTTCAGCACCTCTCTGAGGAAGTTGAATGAAGTCCCTAGAAGAACACTTTGCATCTTAGTCACCATTTGACCCGTGGCCCCGGGAAAAGAGAAAATAGGAAAGGAAACAAGCTAACAAGAATAATGGGGACATCTAGACAATTGGGAATAAAAGAGAAACAGAAAGAAGCATACCAGATGGTCCTGGCCTGTGTACATTTACTTTTCAGCATGAGACAACGCTGTTCACAGGTGGCCCTTGGTGGAACGGTGGAGTTAAAGAGGCTGAAAGTTCTCTCTGCAATGTCCCCCTCCCACATGCCCTCACATATGTTTTCCGCATTAAGCATCATTTGCTCTCTCAGATTCTCTAGTGGCTATTTAAATAAATGAGAATCAAGGGATTGTTCTCTTTCTCTCTCTCTCTCTCTCTCCCCAACTCTATGATAGCTTCAAAATAATAAATTACAGTAACTGGGATGTATTGAATGCTTAGTATGTGCTAGCTGCTAGGATACACATGTGCTATCTAATTCGATCTTCACAACTTTATTGCCCACATTTTACAGATGAAGAAACTGAATCTTGAATGTCTTGCCCTTGCCCTGGGGTACAATCCTGTCATTTATATTATTAATTTCTACTGAGTTTTGAAGGTGCATTTCCTCAAGCATAGGTGACAAATAACAGATGAGGGTCTGGTCATAGCTCTGCCACTTTGTACTTATAGAATTTGGACAAATTACTTTTCTCTTGATGACTTAATGCTCTCATCTGTACAACTAAGGAGTGATCCCCAAGGTCCCATCTATTTCCACATCTCTGTTGATTCCAAAGTGTTCTACTTTGTTTTTAAGTAGTTTTTGAATAGGTAATCTGCACATGGTACTCAGTTCAGAAAGGAAGTTTCGCTACCACCCTTTCCCCAAGTTACTCAGTTTCCTTGCCCAGAAGTAACCACCGTTTCTGTTCCTTTGAGAGAAACTCTATGCATATACAAGTATAAGTATTGTTTCCTGTTTTCTCTTTTTGACACAAATGGTGGCACAATTTATATACTTTCTGCCCCTTGCTTTTTTCACTTAAAATTTTATCTTGAAGATCATTCCATGACTGTATAGAGAGCTTTTTTCCCCATTGTTTGAATGTATTATAATCTATTCCTATTGACAGAGATTTAGGTTCTGTTGTGTTTCCAACAATACTGCAATAAACCTCTCTGCTCATCCTTCAGTTTGCACACAGGCAAGCAAGTTCTACAGTGTATCTAAAAATGGGGAGAGCATGAGAGGGTGTTAGGTGCAGGATAAAAGGGGACAGCATCAAACTACTCTTGGTGGTCTGATCAGAAAAATTCTCTAAGACAACCCTAGTACTCCAGTTTTCACATAATGAGAATTGACAGAAACTAAGGGAAGAACCAGGTGTGCAGGGAGTCTGGGATGTCAAAGGGAGGAAAGTTGAAAACACTGGGGATCAGCTCCAAGAGTTTGTGCAAGGAGGAATCAAATGTCATCAAAAGGTGAGCTGGCAAACAAAGATGAGCCATAGAATCAGATCAGCAGCCAGGAGTGGGTTGCCAAGGTGACAAGGGTAAGAGTTAGGAAGAAAATCAGAAGTGTACACCAACAAGGTGGAAACCAGAGGAGGTGCCAAAGGCCACAAAAGTATGGATGCGGAGGGCAGCTCAAGGGATTTTCCCCCAAAACATGACAGGTGTCCCTCCCATGGCCTATGGGTTAACAGCCACTCTTAATGCAGAGGACATGGGGCCCCCTAAAACCACTGTGTTTAAAGAAACACTGACTAAGGCCCATAATCATCCATGGAGATTTCCTGCGGGCGGCATCCTGGGCTTCTTGGGTGAAAGTAACCTTTTACAACTTTGGGAGTCCAGCCACCGTGGAGGAAGGCAGAACTCTCTTTCAGGAAATAAGTCTGGAGGTGAACCCTCCAGAACACACAGGGGTACTTGCCTGTGCTGCACTCCAGGACTCCAAGGACATAACCATAGCATCGTGGAAGGAAGACAGGATTTGAATTCAGAAGAGCTAGGCTTGAGACTGGCTGCTGCCCTCTGCACCCTTGGGGCCTGGGAAGAATTCCCTCCCTCTCTAATTCTCCATTTCCTAAAAGCCAAAAAAGTAGGCCTTCTGCTCTGTCTAGCCCATAGTGTTCATATGAAAGTAAATGAAATAAGAACTGCTAAAATGCTTTAGGAGCCATAAAGCACCATACACAGGCCAGGTATTTGTGTCTTTGTTATTTTCTTCATCCATCACCTGTTCTCTTTCCCCCATCTCTGTACTTGCCTGTTTCTCTGCTGTTCCCCAGAAGGTTAATCTGCCGGGTATAACTTCCTCATTTTACTGCTACTTTACTTCCTTATCTAAATTTGGGCATATTTCAGGGTAAAAGAGGTGGGGCTAGAGGTAAAACTAGCAAAGCTGCAGAAGACAGAAATAGGACATAGGGTTAGAGGGCAAAGAGAGAGGCATTAACAAGCAAAAGAATAGAAGAGAAGAAATAAGGAACACAACAGGTTAGAAGAAGAAAGGTGTGTGAAGGTCAGTCTTGCGTGGCTTCATGCCCTGCATGGGACCAAACTCCAAGATCACTGGGTGTGAGGGCCGAGGCTGGTAGCCTCATAAGCTGCAGATTTGGCAGAAGCCCCTGCTGTTAGGTGGCCAAGTCACAGTCATCTCAAGTGACCGCAACACGAACTCTCCCAGGAAGTCTCTCTCCGTTTCACCAGTTCTCTTTCTCTCTGCTCAGATAATGTAGCATTTTAAAGAGATAATGGAAGTGGTCAGTCATGTGAATGATGAAACTAAGCTGCAATACTTCACTTTATTGTTTATCCAAAAATCTTAAGATCATTTGATAATAAACTGCACAGTGTACAGAGTCACTTACAAATACTTATTGACGATATTCACGCAAACACATCTGGGACTCATCTTTCACACATCTGGTGAGGATGTATGGGAAAATCCTTGTAAATGGGAAGAAATGTTTGAGGTAACGCCTGGCAGCCCCAACAGCTGGGCAGCACAGTGTCCCCATTATCCCTGCTCAGGGCATTATCACTAAATGGAAATGACTCTGCTTCTCCAGGAAGCAAACTAGCTAACTTCTCTTTTTCTGAAAGTGAAACAAATGTGCAACCAACACATACGTGCACTATTTACAATAGCAAAGACATGGAACCAACCCAAATGCCCATCAGTGATAGACTGGATAAAGAAAATGTGGTACATATACACCATGGAATACTATGCAACCATAAAAAAGAATGAGATCAGGCCCTTTGCAGGGACATGGATGAAACCGGAAGCCATCATTCTCAGCAAACTAACACAGGAACAGAAAACCAAACACCACATGTTCTCACTCATAAGTGGGAGTTGAACAATGACAATACATGGACACAGGGAGGGGAACAACACACACTGGGGCCTGTCATGGGGTGGGGTACAAGGGGAGGGAGAGCATTAGGACAAATACCTAATACATGCAGGGCTTAAAACCTATATGACGGGTTGATAGGTATAGCAAACCGCCATGGCACACATATACCTATGTAACAAACCTGCACACTGGAATTTAGAGTAAAATTTTTTTTAAAGCTTAATTAATGAACACAAAAATATGTTATAAAACTGCAACCAAGCTCTAGCTTTTAAAGTTAGAAGAAGAAAGTATTATAAACTTACTGAAAGACTGTCACATTAATAATACAATGTGAAATAAAACAATGACAAGAGAATGCTACTAAACTCAGGATGTCATGAAGTATGTTGGACCACAGTCAGATGCCCCATTCTTTCATTTGTCAATTATGTGAACTCCATGTGCAAATTATTTAAACAATTTTATAGTTAAGATGGTAAAATGAAAGAAAGCATGTCAGATGTCAAGCCTTCAAACTCTTCCCTGCTTTGTGGAGTAACTGACATGTTTGAATTTCAGGATGATCAAGAAATCACACCCAAAAGCCTGACTCCTTTTCATTCTCCTGTACCTCAGTATACAATGAACAGCCTGATTAGCATTAGAAGGAGGAGAGAAAAACAAACCAAGAAGTCTTCCAGTGGTTCTCAGCCTAGTCTGCACATAGAATCACTGAGGCATCTTTCAATAACCTGATGCCCACACCATACCCCAAACTCATTACATCAAAATACCTGAGGGTGCAGCTTCTGGGGAGAACGAAGCAGGAGGATCACTTGAGTCCAGTCCAAGGCTGAATGAGCTATGATCACACCAATGCACTCTAGCCTGGGTAATCGAGCAAGACCCTGTTCTAAATATCGATCAATCAAAATATTTAAGGGTAGAACCCAGGTCTCAATAATTTTTACAGTTCTCCTTGTGGCTCCAGGACGCAGCTGAAGTTGTGTTTCACTTCTCTAGACCCTGCCCACTTCTGGCCTCCCCTGAGCCACACCAGATCATTCCCTGTCTTGTTCTCTATGGTCCTCGGTGAATTTGAGAAAAATTAGAGGTCAAGGAGTTGGATGCCAAAGGCTTGCCTAGCAGCTGCCAACTCTATCACCAGAATACAATAGCTTAAAAATCATCACTGAAGTCTCAAGAACCTGGAAGAGTCTAGCTAGGATATGAGAGAGGGCTGTGACAATCACACCTTCCTGAATAAGCCTGAATTAGAGAGATGCATGCCAGGGTTTAAATCCTGCATATCCAGAAAATGTTATGGCTAATAGAAGAGCTATCAGCAATAGCTTTGATTGGTGCTTTAAGACAGCGGTCCTCAAACCTTAGCGTGTATTGGAAACAACTACAGCCCTTCTTAAAACACAGATTGTTGGGCGTAGTCTTATAGTTTCTGATGTAATAGGTCTGGGAGGGGGCCCAAGAATTTGCTTTTTTTTTTTTTTTTTTGAGACAGGGTCTCACTTGGTGGCCCAGCCTGGAGTGCAGTGGTATGAACATGGCTCACTGCAGCCTTGCACTCCTGGGCTCAAGCAAACCTCCCACCTCAGCCCACCAAGTAGATGGGACTACAGACATGCGCCACCACGCCTAATTTTTGCATTTTCTGTAGAAACAGGGAGTCTCACTTTGTTACCCAGGCTGGTCTCAAACTACTGGGCTCAAGCGATCCTGCTTCAGCCTCCCAAAGTGCCAGGATTACAGGCATGAGCCAACAAGTCCTACCAGAATTTGCATTTTCAACAAGTAATCAGGTTGTGCTGATGCTGCTGGTCTGCAGGGCATACTGGTTGAAGTTGCTCAAACAATCTCATTTAGTTGTGGCTAATTATCAGTCACACCTGTTGTTGTTCTCCACATTTGCTGTGCATCAGCATCACCTGGGAAGTTTTGAAGCCCTATCCAAATTAGTTATTTGAGACTATCTGGGGGCGTGGCCTGGGTAACAGTATTTCTTAAAAGCTCCCCAAATAACTCTAGTAAGTATGTATGTTAGGTTGAGAATGACTGAGTTAAATAATAACTGAGTGGACTTTATTTTAATTTGCCATTGTTCGTGAAGACAGTCATTAGTTTTACATGTGATTAGACAACCCTCCACAGAAGCCTTTGGGAACAAAATTAAATTTTGTAGAGACAGGGAGTCTCACTTTGTTACCTAGGCTGGTCTCAAATTACTGGGCTCAAGCAATCCTCCTGCTTCAGCCTCTCAAAGTGCCAGGATTACAGGTATGAGCCACCAAGTCCTACCAGAATTTGCATTTTGGAGTATGCACCAATAAACAGTTTAACTCTTCAGTTGATCTCTTTTTAAAAATCAATTGTTCAGCATCTGTGGAATCTGATGTGATGTGGTCAGGGACAGAATGGGACTAAAATGAGAATAACCATGCCAGACTCTTCAGGACACAACCTGGCTATGGGAGGCTGATTGTGTTTGCATGGAGACACTAACTCCAAGTGGATGGATGACACCACTGGGACACTGTTGCTCATGGACCACGGACAGTGGCGCTGGGACACCAATGCTCAGACTATAGATGGTGGTGATGGGACACCATTGCTCATGGACTGCAGACAGTGCTACAAGGACACCGATGCTCACGGACTACAGATGCTGCTCTGAAGTGCTCTGTACTCTTCTCTAGTTCATTTCCAAACGGTACTAACTTATTATTTATTATCTGGAATTACTTCATTTGTGTACTTGTCTACCATCTGTCTCCTCCACTGTTTTGTACGTATCCCCAGCACCTGCAACCCCATCTGCTGTGTGTGGAAGGAATGACTGAAGGAAATGTCCAATAGGCCTGGTGGGTCTGTGGTGAAATTGCCAGTCACGCTCTCACCTTTTTCTCCAGAGTCTGATCTCCTCCTTCCCCTAACAACTTCCTTTCTGTCATACATACACGGTGTATCTCTAGTCACAAAGAAAGACAAATCTAAAGTGGTTTTCCTTCAAAAAGCTATCTAAATTTTTCAAACATACAAGGGAATGGAGGAATTGCTTAATAACAACTTATGCATCCTAAATAATGAGACTTCATGTTTATAGTTTTTTTTTTGTCAGGAGCAATGAGGGTGGTTCATGCATTTGCCCCCATGTAAAGGTCAGGTGACTTGATTCTCTCTGGGAGCAGGACTCGAGAAGAGGAGGGATTGCTGTTTTCTTATAAGCTCAGTTGTTCTACATATTTGCCAATTTTATTAAGTGAAAGCCTTCACCTAATATGTTTTTTCTGACTAATTTACTTGAAGAAGTTATGGACAGAGTAAATAGGTGGTTGAATAGATACAAGGCAGAAGCATTGAAGATTAATGGCAGCTTGTAAGTGCAGAAAGGTATTTGAGATCATCAAGCAATGCCTGTGTTTTGTACACTTTTTCTCTTCAGCCACCAGATAACTAGAGGTGATGATGCCTTGCATCGAAAGAACATAAAGAAAGGATTCTTTTTTCTGGTTTTGAGGAGGTTGTCTGGTAAAGCACTTTCAGCCAGTAGTCTGCTCTGGGAGATTACTCGTTAGGGTTTGTTGTATTTTTACCTCCTTGAATTGAGAAGCACACCTGCAACTGTAATTTACTATCAGATTAAAACATGTTTCACAATGGGGAGACCCACAATGTTCCAATGTCTTTTTCATTTTAAACTTTTATTTTGATGTCTTTTTAAGAGGAAGCTTGCTCACATTTAATCAGATTTGCTCAGGCCCCAAGGCTGTTTCTGGTTTGAAGTCACTCACTTGGGGAAGCTGCATTTTTGACCACCTGACTACCATTTTATACACTGGAATCCTACAGTAACCTGTAGCACCTGGCAGTTTTGAAGAATGTGTATTTTTAGGAGACAGAATACAAATATATTTTAAAACCTTCAAAAAGTTCTTCGTACCATCAATGAGATAAGCAACATGAAAGTGCTTTGAAATGAAAAAAAAAAAAGGATTATTAAATGATCGTTATTGCCAAACTGAATACTTTCCCAATTTTACTATATTTCTACTTATTTTATTATATTTCTTCTTTTCAAGGGCCAATTTCAAAATTACAATTGAAAAAGAGTAACTTGAAAACAGATACTCCCAGCCATGCCCTTGCCTCAAGACATCTGCCGTCTCCCTGGCCTCTGAGGCAGGGTGGGAAGACACCGCCACCCCATTCCATAGGTGAAGAGCTCTTTCATGGGGTACATGGGCATCCCACTCCTTGCTCGGCTCAGCACAAGCTCAGCATTGCCAGAGAGAAAAACTGGAAGACAGAGACAAACAAAACAACAACTGGTAGGTGGGTGCTTGTGATAAGTTAAAGATAGGAAACCAGGGAACGCTGTGGGCTGCCACCCCAGGGGCTTGGTCGCCACCAACAGTGAAGGAGGAACAACAGGGAGAGGATGTGCACCAGAGTCCCCATCGCCAGCCTAAGCAGGAGCACAGGAGCAACAGCGTTTGATGCTTTCCTACAAGAGGCTGAAGAAGGAAACAAGTTGCTGAGGTTTTGAAGAATCGTGGGTCACATTTCCTTGGATCAGCTAAGCCCCGAACAGATCCCTAAAGCAACTGGGCTTCTGGTCCTATTTCACCTTCAAAGAGAATCAATCCTGCCCTTCCATCCTGAACAGTCTTCTAGGCTCAAGCACTCTGAATTTTCCTGTCGTGGCTGGAGCTATCGATGTGGTGCTAGTCTCACTCTCTTTGTCAACCTCTCTTGTGCATTTATTAATACAAACTTATTATTTTTTCCTAACTTAGTTTTTAACGTGATTACTTTCACAGATTTTTTAAAAGTTGATCTGCTCTTGAATTCCTGGTTTTATTCTATGTAATTATCAGTATTTTTTTTCAGAAATGGTCTCTTTTTATTTGAATGGTTGATCTAGGACTCAGCCTAAATATTATTCTAATATGTAGCTGTACATAACCAACATGTCTATGATGTTAGTGATGAACCAGAACCAACGCAGAGATGGTCTTTGCCTGATAAAAGATAATCACAATCCGAAATAAAATTACTAGGTAAAATACAGGATGCCTAGTTAAATTTGAGTATCAGATAAACAATGAAACATTTTTAGTTACATGTCCCATGTAATATTTGTACTAAATACTTATACTAAATTGTAAAGGACATCCTTATACTAAAGGAAAGCATTGCTTATCTGAAATTCACATTTAACTGGTTGTCCTATATTTTTATTTGCTAAATGTGGCAATCTTAATCATAAACAAATAAGCAAACAAGTATAAGTCTTAGAAAAGAATAAATCAATTTTTAAATGAATGAATTTAGTGTTGTCAGGGAATAATAACAACATGTCAGCAAACCTTGGCAACCATTGGAATCCCGTTTCTGAAAATTACAGCGTAGTGTGAAGTAGAAAATAACAACGATGGTTTTAACTCATATGAAACATAGAAAAAATTCAAAAACAAACTAGATTTATTGGTTTTAAGGAAAAGAAGCCAGAACAACTACCAGAATACTGTTCTGTTAGGTAACTCTTCTTTTAACCACCTTCTTTAATTACTTAGGAAATATTTCTGTGTTTTCCTCAACAACTGGAGTAGATTTTCCCATGAGTTTTATGTTACACAAAGTTTAGTTATTTTTAAAGTTATCAAATCAGCTCTTACTGGCTTGAAGTTAAGTATCTATGGAACTTGTATTTCCTTTGTTTTCCTTTCAAATGTCTCCCCAAAATGCTTGTAACTGTGTGTCCTTTCTGTAAATAATTTTGCCACTTATTGTGTATTTTTCTAGGTCTGAACTTGTGTTCATATTTTCAGAAGGTGGGTAAAAATGTTTTCTCTGCAGCTACATAGTATTTTCTCCAGGAAGGCTGGCGGGGGCAGAGTGCAATAATTGTTTTGGTTTGAAGGGACAGAGGTGAACTGTTCATACATTAAAAGATTTGGGAGGCCGGGTGCGGTGGCTCACGCCTGTAATCTGTAATCCCAGCACTTTGGGAGGCCAAAGTGGGCGGATTACTTGAGGTCAGGAGTTTGAGACCAGCCTGGTCAACATGGTAAAACACCCATCTCTACTGAAAATACAAAAAAATTAGCTGGGCTTGGTGGCAGGTGCCTGTAATCCCAGCTACTCGGGAGGCTGAGGCAGGAGAATCGCTTGAACCCGGGAGCCGGAGGTTGCAGGAGCAGAGATTGCACCACTACACTCCAGCCTGGGCAACAGAGTGAGACTCCATCTCAAAAAAATAAAAATAAAATAAAATAACTAAATAAATAAAAGATTTGGGATAGTTAGCTAATATTCTGGAATAAAATTATAAAACTGGGTTAACTAAAAATAACATTTATCCAAGTATTGATATATTTTGATTTTATTATTTAAATGATTATAATCTCCTCATATATACAAGTCAATCTTGGGGCATTTGATAAATTTCATGTTTATGCATTCATTGAGTCAGCCACTACACTTTTGTTGTGTGCCTATTAACGTGCAAGTGGCCATTCTAAGCTTTGGCAAGTGCAGGTGAATGAGACCAGCTTCTGTCTCCCGGGGAAGTGGCTGTTAAGTAGGGACAATGGCATGCAAATCAATAATTATAATACAGATTAATAAAAGCCATCATGTGTTTGTATACAAAGTCTCATGAGTACATGGGAGAGAAAGACATTCATTGCATTTGGGGCTAAGGGGTACTCAGGTATTTGATGCAGGGGAATGGACCAGTCAGTTGAACCTTGGGAGTTCTTCAAGCAAAGAGGGAAGAGAAAGGCATTACAGTTGAGGGCACAGCATACAGAAAGATTCAGTGGCCCAACAGAGCTTGGCACACTCAAGTGGCTGTATTATAGGGCTCACGGTGGGAAGCAGGAAGTAGCAAATGTAAAGCAGGAAAGGAACTCAAGACCAGCTCATCATTAGCTTGTAATGATGCCAAGGGGATTGGACTCTATCTCAAGGAGATGAAGAAGCACTGAGGGATGAGTACAGGAGGAAATGATTCCATTTTTATTGCAGAACCATCACTCTGGAGGTTATGTGAAAATGGGTTGGAGATGAGACTAGAGGCAAGAAGACTGGTTAAGAAGTTAAGAAAATAGCCTAGGTGAGAGCCCACAGGAGTCTGAACTGGCAGGGAGCAAAGAATGAGTATTGTTTTGGAACTGAGTTTAAGGCCCCTGTGACATGTCCAGGGAAAACTGGTGATGAAAATACCAGGTTGGGCAGATAGGTCTGGCTGGAGGGTTATTTGGGAATCCCCAACCCAGGGGTGAGATGAAAGTGGGTGTGGCTGGGCTCAATGTCTCACGCCTATAATCCCAGGACTTTGGGAGGTCTAAGTGGGAGGATGGCTTGAGCCCAAAAGTTCAAGACCAGCTGAGCAACATACTGAGACCCTATCTCTATAAAAAAAAAAAAAAAGCAAAAATTAGCCGGGTGTAGTGGCATGTGCCTGTAGTCCCAGCTACTCAGGAGGCTGAGGTGGGAAGATTGCTTGAACCCAGAGGCTTGAATCCAAGATCGTGCCACTGTACTATACAGCCTGGGTGACAAAGTGAAACCCTTAAGAAAAAAAAAAGGGTTGTCATGACCCAGGACTGGTGTAAGGAGTGAGAAAAGAAAAGAACACTGACATGAAATGAGCAGGTGGTAGAGAAAGATTCATAACCAAACACTGGAAAGAAGCAATCAGAGTCACAGTAGGGGACCCAGAAGAAAAGAGCATCGTGAAGATCAAGGATAAGAGAGCTGCAATCACTGATTAATTAGGACAAGTGCTATGGAGAAAAACATAAAATAAGCACAGAAATGGGTCTTTTGGGTTTAGCTTTTAGGAATCACTGGTGATGGAGACAGAGCGATCTGAAATCTGTACCTGACACAGTAGCCACATGGCAGAGGATTGAGAAATGAATGGAATGTGAGAAACTGAGAGTGTATTGACCATCTTCAAAGAGACTGGGAGACGTGAAAAAGAAAGATGGAGGAGAGCAAGAAGAACTCACAGGCTCTCTCATTATTTTCCATTATGAAAGTATACCTACTGAAAAGAATAGAGGATGATTTAACAAGTAACAAGGCACTCATCCCCTAATTATCTTAAATTTTTCCATATTGACAAGAGCAGAGGTTGGCAAACTTTCTCCTAAAAGGCTAGAGAGTAAACATTTTAGATTTTGCGGGCCAAGAGGCAAATACCAGCTATTATGAAAGCACTTATTTATATAAACATTAAAGGTAAAACCATTTACAAATGTAAAAATCAATCTTAGCTTGGAAATAAAGGAAGCTGGCTGGGTTTGGCCCATGGGTCTTAGTTTGCTGAGCCCTGGACTACCATCTTTTTGCTGACAGAAACAATATTCTGGATATAATTGAAGCCCTCATTATACCCCTCCCTGATCTCATTTCTCTTCCTCACTCGTCAAAGGTAATTATTGTCCTAAAGTTACTGTGTATCATTCCCACTTTTCAAACATGTCTATGTCCCTAAGCAATATATAGCATAATTTTGGTTGTTTAAACATGTTTAAATAAGTATAATTATTCTATGCATAGTAATCCTTTTTTTCTTTTTTTTTCCCACCCCGCTTCTGCATAATAATTTTATTTACTTCTTTATTTGTTTTGAGACAGAATCTCACTCTGTTGCCCAGTCTGGAGTGAAGTGGCACAATCTAAGCTCACTGCAACCATTGCCTTCCAGGTTCAAGCAGTTCTCCTGCCTTAGCCTCCCGAGTAGCTGGGACTACAGGCATGCGCCACCATGCCCAGCTAATTTTTGTATTTTTAGTAGAGACGGAATTTCACCACATTGGTCAAGCTAGTCTCGAACTCCTGACCTCAAGTGATCCGCCTGCCTCTGCTTCCCAAAGTGCTGGGATTACAGTCCTGAGCCACCATGCCTGGTGGCATAATAATCTTTAACTGACTTTTTCATCAACATGACTTTTGATACATTTGGCTTGATACATTTGATACGTGTATCAACATGACTTTTGAGACTGATTCACCTTGATACATTTGGCTGGAATTCATTAATTTTACTTGTTATGTTGTACTCATTCTGTGACTATACTAAATTTTATTTTTCCTTTTGTTGATAGACATTTAGGTTGCTTTCATTTTGTTTTGTTTTGTTTTTCATTTTTACAAACAATGCTATCATCAACAACCTCAGCCATATCTTTTGACTGCACATTTGTGAGTGAGCTAGGAGTCAATTCTTGGGATTGTGGAGCATGAACATCTTCTGCTTGTGTAATATTTCCAAATTATTCTCCAGAATGGTTGTATAGAAAAATTTCATTTTTCATGTAATCTGATAAATGCGGTAACCTGAAAATTCTCCCAATGTGCAACACCTAGAAATGTTGAATACAACATAAAAGGCAATCTTTTAAATGCATAAAGAAATCTCAAGAAAGCAAGAAAATGCCTAAGGCTTAGGAGAGATATATATTTTTAAATGCTTAGAGGAAGTTGAAATTCGGAGTTATATCTACCAATGCGGATTTCCTCAACAAAGGTGTGGGCCCAGGGAGATAACAGGCTATATAATGTTTTCAGGGAGCTCCTGTCCATTCACTGGGTCAACAGTTAAAGCTAAAATTTCAGACCATGGTATAAGAAAAAAAAGTCACTGAAATGACTTTGGCAAAGTTCAGAGTCAGGTCAGCTACCCCAGGCTGATCTTGCCATCATCCTGACACCTGTGGAACCTGGGCCCTCCTCTGATTTTCAATTTGGATTGCTCTATTCCTTTCTTCTTTCTTGAGGGCAATCAGTTCAGTCTCCTTGGTTACCTACTTCTGGCGCCTGGCTTGCTCCACTGCCGGCTCTGGTCTGCCAGCTTACCCCCTCATGGAGGCTTTGTTGCTTCCTCCTGCAGCTCTTGGAAGCTGACCTCTGATGCTTGCCACTTACCATTCAAGGCTGGGGATTAAGCCTGAGGTCCAATCATGGGCTCCCTTAAGCACACCCCTGTCTCAGTTTCTTCCAAATCCTAGTTTGTGATAACAAGGCTGGGGTTATATTCGAAAAGAATTGGGGCTTAGAGCACTTTATAGTAGCTTGGTGACAGGATCAGATAATTTGGGGTTCTGTTAAGTAGGGTGAGCCATCCCCGGTGTACCAGGTTCTGCTCTCAGGGCCCCCACGATTTCCATCAAGAATGGGAGGCAACGCCAGGTGCGGTGGCTCATGCCTGTAATCCCACCACTTTGGGAAGCCGAGGTGAGTGGATCACCTGAAGTCAGGAGTTTAAGACCAGCCTAGCCAACATAGTGAAACCCTGTCTGTACTAAAAATACAAAAATCAGCCAGGTGTGGTGGCATGCGCCTGTAATCCCAGCTACTGGGGAGGGTGAGGCAGGAGAATCGGCTTGAACCCAGGAAGTGGAGGTTGCAGTGAGCTGAGATCACACCACTGTGCTCCAGCCTGGGCAGCAGAGCGAGACTCCATCTCAAAAAAAAAAAAAAAAAAAAAAAAGAATGTGAGGCAACAGATATGACAAGCAGCAAGATTATGTCTACACAAACTTTAGCTAAAAGTTACCAAATAGATAATAAGATGTTTAAAATAATGACATAAAAGAAGGAATAAATAACACAAGGGAAAAAAACCCAAAGCACAATGTGTATAAAAAAAGAACACATAGGCCAGGTGAGGTGGCTCACGCCTGTAATCTTAGCACTTTGGGAGGCCGAGGAGGGTGGATCTCCTGCGGTCGCGAGTTTGAGACCAGCCTGACCAACATGGAGAAACCCCATCTCTACTAAAAATACAAAATTAGCCGGGTGTGCTGGCACATGCCTGTAATCCCAGCTACTCGGGAGGCTGAGGCAGGAGAATCGCTTGAACCCACAAGGCAGAGGTTGCGGTGAGCCAAGATCGTGCCATTGCACTCCAGCCTGGGCAACAAGAGTGAAACTCTGTCTCAAAAAGAAAAAAAAACGAACAACTTTTCTAGAAATGCCAAATAATGATGACTAAAATTAAAAGCCCAATGGATGGCTTGACTATCAAGATAGACAAGGTGATTGCACTAATCTACCCTCGGACCAGTGGTGCAGAGTTCCTGTCTCTCCATGTCTTTGCCAACATTTGAGAGTGGTACAAACTACATACGAATAGGCAAGCTGCAGTTTGCATTGTTTCATTACAGAATTGAACCCATCCCAGTCAATATCTTCCCTCTTATGGTTTCCTGGGATTCCAAATTTCAAACACAGAAGGACTTTAAAGCTCATCCTCTCTGTCTGTTTTTTGGGGGAGTCCCTTAGAGTATTTGGTCGTAATGGCCAGTTCTCAGTAGGGCTCTCCCACAGTGACTGCCTGACATAAGGCTGTTCTTCTCCTCGCTGGTTCCCACACCCTGAAGCCTCTTACCCAGTGACTTCGACATTCTGTTTTTCCTGCTTCTAGTCTTAAATCCCCAGATTCTCTTGTGCTCACTCTGCACCTCTTTCAGCCCCTCCCTTCCTCCTCAGCAGTCTGAGTTTTAACCCAACTCTCATCATTCCTCTTCCTGTCAGCCAGTCTCTGACCCAGTGCAAACAAATGCAGCTCTATACTTGACATGCAGCCACTGCAAAGCCTAGCCAAGAGTTCTGTGCTGCACCTGCAGCTGGAAAGGTTCAACAACCACAGTTTTCTAAACCCAAAACTAAACGAGTAGCCTGGCAGAGCTTGGAAACCCAGAGGTAGTATGGAGTATGGTTAGAGTATGGACTCCTGAGGCAGAATCTTACTTAGATTCACTAATTAGCTGTGTGACCTTGGGCAAGTCACTTAGCCTCTCTGTGCCTCAGTTTTCTCAAATGTAAAAACAGGGATAATAGTGCCCACCTTATAAGGTTGTTCTGAGAATTAAATAAGTTAGTATATGTAGCATTTAGAACAGTGCCTGACCTATAATGAGTTCTATATATGTTAGCTACCATTGTTATTAATACTTGAAATTGGGACTGTCCCAGGAAACAGCAGATGTCAGCCGTGTTCATTAAAATAAGATATGAGATACCACAGTGTCAGAATGTGTAGCCTTACTTACATAGCTAGTATTTTCTACTATTCTTTCTCTCCTTGTCAAGATTCATCCAATACTTATATAATTCTTATTCTTCTGAACCAGCGCAGAAAATCTCCCATTCCTCTCTGTTTGGCCACCAAAACAGTCACAGCATCCTTGTTTCTGCCTCGTGGCCTTTAGCTCTCCCTTCTGCAACAATTCTGCTTTTAGCAACTAACAAATCCCATGCTTTTGGTATTTAGGAAATTGCTTTTGGTTTTCTGATAGTATTAAGCTGACACTGACAGGGCATAAAGAACAGAGATGGGGACACCCCTGCCCCACTTTACTCCATGAGCAGAACTTCTCCTTGAGTTTGAACTTTCTTAGGATCCTACACTGGCCAAGACACCTAGGCCCAAGCTTTCCTTTAATTATGCTCACCCATTCGATTATAGTCCCAGAAAAGCTGCTTTCTTATTTCTCTCCTGGTGACTTCCAAGTGAATTATTTCTCTTGGGGTAGAACTCAATTCTATGTCAGGCTATCTATCTCTAAAAAGAGAAGAGGTCGCTGACTCAGAGGTAACAGTGCTGGTCTCATGCAACTGCAGATATTATCTCATGTTGCCTGCTCGTTGTTAATAAAGGCTTAATTTGAGATGCATCTCAGAGTATACTCACAAACAGTGTCAGGCCGTTCAGTAGGTTGGATTCATCTAACAAACATCCCCAGGTATTTTTTGAAGAATTCAAGGAAATACACCTGTGACACCTAGAAAGTAACTCATATCCTGAAGCCTTAGGCACTATTAGCTAAAAGTAGTGTACATTAATTAATTTTAAAAATCTTTAATTTAAAATCACCTTTTCCATGATGAATCATCTCAAAGTCATAGCTTTTATTCAACAGCTTTTTGCAAGTGGGCATTTTTCAGACATTGGGAATCCCGGCAGGGCCCAATTAGCAAGTTGGATTATTTAGGTAATCCCTGCACTCTACTGAAATGCAACTTTTCATCTTTGACTTCTCTTTACATTCCAACACTACCTGTTTTCAGGAGCTATCAGTTTTTTTTGTAATCAGCCTCATATCCATTCTAGGGATGATTTTCATATTTATCAACAATTATTTTCTCATTTATGCTTTACAGGATTTTGGAAAGTCAAAGGTGAACTACAGAGGATTTTCCCTGGAGTTGTTCACAGCCAGTTGGGAGGCATGGACACAATTATGGTTCAAAGTGATTAGCAGAAGTTTAGGTCTATCGGGGCACAGCAGCAGGTACGAGTAGAGCTCCAGGGAAGGGGCAGAGAAAGGAGACATCAAGGAGGAGATCACATTTAGTTTGATACTTTTAAGGTGATACAAGAATTTGCTAGGTAGGAAAAAGAATGTATTCATTATAGGCAAGAGCCACGGAGTGGGAAGACAACTGGAAGGAGGTGCCACTGGGAAGGAGGTTGCAGTGAGAGTCTAAGGGGCAAAAATGAGGAACAAGTGAAGGGGCATAAATGAGGGGTCCTTAAGGGGGAAGATGTGCACGATCAGATTCAGGTGTCAGAAAGGCAACTTTAACCGAGTCTCTTCAGATTCTCTTTTTGCATCTCCTGAATTGCAGACACTAGGACTCAATCATTTTTTAGAAGCTAAAAAAAAGTTCAGGCAAGATGAATTAGTATTAAGGGAGTGTTTGAGGCACCTGTGGCAGTGTTGCGCAATAGAAGAGGTGGAAGGAGGATGGCTAGGCTTTTCTTCCTTGATGTCCTACTACGAAAGGTTCCAGAGCTCTTGGCAGAGACAGTGATTGGTTCCGGGGCGGCGGTGGGGGGAGGGGGGCAGTGGTGGTGGGGGGTGGAGGAGCTCAAAGAACTCTGGAGTAGAAGCCAGAAGAGCTGACTAGCAGCAAGACCCAGACATCTCCCTTCTTCCACCTCTGTTTCTTCACCTGTGTGCTCAATATGGTTTGAGCTGCATCATCTTCAAGTTCCCTTCCAGCTCCAAAACATTGGGCATAAAACAACACATCAACTTCCAAACCCACTCTGAACACTAAACTCAATTTAACCAGACATCTTTTCAGCTGGAATGATTTGCCTTCCACTGTTTTCTACCTCAGATGCCTGGGGGACCACATGGAGAACACCCAGGGGAAGAGAAATTGATGGAGTGGGGTGGCTGGGTGCTGGCTGCTGACCTCCAGGAAGTTGTCACATCTGTTAGGTTGGGGCTGATGTCCCTCATTCTATCTAAAGAACTGTAGCTTGAGAACTTTCCTTTTGCTTGGTAAATACTGCCCTACACTAGAAGCAGTCGGTGTTCATTGACAGAAACAATGGGCAGCCAGTGTATTTGCCCAAAGGCAAGTCAACAAGAGAGGCAGCTGAAGGTGCTTGTGCTTGTTGTAGCAACTGGCAAGGGTGTAAATCAGTTGTTGCTTTTAGCCCATAATAATGAGATTCAATATTTTGTTTTTTCCAATACCTTTGATCGGTTCCAATCATATTACTTTTTCAAACAAACCTTCATTAGTAACAATCAATGCAAAAAAAAAATCTGTAGAAGTAACAAGGTGCAATAAAGGTAGATGAAAGACCTTACTTGATGTGTTAGAGGGGTACCCTCTAACACATAGCTCTTTGGTAGCTCTTCGGATAATTTCCCGTTTCCTTTTTTTTTTTTTTTAAGTTTATGTCGTTTCTTTAGTATGCTTTCTAGTAGTAAATTTTCACACCCCAGTTTTTCCAGGAGATTTTGGAATCAGCAGACTTCTCAGCCCACACCATAAAAAGCAAATTAATCATGTCTCTGTTTCAGCCAATTGAAGCTTTTTTTTTTTAACATAAACTGCCAAAAAGTTTATGGTTTTCTTAATATGCCCATTAAAGCTGGTAAATTACAGGGACGCACACTTCCTGGAAGACAAAGACTGAAAGAGGGTTAAATGAAGTGAGAGCTGGAGCCAGTTTAGACAGCTGCAGCGAAAGCGAAGTCCCCTCTCCATCCCACCCCCCAAAAAAAGGAGTTCTAATTTTCTCCACTTCTTTCACAGAAAGGATTAGATTTTCTGGGTGTCACCCTCCCCGGCAGAGTTCTGTAGCCTCGGGCACCCTACCAGCTTTTGCGATCCTCCTTCCCAGGAGTAGGAAGTGGAGGCGGCTTACCCCGGCCGACGGGAACGAGCGCGATCACCAGGGCGAAGACTAGGGCTGCGCGGGGAGCCTGCATGTCCGCTCGCCTCGGCAGAGGCGCGCTCAGGATGCTGCGCCGGGCTGCAGCCTCTCTGAAACGTGAACATTTCCTGTTTCCTGCTTGTTTGGGTCGGTGCTGACTTGAAGGAGAGGTGTGTGCCTGTTTTTTAGGAAGTGATGTAATTCTGCAGGAGCCTGTCAGACCAGCAAGGATTGCAAAAGAGAAGTTGCTGTTGAAGCACTGGTTCTATTATCACGCCTCTCCAGCCCTTTGGAGTCCCGGCCTCCAGCTTTTGAAACCGTCCCCGGGGCAACAGAGTCCCTTGCTCAGATGTCATTTGGTATCTGGGACTGGGAGGGGTCCTGGACCACACGCATTCTCACTCTGTGATTTTGCTTATCCCCCAGGTGAGGCTCCAGGGCTGCCTAGAGCCTAGGAAGAAGCTGTCCTGTAGAACTTTCTGCCCTGATGGAAATGTTCCAAATCTGCGCCGTCTGATACAGTATCAGCCACATTGGCCACTGAGCATTTGAAATGAGGCTAGTGCTGATGGAATTTAAATTTTATTGAATTTTTATAAAATTTTAATAACTCCAAGTGGCTAGTGGCTGCTGTGTTGGATAGCTCAGGCCCAGACAGCAGGGACAACTGCATCATCAGAAAACTGCCAGACCACTTCTCTCCACCAGGCCCATTCTCCTTTCTCCACCCTGGAATGCCCTCCTCCCACCAAGGCCCACGCCAGATGGAGGTGGATGCCACACCCACACCTTAAGGTTATGTTCTGCTTCCCCAGAGAGAAATGATCTTTTCAAGGTCCATTTCCAAAGGAGAATATGCTCTGAGGGTGGAGGTAGGGGTGAATCTGCATCTCACCTTCCTTCCTTCTTACTTGACAATCAAGTTCTCAGACAACAAACAAAACAGGACTGAAACGAAATAGAATAATGGTGGAAATCCCATCCGATCGAAACAATACAGAAAGGTTGTGTCTAGTATACAGGGGAGATTAGTGTGTGTTGGGTGTTCTATTGGAGGTCCCTCCCTTGGTTTAGGTTTAGGGCCTAAGCATTCAGAATGCAGTTTCATAATCATGGTGCCAAGAGAGACAGACAGATGGAGAGAGAGGTAGTGTTGAGGCATCAGACACATCTCATCTCTAAACCTTTCCCTGCAGATTACCATCTGAGTCATGACTTCCCGTCGTTTGTCTTCAGTGATCTGGTTGGTGCAAACATATGAGGTGACTGGAATTCCTTAGCCCCTGACATAGCTGTTAATTTTTTCTTTAATGCATTGCTGCTTTTCAATGTCGTTAGTCACTGTTTATCTCAGTTATTATTCACAAGAAATAGGTTGGTGATTCATGTAAGGATCAGTTTGTTAATGGATTTACAGTATGCACTTTAATGTTTTAAACTGGCAATTAAGTCAATTCTTGATAAAATATGCTTTTTGCACCACAGGTGACAATACAGAACAAACAGCAGGAGAAAATAGATGTGCTCAAAACTGGGTGATTGATTTGAAAACAACAGAGAAAGAACTATTAATTAAACACTTGCTGAGCATGTGAATAGATCACGGGCCCCAAGACCTGCTGGTACTGAGTTGGGGTGGCAATTATTCCTGTACAAGCACGTGTTTCTGCAGCTGTGACACACACGTGCAAGAAAGCAGGCCCAGGGCTTGGGAGTTCTCTCCATTTTACCATTTATGCCCTATTAAAATATTATTAAATGTTATTAAAACATTGTTGAATCCCAGGCTGGAGGCAAATGTTTGGCAAGGGCAAGGTTGTCAGCCTTCGTTTCTTTCATCTTAAACTTCAGCTCCCTGTGGAAGCTTTTGCAGTCAGGTATCTGTGGATTGGACCACAGACTGTCTTATTCTGTGGACCTCTCCTGAGCCCCATGACATGGCCAAACAGTTCATTACAGTTTCAACAAGTGCACTATGCATTGCTTCTGAGCAGTGCAACACTAAATCAGAGTGAGGTACAAAATAAACCGGAGCTGCAGAGAAATCCTGCCCAACCATGTAATTTTCTTTTGACCCCTGTGCTCTCTAAGACCCTTAGCATGATTAAGCTGATCTTAGGGGGAAGAAAATTACCATGATTGATCAGAAAATGGTAGCACCTCAATGATCTCTTTGCTGCAGTTAAAATCCCAGGGAGGCTGTGTGGTAGGTAAAGGGCTATTTACCTCCGTTTTAATTTTAGCAACCATTAATTTAGGCAAGTAGCCACCCAGCCTCAGATTAAATCCCGATGCACTGGTGGCAGGAAGTCAGGGCCTCAGTCCCAGATGTGGGGCACAGGGGAACCTCGGAGTGAGTGGCACACAGGCAGGGGTAATGTCACTTTGGAGCCTGCCATTGGCTGTCTGAAAGCAGGAAAGAAGTATCGTGCTTCATCATGTTCAGAAGGGCAGGAAGGGACACTGGGAACCACGTCTAGGGACTCTTTATTACTTTACACAAAGGAGTGTGACTTTTACAATCAACTGTCTGTACTACAGAAGTGACTCTCATCCTATCCTCCCTCCCTTCCCCCCGCCCCCTCCCCACCACCAACTCCATGGGCCATAAAAGAAGAGGGACTCCAAGGGAACAAATCCAGATAAATGATAGGATCTTCCAGTGGGTGCAGACAGCCTTCTCCGCATTCCTCTTCACACTCCGATCCTGCCATTCCCAATACACACAGATGTGCACATGCACTCAGATACACACACAGCTGTCTCTCACACACACATTCATGCACATGGTGGAAATAAATGAAGACTAAATGAGCACAAGCAAATGAAACCAAGCAATGGATATTAATTCAGAGCTTGCCATAGCAAGAGAGTCAGTCACCAACGCTGCATTTTGGCACAGACCCAAAGGCAGGCCAAGGAATGAGAAAACTTTACAGTCGATAAAAGGAAGGCTCAGGGCCGGGTGCAGTGGCTCATACCTGTAATCCCAGCACTTTGGGAGGACAAGGTGGGCGGATCACCTGAGGTCAGGAGTTCAAGACCAGCCTGGCCAATATAGTAAAACCCCATCTCTACAAAAATACAAAAATTAGCCGGGCATGATGTGGGGTACCTGTAATCCCAGCTACTCGGAAGGCTGAGGCAGAAGAATCACTTGTACCTGAGAGGTGGAGGTTGCAGTGAGCCGAGATCCCACCATTGCACTCCAGCCTGGGCGACAGAGCAAGAGTCGTTTCAGAAAAAAAAAAAAGGAAGGCTCAGGTATGGCCTGAAGGGAGGCTGCTGGCATGGGGAACCAGCAGCAAGTTCTAGTGATTGGTGAGGAGGTGCATATTTTGCTGCTGCTAGATCAGAAGAGGAGATAAAAATGAGGGAATCTGTCAGAAGGTGCTCTGACCTCCTACAAGTTTGATTTCTAGCAGGCTGGCTTCCTAGACTTGCTACTGAAGACAGTGAATTGGTTTCTGGGGGTTGGTTGCTGCAAGCTGGGAGTCAGTGTTCTGTTTTTGCATATATTATTTGGCCACTGTCCATTTGTACATCCAGTCTCCCAACACACACCCACAGGCACACTCACATACTCAGAAATGTGCACACGTGCTCACACACACACTTTCACATCGACACTCACATACAAATGTTCTGGAGCTTCTTTCTCTGTCTAAATGCCTGCTAGTGACAGTGGATGGTTCCTGGGTGTTTGGTTGACTGTGGGCTGGCCCTCAGACAAGATAATAGTAACATCAGGTGGGGCCTGTGTATCACTCTGAAGCCAGCTAGGAAGGTGCAGGGAGGAGGCAGATTGAAGTCACAGGTTCTGAAGGAATGCCCAGAGAGGTGGCCGGGCGGGGCAGAGGCTGGGGCAGAAGGATTAGGCTGACATTTAGGGTGTGCTGAGAAGCCACAGCCAGGAGAGGGGCTGACAGCGATTTCACTGCGCGTGAAGTGGGGGCAGCTGGAGCCTGCACAGCCGGGTTCATCTTGACCAGCCTATCTCCACCCTTGGGGGTCTCTGTCTCTGCATCCTGGCTGCCAATACTCTTCAGAGAAACTGTTGCAAGGTTTGGATAATCCTAGGGGCTTCCATGACAGGGTCTTCCAGGGCCTAGGTAGATGGCCTGGTCACCACAACATGAAACTGTAAAGGATCGTGATTAGGAGCTAAAGTGGCAGTTGACACGTGGGACACAGTGCAGAGCTCTGGGCTAGAGGGTGCTGGGGCGTATCTAAGAGACAGAGCAGCTCACTGGTGAACATCCACTGTCCTCCTCTAATTGCCCTCTGAGAGCGATGGCATTCTCTGTCTTGCTCTCCAGTCTATCCTCAGCATTTAGGACAGAGAACAGAGAAGTGAGTAAATGGGGGGAAAATCCCTTTACAGCAGTATTTTTTTAAGTGCACTGGAGGGGGCCACCTATGTTAGAATTATTCAGGGGAGCTTGTTAAAATGCAGAGTGCTGGACCCTATGCCAGAACTATTGAGTCAGAATCCCTAGAGCTGAGGTCCATAACTCTGTATTTGTAACGTTTGAGGGGATTTTTATGCATGATAGATAAAACTCGAGAATCATGTGTTAGTTAGTTCCTGGAAATTATTGCTAGTTCCTAGAAAGGTCCCTTTTCTCCAAAGGTAAGAAATAAAAAGCACATTGTATTTTCCTGTTTTGCCTTGACTGCCAGGAAGCCTGGAACTAAAAGTTGAAGCTTGGTTGTGTAACTTTTATTAGCCCGGGTGTCTTTACCATTTCTAGGAATATTTCTTTTCCTGGCTAACTGTAACTCATCTGTCTAGCCCTAATGTAGAAGACGTCTCCACCAGGGAGCTATCTTAGAAGCCCTCCTCCTCCCCCTAACCCAAGCTGAACAAAATGCTCATCCTTTACTGCCACCCACATAACACCCATCAGAATACAACCAGAAGACCTGGCTGTGTCTCTGTCTCCCCGCCTTGATTACCCTCGTCTCACTCATCTGTGGTCTCCTGCATCTGTTAAAAGGAACTAGACTTCTCTTCTATTGCTGTTTTGTTTTTGATCAAATCATATCTTAAGGCCTTTTCCCCCCAAGTCTCTCCAAATATTTTGCAAGTAGGACATACCTCATTAATAAATATATAGTATTTATACCAAAGTCCACTCCAGAATGATACATGCAGATTGATGGCCTCAATGCTTCTTCTTTTGCTTTTCTGTTGAATTTGACTTTCCTGATTCACAGTTGATAGTGTCCTTGCCAACTAAATCTTCAACACCAATGGAACTAGAAAAAACAAAGGAACAAAGATTTGGAAGATGTAGCAAATTATAAAAGAAAGCCTGGGCAATACAGTGAGATCCCGTCTCTACAAAAAATAAAAAAATTAGCCATGCATGGTGACACCTACCTGTAGTCCCAGCTACTCAGGAGGCTGAGGCAGGAGGATCACTGGAGCCTGGGAGTTCAAGGCTGCTGTGAGCTATGATTGCATCATTGCACTCCAGCCTTGGCAACTGAGGGAGCCCCTATCTCAAAAAATAATAAAATAAAATAAAATAAAATAATTAGGAAAGTTGCTAGGGTATATCCAGTGCCAGGGTATATATGCGGGTAGTGCCAGAAATAAGCAAAATTTGACAGGATATTGTATCAGGTGAGAGAAGGTAACAGGTGACTAGTTTTCAATTTAAATAACTTATTTTTCATATTACAGAGACAATACATGTTTGTTGTGGAAAAACTAAAAATACATAAAAAGCAGAATCAAAATTATTCTGTTTTTAAGTTCTTCCAGATCTTTTTCTATACATATTAACTAGCAGTGTTATTCCACTTTGTTTCCTGTACTAGCAGTTGGTATGACAATCCTGCTAACTGGCCAGAGGTATAGAATTCCCAGGTAACAAATTCAGATATGGGAAAATGGTAACTTGCTCTAGTTTTCTATTACAGCATCAACTTTGAATTCCAATTCTTCTGCTAGTGGTAAACCAAATGCAGTCACTTACTAATACGATCAGTTTAGTGATTTCCCAGTTATTTGGGATTAACTTCAGTTATTTCTGGGTCCCTCCCTTGCTCCACCCTTTACCCCCACTTCCGTTTTTTTCTAGAATTGCCTCCAGAATGCCAAAGAGTTGATAGGGAAAGTTGTCTCTAAAATACAACATTGGTTCTTCAGTCCTTAGAGGACCAAGAGCTAAGAATTAACTCCTTATGTTTATATTTTAGAATGGCCTCCTTTTTGTAGATCAAATGGTCTAATTTCCTAGTTTGGATGGGTTCAGGTAGGTGTATAAACAGAGAGTGTCCAGGACTCCCAAATGCATATTATGTTTATAGAATTTCATTTACTATCCTGCCACTTATATTCATGATAATTTCAGTAACAATGCAACGCACTCTCTCCAGGGAAGGATGGATGTGATGAGACATGGTGGGTCCGCTGGATTGACCACCAGAAGCCCAAGGTCCCAGTCTTAGTTCTTTCACTAATTAGATTCTCTTGCCTCCATTTGCCTTATATGTAAAACAGTAGGGCTGAGTAGATGATCTCTAAGACGCGGCACTCACATTCCATGAGTCTATCAGATTCCTGGTGGGGAGGCGCATACAAAGATTTTCAGAGGCAAAGGTAGACCTAAGCTTCTAAAGACATGGACCTGCTACAAACAACCCAGCCAGGTCCTCAAGCCTTTCCATCATCACTGAGATCCAGAAACGAAGGCCTGTATTTACAGCAACATCACAGTCCTGCCAGGATAAGAATAGAGGGTGGTGCCTTCCAGAACTGCCAAACAGCTGGGCATCACTGAATTGAAATAGACAGCCATAAACAGGGTGGGCTGGAGAAGCATGACAGTTGTGAAATCAGGGCAGGAGGAAGGAAATAAACAGGCAAATACACCGGAAAGAAACATGATGTGGTTGCTTCGCTATCTGTGAAGCAGCAAATGCAAAGCTTATCTGAGGCCAGGAACAAAAGTCTTCATGTCTACAGTGATGATCATCTCAGCTACGAACACATAACAATAAGCACTGGTGTTGGTAACCATGCTTTAGCACCCAAAGGTCCACAACAACTTTGCTATGCAGCAAGAGGTCACTTGCTTACATATCTCATTATTACATTCTCTCTTCGTGAAAAATGGCAATCCGTTGGAGTAGACTGGATCATTGTTCCCAGTTCTTCATGCCTTTTCTGAATTACAGTTGTTCATCTATGTCCTTGCAACTTGGTAGTTCCTTCCACTAGAGCTGGCAAAGTTTATGTCCCTGCCTTTCTGATGCTGGGCCAGGCCATGTATGACTTGCTCTGATCAAAGATATATGGATGGGAGAGACAGTGTGCTGGGTGTGGTCAAAGGTCTCTAAGAGCCATCACAGACTTTGACTTGCCTTCTTGTCTTTCTGTGATCTTGCATTTCTATGATCTTCGAAGATGAGCCCCATAATGTGAAGCAGAACACAAAATCAGAAACCCAGACTCCAGCCTAGTATAGCCTGTGTCAACCAAACCTCAGCTGCAGACCCATGAGCATGAAACTAAATGGTTATGATTATGAGCTTTGGAGGGATATAAGATTGTTCCGTAGCATTAGTGCAGCAATAGCAAATTGATTTATCTCTTAGGATTCTTCATTCAGGAGTTGCAAACCTGAGTGAAGAAAGTCAGATAAGAAAATAAGAACTGCTTTTGGTAAGCAGAGAAAAACTTTGAGAAATTGGCTGTCAGGTTATACTGTAAAGCCTTTGGAAGATAGGACTGTTCACACTTAACTTGTCATGGTCATCTTTTTCCCTTCTCCTGCAGGAACCACTGCTCAGTCTAGAGCCAGCAATTATATTCAGCTGGGTCATGCTATGTTTTCACCCATGGCACTCCTGGATTCCTGAGTCACTGGGCAGTTGTGTTAGAACCCGTGTTCATAGAAGTGTTTATTGGACTGAAAGGATATTAATAGCACTTGCAGCATTTAAGCTGTACTCGTGATCTTTATCACATTATATTCAGATGATATAATTTAGATGATCTCTTTCTGCACTAATTGATTATACGCTTCTGGGAATGCTTCTGGGAAGCAGGATCCATACCTGAGTTAACTTTATGACTTCCTTTTACTCAAAGCTCTGCCCTCCAGGAGAGCCTAGAGCCAAGTAATACATGTTAAATGAATACAAGAATTAAAGAATCTTAAAATGGCCCTTATTCAAATAAGATAAAAAAAATCTCTTCTTGCATATGGGCACCTATGTTTGTAGATGGTCACAAGTTACTGAATCAGGGACAAATAAAATAATTCTTACTGTCTCCCTGCCAGGAGATTAACTCCTGAACAAGGCAAGGGTGGCCTTTCATTGGAATGAGCCCGGTACACACACCCTGCCTACATTCTCCTCCTCTGGTGTTGAGTTGTTTTTCTCCATTGCACAAACCTGTCTGTCCTTTCTCCTCAGGGTCCTTTGCAAAACACATTGCCACATTGCCTCTTAAAAAAAAAAAAAAAAAATCAGACCCAACAGGATGGAAGTTTGAATGCCAGGCTTTTGTCTGTGAATACCTAAAGGTGTTCGCTTGGTGATGTCTGGAGGTTGTTCAGGCTGTCATCAATTACAGTGCATGCCAGGCTCCTGTGGGGCTTTGGCAGGAGAGGAAGCTTATTTTAGATGCTTGCAGAGCACTCATAAAACCTCCTTCTTTGATCATCTTTAGGGATTGAGGATTTTTCTGGCTGAGGACAAAATAAGAGAAAAAGCATTGTCTTCACATAAAAACATTAGCGTGTTGAAAAAACAAGGAGACAAAATATGCTTGCATATGCAGAGAAAACTGGAAGGATGGGATCCTCCAGGAATTAAGAGTGCACCTCTGGAGAAGGAGATTGAAAGCTGAGGTGAGACAGGGCACGGAGGAGGAGGAGGGAAAATAAAGGAGGCAGGTTTCCCTTAATACGCTTCTGTACTATTTGAAAAAAGATTAATACTGTGTATTACCTTCTTAATATTAAAAACCAAATAAGAAAAGATGTGTAAGGAGAAAAAAAGAGATGTACAATTATGGAATGACTTTTGGGCCCATAGGTAGTTGGTGATGCCAGTGGAAAAGAAGACAGATGACTCAATTAAAAAAACTTAGATTTTTAAGAGACACTATGTATCAAAGTCAGAAATTATAAGTCAAAAGTAGGATTGCCTAGTAAACAAAAACCAAAGGGATGAGAAAGAAAAGAGAAAACATCTTTAACTCAGGAAGTGAAGTTTTTTTTTGTTGTGTTTTGTTTTGAGATGGAGTCTCGCTCTGTCGCCCAGGCTGCAGTGCGATGGCGCGATCTTGGCTCACTGCAACCTCTGCTTCCCAGGTTCAAGCAATTCTCCTGTCTTAGGCTCCTGAGTAGCTGGAATTACAGGCTCCCATCACCACGCCCGACTAATTGTGTGTGTGTGTGTATTTTTAGTAGAGACAGGGTTTTACCATGTTGGCCAGGCTGGTCTTGAACTCCTGACCTCAGGTGATCCACCCCCCTCAGCCTCCCAAAGTGTTTGGATTACAGGTGTGAGCCACTGCACCCGGCCATGTAGTTTTGTTGCAGAAGATTCTGTGGACAGAATCCAGAGAAGCTACTGAGTCCATACATAGATAACTGGAAGAATATCTTTATGAAATATCGGTGTGGGATAGGGGAAGGCATCCCAACATGGAATTTTTTTAAAGCCTTCTTTGATGACCAGAAAAGACTGTGGGTGAGGCTGGAGGCACAGTTAGAGGGGAAAGATGGAAGGGTGACCAGAATGCAACTCTAAAAGCTCATTCCAAACCCCAGGGGTTCTCGACTGGGGTATTTGTTAATGTCTGGAGACATTTTCAGTTGTCACAACTTGGTGGTGCTACTGGCATCTAGTGGGTAGACATCCTGTAACACAGAGGCCAGCCCCCAACCACAAAGAATTCTTTCACCCCAAATGTCAGAAGTATGGAGCGTGAGAAACCCTGTACTAAAAAGTGAATAATGAGATTGCTGAGCAGTTAATGCCTCACATTGTGTGTGCTTTACAGTTTACTAGGTGTTTCCACATCCATTTGCTCCTCATCACAAACCTAGTGGGTTGGCAGGGCAGACGTCTCTATTTCCCTGTGGCTGCTGAGGAAGTAGAAGTTCAGAGACTGATCCAAGGGCACACAGCCTGGAGTCCAGGTGTTTGGCCCTGTCTCCACACTCTGCTGACTCTCCTGTCCCATGTGGCATACCAAAGTCATCTTTGAACTAGATGCTTGGGTGAATATGTGCCATGCCCCAGAAGGTGACAGGGAGAGGGGCTGCCAATGAAGCAAAAGTAGAAAACTCACAGTGCCAGGGGTGACATTACTGAAAGGCACTGATGGAAAATTGCTCAAGTGCCAGTGAAACAGCTACAATGGTTTCCCTTTGGTGGTGGCTCTTGGTCACATTTTGTCATACACCCACAGGAGTTTTTGATACACAGAGACCTGAAAGCGCTTGGCTTGTTCAAGGAAGGAAAATTACATGCAGTTAGAAAGTGGAGGTGATGAAAGAGATGTGGCGGACAGTGAGGTTGGAAAGCAGAGACAAGATCCTGGAGATCAAGTGAAAAATAGAACTAGATTAGGTGTCGTCCAAAAAAACCACCTAATTGGCCAAACTGTAGAAAGGAGAGCTTTACTGGAGATAACTGGTTTACAAGCTGAGAAGATAAAGTGTGGATTGAAGGTGCTATCTCTTTGAAGAGGGGAAGGACAGGTTGGGTTTTATGCCTTGCACAGCCTGTATCACACATATTCAGCAGGTTTGGGGGCAAAAGTTGTATTTATAAGGGGAGCAAAGTGCATGCACAATGGGTAAACATATGTAATATATATCCTGTGTTCACTTTGGGGTGGGGTTTTAGCATTAAAATGAGGTGGAATTTGGCTGTTTACATCAAAAAGTGAACTATAGGACACAAAAACTGTTTGTATGCAGCCTTTATAAGCTGCCTGAAACTGGCTTAAGGTCTGCAATTGCTTATCAGAAAACAATGTTTGTAAGGCCAGTCCTCTGTCCAGTCAGAATCATAGTGGCCTGGGTTGTAAATCAGAGTTAGGAGGGGTATTGTTAGTGTGTTTAATAAGTGTGTGTGTGTGTGTGTTTGTAGCTATAGAAATTTAGAAATTTCTACACGCCAGCCAGGTCCTGAACCCTCAACCTGTAGGAAACTTTTGTTTCCTTAACCTTGGGGTCAATCATAACTGGTGAAGGAGCATCTATTTTGGTATTGCAGATCACAGTCAGCAACCACGAGCCCTGGACATTTTGAAGGGCAGTAGTGACATGAGTTGACCAGTGTTTTACAAAGTCTCCACTCCATGAAGGACATTTTCTTTGAAATCACATTTATTCCTCTTGCCCATATTATAAAAGTGATTGCTTTTAAAAGCATTGCATTTGATGTCGGTGGGTTTTCACTGAGGGCTGAGTACTCTGCTACAATTTGGATGACAGAACTTACAGAGAAATTGGAAGCAGATGAAAATAGCATCCTGCACAGGCTGTCCTTTTGGGTGCCTATTTAAATACATAGTAAGTGAAGTCATAGCACAAACACTCTTACGAGCAGCCATCACCTGACACTAACCCAAATAGGTTTATTACTACAGTGCTACATTCAAATGAACCAAAATAGCCTACAGTGTGTACACAGGGTATCTAGTGTCATTTACATTTGCTGTCTCTGAAACGGAGTTCATCACCCTAAAAAGTGTAAGAAAGGAAAGCACTTAATTGCTCATGGTATCATGCTGTGCACCAAACCCAATAGTGACTGTCTTTACCTTTTAATTACTTACAACTCATATTTTAATAAACATTTTAATATTTTTTTGGGTACTACATGCTCACTGTAGATAAACTGGAAAAATGCAGATAAGTAAAAGGCAGAAAATAAAAGAGTCACCCACTATTCACCACAATACATTTCTTTCCAGAGTTATTATCTAAATTGCCCTTCTAAACACATTAATCATGGTGCCTTTTATTCCTAACTTCCTCTTACAGTTTCAGAGAAGATGCATCAGGATACTTTATTGTTCTAAAGTAAACACTGCTTAGATCAAAGGTGGCACTTGACCCAAAGCCGTCCAGTAATCCACAAGGTAGCGGGCCTGAGGTCTTCTGCCCTAGAGGAGTGATAATGAGCAAATCTAACTTGTCCTTCTGAAATCTGGACTGAAGGATTTGTGGCCCATTGGCCAATTGGCAGTGAAAAGGGTGAAACTCACAAACATGGAGCTAGAAGGACAGGTCAACGAGAGAGAACACCTGGGTCAGATGAGAGGGCGACACAGAGAGAATCAGCGGTAGGGCTGAGAGTGTGCTAGGTCCATCCACAGATAGCCTTATAATAAAGCCCCTCTTTCCTTTCCCCTTAAGGCAGTTAGACACTGTTTTTGTTTTGTATAATCAAAAGTGCTACATGGGCCACGCACGGTGGCTCACACCTGTAATCCCAGCATTTTGGGAGGCTGAGGTCGAAAGATCGCTTGAGCCCAGGAGTTCAAGACCAGCCTGAATGTGGTGAAACCCTGCTCTACAAAAAAAATACAAAAATTAGCCAGGCTTGGAGGCACACACCTGTGGTCCCAGCTACTGCGGAGGCTGAGGTGGGAGGATCTCTTGAGCCTGAGAGGCAGAGGTTGCACTGAGCCAAGATAGCATCACTGCATTCCAGTCTGGGCAACAGACAGACCCTGTCTCAAAAAATAAAAAAAAGTAAAAAAAAGTGCTATATGCTCAATTTTATTTTAGTGTTCTCAGTCATTAGCAGGAAATGGACATGAAGTAAATCTTAATGTTTATGCAAATGAAATAATTCACCTGTTCTCTCAAACAAAATTGTACTGTGTTCAAGATCTTGGGAAACTCCAGGTAAAATGTCATGATTCCCAACCTCAAGGAACTTATTATGAGATATAACTATAAATATCTACAGACAAATAAAAATATAGTTATTTTAAGAAGGGTAAAATGACATACTTCATTGAGGATGCTTTTGGCTTCAAGCAACAGAAAACCTCACTTAAAATGCTTAAAAAACAGAATCTCACATTAAAAAAAGTCCTAGTCAGGCATGGTGGCACACCTGTAGTCCCAGCTACTAGTGAGTCTGAGGCAGGAGGATTGCTTGAGCCCAGTAGTTCAGGTCCAGCCTGGGCAACATAACGAGACTCCATCTCTTTTTTTTAAAAAAAAAAAAAGTCTGCAGATAAAGCAGTTCCAGGGCTTACTGGTCCAATGAATGCCTAAACACCATCATCAAGGACATGGGTTCCTTCTGTCTTTCTGCTCTGCCATCTTCAAAATTTTATTGACTTTTGGTCCTAAGGTTTGTTTCCTCATAGATGCCAGGTGACTATTTCTCTTCCAAGGATCAAACCCTTACACAACAGTGTCTGAAGTTTGGAAAAGATGATGTTTCTGAGTTGTAAGAAAAACTCTCAGCGCCCACTAGCCGGCTTCCCTTCACACTCCATCACCATTGTCACTGGCAACGGAAATGGAATTACCTAATTGGTTTAGCCTAATCAAGAATCACCCCTGAGACTGGAGAGGGGCGCGTGAAACACATTGTTACCCAATACCTCAACAAAATAGGGGTTTGGTTAACAGAAAGAGGGGGGCAGCGCAAAATGATTCTTGAGTGGGCAACTAAGGGTGTCTGTCATATATGGTTTAAAAGGGCAAATTTAAAAACTACTGATGGGGGTTGGGGAGATGTTGGTCAAAGGATACAAAATTTCAGTTAGATAGACAATAAGTTCAAGAGAGCTATCATGAACTTATTTTAGAACAGGGTGAGAATAGTTAATAACAATGTATTGAATTCTCAAAAACTACTTTAAAAAGTGGGGGAAATGACTAGTAAAACAAAAATGGAGTAAAAATTAGAGTTAAAATTAGTATAAGAATCTAGATTAAAATACAGATTAAGAAAAAATTTAAATATCACATAGTTTAATGAAAAGAAGAAAAAAAAGCTGAGGAAAATTGAGATCTAACTGAAATATCAAATCCAGAAAACTAAGGTATCAAAAAGATGAAACGATAAAATAAATTAAGCCCAGCTGTTTTCAAAGGATGGTTCTTTGGCCAGAAGCACCAGCATAAACTGGGAACTTGCTAGAAATGCAAATACTGGGCTCTACCCCAGGGCTACTGAATCAGAAACCTTGCGGGTGGGGCCCAGCAATCTGTTTTAACAAGTCCTCCAGAACCAACAGGATCCCCAGGAGTTGATGTAGCTAACCCTTGTGAATCCAAAGAAAAATAGACACTTTAAAACATTAAAAATTGTAAAATGAGGCCAGCGCGGTGGCTCATACCTGTAATCCCAGCACTTTGAGAGGCCCAGGCGGACAGATCACCTGAGGTCAGGAGTTCGAGACCAGCCTGGCCAACATGGTGAACCCCTGTCTCTATTAAAAATACAACAATTAGCCAGGTTGGTGGTACATGCCTGTAATCCCAGCTACTTGGCAGGCTGAGGCAGGAGAATCGCTCGAACCCAGGAGGCGGAGGTTGCCGTGAGCCGAGATTGTGCCACTGCACTCCAGCCTGAGCAATAGAGCGAGACTCCGTGTCAAAAAAAAAAAAATTGTAAAATGAAAAAAAATCAGTAGGCAAAAGGGCCAAATAAAAATCAGCATCTAGACCGATTCCAGGGTTAACATCTTTTTGCTGGGCAAACACGGTTCTCTGAGCCATTTTACCCCTTCCCACTCCCCTGCCCCACGTCCTGACTGACCACCTAGTTGGTTGCCCTACCAAAGTTAAAATGAGCGGTTCTCATTCTGGCTACACTTTAGAATCACCTGGAGAATATTTAAATAATGTGGATAAACCAGCCCCTTCCTCACACCAAGCAAGTCAAAACCTTGAGGGTGAGGACCTGGCCTCTGTATTTTTAGGAAATCTCTTAAGTGCTCCTATTGTACAGCCATGGTTTTGAACCATTGGCTTAGAGCTTCTAGGTTGAGAGGTGAGGGTTGAAGAGGCCTCTTGGCTCTTGATAGCTTCCTTGACCTCACACTTGCCGCCCGTGTTCCTCAACAGCCTGGCTATAAGCTTTGGAGAAAACATAAAACAAGTATGCACACAGCTCACATCTTTTCTCCAGCAGGTCTACGTATACCTGCCCTGCATACCAACATCTGACCCTCAAATTACTCCATCTGGATCCCAGATTGTGGGCTCTCAGTATGGAAAAGCATAGGCCAATGTTGAAATTCTTGACTGACGTCTCTCGTGCTTTCTAAACACTGATGGGGCTGGGCATGGTGGCTTATGATTATAATCCCAACACTTTGGGAGACTGAGTAGGGGGATCGCTTGAGCACAGGAGGTTGAGACTGCAGTGAGCCATGATCTCGCCACTGCACTCCAGCCTGGGTAACAGTGAGACTCTGTCTCTTAAAAATAAATAAATAAATAAATAAACACTGATGGGAACATAATGTCCTCATTTCCAGCCTGGGCCAGTCCACCTCATAGGGAGCAACCCTAATTTTACATATGTATAAAATATTATACAGATGGTCCCCAACTTATAATGGTTCAACATATGATTTTTTTGACTTTACACTTGGTTTATTATTAGATGGATTTTCGGCTTATGATATTTTCAACTTATGATGGGCTTATTGGGACATACACCCATCATAAGTCAAGGAGCATCTCTATATACTATGTAATTATAATATTATACGTAAATTCTTTTACACATAATTATATGTTATATGTAATTATTAGATATGTGTGTGTATATACACATATATACACATATGAAAAATGAAAATAATATATATTTTAGTGGTCTAGGAGGAGGCCTGAGCATTTTAGAAGGTTCTCAGGTGATTTTCCTGGGCAGCCAGCATTGAGAACCACTGATTTAGAGTGAAACATTCATAAACTCAGATCTCTGGATAAGAAAATATAACATATTTAAAATAGAAGAGAGAAATACAGGTAACAAAAGTTCCCAAATAATGTCAGTGGGAAGAAAGCCTGGACTTTGCTTACTCTCTCTTCACGCTCTCAAGAGGTGTGTCCACAAAGCACTCTCAATAGCTCCCGTAGCAACATTGATTCTTCCACTGGACCTTCATCTTTTCATGGTGGCCCAAAGGCGTTGCTCTCCCTCTCTCCCTGGTAGGGAGCTTGGTTCCATTGCTCCTTCATATTTGCCTTCTGACTCCCGCTAAGCCTCACCTGAACCAGCAGACACAAATATTGTTCCTGAGGTGTCTTCCTACCTCAAGGCTCAATTGAGCTGAACTTCCCTAGAAATGACAAAGCAAGATACAAGAGAGATGAGCCCTAACAGACCAGTGAGCAGCCATGGCGGTTTAACAGACAAAAAGAGGATGGAGGGGGCTGGGAGAGAGGGCGACCACCTGTCCTGGTTTGCCTAGTTCCAAGGGCTAAAACTGAGACAGTCCTGAACAGTCCTATGACTAAGCACAGCTTTGTGTCTTGCAGGAGACGACACTTTCATGTGGGTCTATGAGACCTCATTGAACACAAGCATTTTATATTTTCTTTGTTTTGTGAGCATGCTGAGAGTTAATTTTCCAATTTTATTTTTTCTTTTTTTAATTAAACAATAGATGTGTCAACCATCGAAAAACTTAAATATTCAGAGAAGCAAGAAGAAAACAAATGAAATCACTTGTAATCTCACTTTCCAAGGAAAATTACTTTTAAGATACTGGTGTTTCTCCTTCCAATCTTTTTATGCGCATTTATTCTAAATATCTGTGCAAATATAAATATATTAAATTTACTTTCTATTCAGGAAATCAAAGAAGTTGGGAGAATAGAAAAGATCATTAGACACAAACAAAAGATGGTACACAAAGGGAAATGAAAATAAAACATGAATGACAAGAGAAGTGAGGGTAAAACTGATCCACACCAGTGCTTCTCCAGGAGCCATAGCCTTGATGGCCTTGATGTGAGGCATCAGGGCAGTGCTTTGTCCGTGGAGTGTGCTAGAACCATGAAGTCATCCTCTCTGATGGTGGTCACCCTCTCTGATGGTTCTATTACTTTTAATTGCAAAAACAGCAATTACTTTTGCACCAGCCTAATAAGTATATGCTGGGCTCCAGAACTGAAGAGGACTGAACGTCATAGGAGGCTGTGGCTAAAGAAACTGGAAAGGGTTCAGAGAAGAGAAACCAAGATGACTAATAAAGGGGAGCACAATGAAGCCTTTGAGCAGAGGTGAAAGAAAGCACAACTGTGCGGCCGGAAAGAAAGGAGGGCTGAGACAACGTAATACCATTCATGTAGATGAGGGGTGTGCACCTCTAAGGGGTGACTTGCTGTTCTCTATTTTCACTGAGGACTGAAAAAGGAGAACAAATAATAAACATCACTCTGTATGTCTAAGGGTTTTTTACTTTGCCAGAATTTTTTTTTTCCCAGTGACTGATATCATCCTTACATTTTGAGATACTGACTGTCCTTGCACAGGGATTTAGGTTTACACAGGAGAAACTACCATGGTGGCTGTTAAAGCATCCAATGAGATTTTCCAAGGAGGGCACAGACTCTTCTTTCAATGATCAAAATAGAACCGTCCTTCATCACATAGGGATGCTTTCTACATTGCCCTGCCTAAGAACCAAGAATAATAAGTATACCTTCCATTTCTAGAATACATTAATTGAATGTCTTTCTCCTTTCTAAACTCATTGGGCCTGTGAAACAATCATTTGAGGTCACGAGGAAGATATTATCTTCCCATTGTCCAGGTGAGAAAATGAAGGTTTAGAGGAAGGAAGTGACCTGCCCAAGGCCCCACAGTGAATGGTAAGCTAGAGTATATTCCAGACCTAGGGATTCTGGGTTTCCAGGACTCTTGCCACACTAGTCAATCTCTGAGATCAGAATCACCTGCAGGGCTTGTTGAAACACGGATTGCTGGATCCAGCCCCCGAGTTTCTGATTCTGTAGGTCTTGGGTGGGGCCTGAGAATTTGCATTTCCAACAAGCTCCAGGTAATGCTGCTGCTGTCTGGGAACCACACTCTGAGAATGACTGTGTTATACCACACCTGCCAGCCAACTAGAGCTGTGAAAGGAAAACACTTCAGTAAGACCTCAAACCCAGAGAATTTTCATTCAGACCTCAGACTCAGAGAAGTTTTATTTAACTTGAAAAATCATCTGCATGAAACTCACTAAGTTCTGACCACCTTCCAAGCAACTGGCCCCTGTGTTATCAGAACACATTAGCACATACGTCCACTCACAGTGCAGAGTCCAAGCCTCGCTTCCACACACTTTCCCAGAGCAATACAACCCAAAGAGGTAGAAGTGGAGCAGGGGAACTAAGAAATATTGAGCACTTATTCTATGATAGGCAGTGTTCAGAGTCTTGTATAACTCCTTATTTTATGTTTACAGTCACTCTGATAGAGAAACAATTATTCCCATTTTACAGAGGAAGAAATTGAGGCTCAAAAGGGTTACACAACTTTCCTAGGAAAACAACTAGAATATTCAGCTTCCAAACTATGTATTTTTTTGACATCACAGATTCAACTATTTTAGATCCATTCCCTAACTTGTATTCTATCCACCCTAATTTTTAGCCCCTTAGCACATTTCTCTCCCCCATTCTTCAGGGTTAGTGAGCCTCCCGTCTTCAGCCTATGGGCATTGCACTTAATTTCTTTCTAATTCATAAAGCTCTTTTCTGAACTTTGGTGCCAGAATCATTTAGGACTTATTGGTTGTCTATTTAGTTTGATGCAAAGACCTAACCTAGAGGGAATTAGTTGGGTAAATTGTGGCACATCCATATGCTGTTGTACATGGACATAAAAAATGGTTGTGACATATTTGAATTTTATTTTATTTTATTTTTACTTGTCTTTGTCAGGCAATATATTTGAATTTTAAAAAGCAAGTTACAATCATGCACAGTGTACTACTTTCTGTTAAAAAAAAAAAAACCACATGCATGCAAAAATGCACATTCACACATTGCAACCTACACAGCCTAGAAGAGTATACACCAAAATGTGAGCAATGATGAACTCAGAGTGGTGAAATTATGGGTGACTTTTACATTTTCTTTATTTTGCTTTTCTAAATGTTACGATTTTTCTTTTCTTTTTTTCTGTCTCTTTATTAGAGACAGAGTTTCACCATGTTGCCCAGGCTGGTCTCAAACTCCTGAGCTCAGGCCATCCATCCACCTCAAACTTCCACACTGCTGGGATTACAGGTGTGAGCCACCATGACTGGACAAAATGTTATGATTTTTCTTGATAGATATGTGTAAGAAGCTTCTTCACCTGCCTTAAACTTCTTATCCTTCTCTCTTCACACTGAGTTCTTTACAAGCTCCTGGTGTTTATTCTCCTAATTAAATATTTAGTTCTGTATTCTTCTCTATGCAAGAAAAGAAGAGTTCTTTGGGAGCAGGAAGGAAAAAAACATCCTCCCACCTATGTCCAATTCAAGGAGAAAACAAGCTGGCTACCAAAACTCCCCTGGGGCTCGTGTTTTCTATGCATGGTGAGAACACTATTCAAGGACGTCTCAGAACTGAGCATATATAATAATTATCTCTTTAGGGTTCTTAGGCTCTGCAGGGCATGCATAAGAGTGGAATACACCAACTCATAAATCTAAATGATTTATAACAACAGTATATATACCACAATAAATACTTAAAGAAATCAATGAACAAAACTTACACTTTGCAGTAGTGCTTTAAATACATTCAAAAATTAATAGCTACAGTTCAAAGCCCTCGACAGAGTAGTAAATTCTCTATCCGTGTAAGTCTTCTAGAGACCCTGGTACAGTGAAGGCTCAAAGCTGTGCAGGTTGGAAGGAGGATTCTGCAGTGTTAAGCCAGGGCCCTTTGGAATGAGCCTCAGGTCCAGGCCTTTTCCAGTGGAGATCTTTCTCCAGCAGAACACAAAACCATCAGGTGAATGGCCTGGGTTGGGGTAAATTCATTCGGTCACACCCCATGCCTTGGGCCAAACCATGCACCCAGCTAAAGGGAATGGGTGGCTATTTCTGTATCCCCAAGAATAAAACCAACTGTGACCTCTAATGCTATTGGGGCTAGAAAGGGAAGAAATATGCCTTCTTTCATGTGAATTCATGTAAGGGATGAGGATGGGGAATCATTCACTGAGCAAAGATAATTATTTGCAACTAGAACATCCCTAAGCCTGCAAATAAATCTTCAGAATAGGACCATGAGAGTAAAAGCAATTTCTGGCCCAGGTCTCATGCCCTAAGCACTTCACCTAGACAATCCTCCTGAGAAAAACAAAAAAGTCACTCCTTCCCTAGGCCTGCTGGTTCTGGCCTGGAGGCTGGTTGCTTAAACCAATGATTGTTTTCTAGAGAGCTGTCAGGGAGAGCAAAAGTAATGAAATCATTTCATGTTCTTTATCTGGGAGAGTCAGCCTGTGGCATTCTCAGCACTTCTCTTGAGCTGTATCCATCACTGTCAGACTGTCTTGTGGGAGTGGGGCATGCAGATTAAAAATGACTTCACAGCCCCTCCCTCGCAGGTTAGGGAGCATGACATCTATTGGCAGCTGGGCGTCTGATGGCTGAGAGCCGGACACCACGTTGCTACATTTCCACTGGGTGCTTGCTGAAAATATTTCTCCTGAATAATATCTTGGCCCTAATGTTGAACCAACTCCATCCCAGACTCACATCCTCTCTGAGATGATCTTTTGGTGATCTTCCACTCTCCACTGCAGCTTTTCTTCCTACTGCAAATTCAACACTGTAGCAGGTTTCCCATGGTGTATTGTTATCGGGGGACCTGCCCCGATAATCACGTAGGTTCTTTTCTATTTTCCTAAGCGTCGATTGGCTTGAGAAATAAAAGGACAGAGTACAAAAGAGAGAAATTTTAAAGCTGGGCGTCCGGGGGAGACATCACACATTGGTAGGATCCGTGATGCCCCACAAGCCACAAAAACCAGCAAGTTTTTATTAGGGATTTTCAAAGGCGGAGGGAGTGTGCGAATAGGTGTGGGTGACAGACATCAAGTACTTAAAAGGGTAATAGAATATCACAAGGCAAGTGGAGGCAGGGCGAGATCACAGGACCACAGGACCGAAAAGAAATTAAAATTGCTAATGAAGTTTTGGGCACCATTGTCATTGATAACATCTTATCAGGAGACAGGGTTTTGAGATCAACCGGTCTGACCAAAATTTATTAGGTGGGAATTTCCTCTTCCTAATAAGCCTGGGAGCGCTATGGGAGACTGGAGTTTATTGCACCTCTGCAATCTCGACCATAAGAGACAGGCACGCCCCGGGGGGGCCAGTTCAGAGACCTACCCCTAGGTGTGCATTCTCTTTCTCAGGGACGTTCCATGCTGAGAAAAGGAATTCAGCGATATTTCTCCCATTTGCTTTTGAAAGAAGAGAAATATGGCTCTGTTCTGCCCGGCTCACCGGCAGTCAGAATTTAAGGTTATCTCTCTTATTCCCTGAACAATTGCTGTTATCCTGTTCTTTTTTCAGGGTGCCCACATTTCATATCGGTCAAACACACATGCTGTACAATTTGTGTACTTAACGCAATTATTACAGGGTCCTGAGATGATATACATCCTTCTCGGCTGACAGGATTAAGAGATTAAAGTAAAGACAGGCATAGGAAATCACAAGGGTATTGATTGGGGAAGTGATAAGTGTCCATGAAATCTTTACAATTTATGTTTAGAGATTGCAGTAAAGACAGGCATAAGAAATTACAAAAGTATTAATTTGGGGAACTAATAAATGTCCATAAAATCTTCACAATCCACGTTCTTCTGTCATGGCTTCAGCCGGTTCCTCCATTTGGGACCCCTGACTTCCTGCAACATATTGTAAATATTTTTAAGATTTTCTGTATATTGTGATGTTTTGACATCTTAACCTTTCTGGCTGGGGAGAGACTACCCCTCCAGGAGCTAGCCAATTCTTAGAGGTAGCAAAGGACCCAAAGGGGAACATGCCTTTGATAAGCAGACTAACCAATCCAGAGCCATATCTCCTCTACCTGGCCCTCAGGAGGCAATATTCCATGATTTAATCATCCCCGGGCCTGGTATCAGGAACCTAGGACCACCACTACAGCTCGGAGTCCACCAAAATTATATCTAAACCAGCCAATACCACACTGTCCACCCTGCTCTGCCTTGACATTCCCTCAGAAACCCCAATCAAGCCACTGGCCTAATGTGTAAATGCTTAATGGATGGCAAACTAGCACATGAAAAGATGTTCAACATCATTTACCATTGGCAAAATGCAAGTTAAAACTACAACAAGGCCAGGCGCGGTGGCTAACGCCTATAATCCCAGCACTTTGGGAGGCCCAGGCAGGTAGACCACCTGAGGTCAGGAGTTCGAGACCAGCCTGACCAACATGGAGAAACCCTGTCTCTACCAAAAAGTACAAAAAAATTAGCCAGGCATGGCGGTGTGTGCCTTTAGTCCCAGCTACTTGAGAGGCTGAGGAAAGAGGATCACTCAACCCCGGAAGGCAGAGGTTGCAGTGACCTGAGATCGAGCTACTACACTCCAGCCTGGGTGACACAGCAAGACTCTGTCTCAAACAAACAAACAAACAAAAACCACAACAGGATACCACCACACAGCTACTAGGATGGCTCTAATTCTGTCACCCAGGCTGGAGTGCAGTGGTGCAATCTCGGCTCGCTGCAACCTCTGCCTCCTGGGCTCAGGCTCAGGTGATTCTCTCACCTCAGCCTCCCAAATAGCTGGGACTATGTGCGTGCACCAACCACCACACCCATTTTTTTGTATTTTTTTTAGAGATGGGGTTTTGACATATTGCCCAGGCTGGTCTCGAACTCCTGGACTCAAGTGATCTGCCTTCCTTGGCTTCCCAAAGTGCTGGGATTATAGGCATGAGCCATCACGACCATCCAAATAGCTTTTTTAAAAAAACTGGCTGAGCACAATGGCTCATACCAGCGAGGTCTCTTGAGTCAGAAGTTCAAGACCAGCCTGGGTAACATAGTGAGATCACTGACTCTACAAAATATTTTAAAATTAGCCACACATGGTGAGTGGCACAGGCCTGTAGTTCCAGCCTCTCAGGAGGCTGAGGCAGGAGGATTGCTTGAGCCTGGGAGGTGGAGACTACAGTGAGCCATGATTCTGCCACTGCACTCCAGCCTGGGCGACAGAACAAGACCTTATCTCAAAAAAATATTTAAATAAATGAATAAATAAATAAAAACTAACTAACAATAAATGCTAAGTGCTGGTCAGGATGTTGTGAAGCAGTTGGAACTCTCTTCTACTGCTAATCGGAATATAAAATGGTACAACCACTTTGGAAAACAGTTTGACAGTTTCTTTTTACAGTTAAACATGCACTTACCATGTGACCCAACAATCTCACTCCTAACTGAAATAAAATCCTTTGTTCACATAACAACCTTTGCATGAATGTTAATGGTGGCTTTATTTAAAATTTTCAAGGTCTGGAAACCCAAATGTCCTTCAACTGAAATGGATGAACAAACTATGGTACATCTGTACAATGAAATATTACTTAGTAATACAAAGGAATGAATTAGTGATTCATGCTGCAACATGGATAAACCTCAAAAACATGCTAAATGAAAGAAGCCAGACTCAAAAGTCTGCATACTATTTGATTACAGATTTATGGTTTAGTCTGCATTTTCTAGAGTTTTATTTATGTAAAAGCAAATATTTAGGGACACAAAACAGACCAGTAGTTGCCAGGGACTGGGGGTAGGGGAGAGGGGTTGACTAGAGGAATCTGAGAAAATCCTGGGAGTAATGGAGTGGATCTATATCTTAATTTTACTGATGGTTACACTACGGTACACATTCATCAAAACTCACTGACCTATTCACTTAGGATGAATTTTGCCATATGGAAATTACACTTTAATCTTCAAAATATGAAGCCAGCATTGGCATTTGTCTTCAGTGTAAATTCCTGTGATGCCATATCTATGTTCAGTCTTCTTCAGTGGGGCTTGTCCATGCTTCTCTCTCCCCTCTCAGAGTCACTGAAACAAATGCAGGTTTCCCACAGGCTTCCAGCCCTGGAGGAAATTGCTATGGCTGCTTAGTTAGCAGAAGTGACACTAGTAAAGAAAGCCAGCTTGGGATGCTGGCTAAATAGACAGGGAAGGGGCTCTGTCAGGGCTGCCCTTTATACATGGTAACATATCCTCAGTGATCACACAGAAAGTGGAAGTCACTGAGGTTGAGCATGGCCACCATAAGCCGTTTCTCACCTAGGCTCCAGGGTGAAAGGGATTGGAGGCAGCCCTGCCTAACAGGTGGTCAGCACCTGACAAGCTTAAGTAGGCCCCCAAATCCAGCTAACTCCATTCTTCCCTCATCCCAAAAAAGTACTGCATGTCATGGGGCCACTGTCCTTGTGAGCAATGCTGCACTCTTCAGCCAAACAGCCATCTGACTTTGACTTAGAAAAGACAGAGCCAGGCATCACTCCAAATGGACAGGCCCCAAATGTCCCTTGTTTCCGTGATGGGCAAGGTCCATTTCAGAGCCAGTTTGGGGAGGTGGCTTCTCTCCATCACAGGAAGCATATGTTTCTGGAAGCCAGCCTTCCACTGGTTCTGGAAAGAATCCTTTGGACCAGAGATGAAGTGGGGCCTGGATTGCTCTGCCAGATGAGTTCCTGTCCAGTCAGCCATTCCCAGGGTGGAGCCCTACCAAGGCAGACCGCTTCCCTACAGCATGGAGGCCAGTGGGGGCCAGGATGTGCACCTGACTTCCTGCTTCCACCTTGCCCCAGCTCTGGGCTTCCAGGCTTCTCTCCATTATTTTTCTCTTGTCGTTTGTTCCTAGATCTTGGCTACTCTGACCAGCAGCTTTCTCTCTCTCTCTTTGTCTATTAAATGGCATTATTAAGGTATAATTGACATGAAATAAGCTGAGCATTTAACTGTACAATTTGATAAATTTTGACATTCATATATACCCAGGTAACCATCACCACCAAATCAAGATAGAGAACACATCCATCACCCCCAAAGTCTCCTTGTGCCCCCTTGGTCATCCCTCCCTCCTGCCCTTGCCTGTCCCCCATTCCCAAGAAGCACCAATCTGTTGCCTGTCACTAAGGATTAGTCTGCATTTTCTAGAGTTTTACATAAATACAATCATACAGTATGTGTTCTCTCTCTCTCTCCCTCTCTCCTCTCTCTTTCTCTCTCTGGTCTGTCTGCTTTCACTTAGAAAAATTATCTTGAGATTTATCTATATTGCTGCATGTATCAATAATTTATTCTGTTTTCTTGCTGAATAGTATTCCATCATATGGCTATACCATAATTTCTTTACCTGTTCATCTGTTGGTGGATGTTTACATTGTTTCCAGGTTTGGGGAAGCCTTTCTCTTCAACCAGCTGGGCTGGCGGTCCTTCAGAAAACACCCAGCACTCCTTGCTGCCAAGGCTTCTTGCTCTGACCACTTCTGACTTGCTGCAGTGGGAGCACGAGAGTCACTCCACAGAGTGCAGGAAGATTTGCGAGGAGAGGTGGTCGCATCTCCATACAACCCCTCCACTTCTCCCTGCTCCTCCCCACTACCTCTGTTTCAACAGCCTCTCAGATCACAACTGCCCCTTGACTTGAGCCAGGAAGAGAAGGGACCAGATAGCAACTGGGAGGAATGGGACAGGTCAATAGTGACACCTTTCATTTCATGAGTATTTCCCACTGTTTGCCGTTTGAGGACAAAGCAAGTCCCTGTGGAGCGGTAGTTTGCTGACAACTTTTATAACACTGACTCTTAGAATATGCCTTTTAAGAGATTAATAAAGAATGTTTATGGTAGTGCTTCTTAACCTTTGATGTGGACACAAATCATTAGAGGGTCATGTAAAATGCAGATTCTGATTCAGTAGGCTGGGGACGGGACTTGAGACTGCATTTCCAGCAAGCTCGCAGATGACTGGATGCTGCTGTCTTCAGGCTCCACGCTTCAAGGGGTCATTCGCAGGTGTTTAGTTGTTTAATAATTGCTTTTTAACAAGTGTTTAATCACTATCTATAAAACTCTAATAAGTACAGGCTAATGCAAGTTGTCTTCTCTCCTGGAGATCCCCTGCAGCTATTCTGAATTAACCAGGGCCTCCTACTGAATACCCCAAGTGCTCCCTTGAAACTAGGATTGGTGTTAGAGCTAGGTGGTGTCAGATTTTAGCCTGCCAAGAACAGCTCCTCCTGTTGGCAAAATATCTACTGTTTCTCTTGTTTGCTGCCTTATACTGATCTTGGTTCCTGGAAAGTTTGGAACTTATACTGCAAAAATGGGTTATGGTTAAAACAGATGGACTACAAGGATGCAGGTAAAATGAAAAAAATGGGTTATGGGATAACTTGAATAGGATCTTTTTTCTGTGGGGCCCAACTATCACAGACCCATCTAGGGTGGAAATGAGCTGGTACTGGTAGCTGTGGAAACCACAGATCTCTGGATGCAAAGTTGTGATAAAGTGATCCATTCAATCATGCAAATGAATGTTTATGTCCTGAAACATGCAAGGCACTGTGAATACAGTCCCTTCCCTCAAGGGAGAGCAAGACACAAACTGATATAGCACTCATTTATGCCCAGAGGTACAAACTACACAGGAAAGCAGGTGGTGGTTACCTGAATGACAGCTGGGAGGTGGCTAGGACAAAAGCAAGGGAGATATTCCAAAAAGAAGGAATGACTGGAGTAAAGCCACAGGGTAGGAATGTCCAGTGTGTCTTTGGAGAAAGGAAGTTTCATTCTTCATGTCAGGAGGAATGGAATTGGAGGATGTGAAGGGAGGCCAGAGGCCTGTCTTGACTCATTACCACCCGAATGAAATTTGGTAGCTAATTAGGGATACAGACATCAGAACCAAGATGGTGTTTTATGATTGATTTGGTGGCAATACGCTTTGATGGAACAGTGGAGTGAGTCAGGAGGTAAAGAGAACAGGTAGGAGGCCACTGTATCGATTGAGGTGTGCAAACCTCAGCCAGATTGGAGTTCCAGGGATAGAAAATGTAGGTTAGATGAAGGAACAGGGGAAGAAGACACCCCAGGACCGGGTATCTGTATGTCAGGGGTGATGGAGAGAGGACAATGATCATGCTGCAATTTTGAGTCTTTCTGAGAGAATGGCAGTTCTGAACCATGAGTTTGGTTTTAGTTAAACTGAAACACTTATGTGAAAATGTCCAGCAGGCCAGCAGAGACATTAATCTGCAGCTTTAAAACCAAAGGGCTCAGCTGGACATGGTGGCTCACGCCTGTAATCCCAGCACTTTGGGATGCCAAGCGGGGTGGATCACCTGAGGTCAGGAGTTTGAGACCAGCCTTGGCAACATGGTGGAACCCCATCTCTACTAAAAATATGAAAGTCGGGCAGGCGTAGTGGCGGGTGCCTGTAATCCCAGCTACTTGGGAGGCTGAGGCAGGAGAATCACTTGAACCTGGGGGCAGAGGTTGCAGTGAGCTGAGATCGCGCCATTGCACTCCAGTCTGGACAACAAGAGCAAAGCTCTGTCTCAGAAAAAAAAAAAAAAAAAAGCAAAGACCTCCTGGAGACAGACATTTAGGTTACTCACACTGAGTTATTTCATTTTTCCTACAAACAAGCAAACAAAAACATGAGACTCTCTGGTAGTCTACACTGTGCTACTCACTGGGGCTACAAAAGTGAGAAAGATGGGTTTCCTCCCCTTGGAGTTGTCAGATCCATGGAGGAAACATGCCCCTCCTGCATTAACAGATTCCAGCACTGCAGTGGAAGGGGTTGCAGAGCGAGGTGGGGGAAACCCTTAGGTAGATGAGAGCACTGAGGAGGGAGGGCCCAGAGGGGGTAGATTCTTTCCTTGTAAGTTTACATCTTTCTATTGCTCACAATGTGCCAGGCACTGGTTTGAGCACTGCCAAGTGCAGACTTGTGACCACTGGAGTATACTGTCCCACTCGGTGAGGTCGGCAAGCAGTGGGAGAGAAATTACTCGGAGAAGGAAATAGAGAAAGGCCCCAGGGATAGGAAATCAAGTTACTGAGAAGTCCCTGAGGTCAAAAAGGAAGTGATAGCAATGGTCATTGGTGTCAAATGCTAACAAAATGTCAAGAAGGATAAGAATGAATTGGAGATGATTGATTTGGGAACTTGGTGAAGTCATGGTCATCTTTGGCAGCAATTTCAGTTAAGAAGCATCAGAGAAAGTCACAGAATGAGAGAGTTATGAGGAAGTGGAGAAACATGGAGTGTAGATACCTCTTTTTTTGAGAATTTTGGTAGTAAAAGGAAAAATGAGTGCCAGCAGTTCAAGGTGAGAGAAATTTAGGAATTTTGGGGGGTGGGATTATAAGAGAGTCTGAGGCATGTTAGTAATCAGAGGATGAAGGAAACATTGGAAATGTTCACGGATTGAAGAGAAAATGAAAGGAATAGCTTCCATGGAGAGTGTGTCAACTCTGCTTGGCTGCTCACCTGCTCTTCATACAGCACCACTTAACCCTCGCTTGTGGTCACTGCCCTTGAGGGGTTGGCACTATAGCCTTCAGAGCACCCTGGTTGGACCCTAGTCCTCCTGGAGCCACCAGGCCCTAATCAGTGGTTTCTCCTTTGTGCTGCATTTCCCTGGGAGTGAATTAGTGGTCTAAAGCCCAGTTTTCTCGGTGAATGTCTGTGTTCTAGCTTGTAAACAAACTGTCGACCAGATCTAGAGATTTCAGGAAACTGGTTTTCCTAGTCCTGAACACTAGAATGCTCCAATGACAGCTCCTCCAAGTACTGAGCATTTGTCAACCCAGATTTCTACTGAACCCCAGCTTTGCTTCTGTAGATTTGGCATTTGGTTTGAAAATTTTGCTGATTGTCCTAATTTCAAGAGACTTTACAGGGAAATCACCTTTTAAACCCACAGCTAGCAAACAACTATTTTATTTGCACTAAATAGCTAGCTTTAGGCTCTCTCTGGGTTAGTTTAGTATGCATTGCCTTGGCTTCAGTGTTGACAGCAGGAGAGACTGTGATAAAGAGCAGAGGTAGGTAGGGTGCAGCCCTTCCTTCTGGGAAGTTGAAAGGGGAGGAAAGGGCGGGGCATAGTGGCTAATGCCTGTAATCCCAACACTTTGAGGGGCCGAGGCATGAGGATTGCTTGAGCCCAGGAATTTGAGACCAGCATGGGCAACATGGTGAGACCCTGTCTCTACAAAAAACTGTAATAAATTAGCCAGGCATGGTGGTGTACACCTGTGGTCCCGGCTACTCAAGAGGCTGAAGTGGGAGGATCGCTTGAGCCCAGGAGGTGGAGGCCACAGTGAGCTGTGATTGTGCCCCTGCACTCCAGCCTCAGTGACAGAGGCAAGACCCTGTTAAAAAAAAAAAAAAAAAAAAAAAAAGGCCAGGTACGGTGGCTCACGCCTGTTATCCCAGGACTTTAGGAGGCCAAGGTGGGCAGATCACTTGAGGTCAGGAGTTTGAAACCAGCCTGGCCAACATAGTGAAACCCCATCTCCACTAAAAATACAAAAATTAGCTGGGTGTGATGGTGCACAACTGTAGTCCCAGCTACTCAGGAGGCTGAGGCAAGAAAATGGCTTGAACCTGGGAGGCGGAGGTTGCAGTGAGCCGAGATCGCACCACTGCACTCCAGCCTGGGGAACAGAGCAAGATTCCGTCTCAAAAAAAAAAAGAGGAAAGATTAGGAAATTCAAGAAGCAAGTCAACCTAGAGATCCTCATTCCCCAGCCAGTCATCCATCCATCTAAATATTCATTTACTCATCCTCTTAATTTTTCATTTATCTGTTCATCCAGTCAACAAAATTTGTGGATCACTCACAATATGAGCCTCCAGAAATAAGAGACAAAAACACTGAGAAAGCCGCAGGAAAGACTGAAACTAGCCCATCAGTGACTCAGAGGCCTAGACACGCCTAAATTATCTTTTGCTTTCAGCTAAAGAGAAAGGGAAAAACCTGTTTTATTCACAGACGTCGATGCTGGGGCTTCGACCAATTAGGATCTCAGCCTTCTCTCTCCTGTCCAGTTCTCCCCCAAGGAGGCATGAGTAAAGCTATCATTTAGCAATTCTGGGCAATAAGGCAAGTGCAGGGTATCAAGTCACTTAAAGACCTTGCCAAATCTAGAGGTGGGGAGGAATGCTACTTGCATAATATTTCTTGCTATTCATTACAGCAACAGGAAAATGAGCATTTTATAACAAATTTAACACCAGGCCCTGCCCCAGCAGGAGCTCCTTTAGGTACCAGAGGTTTTGCAACCTCCCACTGCTTAGCAGTTAGCGACCCAGCAGGGGCCCCCACTCATCACAGTTTCACTCTGGAGATGCCTACCCCTGGCTCCACTTCCTTGCCTGGGATGATCACAAGACCCAGATTCCCACCCGCTTCATCTGCTCCTCCAGGACTAGAGTGGAGCCCAGCCTTGGGCCAGGGAAAGGAAGAGGCAGGGGTATCGATGAAAAGCAGGAAGAATGTTCCACCTCATTCTACCACTGTCAGACACTGAACATGAAACAGACTCACATCTAAGTCATGCTCATTTAAAACTGGATTCTTATTTTTTAAATTTCCAACTAAAAGAAAAATATTCCTGTAGATCATCTGAAGCAGAAAAAACAATAGGCAAAAAATATATAGAATAAATGAGACATTTAAAAATTAAGAAAACAATCAAAAATATTGTTATACTGAAAATGTGTAAAATACTGAAAAGGACTGAGAAGAAATAAAATCATCCCAAGCCCTTATCACTCAGAAATAAACACTGTTAACATTTAGTCTGTTGCCAGTCTTTTTTCTTTGCCTATATATACATAATGTATTTATAACATTGTTATCTGTGTTATGAATACTCTTTTGTGATCTGCTTTTTATTTCACTTAATATATTGTGTCCATTTCCCCATGTTTTCAGATGTTCTTTTACAGCATATTTAATGGCCATGTTGTATGCACAGAAAAAATGTTAGTAGCTAACACTTAGAAAGTAGCAGACACTTTACATGGAGTAACTCATTCTCACAATAATTTATTGAGTCAGATACTATAAAATTATCCTCATTTTACAAAAGAGGAAACAGAGGCACAGAGATTCCACACAGTTATTAGGCAGAGAGCCAGAATTTGAACCCAGGCAGTCTCAGGGTCCAGGCTCTGAACCACTAACCCACATTGCAATGCCATTTACCTCACCTATTCCTGATTGTTGGGTGTTATTCTGACTCAGGGGCTCTTTTTTGCTGTCATAAACAATGCTGACTTGAACATTCTTTGTTTTTTTTTATCTATTGCCCAGGCTGGAGTGTAGTGGTGTGATCATGGCTCATTGCAGCCTCGACCTCTGGGACTCCAGTGATTCTCCCACCTCAGCCACCCAGGTAACTGGAACTACAGGTACCTGCCACCATGCCTGGCTAATTTTTGTACTTTTGTAGAGAGAGTTTTGCCATGTTGCCCAGGCTCGTCTCAAACTCCTTGATTCAAGGGATCCACCCGCCTTGGCCTCCCAACCTGCTGGGATTACTGGTGTGAGCCACTGCACCCGGCCTGAACATTCTTAAATACACACTTTTGTACACATGTTAAATTATTTCCTTATGATACTTCCTAGGCCAAATGGAAAACTTACTTTTAAGGCTTTTGATACATATTGCCAAATTTTAGAAACATACCAAATTATGTTCTGCATATATAGCAGTACTACTTCTTAATGAACTTTTACTAATGTTGGTTATATTTTTCTTTGTAATTTATTTGGTGAAAATGTTTCCTTATGATTGTTTCAATATGCATTTTCTTGCTTACTAGTTTTATGGAATTTAAAAATAAAATTATTGGTAATTTGCATTTTTGTCTTATTTATTTATTTATTTAGAGACAGGGTCTCTCTCTGTCACCTAGGCTGGAGTGCAGTGGCGCAATCTCGGCTCACTGCAACCTCTGCCTCCTGGGCTCAAGCAATTGTCCCACCTCAGCCTCCCAAGTAGCTGGGACCATAGGCATACTGCCACCGGCTAGAGTGTGTGTGTGTGTGTGTGTGTGTGTGTGTGTGTGTGTGTGTGTGTGTTTGGTAGAGACAGGCTTTCACCATGTTGCCCAGGCTGGTCTCGAACTCCTGAGCTCAAGTGATACACTTGCCTCAGCCTCCCAAAGTGTGAGCATTTTTGTTTTAAAAATAATTCATTTGCTTATATATTTTTATTTCTTTTATTTTTATTTTTATTTTTGAGACAAAGTCTCACTCTGTCGCCCAGGATGGAGTGCAATGGTGTGATCTTGGCTCACTGCAACCTCTGCCTCCCAGGTTCAAGCAATTCTCCTGCCTCAATTTCCCAAGTAGCTGGGATTACAGGCATGTGCCACCATGCCCAGCTAATTTTTTTATTTTCAATAGAGACAGGGTTTCATCATGTTGACCAGGCTGGTCTTGACCTCCTGACCTCTAGTGAGCCACCTGCCTCGGCCTCCCAAAGTGCTGGGATTACAGGCATGAGCCACCGCACCCAGCCCATACTTACATATTTTTCTATTATACTGTTTTATTTGTAGGAGTTCCTTGTATTAGGATTTTAAATCTTTTGTCTGCTATGTATGTGGGAAACATTACTCAAGGTTGTCATTTGATAGGCAAATGGAATTACTTAAAACTAAAAAGCTTCTGCACAGCAAATGAAACTATCAACAGAATTAAGAGATAACCTACAGAATGGGAGAAAATATTTGCAAACTATATATATGAGAAGGTGTTAATATTCAGAATACATAAGGAATTCAAACAACTCAATAGCAAAAAAAATCCAATTTTTACAATGGGCAAAAGATCTGAATAGATGTTTCTCAAAAGAAGACATAAAAATACCTGAGGTATATGAAAAAATCCTTCAACGTCATAAACATCAGGGAAAAGCAAATTGAAACCACAAAAAATATCATTTCACTCCAGTTAGAATGGCTATTATTAAAAAGACAAAAAATAAATGCTGGTGAGGATGCGGAGAAAGAAACTCTTATACACTGCTGGTGGGAAGGAAAATTAGTACCACCGCTATAAAAAACAGTAGAGTGATTCCTCAAAAAATTAAAACTAGAACTACCACATGATCTAGCAATCCCACTACTGGGTATACATCCCAAGAAAATGAAATCAATATGTCAAAGAGATACCTGCACTGCCATGTTTACTGTAGCACTATTCACAATAGCCAAGACATGGAATCAACCGATGTGTCCATCAGTGGATGAATGCATAAAGAAAATGTGTTATATTTATACAAGGGAATACTATTCAGACTTAAAAAAAGAATGAAATCCTGTCATTTGCAGCAACATGGATAAGACTGGAGAATATTATGTTAAGTAAAATAAGCAGGTGCAGAAGGGCAAATACTGCATGATCTCACTCACATGTGAAATCTAAAAAAGTTGATCTCAGAGAAGTAGAGAGTAGAATAGTGATTACCAGAGGCTGGGAAGGGAAGAGGGGAGAGAGGATGAAGAGAAGTTGGTCAATGGATTCAAAGTACAGATAGGAGGAATAAATTCTAGTATTCCATTGCACAGTAGGGTTACTATGGTTAAGAATAATGTATATTTCAAAATAGCTAGAAGAGAGAATTTTGGATGTGCTCACCAAAATTTTAATTTTGAGAATTAAAATGAGAAATGATCAATGTCTGAGGTGAGGGGTATGCAAATTACCCTAATTGGATCATTACACACTGTATACATGCATTGAAATCCACTATATCCCATAAATATGTACAATTATTATGTGTCAATGAAAAATTAGAAAAAAAGAGATTGTCATTTGCCTTTCCTTTAGTATTGTTTATAATGTTTTCTAAAAAAAAATAGTTTTAGTTTTTACTTGGACAAATTAATTGACCTTTTCCCTTATGTTTTGTTTTTAATGCCATGCTTGGAAAGCCTTTCTCTATTTCAAGAAAAATTCACTGTCCTAGCGTTCTTTTTAGGCAACATCATTTAATGACTTTCTGATCAAATGAGGAAAACTACAGATAATCAGAACTTATCCAATGACTTGATTGATTGCCCAGCGCAATATCTACTTTTCTGCCATTTAGAAAATGTCCCCCTTGGGGGAAGACAGGACTCAGTGCCATTTTGTGTGTCTCCTGGGAGCAGCGTGTCATTCTGACTCAGGGACTTTCATTCCCTATGTCCCCCTGAGGCTTCATTTCCTATCTCAGAGGTGGCCTGCTTGAGTCAAGATGACTTCTTTGCTGCTGTTGATGGGAGTTGTGGGTTTACAATCTGTGTGCACTTGGACCACTTTCCTTGTCTCTCCAGGCTTCTCCAAAGAATATGTTTAGAAAAAACAAATACCTAGAGCTTCCAAAGACATTGAAAAATTGGTTCAAGGACTCACCCATTTCCTTTCTTAAAATAAAAATGACAATCGTCTTTATGTAAGTTTGTTCAACCTTGTCCATGCAGGAACAACCCCACCCAGGGGACCAACCTCTCTCTCAGGCCATGATCCTGATGCAGTCTGGTTGTTTTTCAAGCCCCACCCAGGCCCTTGCTGAGTGACAGGAAGACAGAATATTGAGCTGCATTCTCTCTGCAGCCAAGAAATACAAAAAAGATCATCTAAGTGCATGAGCATCATTCACTGCTAGCCTAGTGTTTCTCTCTAAACAGGCTTTACCAGGTGGGGATGAAGGAGATACAGCATAAATGCCTGAGCAAGAAGCTAGCATTCAGGCAAATGGAGCCACTTGTGACGAAAAGCCTATGAATTCACTGTTCTTTTAATATATCTCCCTCCTCCTTTTGAGGAAAAGTTAAAAAAAAATGCTTTCTTTGCATAATTTATCTTTATCCCCTAACTTTACCATCTTTTTTATTCCTCTAGTAAAATTGCTACCAAGGTTTTTCAAGAGAGTTCTCTAAGAGGTGTTTGCTGTTTACCATGACAAAGCTATAAGTGAAAGGAGCTGTTGCAAGAGATGGGGGAAGGGATTAGGCTCAATCTGCTTGAATTACTAGAAAACAACATTACTGTGTTAATAGCACAATTTTCTCCCTATAATACCCCCCAACTCCCACCATCAGGAAGATGCAGGCCTGCCAAAGCGGCTGCAATCCTGAGGCAAGAGCCAGCAGTGAATCTTAGGTTAGCAGCCACCTACCTGTTCCTTCTCCCGAAGCAAAGAGGACTCAAACTTACAAAGACAGAATGACTATAAAATGTCAACTTCCACTCACTTTCCATTTCTCCCCCTGATATGGTTTGCATTTGTGTCCCTGTCCAACTCTCATGTCGAACTGGACGGGCCTGGTGGGAGGTGACTGGATCGTGGTGGCAGATTTCCCCCTCGCTATTCTGATAGTGGGTGAGTTCTCACCAGATCTGATGGTTTAAAATTGTATAGCACTTCCTCCTTTGTTCTCTCTCTCTCCTGCTGCCATGTGAGGAAGGTGCTTGCTTCCCCTTCACCTTCTGCCATGATTGTAAGTTTCCTGAGGCCTCCCAGTTATGCTTCCTTTTAAGCCTAAAGAACTGTGAGTCAATTAAACCTCTTTTCTTCATAAATTACCCAGTCTCAGGTAGTTCTTTATAGCAGCCTGAGAACGGACTAATACACGCCCTTTATAATCTTTCTCACACGAACGTACTTAAAACAGTTTTAGATAAGGATTGAGGGATTGCTGGGGGGAAAACATTCAAAGTAGAAATGACAAATTCTAAGAACTTCAATACAACATACTGTAACCAATAGGTTTTAAAAATATATATACTTTCTATTTTAGCCTGAGAAATTTATTGTGAAGATTGTATAGAGAATGTCCATATACCCAGTTTCTCCTATTATTAATATATTTCATTAGTGTGGTACATTTTGCACAATTAACAAATATTGGCTGGGTGTGGTGGCTCACACTTGTAATCCCAGCACTTTGGGGGGCCAAAGTGGGTGGATCACCTAAGGTCAGGAGTTTGAGACCAGGCTGGCAGATATGGTGAAACCCCGTCTCTACTAAATATACAAAAATTATCCAGGCGTGGTGGCAGGTGCCTGTAATCTCAGCTACTTGAGAGGCTGAGGCAGGAGAATCACTTACACCTGGGAGGCAGAGGTTGCAGTGAGCTGAGATTGCATCACTGCACTCCAGCCTGGGCGACAGAGCGAGACTCTGTCTCCAAAAAGTAAAAATGAATAAATAAATAAATAACAAATATTGATATGTCATTATTAACTGAACTCCACACATTATTCACGTTTTCTTAGTTTTTACCTAATGTCCTTTTTCTGTTCCAGGATTCCATCCAGCACACATCACATTTGTTTGTTAATATCTCCTTAGAATCTTTTGGCTATAACAGTTTCTCAGACTTTACTCATTTGTGATGATCTTGACAATTTCAAGGAGTCAGGCGTTTTGTAGAGCATTCTTCAATTTGAGTGTATCTGATATCTTTCTCAAGATTAGACTGGGTTAATATGTTTTTAGGAAGAAGATCAAAGAGGTAAAGTATCATTTTCATCATATCATATCAAGGGCACTTATTATCAATATAACTTCACCACTGTTGATGTTGACCTTGATCACTGGCTTGAGGTAGTATTTGTCAGGCTTCTCCACTGTAAAGATGCTCTTTTTTCTCCCCCTTTCCATTATGCTCTTTGGAAGGAAGTCACTATGTGCAGCCCACACTAGGAAGTGAAGACTTTACCTCCTTAACGATGGGGTATCTACATTAGTTATCTGGAGCTCTGAATGGGAGATTTGTTGCTTCTCCCACATTTATTTATATCACTATTGACTCATGGATATTTATTTTACAATTTAGGCTATAATCCAATACTACTTTACCCAGTAGTTTAAAAAAATTATTATGAAGAATTTTTAACAGATACAAAAGTAGACAGTGTAATGAGCTTTATGTACCAATTACCCAGCCCCAATAACCATTAAGCCATGGGCAGTTCTGCTTTCCAAACATCATATCATTTCATCCCTAAATATCTCTGTATGTATCTCTGAAAGATAATGATTTTTTCAAATACCATAATACAATGACTACAGCTTACACAACTAACAATGGATCTTTAAGAGCAAATATTCAGTCAATGTTCACATTTCAAATTGTTGTTTTCTAAAAATTAGTTCTTTTTAAACAATGGGACCCCTTGTTGGAAGAAGCATGGTTTTAGGAACCCAAAATGACAGCAATTACAATGAGAAAATAAAAGAGCAAGAAGGGAAACCCCAAAGGGGTTTAGGATCTGGGCTACGCACACAGCTTCCCCCACCCTCAGTGGTCTGTACATGTATGAACATGCCAGCATGAAAAACAGATACATTAACACGTGATTTAAATATTCACATTTTAAACTGCCCAGTGCAGGAATTCCTCTATAACACTTCCGACAATGGTCCTACCACTCTGTTTGAATATTTAATAAAGGTAATTTACTTTAAAAGGAAATTCTTCTTGTTTGTTTAAAATGCTTACATAATTAAATTTATTTTTAAAAATCGCAACTTCTCAGAAATTTTATTTTATTAATTCATTACACAATTTCTTATCAAGCATTGAGTTCTAGATGCCAGGGATATAGCAATGAACAAAACAGACATAAATTCACATCATGATGAAACTTCCATTCCCATAAATCAACTATGTTAAATAAATTGATGAAAATAAATTATATAGTATGTATCTTCTTCCTTTTGGGCTGCTATAACAAAATACCATAGGCTGGGTAGCTTATATACAATAGAAAAATATTTCTCACATTTCTGCAGGCTGGGAAGTCTGACCTCTGGGGGCCAGCATGGTCAGGTTCCGGCAAGGGCTCTCTCTGGGTTGTGGGCTGCCGGCTTCTGGCTGCATCCTCACTTGGTGGAGGGGGCAATCAAGATTCCTCAGGCTGGCCAGGTGCAGTAGCTCACACCTGTAACCCCAGCACTTTGGGAGGCTGAGGTGGGTGGATTACTTGAGGTCAGGAGTTCGAGACCAGCCTGGCCAACATGGCAAAACCCCGTTTCTACTAAAAATACAAAAATTAGCTGGGCATGGTGGCACATGACTGTAGTCCCAGCTACTTGGGAGGCTGAGGCAGGAGAATGGCTTGAACCCGGGAGGCGGAGGTTGCTGTGAGGCAAGATTGTGCCACTGCACTCCAGCCTGGGTGACAGAGTGAGATTCCATCTCAAAAAAAAACAAAAAAAGAAAAAGAAGTTTCCTCAGGCCTCTTTTATCAGGGCACAAATCCACTCCATGAAGTCTCCTCTGTCATGATCTAATCACTCCCCAAAGTGCCCACCTCTTAATCCCATCGCCTTCCAAGTTCGGTTTCAGCATATGAATTTGGGAGGGGACATAAGCATTTAGACCATAGCAGCGTCTTAGAAGGTGACAAATGCTGAGGATAGATACAGAGCAAGGTAGTGGGTCAGGGGTTGCATTCTTAAATAGGGGGTTAAAGGAAGCCCTGTCTAAGAATGAGTCACATTGGAAATCTGGGGGAAGAGTGTTCCACAACAGGGAACCACAGGAGCAAAGCCAAGCTACAGCCAGGCAGCCAGTGTGGCAGAGCCTAAACCTATATTTTGGGTTTCAAAACCAGACAGGTATCCCTTACAGATTCCATGTTACCTCATCACAGTGTTTCTCACTATATGAACTTACCTTGTTCTGTAATTTGTTTTTCTCTCCACTAGAATGTGAGCTCCATTAGAGAAGGAACCTTTTGTTTTTCTTATTCACTCCGTACCACTGTACTCCAGCATCTAGAACAATGCTACAGTAGTAGGTGCTCAATAAATATGTGTTGAATGACTGACTGGCAATGCATGAATGATAGCTTAACCCAAGACCATCTCCAGGGCCCCATTGCCCTTGCTCTTCTGCACACTGCTGACCCAGGGAAAGGAAAGGGGCCGATGATGTCAATCACACGGGCTGGTCCCATCTCCCGCTGCAGCTTCTCAGGAGTGTGAGACATTTCAATTAAAACAAAGGGAGAGGACAGTGCTATTGCTGGAAAGGCAAACATCTGTGGAAGAGATGATTGGGGTGGGCAGAAGAGGAGGATAAAAAAGGGAACTTGTCTGTCTTTTGAATCATTTTGCATAAACAGAGTTTAGGTCCCATCTTCCCTTTCAGCTTCTAAATCTTCATGTGTGGAGGTTGCGGGGATTGCTGCTGGGTATTTGATCTTTGGTCAGCAGCCCTCTTTTATCAGAAACAGGAATTCAAAGGTGCAAAGGTTAAAATGCCCTCACAGGTTAAGACCCCTCACAGGTTCCAGCATGGACTTCACAGCCTGTTAGAATTAACCGCTTAATGTTGGGGTATAACCCACCTACTGATTTTACGATTATTATTTTTCAATCTGGAAATACACAGTAGCAGACCTGATTTAAAGGGAGATGTACAATTGACCTGCTTAGAATGCTGATGATCTGCCAGAACACAGTGGAATCCAGGGCAATATACTTTTTTTCATAATTTTTAGAAGACAAGCCTATTCAGGTGCCAAGAACAAAAGAAAAAGAAAACAGCTGGGCTGTAGATCAAATAAAATGGTAATTCTGGACCTTAAAAATCAGAGTTGAATATATGCCACAGGGCTCAGCACTCTTGTCAAACATGTTTCAAGAACAGCAGGTTTCTTAAGTACATCACCACATGTGGTATTGGCAAGCTTGTGAGGTCGCTTCCCCGCCTTGTGAAAATCTGTGCATTTATTCATCTTAAAATACCTCGAGATTGTCAAATATTAAAACGTAAAAATATGACTCGTGCTGTCATGTCAATAGGATTCATGAACCAGATAGGACTTGCCTGCCAGAGAGCAAACACTAGAAGCGTCTAAGAAGCTGGAAGCTTAAAAATCTAAAGGGTTTTTGAGGTCCGGTGCGGTGGGTCACGTCTGTAATCCTTGCACTTTCGGAGGCCGAGGTGGGCAGAGGCCAGGAGCTCAAGAGAAGCCGGGACAACATGGCAAAACCCTGTCTCTCCTAAAAATACAAAAAATTAGCCCGTGTGGTGGTGCTTGCCTGTAATCCGAGCTAGTCAAGAGGCTGAGGCAGGAGAATAGCTTGAACCCGGAAGGCGGAAGTTGCAGTGAGCCGAGATCGTGCCACTGCACTCCAGCCTGGGCGACAGAGCGAGACTGTGTCTCGGAAAAAAAGCGGGATCAGGGTGCCGGGAGGGATTTTATATTACTCCCCAAAGCCAAGGAAGCAAAATAAAAGTGATGCCAGATTACTGTTTCTGCCAGAGAGTTTAAAATCTTTCTAGGGAAAAGTCCACTTGTTTAGACAAAAGAACACCAGTCCCTTGGCCATGACACAGGTAAGCAATCTTAAGAGATGTGGCCCTGTGCCTCAGACTAGGCACACCAAGCCTACAGATATGTCAAATATGGAGGCGATTCCCTCCAAAAACAAACATCAGTCTAGCCATTTGGCAAATGAACAGGTAAGCACCCTGTTGGCAGACAGATAAAAACTGAAGCAGAAAGCTTAGAAGTTTCTGTAGCTTCTCTCACAATCAAAGACACAGAAAGTTGTTTATATCAGTCAGCTCAATATGGACTAGAAAAACTGGTATCAAATATTCAACTGCAGCAGAACTTGTATCATATGAATGATAAATCTAACTACTGTAAATACATATACCAGTCAGTAGATATCTACTTTAGAAGAATTGTCATCTTTTAAGTTTTATCATGTCATCATAGGTTTTAAGAACAAACTTAAAACTACTAGCAAGTTAAATCAAATTACTTCAGTTGGTAAATAGGTGTCTAAAGATGACATAAGGAAATGTAAAGAAAGGCTGAGTCCATTGTCTTATTTTTCTTTGCGCCTTTACTTCTGTTTATTTCGCTTCCAGGCTGTAGCAAGTCCTTTCTTAATGTCTTAGAAACTGAAGAATGGGTAAGAGCAGATATAGGGACATACATAAAATGTTGAGATATCTTCTAAAACACATGACTTAAATGACAAAGAATATTTTAAAAAATAGTTTGAAATCTGAAGCTATTTTCTTTTCTTTTCTTTTCTTTTTTTTGAGATAGAGTCTTACTCTGTTGCCCAGGCTGGAGTGCGTGGCGGCCTGATCTCGGCTCACTGTAACCTTCACCTCCCAGGTTCAAGGAATTCTCCTGCCTCAGCCTTCCAAGTAGCTGGGCTTATAGGTGTGCACCACCACACCTGGCTAATTTTTGTATTTTTAGTAGAGACGGCATTTCACCATGTTGGCCAGGCTGGTCTTGAACTCCTGAGCTCAGGTGATCTGCCCTTCTCAGCCTCCCAAAGTGCTGGGATTACAGACATGAGCCACCGTGCCTGGCCTGAGACTATTTTCTAAGACTTACGTCTAAATATTAATGTCAAACAACTTTTTAAAACACCAGGCTTTCCCCAAGATTAGACTACAGAGAAAAATAAATAAATAAAACACCAGGCTTCCATGAATTTACTTGAAAAAAATGTTCATTATGCATGTTGGAACCAAAACATCTTTAATTTTTAATCCCCTTTTCTTCATTCATACAAGCAAAATAATAATTTCCATCTTGCTGCTGGATAGAAGAATATGCCCCCACACGAAGATGCTCAGCAAAGGAGGCTGATTATGTGGACAGCTTTGGTCTCTCTCGTCCATAATCTACAGCATTCATCCTCTATATTTACTGAGAACTACAACGTTCAGGAAAATGAGCTAAGGGCTTTGGTGCATATAGAGATGGCTCAGATATGGATCATTTTGCATGGGATGTCTAGGACAAGGAGCACACAGGATTAGGAATTGGGTGGTTGAGTTCTAGTCCTGGCTCTACCACCAACTAGGTGGCTCTTGGCAGATCACTTAACCCCTGGAGGCTTTGCTTCCCTCACCTATAAAACAAGGGAGAAACTAGATCAGTATTTCTTAACCTGGGGTTCATGACCCACAAGGTGTTCAAGGATAGTATGTGGGGTCCATAAACTTGTATGGAGAAAAAACTGTGTTTGTTATTTTTTTTCTTGACACAGGGTCTTCCTCTGTCACCCAGGCTGGAGTGCAATGGCACAGTCACAGTTCACTGTGACCTCGACCTCCCAGGCTCAAGCAATCCTCCCACCTCAGCCTCCCAAGTAGCTGGGACTACAGGCATATGCCGTCACGCCCAGCTAATTTTTTAAATTTTTTGTAGAGATAAGGTCTCGCCACGTTGCCCTGGCTGATCTCTAACTCCTGGCCTCAAGCAATGCTCCTGCCTCGGCCTCCCAAAGTGCTGGGAAAATTGATTTTTATTTTCACTAATTTCTCATTGCAAATAGGCATTTCCTTCAGTTGTGCTGTAAGTAACAAACCAGAGTAGAATTAGCAATGTATTAGCTGTGTTTTGGCAAACAGAAATCACAGATACATTCATATTATAAGGCAGTTGCTGCAGATATCTCAAAATATGGTTAAGGCTTATCATTACTTTGATATTATGGTAGCTATTAGACCAGCTGCTAGAGTTTTTTTTAACTTGTCTATTAGTAAAAGCTTATAAATTACTATATAACAAATTGGTTTTTAAAAATATATTGAAAACTCCACCTCATATCTATTAGGATAGCTACTACCAAAAAACAGAAAATATCAGGTATTGATGAGGATGTGGAAAAATTGGAAAGCTTGTACACTGTTGGTGGGAATGTAAAATGGTGCAGCCACTATGGAAAACAGATGATAGTTCTTCAAAAAATTAAAGTTAGAATTAATGTATGATCCACCAATTCCATTCCTGGATATATACCCAAAAGCATTGTAAACAGGGACTTGAACAGGTATTTGTCTGCTAATGTTCATAGCAACATTATTCACAATAGCCAAAAAATGGAAACAACCCAGCTGTCCATTGACAGATGAATGGGTAAACAATATATTGTAGATACATACATTGGAATATTATTCAGCCTTAAAAAGGGAAGGAAATTCTGACACGTTGCAACATGGATGAGCCTTGAGGACATTATGCTAAGTGAAAGAAGCCAGTCACAAAAGGAAAAAGACTTTATGATTTCATTTATATGAGGTAATTAGAATAGTCAAATTCGTAGAGACAGAAAGTAGAAAGGTGGTTGCCAAGGGCTAGCAGGGAGAGAAGAATGGGGAGTTATTGTTTAATGGGAATGGGTTTCAGTTTTGCAATACAGGAAGAGATCTGGAGATAGATGGTGGTGACATTTACACAACAATGGGAATGTACTTAATGCCACTGAACAGTGCACTTAAAAATGGTTAAGTAGGTCAATTTTATACTATGTGTATTTTGCCACAATTAAAAATAATAATCAAAAATATATATTGATGACTATTTCAGCATCACTTACATTTTTAGGATTTTGTGCATTTTATTTTATGCATTGAAAAATTATTCTGGAGGGGGTCAGTAGGCTTCACCAGAATGCCAAAGGGGTCTATGACACAAAAAGAAACTGCTTAAAAATCTCAAAAGTCGCTGGGCATGGTGGCTCACTCCGTAATCCCAACATTTTGGGAGGCTGAGGCAGGAGGACTGCTTAAGCTCAGGAGTTTGTGACCAGCCTGGGCAACATGATGAAACCCTATCTCTACAAAAAATTTTAAAAATTAGCCAGCACAGTGGTGATGTGCACCTGTGGTACCAGCTACTTAGGAGGCTGAGGTGGGAGAATTGCTTGAGTCCAGGAGGTTGAGGCTGCAGTGAGCTGTGATCACATCACTGCACTCCAGCCTGGGCAACAGAGTGAGACCCTGTCTTAAAATAAACCAAAAGACCCCCAAAACTCAAGGTGTTTTCAGTTCTGAAATTCTATAATTCTCTGAAATGGAAAAGGAAGCAAGAGAAAAATAGATGTTTTATAAAATGGATGAATGCATTCCTATATGTAGGAATATTTAAACCTTCAATAATAAATTCAAATCCTTTTTTCCTTTTAACAATTTTAAACTGAATTCAGAAATATTGAAAATGTTCTTTTTTCTTTTTTTTTCTTTTTCTTTTTCTTTTTTTTTTTTTGAGACAGGGGCTTCCTCTGCCACCGAGGCTGGAGTGAAGTGGCATGATCACAGCTCACTGTAGCCTTGACCTCCTGGGATCAAGTGATCCTCCCACCTCAGCCTCCTGAGTAGCTGGTACTATAGGCACATGCCACCATGCCCGGCTAATTTTTATATTTTTTGTAGAGATGGGATTTCACCATGTTTCCCAGGCTGAAAATGTTCTTTAAATCCTAAGAAAAAAACAATAGTTTTATAAGTTCTCTGCTGTCCTTTTCTTCAAAATATTTACCATGAGAGTCTGGTCAAGGACTCTATGGATGATTTCAATTGTTGATTATAACCAATTAAATCCATTTTTTTCAACATTTATCAAAATAGTCTAGCAGGTTAAGAACAAAGACTTTGACGTTGTTTTGCAATAGGAAAAAAGTAGAAAGACCTCCCTCCACTTTTTAAAAAATATCTTTACTTAAATTCGAATGGGAAGGGGAAAATATCTTAGATTTTTAAGGCAGTTTCTCTGCTCTGACGCCACTGGGTAGGAACTGAGCCTCCCACTGCCTGCCCCAGTTGGCCCTGCCATAGGAGGCCCCAGGCAGTTTAAGCAAAAGTAAAAATAATTTCCTTTCTCAGGGAGAGGTAAAGTCTTCTTGATCAATTCTGTTTCCCCTAAATAATCTCCAAAGTTTTATCTAATTACCTAAGCTGTAAATAGGTCGTTTTCAGTTGCGTGTTAGTCCATTCTTGGGTTGCTATAAAGGAATTTCTGAGGCTGGATAATTTATAAAGAAAAGAGGTTTAATTGGCTCACGGTTCTGCAGGCTGTACAAGCATGGTGCTGGCATCTGCTTGGCCTCTGGGGAGGCCTCAGGAAGCTTTCATCATGGTGGAAGGCAAATTGGGGAGCCAGCATGTCATATGGCGAAAGCGAAAGCAAGGGTAGGGGTGGTGCCAGGCTCTTTTAAACAACCAGATCTTTTGTGAACTCAGAGCGAGAACTCACTCATCACTAAGGGGATGGCACTAAACCATTCCATTCATGAGGGATCTACCACCATGATCCAAATACCTCCCACCAGGCCCCACCTCCAACACTGAGGGTTACATTTCACCATGAGATTTGGAGAGGACAAATATCCAACCTATATCAAGTTGTAAATAACTTTTATATAAACTGCTAAATAATATGTCATTGTTATAGTCTGTATGTCTAACAGAATGCTTTCTTCTTCTTCTTTTTTTTTTTTTTTTGAGACAGAGTTTTGCTGTTGTTGCCCAAGCTTAGTGCAATGGCGCAATCTTGGCTCATTGCAATCTCCGCCTCCCAGGTTCAAGCAATTCTCCTGCCTCAGCCTCCAGAATAGCTGGGATTACAGGCGCACGCCACCACGCCCGGCTTTTTTTTTTTTTTTTTTGTATTTTTAGTAGAAACGGGGTTTCACCATGTTAGCCAGGCTGGTCTTGAACTCCTGACTTCAGGTGATCCACCCACCTTGGCTTCCCAAAGTACTGGGATTACAGGCATGAGCCACCACATCTGGCTGAAAATGCTTTCATATCCCTTACTTCAGTGGTTCTGAACCAGGGTGATTTTGTCCCCCAGGGTACGCTTGGCAATATCTGGAGATATTTTTTGATAGCCATGACTAGATGTGAGGTGGAGAAGTATTGGGGGTGGTGCTACTGGCCTCTAGCAGATAAAGGCCAGGGCCGAGGATGCTGCTAAACCTCCAACCATTCATGGGACAGCCCCCATGACAAGAATTTATCCATCCCAAAGTGTCAATAATATAGAGATTGAGAAACCCTGCTTTATCTGATTTTGTTAAAAAGAAAATGATTCCCAGATGCCTCTTGAGAGCCATCTTGGGTGAGGAAAGCGGAACATAAAATACATAAAATCAAATTGAGTACTTTAGGCTTTGCTTATTAATACCTGTAATGCTCACCACAACCATGTGTTTTAGGTATTTTCTCCATTTGCACAAGTAAAGAAACAGGCTCCCTGAACTTAAATCACTTGTCTGGGTCACAGAGTATTGGAAGCATATTAAGCATGGGTCAGTTTGACCCTAAAGTCTATGCCCTGTCCATAATCTGTGCTGTAAGCAGTAAAAGTTCAGCTAGGGTGTCATAGAATGGACTCCCCCATATAGGAGTCCCAGTCTTCACTAAGTCCTCCCATGCCAGGGACAGAGACCTAGGGTCTTATACAACACCCCATCTAGCCTAACTCTTTGTTGCTAAGTGGCATACAAAAGAAGTATGAGATTGCTCTGAGGGAGAAGAAATGAATTGAGAAAAAAAGTGAAACTGTATGAAACTATTAAAAATAACAAAGTATATTGTGGCGCAGTATGTTGGCATTGGAATAATAGCACAATATATTGGTAAGTGTTGAATTACGTGGCATGGACAGTGAGTGCTGCTGTGTGAGTTTAGGAGGGAACCCTTCAGTGTGCACTAGAGTAGACTGGACAGTTCCATGGAGGGAGTAAGAATTGGGCTCTCATCGAGCATAGCATTTGAAGGCAGAGTTAAGTTCAGGAGGCTAAAGCTACACACACACACACACACACACACACACACACACACATATATGTATTTTTTGAGATGGAGTTTCACTTCTGTTGCCCAGGCTGGAGTGCAGTGGTGCAATCTCGGCTCACTATAACCTCTGCCTCCCAGGTTCAAGCAATTCTCCTGACTCAGCCTCCTGAGTAGGGGGGATGCGCCACCACACCTGGCTAATTTTTTTTGTATTTTTAATAGAGACAGGGTATCTCCATGTTGGTCAGGCTGGTCTCGAACTCCTGACTTCAGGTGATCCACTGGCCTCAGCCTCCCAAAGTGCTAGGATTACAGGCGTGAGCCACCGCGCCCGGCCTAAAGCAATATATTATTGCGATGAGTATGAGTATATTATTGTGATCTCTTGAATCAGATTCCCTAGGTTTAAATCTTTTTTTTTTTTTTCCACACAGTGTCTCACTCTGTTACCCAAGCTGGAGTGTAATGGTGTGATCACAGCTCACTGCAGCCTCAATTTCCCAGGCTCAAGTGATCCTCCTGCCTCAGTCTCCTAAGTAGCTTGGACTACAGGCATGTGCCACCATATCTGGCTGGGTTTTTTTATTTGCTTTATAGAGACAGGGTCTCCCTGTGTTTCCCTAGCTATTCTCAAAATCCTGGGCGCAAGTGATGCTCCCACCTCCACCTCCCAAAGGGCTGAGATTACAGGTGGGAGCCGCTGTGCCTCTCTTCCCTAGGTTTAAATCCTATTTCTGGCACTTAGCAAGCCATGTGACTTTTGGCAAAGCAATGAACCCTTTTGCATTTGTTTTGTCACCTGCAGAATGCAGATAATAGTACATTTTACACTGGTTGCTATGAGAATTAAATAAGATAATGCATGTAAAGCCTTAGCATGGTGGTGTTTGCCCTATAGTAAATGCTCATTCAATGTCAGCTTAAAAAGACAGGAGGGGTGTGTGTGTGTGTAAAAGTTCTTATTTGAAAGCAACAAAAATTTAGTTAGTTTAAGGGGAAAATTATTAGAAGGCTACAAGGGAGCTCACAGAATTGACAGAAGGCAGGATAACCTAGATCAAGAAACCAAGGAGGAACCAAGGGCAGCTGGGTGGAAGAAACTGCAGCCACATCATGTGGTGACAAGCAGGGTCCCATCTCCCATGAAGACCACACAATGGGGAAGTCCCTGAAGTAGGAGAGGATTAAGATATTGGGTAGCTCCTAGATTAGCAAATAGCTACTAAGGTAGATATTATATTTGGGGGAATAAGAGTAGATTCTAGGGTTTGATGGTGAGGGATAGGAGGAGGAAACCATGAGGGGGTGCAGGGTCTGGGGGTGCAGATGGAGCCCTGACAGTGCCAAGGAGAGCAAGGAAAAGGAAAAGTGGCTGTAGTGGAAGGCAACACTTCTAAGTCTTCCCACTGAGGCAGCTTAACCGCAGGTAGAGGAGAAGGAACTCATGCCCTTGAGGGACCCGAAGGAGCAGCCCAGAGGGACCTGAGGAGAAGGAATTAATGACTTGGAAAGACCGAAGGAGCAGCCCAGAGGGACCTGAGAAGAAGGAACTCATGCCCTTGAGGGACCTGAAGGAGCAGCCCAGAGGGACCCGAGGAGAGGGAACTCATGCCCTTTAGGGACCTGAAGGAGCAGCCCAGAGGGACCTGAGGAGAGGGAACTTATGCCTCTGAGGGACCCAACGGAGCAGCCCAGAGGGACCTGAGGAAAAGGAACTCATGCCTCTGAGGGACCTGAAGGAGCAGCCCAGAGGGACCTGAGAAGGAACTCATGCCTCTGAGGGACCTGAAGGAGCAGCCCAGAGGGACCTGAGAAGGAACTCATGCCTCTGAGGGACCTGAAGGAGCAGCCCAGAGGGACCTGAGAAGGAACTCATGCCTCTGAGGGACCTGAAGGAGCAGCCCAGAGGGACCTGAGAAGGAACTCATGCCTCTGAGGGACCTGAAGGAGCAGCCCAGAGGGACCTGAGAAGGAACTCATGCCTCTGAGGGACCTGAAGGAGCAGCCCAGAGGGACCTGAGAAGGAACTCATGCCTCTGAGGGACCTGAAGGAGCAGCCCAGAGGGACCTGAGAAGGAACTCATGCCTCTGAGGGACCTGAAGGAGCAGCCCAGAGGGACCTGAGAAGGAACTCATGCCTCTGAGGGACCTGAAGGAGCAGCCCAGAGGGACCTGCCACAAATTCAAAATTTCTTTGAAATGCCCTATTTAGTCTTAAAAGTGCTTGTGAATTTGATACTCTTCTTCATAACAGATGTTTGTTTTGATATACAATGTAATTGGAGTTACATATTAAATTCTTTAATATTTTCCCCTCAAGGCTTCAAGTATAACAGATGCTGCAGGAAAATATACTTTATTCACGTGACTTCGCGTATCTCCACCCAAATTGGCCTTGTACTCTGCAGGGGCATATGCAAACTTTCAAGCATCCATTCAACAAACATCGACTAATCTCCTACTGTGAGCTAGAGGCTAGCTATACAGAAGCAAGTCCTAACCAATGTGGTGCCTTCCCTCACCGAACGATGGTCTATTCAGCACTCCAGTCTAAGGAGCATAAATCCTAGAAAACTGTGAGCAAATGTGATTGAAGAAATATGGTTGGGGCAGATCATAGAGTCAGTCTCAGCTCAAGAAATACTAGGTCTTGGCCGGGCACAGTGGCTCACACCTGTAATTCTAGCACTTTGCGGGGCCGAGGCAGGTGGATCACTTGAGGTTAGGAGTTTGAGACCAGCCTGGCCAACATGGTGAAACCCCATCTCTACTAAAAATATAAAAATTAGCCGGCTGTGTTGGTGGGCACCTGAATCACAGATACTACTTGGGAGGCTGAGGCAGGAGAATCGCTGAAATCGCTTGAACCTAGGAGGCGGAGGTTGTGATGAACCAAGGTTGCGCCACTGCACTCCAGCCTGGGCAACAGAGCCAGACTCTGTCTCAAAAAAAAGAAGAGAAAAGAAATACTAGGTCTTGAAAAAAGACTTTACACCAAGTATGAGAGGCAGATAGGAAAAGGAAAAAAATCAGACTCAGAAAGTGGGCAAAAAATACATAACACATATGATACTTGTGATATGGCACCTAACAGACACAGGCATAAGGGACAGCACAAAGGAGGCAGGAATGAGTTCTGCAGGGGAGGATGTGCTTGCTGAAAGAAGGTTTTAAGAGATGACTAGGAGCTGATGAGGCAGACAAGGAGGGCAGGGCATTCTTGGCAGAGAAAGACGCAGTGTTGTGAAAGGGCATGGCGTGTTGGGATGTCTTAAGTGTAAGGAAGGAATGAAGAGAAGAATGGAGAGATGAGCAGGGGCTGGGTTGTGGAAGGCTTTGTCTGCCTGCCGTGTGAGTGCTGGGACTTTCACCTAAAAGCAGTGGGGAGTCACTGAAAGGCTTTTTGACAGGGATGTCAAAGGATCAAATTTGTTTTCAAGAAATGTAAGTCAGGAAGCAGTGGGTGTGTCTAAACGAGGCAAAATCGGTGGCTGGAAGACAACTTCTGAGACTACTGAGATAGTCTAGCAAGAGATCATGAGAGCCTCAAGTGAGGAAACTACTGTAGGGACAGGAAGAGGGGAGAAACCAGTAGCAATGAGGAAGATGATGGTAATTATAACAATTTTTAAAAATCAGGTAAGATTAATAAAACCATTACTATTCTTGCTAGGCACTGTTCTAAGGACATTAAATGAATTATTTTCCTTTATTAATTCATTCAACAAATAGGTGAGTCAGGTGCAGTGGCTCATGCCTGTAATCCCAGCACTTTGGGAGGCCTAGGTGGGAGGATCACTTGAGCCCAGGAGTTTGAGACTAGCCTGGACAACATGGCGAAACCCCATCTCTACACAAAATAGAAAAATTAGCTGGGTGTGGTGGCATGCACTTGTGGTCCCAGCTACTCAGAAGACTGAGTGAGACGGGAGGATCACTTGAGCTCAGGAGGTCGAGGCTGCAATGAGCTGAGATCGTGCCACTGCATTCCAGCCTGGGCGACAGAGTGGGACCCTGTCTCTAAAAGACAAAACAAAACAAATAACCAAAAACAAACAGGTGAATAAATCAAACACTGATCCAGGCAATAAGATACAGCAGCAAATAAAACTAACAAAAATCCTTACTATGATGGAGCTTACATTCCACTGAGGAAACAGACCATAAACAAGATAAATAAATAAAATTTAGTAGCATGTTAGATAATACTGAGTGCTAAGGAGAAAAAACAACACAGGAAAGGGGAAATAAAGTGCTGGGGAGGAGTGTAAAATTTTAAATAGCAGAGCCAGGCAAGACCTCAATAAAAGGCGACATTTGAATAAACCTGAAGGAAATGAGGGAACTAGCCACAAAAATATCTAGGCAAAGAGCAGTCCATGCAGAGGGAACAGCATGTGCAAAGGCCTAGAGGCATGAACACACCTGCTAAGTTCCAGTAACAGTGGGAAGGCCAGTTTGGCTAGACATCAGTGAATGAGGGGAGAAGTTGGAGATTAGGTAAAGACATAGTGGAGTCCCAATCTTGTTGAACCTTGGGGGCCCTAATGAGGCTTTGGCTTTTACTCTAAGTGAGCTGGGAGCCACTGGAGCATTCTGAGCAGGATAGCAATATGATGGAACATACATGTTAACAAGATCACTCTGGCAGATTTTTGAGAATAGATTGCAAGGGACAAGGGCAGAATCGGAGAAACCACTAGTGCTATATTCCTGGAGAAAAATGATAGTAGCTCAGAACAAGATGGCTGCAGTGGAGCGGGTGACAAATAGACAAACAATCAATTTCTGATTATAACTTGAATATAGAGTCAATAAAACTTGAGGGATCTCTGATGGATCAAAGAGAGAGAGAGAGGAAACAGGGATGAGTCTAAGGGATTAGGCTGAGCAGCTGGAAAAATGGAGTTGCCTTTAACTGAGGTAGGGAAGACTGGAGAGAGCAAGTTATGTGTGAGGGGAGGGAGATACCAGGAGTTCAGTTTAGGACCTGTCAGATTTTAGATGTCCAGATGCCAATTGGATACATTGGCCTGGACTTCGGGGGAGTGGTCTGTGTTAGAGATAACAATGTGAGAATGATCCGCATATAGGTGATATTTAAAGCTATAAGACTAGATGAGATCAAATAGGGAGTGAGCATATAGACGAAAAGAAGGGATCTGAGGACTAGGCCCCTGGACATTGCAACGTTCAGAAGTTGAGGAGTTGAGGAATAAGAAACTATTATAGGAGATGAAAATGGGCTGGGCACAGTGGCTCACGCCTGTAATCCCAGTACTTTGGGAGGCTGAGGTGGGTGGATTGCTTGAGTCCAGGAGTTTGAGACAAGCCTGGGCAACATGGCAAAACCCTGTCTCTACAAAAAAATACCAAAAAAGTTAGCTAGGTGTGGTGGTACATGCCTGTAGTCCCAGCTACTTAGGAGGCTGATGTGGGAGGATTGATTGAGCCTGGGAGATGGAGGCTGCAGTGAGCCGAGACTGCACCATTGTGCTACAGCCTGGATGACAGATCAAGACCCTGTGTCCAAAAAAAAAAAAAAAAGGTGGGGAGAGAGGGAGAGAAAATGGAACCATCAGAAAAGTTGGAGGAAAACTAGGCAAGTGTGCTATTCCGGAAGCCAAGTGAAAAAAGCGTTTCAAGGAGGACAGCATGATCAAACAACTGTGTAAAATGCTGCAACAGGTCAACTCAGATGAGGATTGGGAAAGAATCACAGGATTTAGCAATATGGAGGTCACTGGTACCCTGCTCAGAGCAGTTTCAGAGTGGAGATTCAAGAAATAATGGGAGAAAAGGCATTGATGTCTGTGAATCATATGGTTTGGATCTGCATCCCTCCAAATCTCATGTTGAACTGTAGTCCCCAGTATTAGAGGTGGGGCCTGGTGGGAAGTGCTTGGATCCTGGGGGTGGATTTCTCATAAATGGTTTGGCACCAGCCCCTTGGTGCTTTTCTTCTGATAGTCAGTTCTCGAGAGATCTGGTTGTCTAAAAGTGTGCAGCATATCCCCCCTTGCTCTCTCTTGCTCCTGCTCCCACCATGTGAGATGCCTCACCCCCCACCTTAATTGTAAGTTTCCTGAGGCCTCCCAGAAACTGAGCAGATGTCAAGATCATGCTTCCTGTACAGCCTGGAGAACTGTGAGCCAATTAAACCTCTTTTATTTCTTTTTTTTTTGAGACGGAGTCTTGCTCTGTCACCTCTGAAGCCGGGCTGGAGTGCAGTGGTGCGATCTCAGCTCACTGCAACCTCCGCCTCCTGGGTTCAAGCAATTCTCCTGCCTCAGCCTCCTGAGTAGCCAGGATTACAGGCACGCACCACCACACCCAGCTAATGTTTGTATTTTTAGTAGAGACAGGGTTTTGCCATGTTGGCCAGGCTAGTTTCCAACTCTTGACCTCAAGTGATTCACCTGCCTTGGCCTCCCAAAGTGCTGGGATTACAGGCCTGAGCCACCATACCCAGCCAAACCTCTTTTCTTTATAAATTACGCAGTCTCAGGTATTTCTTTGTAGCAATGTGAGAATGTACAGTGAGTATAGACAATTATTTGTGTGTGTTTGTTATTGTTTTTTAGAAGTAGGGTCTCACGCTGTTGCCCAGGCTGGAGTGCAGTGGTGCAATCATAGCTCAGGGCAGCTGAAACTCCTGGGTTCAAATGATCCTCCTGCCTCAGCCTCCTGAGTAGCTGGGATTACAGGCATGTGCCACCATGCCTAGCTAATTTTCATTTTTATTTTTTATTTTTGTAGATACAGGGGTATCAATGTGTTGCCCAGGCTGTTCCTGAACTTCTGAGCTCAGGTGATCCTCCCATCTAGGCCTCCCAAAGTGCTGGGATTACAGGTGTCAGCACTGCGCCTGACCTCTACAATTCTTTTAAGGAGTTTTGCTCTAGAAGGAATTGGGGGAATACAGCAATAGCCAGATGGGAAGCTGGGGCCAAGAAATATTTTTTTAAGATGGGAGAAATAGCATCATGCGTGGAGGTTGATGGGAATAACCTGGTAGAGAGGGGGAAACTGATGAAGAAAGGAAGGAGAATTTTTTTAGGAGGGAATGACCTCTAAGGTACTAGTGATGAGTTGACCTAAGGTAGGAGCTAAGTTCCTCTACAGGAACAGGAGTGAACAAAGAATACAAACACAGATAGATGCTTCACATTTACATTAAATATTAAATAAAATTTGAAATTCAGTTCCTCACTTGTAGAAGTCACATTTCAAGCACTCAGTAGCCCTATGTAACGTGTGACTGAGGCTATTTTATTGGACAGAGTGGCTGTAAAATATATCCATCATTGCAGAAAGTTCTTTTGGACAGCGCTGGCCTAGGGTGTGACCATGGGAATAAGTGGCTGAGTTGGATGGAGGACAAGATCACTAGAGAGGCCAGGGTGTTAGAAAGATCATCTGTGTGTAACTTGAAATTGCTAAGACCCAAGACAGGTAATATTGAGGTGAGTGAAAGTGGGTCAGTTATTAACATCATAAAAAAGTGATTAATAAATGACTGGAGACTAAGTGATATGGTCTGATGATAAGATAATTATGGAGGAGGCAGGGGGCATGGTCTAGAAGCAGCAATGAGAAGCAAGAAGAACCCTACCCCAACCTTCAGGTCCTGTGGAAGGGAAGCCAGCTACCACTGCAGAGGGCTTCAGGGAAGCAGTGTCACCAGGGGACAGAGCCAAGTTTCAGTTACTCCTCCAGGGGGAGGGGAAGGACACACTCAGAGGAGAGCACGAAGGAAAGGATTCTGCTGACGATTGCAAGTGAAAGGGTTTCGGGAGATGAGGAGGATGGCGAGTGAGGCTAGAAAAGGGGATGGGCAGAGTCAGATGGGGATTAGATGCCCAGGGATGAGAGGTGACCTGGGAGTCTTGGGTTTCTTGTGGGATGGACATCAGTGGGGATAAGGGACATGATGAAATTAGTCCTGATGGTCACAAGGTACATAGTGAAGGATTGGGGGTGGGGTGGGGTGTCTTGACAGGAGCTGGAGGGGTTGGGGATCCCCCTTGATGGTTGCTAGGAGAGGCGTGGAGTCTGGCTGAAGGGGCATCTTACACTGAGCCATGCCCTTTCTTGGTGGCTGCCTAATGGTGGCCTTACTTGATCCCCACAACTCTATAAAGTGCACACTATTGTTATTCCAATTTTACAGAAGCAGATATATTTAAAAAGCAAGGACTTGGTGAATGAGGGCCTTTAAATTGCAGGTTGAGTCTTAATCACCAATGAGGAAGTTGAGAAAGGGAGTCTATTTGGGTGTGAAAGTGGAGGGGGAATAAAGGACTGGGAGGTGGATTCTGGTTTAACATGTCTGGAGTTGAAGTTGCAGGCAGCGGGGACTGCCACGTGGAAATGAGTTGAAGGTGCTTGGAACTATGGAATTTGGCTCGGCATAGGTGTCAGAGCTGGAGAAGCGGATTTAAAGTCAGCAGTCCAAGCCAGAGCAGATTTTTCACCCCCAGATCTTCCCAGGTCTTACCACCTCAGGGAAAATGGAATTGTTTTCTAGGGGTGAGAAACAAGAAGGGATTAGAAATAAATTTCAAGGCCGGGTGCAGTGGCTCATGCCTGTAATTCCAGCACTTTGGTAGGCCAAGGCAGGCAGATCATTAGAGGTCAGGAGTTCGAGACCAGCCTGACCAACATGGTGAAACCCCGTTTCTACTAAAATACAAAAATTAGCCAGGTGTGGTTGTGGGCACCTGTAATTTCAGCTACTAGGGAGGCTGAGGCAGGAGAATTGCTTGAACCCAGGAGGCAGAGGTTGCAGTGAGCTGAGATCTCGCCACTACATTCCAGCCTGGGCAACAGAGCAAGACTCCCTCTCAAAAAATAAAATAAAAATAAGTGAATTTCAATTTAGGAACCTGATAAAATTCTAGCTGTTGCCCTCAAACTACCTGTATAATATCTTTTCTCTCGCAGTGTTCTGAAGGATTTTCTCAATTTTATTGCAGGTTGAAGGCTAATGCTTTTGAAATATTGCTTTAATAGTGACCCCTAGTGTTATAAGGAGATATCTGCTAACTGATGAGGTAGTTTGGAAACGAAAATTCCCTTAACCTGAAAGTCATTGCATAGATTGATATTGCCAGAAGGTACCTTCATAAATTATTCAATCCATCTCTCTGCCTTTAGGGAGGATCACACTTGAACAATTCCAGGTCACTTCCCTTCAAGAAAGATGTAATGGACCTGAAGAGAGTTCAGTGAGTGGCAAGTAGCATAAACAAGGAGAGAAATGTACTTTCCTGTGAGAATGGATTGAAGAAAAGGAGAAAGAAGAGGACAGGGAGGAGGAGGGACAAGAAGAAACTGCAGACTAGAAAATGGACACATACAAAACAGTGAAGTAATATAACAAATCTTTACATACTAGCTCTAAGAGGCACCTCTTTGAAACTATGAAGGGGCTGCATTAGCATAATCCTGGCGACCATTTTTGAGCATTTGCTCCATGGCAGGCATGCTTACAACCACCCATAAGGTAAGAACCATTATGATCTCCATTTTAGAGGTAAGGAAACAAGGTATAGCACTCAGTTACTCAGCCAAGGTGCCAGATGCTATGTCTCACACCTGTAATCCCAGCACTTTGGAAGGCTGAGGTGGGGGAATTGCTTGAGTCAAGACATTTGACACCAGCCTGGGCAACGTAGAGAGACCTCATCTCTACAGAAAATAAACAAAATAAGCTGCATGCAGTGATGCACATCTGTAGTACCAGCTACTCGAGAGGCTGAGCTGGGAGGATCACTTGAGTCCAGGAGGTTGAGGTTGCAGTGAGCTGAGCTCATACCACTGCCCTTCAGCCTGGGCAACAGAGGGTGAAAAAAATAAAAATAAAAAAATAGCTAAGCTGAGACAGCTCCAAGGGGCAAAATCAGGATTGGAACTCAGGCTTTTTGACTCCTAAGTGTGTGCTTCTAACCTCAATGCAACAGCCCTTAACTAATAAATAGGAATGCTAATTTATATGCAGAAAGCACATAAGTCATTAAACTGGCAAAGGCTAAAAATATAAATTTGTTCTAGAAAAGTGTGGATGTGGACATGGCAGTTTGGGAACATCTGTGATGTTTTCAGGCAAATCCCCTGATCTGACCCGGTGTGCTAATTCTCGTGTCCTTACTACACATCAAATCTGCGGATTTTCAGAGTAGAAACCTCATGCAGACCAAGCAGTACATTTCAATTTTTTAAAATCTGCAACAGCAGAGAAATTCTTCATGTCTAGCTAAATCCCTCCTGTTGATGCCCATTTTCTTTTATCCTGTCATCAATGAAGATGGAAAACAGCTGGACATAATCCTCTCTAACCTTTTCTATATGTGAACACCATTAAGTCTCTCCAGGTTTCTGCTCTATCCACTTTCGAGATAGATAGTCCTCCTTCCCTTTGAATATCTCCACAGGTTTTGTTATTTATCTTGTGATTTTAATGACCCTTAGGGAAGCATTTCCAATCCTAAAGAGAAGTTTGTGCTGATGTAATTAGTAAACCATAAAAATATCTTCGTTCATAAAAGCAATGCAATGCCTCTAATTTTCAAAGGAGTTCCATATTCCTTATCTTGCTTGATTCTCACATATTTGTCCCTGTTTTACAGAAGTGAAAGTGAGGCTCAGAGAAATTAAGTGATTTGCCCAAGGTCATATAAGGAAATAGTGGAAAAAATTAACAAGATTGTTAAAAAGAGGGAGCAAGGTATATGATGACTGAGAAAGTCAAAGGGAAATTTTTAGAAGACATGTAAGTGTCAAAAATAATCCTTTTTGCCTTTCTGTTTGTCTTTGGTAACTATCAGCATCTGGAAATATAAATATTCAGCAAACAAAAGTACAGCCTCCCTTTCCAGTCACCCACACGGCTTTCATTTTCAAAACTGGAGCCCAGAGACCCTCCTTCCACTTATAGGACTTAGGGAGCTGCCAACTCAGTGCCACCTAATTATTATGAAGCCATGCACTCTTCCCACCACCCCACCTGTATTAACTTGCGGAATCTTTACAACTCTCTGAGCTGGGTGTTATTGTTACCTCTCATTTCACAGATTTGGAAACAAATCCAGTTAGGTTAAATAATTGGCCCAAGGTCATACAGAGAGTCTTGGTAAATATAAAGGTAAAGTTTAAGTAAAAGCCATGTAAATTCTGCATTTAAATTATTAAGCAGTAAGTATTCATCACAGACAATGATCCAGTATAATGGCTGTAAGATACGTAAGACAAATACGATCCCTTGAACGCACATGGAAATTGAGTCCCAGTGAGGTTAAGTCATTCCGTCTTGATCACACAGTGAGGCAGGGCTGATACGAGTTACCATCCATTAGCATGGCCATATTAGTTCTTAAAATGTTCAGTATTTCTGTACAAATTAGTATTAGTTGCTGCCCCAAGCCCTCCATGGGCCTCTCCCCTGTGAAACCTTCAGATCTCCCCATAGTCCAGCAACTTGTGGGGTCCCTGCTCGGTGATGATTGCACTCAGCCCTTTGGCAGGCTCCCTTTGGAAACTGGCATGGGGGACAGAGAGGAGGAGATGCTCTGCAGTAGGTCAGGTGCTTGGGGGACAGAGGGTAGCCCAGGACAGGAGCCTTTAAGAGGTATCTGCTGCACAGTCGGTTTTACCCTTCCCCTCTGCATTATTACCCAAAAGGCAAAAATAGGGTTCAGGAACAGCAGAGAAAGTATCTTTCCCTTCATTCACACATTAGCAGGAGAAACTCTAGGTGTTAGAGCAAAGTAACAACCCTGCCTATGGTGCAGTGGTACCCTGGGGGGACTTAGGAGAAAGAAGACCAGTATTTGGGGAGAGCCAGAGGGCTGGAAATGAAGACTAAGGAGTTTCTCTCTTTCCTGTTTGGTGTATACATGATGATACACATACAAGAACCCCTGATACAGTGTCAGGCCCTTACCTGGTGCACAATAAATGTTTCTGAACTTTCTGGACTGATTAGATTATGATGTGAGCTGTTTAGAAAAAGGCCGTGGGAGTCTGCTTTCAGCCTTGAATTTAGTAGGGGATTATTACTAAGGCACCAGAGCAGATATGCAGGGGCCAGGGAGGAGCTGCCAAATAAGAGGACATTGTCTTGGTAAAAAAGAGAGTCTCTGAAATGGGCCAGCAGTTATAAATATCAATGGCAAATGCCTGAGCACTGATGTAAGAAGATGAATGCAAGAAACCTGACTGTCTTGGAAAAGACCTGAGCATGATGGATTCTTCCAAATCTAAATCCACTGAATTAGTTCTGAGACTACTCAGTGTTACATGGAAAGACAACAGCAGACAAGGCACCCCTCCATCTGCAAAACACTCCTGCTAGTGCTTCTAGAGTCACAGGAAGGGGACAAACAGAAACAAAAACAGTTGAGAGTCAAGATCATGAAATACGACCAACACAAAGGAGTTTGTGAAGTGAGAAGTGTTACTTATTCAACAGGGAGATTCCACAAAGAATCTCTTATATAGTTTTATGACCTCATTCTTGCAAAGGATATAGCAGAAAAAAGAATTGAGTCGTAAAAAGCAAAAGATATTTCTCAATTTCCTAATGATAACTTCGTGACTTAAAACAACAAAAGCTTATTCTCATAGAGTTCTGGAGGCCAAAGTCCAAAATCAAGGTGTTGGCAAGGCCATGCTCCCCAAGAAGGTTCTGGGGCAGAACCCTTTCTTGTCTCTTCCAGCTTCTGGTGGCTCCTGGCATTCCTTGGTTTGGGGCAGCATAACTCCAGTATCTGCCTTGGCCCTCACATGGTCTTCTCTGTGTGATTTTGTGCCCTCTATATTGTAAGGACACTAGTCATTAGATTTAGGGCCCACTCTTAATCTATGATGATTTCATCTTGAGCTCCTCAACCAATTACAACTAATTACATATGCAAAGAAAATTACATCCCTATTTCCACATAAGGTCACATTCTGAGCTTTTGGGTGGCCATAAATTTGGGTGGGGGACATTATTCAACCCACTATAATGTGTGACACATGCAGAAAATAGACAAAAAAGGGAGATTATGCATTTATAACATAGGAAATAGATTTACTCTTTGTGATTACCTTGTTATTCTTTACTACAGCCAACTATCTAATGATTGGTGACAATCAGAAGCAAACTTGATCTTTATCTACATGCTGTAGGACAATGGTTCCCAAATGCTAAACAATGAAACAGCACTGGTCCGAGGGAAAGCTTTCATAGGCCAAGGCATCTTTTCCACAATCCCTGTGGGCTCTCGATTGAAGTCCCAGGGCCTCAGTTGCTCAGCCTTAGCTAAGAGGAGCTACTGAGTAAGAGCTTGCTCTAAGCACCTGGGCTCTACCATCTGCCCCCGCCAAGTTCTTCATGGCCCAGTAAGGAATAAGGACAGCATCAGAGCTATCAGGAAACTTGCTTTCATTTACATAGAATATTCCAAATGAAGGGAAATGCCATTAAGAGTGTTACTTCCACCTTTGCTAACAAACCTATGAGAAACTGAGTTTCATAATGAATGATAAAGATATGAGAACAAATTGAACATTGATGCTCTACTTTGTGGTGTCCTATTGAATATATAACCACAAGCTGATAAATGTGTATCAAACTAACAATTATGTACAATGCAATAGGATTTCATATAGTAACTCTTCTAAACTCAAAAATTATGTATATATTTATAAAAATATATTTCATCTGTGTCTCTCTATTGTCAGATTACCAACTATCCTTTATGCTATGTCCTTTTTACTTTTTACATGTAAAGTATGATTTCTTTTATGAAATAGTAAATATAGATTCTTACCTTACAAAATATAGAGGGCAACTTTTGTTGGTTCCATGCTTTTTAAACATTTTCACTGAATATATTTTATATTTCAGTGATTTCTTTTTTATTGCTTTGGAGTACAGAATTATTACAGAAATAAATTTCAGAGTATAAAGGAATTTCTCCATAAGAAAACCTGCCATTTAAAAGTCAAGCTTATAGGACATATTGGTTAAAATATAATTGTATTATTTTGATTTAAAGTAACAGGATTTGCACTTAAGAGAAGGTATACCCTAGATTTCCTTTGCACAATAAATTCCTAAAGTGCATGTATAATATGATTCCATTTTATATTTAAATCCAAAATTTCAAGAGCACAGTCTTTTCAAATTAAGTTACACCTCCTTCTATTTTTCCTGCAGACAGCTGTCAATAGGCAAGATATTCCCACTGTAGCACTCACCTCTCCTATCCATCTGTCTTTCCACCAGGCATTTAGAGATCAGGCAAATAGAAACACTGTGTCTGGGGTAAAAAATGACTGCAGAGGGAAAACTCAACCTGGCTGGACATAGTTGCTCTGCCCAGAACATTGTTTTTTCTCTTTTATGGGCCTTTACTCTGATTGAGTACCATTTAACAAAAATGGTAGTGAGAGCAGCGTCACCGGATAATTACAATCTCCTTAAGTGTCAAAAGACCTTGGTCTTCCTTCATATGGAAACTCTCTACCCTCTCATTTAAAGCAATCGAGGCTGGGTGCAGTGGCTAACGCCTGTAATCCCGGCACTTTGGAAGGCTGAGGTGGGCCGATCACTTGAGTCCAGAGTTTGAGACCAGCTTGGGCAACATGGCAAAATCCTGTCTCTACACAAAATACAAAAATTAGCCTGGCTTGGTGGCACGCATCTGTGATCCCAGCCACTTGGGAGGCTGAGGCAGGGGTATGGCTTGAGCCTGGGAGGTCGAGGCCGCAGTGAGCCGTGATTGTGTCACCGCACTCCAGCCTGAGTCAAACAGTGAGACCCTGTCTCAAAAAAAAAAAAAAAAGCAATTGAATAACTTTCATGCGCGTCCGTGTGAAGAGACCACCAAACAGGCTTTGTGTGAGCAACATGGCTGTTTATTTCACCTGGGTGCAGGCGGGCTGAGTCCGAAAAGAGAGTCAGCGAAGGGAGATGGGGTGGGGCCGTTTTGTAGGATTTGGGAAGGTAATGGAAAATTACAGTCAAAGGGGGTTGTTCTCTGGTGGGCAGGGGTGGATCTCACAAAGTACATTCTCAAGAGTGGGGAGAATTACAAAGAACCTTCTTAAGGGTGGGGGAGATTACAAAGTACATTGATCAGTTAGGGTGGGGCAGGAACAAATCACAATGGTGGAATGTCATCAGTTAAGGCTGTTTTTACTTCTTTTGTGGATCTTCAGTTACTTCAGGCCATCTGGATGTATACGTGCAAGTCACAGGGGATGCGATGGCCTGGCCTGGGCTCAGAGGCCTGACATTCCTGCCTTCTTATATTAATAAGACAAATAAAACAAAATAGTGTTGAAGTGTTGGAGTGGCAAAAATTTTTGGGGGGTGGTATGGAGAGAGAATGGGCGATGTTTCTCAGGGCTGCGTCAAGCGGAATTAGGGGCGGCGTGGGAACCTAGAGTGGGAGAGATTGAGCTGAAGGGAGGTCTTGTGGTAAGGGGTGATATTGTGGGGATGTTAGAAGAAATATTTGTCATATAGAATGATTGGTGATGGCCTGGATACGGTTTTGGATGAATTGAGGAACTAAATGGAATAAGAGAAGGAGAAAAACAGGTATAAAAGGTCTAAGAATTGGGAGGACCTAGGACATCTGATTAGAGAGTGCCTAAGGAGATTCAGCATAGTCCTGCCAGCAAAGATTATTTATTTACTTCAAGAGTTTAGAGTGGCAGTTTGGGGATAGCACCAGGAGATATCAGCTGTGATGGCTTGGAGAAATAGTGTAAACCGGCAGTGTAAACAAGAGCAGGGCATATATGAGTAGTTGAGAACGGTGAATAGGAGTGTGACTAGATAAAAGATAGTAGGGATGACAAGTTTTTTTGGGGCACAGTCTAAGTTGGTCTGGTGTCAAATGAGACTGGGGCCTAATAAAAAGGAGCATGTATACAGGAGCTTAAATGGGCTGTACCTTGTAGAAGTGCAAGTGGTAAAAGTATTGTCCAGTCCTTTTTAAGTTGGTGGCTGAGCTTGGTGAGCTGTGTTTTTAAAAGACCTTTAGTCCGTTCTACTTTTCTTGAAGATGGAGGACCGTAAGGGATATAAAGGTTTCACTGAAACCTACTAAGAGCCTGAAAAACTGCTTGGCTGATTTGACTAATAAAGGCTGGTCTGTTATCAGACTGTATAGAGGTGGGAAGGCTAAACTGAGGAATTATGTCTGACAGAAGAAAAGAAATGACTGCGGTGGCCTTCTCAGACCCTGTAGGAAAGGCCTTTACTTATTCAGTGAAAGTGTCTATTTGGACTAAGAGGTATTTTAGTTTCGTGACTCGGGCATGTTGAGTAAAGCTAATTTGCCAGTCCTGGGTGGGGGCAAATCCTCAAGCTTGATGTGTAGGGAAGGGAGGGGGCCTGAATAATCCCTGAGGAGTAGTAGAATAGCAGATGGAACACTGAGAAGTTATTTCCTTGAGGATAGATTTCCACGATGGAAAGGAAATGAGAGGTTCTGAGAGGCGGGCTAGTGGCTTGTACTATAGCATAGCCTGCCTTTGCTGGTGTGTGGCGATTAGGCCTGGTGGAACTGCCATCAATAAATCAAGCGTGATCAGGGTGAAGAACAGGAAAGAAGGAAATATGGGGAAATGGGGTGAATATCAGGTGGATCAGAGAGATACAGTCATGGGGGTCAGGTGTGGCATGAGGAATAATGTGGGAGGCCAGATTGAAGTCCGGGCCAGGAACAATGGTAATTGTGGGACTTAAAGAGTGAGTACAGCTGAAGGAGCCGGGGAGCAGAAAGTATATGTGTCAGGTAGGAGGAAGAAAATAGATTTTGGAAGTTATGAGAAATGTAGAGAGTGAGTTGAGCATAGTTTGTGATTTTTAGGGCCTCTAAAAGTATTAAAGCAGCGGCAGCCACTGCACGCAGACATGAGGGCTAGGCTAAAACAGGTCGAGTTGTTTGGACAGAAAGGCTACAGGGTGTGGTCCTGGCTCTTGTGTAAGAATTCTGACCATGCTAACCATGCCTAGGAAGGAAAGGAGTTGTTGTTTTGTAGAAGGTGCTGGGGTTTGAGAGATCAGTCGGACACGATTGGCAGGGAGAGCACGTGTGTTTTTATGAGAATTATGCCGAGATAGGTAACAGATGAGGAAGAAATTTGGGCTTGATTGAAGTAATGGGGGCTGTCTGTGAAGCTTTGCAGCAGTACAGCCTAGGTAATTTGCTGAGCTTGATGGGTGTCAGGGTCAGTCCAAGTGAAGGTGAAGAGAGGCTGGGATTAAGGGTGCAAAGGAATAGTAAAGAAAGCACGTTTGAGAACTAGAACAGAATAATGGGTTATAGAGGCAGGTATTGAGGATAGGAGAGTATATGGGTTTGGCACCACGGGGTGGATAGGCAAAACAATTTGGTTGATAAGGCGCAGATCCTGAACTAACTTGTAAGGCTTGTCTGGTTTTAGGACAGGTGAAATGGGGTAATTGTAAGGAGAGTTTATAGGCTTTAAAAGGCCATGCTGTAGCAGGCAAATGATAACAGACTTTAATCTTTTTAAAGCGTGCTGCGGGATGGGATATTGGCATTGAGTGGGGTAAGGGTGATTAGGTTTTAATGAGATGGTAAGGGGTGCATGATCGGTCGCCAAGGAGGGAGTAGAGGTGTCTTATACTTGTGGGTTAAGGTGGGGGGATACAAGAGGAGGACGCAAAGGAGGCTTTGGATTGGGAAGAAGGGCGGCAATGAAATATAGCTGTAGTCCAGGATAGTCAGGGAAGCAGATAATATAAAGTGTCTCAGCCTAATAAGGGAACTGGGCAGGTGGGGATAACTAAAAAGGAGTGCTTAAAAGAGTATTGTCTAAGTTGGCACCAGAGTTGGGGAGTTTTCAGGGGTTTTGAAGCTTGGCCGTCAATACCCACAACAGTTATGGGGGCAAGGGAAACAGGCCCTTGAAAAGAAGGCAACGTGGAGTGAGTAGCCCTCATATCGATTAAACAGGGGATGGACTTACCCTCCACTGTGAGAGTTACCTGAAGCTCGGCGTCCGTGATGGTCCAGGGGGCTTCCGAGGTGATCGGGCAGCGTCAATCTTCAGTCGCTAAGCCAAGCAGATCTGGGAAGAAGTCAGTCAGAGAGCCTTGGGCTAGAGCTTTAGGGGCTCCAGGAGTGGCTGCCGGGAGAGCTGGGCAGTCTGATTTCCAGTGGGTCCCTGCACAGATGGGACATGGCTTGGGAGGGATCCTGGGCTGTGGGCATTCCTTGGCCCAGTGGCCAGATTTCTGGCACTTGAAGCAGGATCCTGATGGAGGAAGTCTTGTAGGAATGCTTGACTGCTGCGGCTTAGGCATTTTGAAGTTCTTGTATGCAGGAGGTGTGGCTGGGTTTTGTCTCACAGCAGAGGCAAGTAATTGTAACTCAGAAATGCGTTGCCGTCTGGCTGCTTTCTCTCTATTATTGTACACCTTGAAGGCGAGGTTGATTAATTCCTGTTGTGGGGTTTGAGGGCCAGAATTTAATTTTTGGAGTTTTAATGTCGGCAGCAGATTGGGTAATAAAATGTATTTTGAGAATAAGACGGCCTTTTGACTTTTTAGGGTCTAGGGCTGTAAAGTGTCTCAGGGTTGCTGCCAAACAAGTCATGAACTGGGCTGGATTTTTATATTTGATGAAAAAGAGCCTAAATGCTATCTGATTTGGGATAAAGAAAAAGGAGCATTAACCTTGACTATGCCTTTAGCTCCAGCCACCTTTTTAAGAATAAATTGCTGGGCAGGTGGGGGAGGGCTAGTCATGGAATGAAACTGTAAGCCAGACCAGGTGTGAGGAGGGGAGGTGATAAAAGGATTATAGGGTGGAGGAGTGGAGGCTGAGGAAGAATTGGGACCTAGCTTGGCCTGTTGAGGAGGGGAGAGGTCAGATGGGTCTGTAGAAAAGGAAGATTAGAAAGACTCAGCGACGCTTGGGGTTGGTACTGAGGGGACAGGCGGGAGGGAAAGAAGGAAGATTTGGGACGAGTTGCACTGGGCACAGAGACTAGGAAGGGACTGATGTGTAAAAGAATGCCTGGATGTCAGGCACCTCAGACCATTTGCCCATTTTACGACAAGAATTATTTAGATCTTGTAGGATGGAAAAATTGAAAGTGCCGTTTTCTGGCTATTTGGAACTACTGTTGAGTTTGTATTGGGGTCAAGCGGCATTGCAGAAGAAAATAAGACGCTTAGATTTTAGGTCAGGTGAGAATTGAAGAGGTTTTAAGTTCTTAAGAATACAGGCTAAGGGAGAAGAAAGAGGAATGGAAGGTGGAAGCTTGCCCATAGTGAAGGAGGCAAGCCCAGAGAAAAGAGTAGAGACACGGAGAAGGGGTGGGGGTTTCTTCCCCTCCAGAAAAGCAGAGAAAGGGTTGGGGCATGGAAATAAGGGATTGGGGCACAGAGATAAGAGATTGGGGCGTGGAAATAAGCGATTGGGGGATTCTTGCCCCCCTAGGAAAGCGGGACTTGCCGCTAACGGTGAAGGAGAAGGGGTTGAGGGGTACTTGCCCCTGCCCCAGGAAAGCGGGTCTTGCCACTGAGGGTGAAGGAGAAGGGGTTGAGGATTACTTGCCCCTGCCCCAGGAAAGCAGAGAAGGGGTAGAGACAAGGAGAGAAGGGGTTGGGGTACTTGCCCCTTCCCCAGAAAAGCGTGACTTGCCGCTAAGGGTGAAGGACCAAGGCAGGCGTCCCTGCGTGGTCTGACACCCTTGAAATGTGGGTGTATAATCAGAGAGGCATCCCTGCAATGATTAAACACCAAGGGAAGGCTGCCTTCCCAGTCCGTGACCGGCGCCGGAGTTTTGGATTCACGGATAAAACATGTCTCTTTTGTCTCTACCAGAAAATGAAAGGAATTGAAATTAAGAGAAGAGAGAGATTGAAGTGTGGCACCAAGATTGAAAGGAGAAAGAGGTTGAGGGATAGTGAGGGAGGTTGGAGAAGAGAGTAAAAAGAGGCCGCTTACCAGATTTGAAATTGGTGAGATGTTTCTTGGGCTGGTCGGTCTCAGGACCTGAGGTCGTAGGTGGATCTTTCTCATGGAGCAAAGAGCAGGAGGACAGGGGATTGATCTCCTAAGGGAGGTCCCCCGATCCGAGTCACAACACCAAATTTCATGCGCATCCATGTGAAGAGACCACCAAACAGGCTTTGTGTGAGCAACATGGCTGTTTATTTCACCTGGGTGCAGGCGGGCTGAGTCCGAAAAGAGAGTCAGTGAAGGGAGATAGGGGTGGGGCCGTTTTATAGGATTTGGGAAGGTAATGGAAAATTACAGTCAAAGGGGGTTGTTCTCCGGTGGGCAGGGGTGGATCTCACAAAGTACATTCTCAAGAGTGGGGAGAATTACAAAGAACCTTCTTAAGGGTGGGGGAGATTACAAAGTACATTGATCAGTTAGGGTGGGGCAGGAACAAATCACAATGGTGGAATGTCATCAGTTAAGGCTGTTTTTACTTCTTTTGTGGATCTTCAGTTACTTCAGGCCATCTGGATGTATACGTGCAAGTCACAGGGGATGCGATGGCCTGGCCTGGGCTCAGAGGCCTGACAATAACTACTCTGCCCAAGGTGTTCCAAGAATTGCTTACAATCTAACTGTGTTTTGTCTTCATTTCCTTGATGACTCTTTTGTGCAATTGCTTCTGGGTGTCCCTTTCTGTATTCTCAGGGAGAAAAGGCAAAAGTTTCTGGCACCTTAATAGGAACTGTTTTGTCAGCTGCTCATAGCTAGAAAAGCTGAATCAAGTGGTCTTTTAGTCTTTCTGAATATTTCAAGCATCTAGAAACCAAGGTCTTATTCATTTTTGCATTTTAAATGTTGTTTGATTTACAACCAGAGGCCTTATTTACCAATATCCAGTAAAAGTCATATTTTAAGAGATATGTACATAATATGGCTGACTTGCTTTCTAGCTGACTCATGAAAAAGCCATATACTTACATATATGAAAGCAGATATATGCATATCTCTGGCCGATGCCAAATGAAATCTCTTATCCACCTGCATGACACATAGTTTAATTTGGTACATCAAAACTGGTTGGGTCTTGCCTTCCAGAAAAGGAGCTGGTGTAGACACAAGGGTGGCATGAGTCAGAAAAAGATGAAAAATACTTATCAGTTTCTTCTTGGACCTTCGTGTGCTTTTGCACTTCATACACAAAATATATTATGTCCTTGGAAATGGCCCTTTATACCTCCTCCCCTCCTACCATTGTGTCAGTCTAATATATCATAGCGTAAGCCAGATATAAGCCTCCTTTTGGACTGAGCTGGCTGGTAAATTAACTTATGCTAAACGGCTGTCTGCCCATGACTGTCAACTCTATCATCCTTGTCTGTCTCCTTTTCCCTTTCCCAGACATTTCATTTCACTATGGATGACATTTCATTTTATTCTCAGTGCATTTCAACTCCTTGCAATATATGAAAATTTTCAGTGAACAGAATACTCCACTGACCCTTCTGAAACTGACAAGGATATTTGTGTGCCCCAAACTAGTTCAATAATACAACACTGCCTGGCTTCCTTTTCAGTTTACACTGGAGAAGCTGAGTTCATAAAAGAGAGCATTTGTCTCACCTGCACTTGAATCCCAAAACTGAACTTAAACATTATAGACACACGCTATGTCTATAATTTTTGACATTATAGACATGAAGGTCCTTAATGGGCTAGTGGGCAAAAGCCATCTAGGAATCAGAAATCAACAGATATTTTCCGAGCACTTGTAGTGTGACCTTGGATGCTAGTTTCAAGATCACCTTAATGATAGTAGTGGCATTATGGCAGCGGCTGGGGAGGCACGGCCTAGGCTATGCACTCCACAGAGCCAGCGGGAGCTGGGAACAGGTGGGAGCCTCACCCCCTTCCGAGTTAGAGGGGCAGGAGCCCCAACCTCCTGGGTGCACTGCAGCTGCCCAGCCACAGCTGCAGACCCGGGCATCCCTTCACTCTCGGAGACCTGGGAAGCCCACCTCCCCTCGCAGGATTGGAAGTGTCTGCTCCAACTGCCAGGCCTCTCCCTGCTCCCAGTGCCCGCTCTGATTTTGGAGCAAAGTTGAAGCTGAACCCAGGCACTGTTGCAACCCAGCTGGGTGTGCACGCGCTCAGGGCAGTGCTGACTCACCAGCCCTTGCCACCTCAGCCCCCTCCGGACTTTGGGCACCGAGGAACATGGGAGGGAGGCCGAGGGGTGGTGAGGGCAGCTTGGCACAGGCCTGCAGGCCCACCTCGACATGAACAGCCTGGGCACCGTGGGCTCGTGGACAGCAGGTTGATGGCGGTAGGGGGCAGACAGGTTCCTGGGCAGAAAGCAGTGGGTCCTGTTCTGTTCCATTGATCTATATCTCTGTTTTGGTACTAGTACCATGCTGTTTTGGTTACTGTAACCTTGTAGTATAGTTTGAAGTCAGGTAGCGTGATGCCTCCAGCTTTGTTCTTTTGGCTTAGGACTGACTTGGCGATGCGGGCTCTTTTTTCGTTCCATATAAACTTTAAAGTAGTTTTTTCCAATTCTGTGAAGAAAGTCATTGGTAGCTTGATGGGGATGGCATTGAATCTGTAAATTACCTTGGGCAGTATGGCCATTTTCATGATATTGATTCTTCCTACCCATGAACATGAAATGTTCTTCCATTTGTTTGTGTCCTCTTTTATTTCCTTGAGCAGTGGTTTGTAGAACTCCTTGAAGAGGTCCTTCACATCCCTTGTAAGTTGGATTCCTAGGTATTTTATTCTCTTTGAAGCAATTGTGAATGGGAGTTCACTCGTGATTTGGCTCTCTGTTTGTCTGTTGTTAGTGTATAAGAATGCTTGTGATTTTTGTACATTGATTTTGTATCTTGAGACTTTGCTGAAGTTGCTTATCAGCTTAAGGAGATTTTGGGCTGAGACAATGGGGTTTTCTAGATATACAATCATGTCGTCTGCAAACAGGGACAATTTGACTTCCTCTTTTCCTAACTGAATACCCTTTATTTTCTTCTCCTGCCTAATTGCCCTGGCCAGAACTTCCAACACTATGTTGAATAGGAGTGGTGAGAGAGGGCATCCCTGTCTTGTGCCAGTTTTCAAAGGGAATGCTTCCTGTTTTTGCCCATTCAGTATGATATTGGCTGTGGGTTTGTCATAGATAGCTCTTATTATTTTGAGATATGTCCCATCAATACCTAATTTATTGAGAGTTTTTAGCATGAAGCGTTGTTGAATTTTGTCAAAGGCCTTTTCTGCATCTATTGAGAGCCCTCAGAAATAACACTGCGTATGTACAACTATCTGATCTTTGACAAACCTGAGAAAAACAAGCAATGGGGAAACGATTCCCTATTTAATAAATGGTGCTGGGAAAACTGGCTAGCCATATGTAGAAAGCTGAAACTGGATCCCTTCCTTACACCTTATACAAAAGTCAATTCAAGATGGATTAAAAACTTAAACGTTAGACCTAAAACCATAAAAACCCTAGAAGAAAACCTAGGCATTACCATTCAGGATATAGGCATGGGCAAGGACTTCATGTCTAAAACACCAAAAGCAATGGCAACAAAAGCCAAAATTGACAAATGGGATCTAATTAAACTAAAGAGCTTCTGCACAGCAAAGGAAACTGCCATCAGAGTGAACAGGCAACCTACAAAATGGGAGAAAATTTTCGCAACCTACTCATCTGACAAAGGGCTAATATCCAGAATCTACAATGAACTCAAACAAATTTACAAGAAAAAAACAGATTCAGAGAAGGACTGTGTGGTAGATAGAGCTCCCTCTCCCCTCTCCCCTCTCCCCTCTCCCCTCCCCCCTCCCCCCTCCCCCCTCTCCCCTCTCCCCTCTTTCCACGGTCTCCCTCTGATGCCGAGCCGAAGCTGGACGGTACTGCTGCCATCTCAGCTCACTGCAACCTCCCTGCCCGATTCTCCTGCCTCAGCCTGCCGAGTGCCTGTGATTGCAGGCGTGCGCCGCCACGCCTGACTGGTTTTCGTATTTTTTTGGTGGAGACGGGGTTTCGATGTGTCGGCTGGGCTGGTCTCCAGCTCCTAACCGCGAGTGATCCGCCAGCCTCGGCCTCCCGAGGTGCCGGGATTGCAGATGGAGTCTCGTTAACTCAGTGCTCAATGGCGCCCAGGCTGGAGTGCAGTGGCGTGATCTCGGCTCGCTACAACCACCTCCCAGCCACCTGCCTTGGCCTCCCTAAGTGCCGAGATTGCAGCCTCTGCCTGGCAGCCACCCCGTCTGGGAAGTGAGGAGCGTCTCCGCCTGACTGCCCATCGTCTGGGATGTGAGGAGCCCCTCTGCCTGGCTGCCCAGTCTGGAAAGTGAGGAGCGTCTCTGCCTGGCCGCCATCCCATCTAGGAAGTGAGGAGCGCCTCTTCCCGGCCGCCATCACATCTGGGAAGTGAGGAGCGTCTCTGCCCGGCCGCCCATCGTCTGAGATGTGGGGAGCACCTCTGCCCTGCCGCCCCGTCCGGGATGTGAGGAGTGTCTCTGCCCGGCCGCCCTGTCTGAGAAGTGAGGAGACCCTCTGCCTGGCAACCGCCCCGTCTGAGAAGTGAGGAGCCCCTCCGCCCGGCAGCCACCCCGTCTGAGAAGTGAGGAGCGTCCTCCCTCCTCGTCCGGGAGGGAGGTGGGGGGGTCAGCCCCCCGCCCGGCCAGCCGCCCCGTCCGGGAGGTGAGGGGCACCTCTGCCCGGCTGCCCCTACCGGGAAGTGAGGAGCCCCTCTGCCCGGCCAGCCCCCTCGTCCGGGAGGGAGGTGGGGGGGTCAGCCCCCCGCCTGGCCAGCCGCCCCGTCCGGGAGGCGAGGGGTGCCTCTGCCCGGCCGCCCCTACTGGGAAGTGAGGAGCCCCTCTGCCCGGCCCGCCGCCCCATCCGGGAGGGAGGTGGGGGGGTCAGCCCCCCTCCCGGCCAGCCGCCCCATCCGGGAGGGAGGTGGGGGGGTCAGCCCCCCGCCCGGCCAGCCGCCCCGTCCGGGAGGGAGGTGGGGGGATCAGCCCCCCGCCTGGCCAGCCGCCCCGTCCGGGAGGGAGGTGGGGGGATCAGCCCCCTGCCCGGCCAGCCGCCCTGTCCAGGAGGTGGGGGGGGCGCCTCTGCCCGGCCGCCCCTACTGGGAAGTGAGGAGCCCCTCTGCCCGGCCAGCTGCTCTGTCTGGGAGGGAGGTGGGGGGGTCAGCCCCCAGCCCGGCCAGCTGCCCCGTCCGGGAGGGAGGTGGGGGGGTTAGCCCCCCGCCTGGCCAGCCGCCCCATCCGGGAGGTGAGGGGCGCCTCTGCCCGGCCGCCCCTTCTGGGAAGTGAGGAGCCCCTCTGCCTGGCCAGCCGCCCCGTCCGGGAGGGAGGTGGGGGGTCAGCCCCCCGCCCGGCCAGCCGCCCCGTCCGGGAGGGAGGCGGGGGGGTCAGCCCCCCGCCCGGCCAGCCGCCCCGTCCGGGAGGGAGGTGGGGGGATCAGCCCCCCGCCTGGCCAGCCACCCTGTCCGGGAGGTGAGGGGCGCCTCTGCCCGGCCGCCCCTACCGGGAAGTGAGGAGCCCCTCTGCCCGGCCAGCCGCCCCCTCCGGGAGGGAGGTGGGGGGGTCAGCCCCCCGCCGGGCCAGCCGCCCCGTCGGGGAAGTGAGGGGTGCCTCTGCCCGGCCGCCCCTACTGGGAAGTGAGGAGCCCCTCTGCCCGGCCAGCCGCCCCGTCCGGGAGGGAGGTGGGGGGGGTCAGCCCCCCGCCCGGCCAGCTGCCCTGTCCGGGAGGTGAGGGGCGCTTCTGCCCGGCCGCCCCTACTGGGAAGTGAGGAGCTCCTCTGCCCGGCCACCACCCCATCTGGGAGGTGTACTCAACAGCTCATTGAGAACGGGCCATGAAGACAATGGCGGTTTTGTGGAATAGAAAGGGGGGAAAGGTGGGGAAAAGATTGAGAAATCGGATGGTTGCTGTGTCTGTGTAGAAAGAGGTAGACATGGGAGACTTTTCATTTTGTTCTGTACTAAGAAAAATTCTTCTGCCTTGGGATCCTGTTGATCTGTGACCTTACCCCCAACCCTGTGCTCTCTGAAACATGTGCTGTATCCACTCAGGGTTGAATGGACTAAGGGCGGTGCAAGATGTGCTTTGTTAAACAGATACTTGAAGGCAGCATGTTCGTTAAGAGTCATCACCACTCCTTAATCTCAAGTACCCAGGGACACAAACACTGCGGAAGGCCGCAAGGTCCTCTGCCTAGGAAAACCAGAGAACTTTGTTCACTTGTTTATCTGCTGACCTTCCCTCCACTATTGTCCTGTGACCCTGCCAAATCCCCCTCTGCGAGAAACACCCAAGAATGATCAATAAAAAAGAAAAAAAAAAAAAGACTACTTTAAATAAAAAAAAAAAAAAAAAAGAAAAAAACAAACAACCCCATCAAAAAGCAGGCAAAGGACATGAACAGACACTTCGCAAAAGAAGACATTTATGCAGCCAGAAAACACATGAGAAAATGCTCACCATCACTGGCCATCAGAGAAATGCAAATCAAAACCACAGTGAGATACCATCTCACACCAGTTAGAATGGCAATCATTAAAAAGTCAGGAAACAACAGGTGCTGGAGAGGATGTGGAGAAATAGGAACACTTTTACACTGTTGGTGGGACTGTAAACTAGTTCAACCATTGTGGAAGTCAGTGTGGCGATTCCTCAGGGATCTAGAACTAGAAATACCATTTGACCCAGCCATCCCATTACTGGGTATATACCCAAAGGACTATAAATCATACTGCTATAAAGACACATGTACACATATGTTTATAGTGGCATTATTCACAATAGCAAAGACTTGGAACCAACCCAAATGTCCAACAATGATAGACTGGATTAAGAAAATGTGGCACATATACACCATGGAATACTATGCAGCCATAAAAAATGATGAGTTCATGTCCTTTGTGGGGACATGGATGAAATTGGAAATCATCATTCTCAGTAAACTATCGCAAGAACAAAAAACCAAACACTGCATATTCTCACTCATAGGTGGGAATTGAATAATGAGAACACATGGACACAGGAAGGGGAACATCACACTCTGGGGGCTGTTGTGAGTGGGGGGAGGGCGGAGGGATAGCATTGGGAGATATACCTAATGCTAGATGACGAGTTAGTGGGTGCAGTGCACCAGCATGGCACATGTATACATATGTAACTAATCTGCACATTGTGCACATGTACCCTAAAACTTAGAGTATAATAAAAAAAAAAAAAAAAAAAGAAAGCGGTGGGTCCTCGGTGAAACCCCACTTAGGCCAGAAACGGCCTGAAGCCTGGGGGCTGAGCTGCCAGTTCCGCCAGGAGTGAGAACTTATGGTGCTTTTTCCAGGTCCGCCCATTGCTGCCCATGGACCAATAAGCACACACTTCCTCCCCTCTGAAGCCCACCCCCAATCCCCAAGCCAGACTAGGGGACGACCTGCCTGTGGATGGAGCCATCCACTCTGGGCCTCCTCTTCACTGAGGGCTGCAGAGACAAGGAGACAACCTGCCTGCAGATAGGAGCTACTCACTCTGGGGCCTCTCACTCTGTCTCCTCTTCGCTGAGGGCTGCAGAGAGGGTGGGATGACCTGCCTGCAGATAACAGCCACTCACTCCAGGTCTGTCTGGATGACCTGTCTGTGGATAGGAGCCACCTACGTGGGTCTCCTCTCCCCTGAGGGCTGCACAGATGTTGGGATGACCTGCCTGTGGGTAAAAGCCACGCACTCAGGGTCTCCTCTCTGCTAAGTGCTGCACAGATGTTGGGATTACCTGCCTGTGGATAAGAGCCACCCACTCAGGGTCTCCTCTCCACTGAGGGCTGCACAGATGTTGGGATGACCTGCCTGTGATAAGAACCATCCACTCTGGGTCTCCTGTCTGCTGAGGGCTGCACAGATGTTGGGGTGACCTGCCTGTGGATAGGAGCTACCCACTACAGGTCTCTTCTCCACTGAGAGCTGGACACTCATTGGGACAACCTTCCTGTGGAAAGGAGCTACCCACTTTGAGTCTCCTGAGAACTGTTCTATCACTCAATGAAGCTCCTCTCCACTTTGCTCACCCTCCAGGTGTCTGCCTACCTCATTCTTCTTGGATGTGGGACAAGAACTCAGGACCTGCTGAATGGCTGGTCTAAAAGAAATGTAACACAAACAGGGCTGAAACATGCATCCCCTGCTTGCCACATTGCGGGGAATGAGAAGGAGGGAAGAGCTGTGGTCCCTTGTGAAGCCCAGACCAAGGGGCTCCCTGAGCCAGGGCTGTGACACCCTCTTTGGGGTTTTGCAGTTCCTGGTGTCTTCAAGCTTCAGGGTGCCACCACATTCCCCTTGTCCAGAAGCGGGTGCCTGCAGTGGAAGCCAGGCACCTTAGAGACTTTAGAAGAAGGCAGAGCAACCAGTGCTCAAGGCCCATCCACTCCCACCCCAACCCCAGTCTCAGCTAGAGCAGCTCTTCTTTTCCACTGAGCATTTGCTAGAAGGCATTGGGAGGGGTGGGGAAAGCAGCCTCAACAATAATAATGCATGCATGTACTCTGTAAATACTATCTGGGGATGATGGTGATATTATTGGGAATTCTAACCTATATATGAGAAAGGGAAACAACAGCTTCCTAATTTCCAAATGCATTATGTTTCATTGGGGAGAATGGTTCTATCAGGTGGATCAGGCAGAAGTAACATTATATCCTGTGAGAGAAAGATCTGAAACTTTTAATTGATTTATATTTAAACCCCAACCCTCCAACTGGTGAGCTGTGTGAACCTCAGTTTTGTCATTTGTAGTAATGGAACTCATGAACCTCCTTTATGGGATTATTGTGAAGAACCACTTTGTTTTTTGTTTTACAGCTGGAATCTCAATGCCTTGAATAGTACCAGGTGGTGGTAGGTGCTCGATAAATATTTGTTGAATTAATAAATGAAATGACGGTCATGAAACTGTCAAACCCAGCATCTGGCTCATCGAAGATGCTTCATTTTCTTCCTGTGCAGATGACTCAATTGGATGGAGTCAGAGATGTTTTCAGGGAGGGAGTAGAGTAAAATAGTAATAATAGCTAACACTCTATGTACCAGATACTGTTCTATAGGCTTTCCACATATTAATTTCTTTAATCCTCAATTCCTAGAGTCTTCACAAACCTGAGAAAATTTCCTAATCTTTGCCCTTAGGAAAGTTAGTTAACCTATCTCTGCTTCATTTTGCACATTTAAAAATGGAAATAACAGTACTCACTACTGACCTCATAGATTTGTTATGAGAATGAAATTGGTTAATCCATATATAATTCTTAGAACAATTCCTCATACAGACTAAGCACTCAATACGTTTTTAACTCTGATTAGGTTGTGAAATCTCTATTACTCTGTATTTTACTAATGATGTTCTTCTGAGTTCAATAAGTAAATGCTTTAAGAATTCTGAGATGAGAGAGGTCAATGTAGGCAGTAGGGGCACTTACTAGAGAACTTACTAGGATTTAAGCTGGGCCTTCACAAAATGTGGGTGGGCAAAGAGGAGTGGGAAGAACATTCTAGGAGGAGAAATATATGTAGCTAGGGGTAGTGTTAGAGTCATCCTCTAAAGTGCTTGACTTCTGGTTTGCTATTTAATAGTTTTCCCATCTGTAAAATCAAGAAAATATCTGCCCTATGGGTTACTTTTATTAGGATGTTATATGAACTAATAAACATAAAATGCTTAGTACAGTGCTGGGCACATTGTAAGCATATAGGTAGTTGGTACTACTGTTTACCATTAAGGGCAGACATAGGCCAGGTCCAGCGGTTCAAATCTGTAATCCTGGCACTTTGGGCAGCCAAGGCACGTGGATTGCTTGAGCCCAGGAGTTCGAGACCAGCCTGGGTGACATGACGAGAACCCGTCAAAAATTAGCTGGGCATGGTGGCACACACCTGTAGCCCCAGCTACTTGAGAAGCTGAGGTGGGAGGATGGCTTGAGCCCAGGAGGCAGAGGTTGCAGAGCCAGACCCTGTCTCAAAAAAAAAAAAAAAAAAGAAAAAAGAAAAAAAGAAAGAAAAAGGAAAAAAAGGGGGTAGACATAGAAGTTTATGAGACAATGCGAAAAATAGCCAATTCCATTCAAGAACTGAGCTAGTCGTGGTTCCCCAGAATGTATCATTAACTTTGCGATTTTTCACTTATATAAGACCTTATTAATAACATATATCTGGTTTAAGTGGAGTCTTAAGTTTTAATGGTTTGGATTTGGGGTATGGAGTGGGAATTGGTTTTAAGTATATGACTTAGAATAACTTTCATACTTTTATACTTGTATTTAAGTTGGTTAAAGTTACTTTGCAACTGAATTACTGAAAAGTAAACCAAATAGTAAATTTAGTGGAGAGGTGATTTGCTCTTTCTTCAAACTCTTTCATGCAGACAGAGGTTTGCTCCTTTTAACTTGCTGCCAGGGCAAGGAACAAGAAGTAACATGAGACACATGACTTTCCAGCCACTCCTTAAAATGCTTAATATAAACTTCTAGCTCCCAAAATACTTTTCTTGACCTCAGTGTTCTTTTAGACTGGTATTTCCTACTTGATCCTTTTATCCAACTCCAACCCCAACCCCAATATCTTCTTCTTTTTTTTTTTTTTTGAGACGGAGTCTCGCTCTGTCGTCCAGGCTGGAATGCAGTGGCACAATCCCGGCTCACTGCCAACTCCGCCTCCCAGGTTCACGCCATTCTCCTGCCTCAGCCTCCCGAGTAGCTGGGACTACAGGCACCCGCCACCATGCCCGGCTAATTTTTTGTATTTTTTAGTAGAGACGGGGTTTCACCATGTTAGCCAGGATGGTCTCTATCTCCTGACCTTGTAATCTCCCGCCTCAGCCTACCAAAGTGCTGGGATTACAGGCCTGAGCCACTGCACCGGGCTAACCCCCATATCTTAAAAGAGCATGAGTTCAGGCCTAACTTTTCCTTTCATATCTATTGTGGGAATTATTTTAATCATTTAAAAAAGTTTCTTTGTGAAGATTACATGCACACTTGGAATGAAATGGCATTTTCTCATTGGAACTTCATGCAATCAAGGGTGGAGTTTGCAGATTTATCTACAACACATGCAAGCTCTAGGTGAATTAATAGACTCATCTTCTACAATCTATATTTGGAAATATTGTAAATGTACACTTTCTCCTTTATATATGACATGAAAGATCAAATTAAAGACCTTTACAAATTTTTCCCAAGTGCCTTGTTCATTTCTGCGTCAGGTCCTTTGCCCAGTTTTCCTTACCTGGATTTATTTCCCTGCACTTTACCTGTTCAGGCTTGAGACTCTGCATGAAGCCGTCCCGACTACATAGCTCATACCAAGCTCTTCTCTGCACTTTTGGAATTATTTTATCTCACTGATTTGAAACTTAGCTTTATCATTCAGTGCATTTATTCTGTCTTCCCAAATTAAAGGGTAAAATCCAAGGTAGAGAACAAGTCTTTAGTTCCTGTGTATCCCAGCTCACTACCTAACACAATGCATTGGCAGAGAAGGCCCTCAAAATAACATTTTTATGTTTATGTGACAGTCTTCTTCTCAGTTCTGAAATAGCTTCGCTAATAATGATTGCATGATTGAATAATTTTCTTTGCTCTGAAAACAGAAAACATGTCATTCTTGTATTTCTGATACTTCGCTAGTTGATAATATCAGAGAGTGTCGCAATGAGCAAGTCATTATGGAGATTCTGCCTGGTACTAATTCCAGACTCTATGTTCAACTTCTAGAGAGCACAAGTCCACAGATAGTTCTATTTATTAATTGGATTTGGCAAGGAGAGTTAATTCCTTGCAAAAATAGACAAGCAAACTATTAAAAATAACATTCAAAGGAGAAGGCTAAAAATAATATACAAAAAAGCGAAATTGCTTAATTCAAGTAAAAGTGTAGAAAAAGAATTCTATTAAAATTCATTTAAGTATTTAGTGATAACGTTGAAGTGTTTAAAAAAGAGGCCAAATGTGGAATGTTAGCTCAATCTCCTCAGCAACTGTTTTTTTTTCTTTCATTTTTAAGATTTTGTTCAGCTTTTAATAATGAAGACTTTATAAGTAGTGAAAAGATGAAGCAAGATTTCTTAACAGTGAATCTTCTGAAATGTTAAATAAATTTTATATACAGTTGGTCCTTCATATTCATGAGTTCCACATCTGTGGATTTAACCAAACTCAGATCAAAAATATTCCGGGAAAAAATAACAACAAAAAAAATGGATGGTTGCATCTGTACTGAACACGTACAGACTTTTTTCCTTGTCATTATTCCCTTGACAATATAGATAACAACTATTCACATAGCATTTATATTGTACTAGGTATTATAAGTAACTTGAGATGATTTAAAGTACATAGAAGGATGTGTGTAGCTTATATAGAAATACTAAACCATTTTATATAAAAGGTTTGAGCACTCATAGATTTTGGTAACCAAGGCGTTCCTGGCCAATTCCCCGTGGATACCAAGAGATGACTGCACATGTCCCTTTTCTGGAGAAAATCCAAAGCTTTATTTGTATTCCCAAAGGGGAGCTTGTAATCAAAAGAGATTTTAAAAACACAGTGTTCTTCCTACTCACTACTCTGTTTGTTTGTTTGTTTGTTTGTTTGTTTTGAGACGGAGTCTCGCTCTGTCACCCAGGCTGGAGTGCAGTGGCACGATCTCAGCTCACTGCAGCCTCTGCCTCCCAGGTTCAAGTGATTCTACTGCCTCAGTTGGGACTACAGGTGTGTGCCATCGCACTCTGCTAATTTTTGCATTTTTAATAGAGACAGGGTCTCACCATATTGCCCAGGCTGGTCTTGAGTTCCTGGCCTCAGGTGATCCGCCCACCTCAGCCTCACAAAGTGCTGGGATTACAGGTGTGAGCCACTGCACCCGGCCTTACTCTGAGTTTAATAGGAGAGATGAAGATACTTCCAAATTACCTTTATTCCAAGTATGTCTCGAGTTTCAGTGCATTTTTTACTTACTTTGAAGTAAACAAAAACCCTCTACCTTTATCGGTCTCCAAGTTAAAAAGAAAAACAAAACACAGGTAGCATTCAAAGGCTTAATTTATATAATAATCCCTTGGACCTAGGGAACTTGACAAGGATTTCTAGAGTTGCTCTTGAGAGCTTTGAACATCTGGAGTCCTCATAGGAGTGGGGCTGCTAAGTCATTAAAAAGTGTTAGCTTTTTAGTTTGCCTGATTAAAAATATAGTATCATCTCCCTTTGGTCCCACAAAACCCACTAGAAGCACTTAACTGATTCCCACATAGTTAAACCATTCTCTGGGCAGTTAATTAGGAACTATGCCTTTCCCAGACTCCAAGAAGTTTTCAAACTGCTCAGCATAGTGTGTCTATTACACACATTATTAAAAGAAGAAAGGTTGCCTGTGCTTCTGGTAAAAACTCCTGCAGAAAATAAAAATCAAAACTATCTTGTAACCAGGAGGATTATGTGGAATAAAGTCAGTTTTCAAGAAGTCTGGCTTTTTATTTATTAAACAGAGTGGGAATGGAGCAGGGTGAGAAGAAACACCAGCTTTCAGTGAAAGTCATTTTAAAGAAGCTTGTCCCTGTTTAATGCGCTCATCATAATGCAGTGAATGACACTCCAGCGGAGAACATCGGTCACTCCAGTGATAACAGAATTTGGAAAGGATGGTGAACAGTTCTAAAAATATTTTTTAAATCTTTTATGCTAAGGATAGCTGCAGAGTATAATTAAAATACCAAAGAAAATACCCCAAATTAAAAATTTGAGAAAGAAACTTATATTCTGTGGTTCACATATCCTAAAATTAAACTTTTTACTCTTCCTTCTTGACACCTGAGCCCCAACCTGTCCTACAGAACACATCTTGTTACTATACTGAATGAGAATAAAAAAGAATGGGATATTGTTTATTAATCACTTATTCTCTAAATAAATATTTGTTTTGCCTTTTGTCATTTTTTTTTCTTTGAGTGTTTTCAAATCTTCCTTTTGAAGTTCAAACCTTAAAATACAGTTTTCAGGTGGATTATTTACTTCTTTTCCAATTACTCTCCAAGTAGGCTGTTAATTACCAATGAGGCCATTTGAGATCACTGACCTAACATAATTCAAGCTGCCCCATAAAAAGCTATACCTCAACACAGAATTAGGAGAGCCCTGGTTATCATTCAGTGTGTGCTTTATTATTACATACTATATTTATATATATTTGTAAAGAAGTGGCAGAAAGGGAATCAGGAATATTAACAATAATATTAAAATCCCTATTATTGTTTTTGTAAGGATGTCTTTTATAGCATGACCTATGTATTTGTTCCACATATGCTCATTCTTACCGGCTTATAATTTATGGATGTTTGGTGCGGGGCAGTTACAGGGATCTCAAATGGGCTCAGTTCAGGTTCTATTTCAAGGGTAGGTATGGGAAGATTTCCCTTCCTCACCCTTACAATCTCATGAGGTCTCCAGGCCCTACTGCCCTTCTCTGGGGAGTTCAAAGAGAGGTTGCCCACATAGAGAAGTGGACAAAATAGGCCAAAGTCTAAGGCTAAGACTGGAATCATTTCTGCAAGGTGGTCACCAGGAAAAGTACTGGCTGCTGTCAAAGGAAGTCCTCTCTAGAGATGCTGAGAGGAGGAAGAGGCATTAATGCAAGCCCATAGGTCCAGGCAATGGACATTGCTCATTCCAGTGAGGGCTGGACCATCTGCAGAGCCAACTCAGCTCCCACAGCTCCTTGAACTTCAAATAATGTCCCTCCCAGTGACCTTGGCTCTAATAGTCCTCATTATTGGGAGGCTCCATTGATCTTCCTGCTCTCAGTCCCCTCATCCACTTTCTTTCCATGCCTGGAGGGAATCCTTTTCAATGTTGAGAGGCAACTCCTCTTTCCTCAAACTCTACTTTCTTGCTAACACTTGGCTATGCTCCACGTCCCACTATTCTGCTTATGATCCAGGCTTTCAAAAACAAAGACGGGAAGACTTCTCCCTCACCTCCTACATTTTTTTTTCCTGTAAATAAGATAGCTACTACTTTCCCAGCCCTAACTACAGGTCAGTCCCTGCAAGGCCTGCCCTCTACCTCACCACACTTTTCCTTACTCTAGAGGCTTTCAGTTCCTGAACTGATACAGCCTCTCTCTCCCCAAGAGCCTTTGTCCAGAATGGTCTTCTCCTTCCTCTAGTTGCTCATGTCTACTTAACTCCTATTTATTATTCAAATCTCAGGTCTCAGCTCCTGATACTTCAGTGAATCTTTCCCTGACCTTGAGTCTAGGTCAAATTCCCATATTATGCAATTTTATAAAAGTAGGTACCACTCCTTGAGAGCATTTATAGCAATTGCAATATTATATTTGTTAGTGTCTTTATTGGGTAGTGTCTGCTTCCCACACTATACTGCCAGTTCCTTGAGGGCAGGGATTTTTTAATCACTCTCATCATTAAATCCCCGGTGCCTAACAAGAGGAGCATGACAGGCTCTTGCTGAATAAAGTCCTTTTTCTCCCCACTGTAATCTTTAGAGTCACTAGGATTGCATCAGTTCTATTTGTGAAAACCCCCTCAGTAACTAAATAAATTAGGTCAGACCAATCTGGACTTCCAAAGGATTTAGTATAATTTCTCTAGCAGAATAACTAAATCTGGAGGACAATGACCAAATTTAGAAGAAAAAGGCTGAAAGTTGAAATTCCACTTGTACATGTAGCCTAATTACAATTCCTAATTCCGCTTGTACTTGTAGCCTAAGTACAAGTAGATGTTGTAAAAGGTTATTAGCTTCATAGTAGATTTAAATTGCACATACTACAATTCAGGAATGAAGAAATATTCTTTTTTAAACAAGTTAAACTTTACTTGCTCTCAAGCCCCCATTTCTGTTTGGTAGCAGAAAAATAACAAACTTAATTTTTCCACTTAAATATAACTGTCTTGGGCTGGGTGCAGTGGCTCATACCTGTAATCCCAGCACTTTGGGAGGCCAAGGTGGGCAGATCATCTGAGGTCAGGAGTTCAAGACCAGCCTGGCCAACATGGTGAAATCCCGTCTCTACCAAAAATATAAAAATTAGGCAGATGTGGTGGCACACACCTGTAGTCTTAGCTACTTGGGAGGCTGAGGCAGGAGAAATGCTTGAACCCAGGAGGTGGAGGTTGCAGTGAGCCAAGATCACACCACTGCACTCCAGCCTGGGCAATGCAGCGAGACTCTTTCTCAAAATAAATAAATAAATAAATACACACACACACACACACACACACACACACACACACACACACACGTTATTTAGACATTGTAATCTTTAAACTGTTCCCTAGCATAACCTCTGGGTGCAGATGCAGGACTTGTTACACATAGAAAAGGCATAACTAAACAGTAAACTAGTCACTCTATGGTGTGGGGTGAATATCTTTCTGCAAAGTACTCCAAGAGTTGAGAGATGCAATTCTGGATCTTTTTGGGGGAATGGCTCCTCATTTGAGCAGGTAGTGACATGAAAATGGCTCCTATCTCTATGCTAAGTCTATTTTGTAATACAGAAAATAAGGTGTTTGGGAGGCTGAGGCAGGCGGATCACCTGACGTCAGGAGTTCGAGACCAGCCTGACCAACATGGAGAAACCCCATCTCTACTAAAAATACGAAATTAGCTGGGCATGGTGGCGAGCGCCTGTAATGCCAGCTACTTGGGAGGCTGAGGCAGGAGAATTGCTTGAACCCGGGAGGCAGAGGTTGTGGTGAGCCAAGATCATGCCATTGCACTCTAGCCTGGGCAACAAGAGCGAAACTCCAAAGAAAATAAGGTGTAATACCAGCCAATAACCCAGGCCGTGACCTTGCATTAACGATTAGAAGAGTTTTTTGCCTTAGAAGAAAAAGTTAGGGGAAAAGAAAACAAAAGCCAAGTCTTTATTCCTAATACAGGAAACAAGACTATCTGTATCTTTTAATTTACTTTTTCCATTGAGCAAATATTTAATCATATCAATAGTCTGCTATGTATTTAGTAGGTACTCCTGGGGAGATACAAAGGAATTATACGATAGTCTCACCTTTAAAAATATTCACAATCTTCTTGAGATTTGACAACTAAGAAAAAAATAATTTAAAGTGGAGTGAAGTGGGGCTCTTTATCTTTTGATTTTCTCCTTGACACAATGGCTAAGAGTTTTCTGATCAAAGAAGCCGACTCCTTTGGCCTTAAATTAGGCTAATGTACAAAGATGAACATATAATTAATTATGTTAAACCAGCAAGTCTACTTTTTCACCAATTCAATACCATGCTATAGTTTCTATTTTACTTGGCAAGGAATTTTCTAGCCCTGTGGTGATGGTAAAATATTCAACAAGAAGAATTTGCAAGTCAAATTTAGAAAATATCCTCTTCAGTTCAGGCCAACATCATAGCATATACACTCAAGTATAACAAAAGAAGTTAAAAAAAGTTTGAGCCTAGACATTTCATTCAATATATAAACATGTATATTGAGTCAATTCTCTATTAGAAACATTTAAATAGTTTCAATCTTTTATTTTTGTTTTATGCTATTATAGTACTGCAACCTTTTTTCCGAGGTTCTGCAATACAAAAAGCTCTGAAAACCTTTTTGTAACCCATTTTGTGGTAAAAGCTGAATGGACGTGAACTTATTTAGCAATAAAATCTACAAAGTTATTAAGCTATTTATGATCTTCACTTATCTGACTTCACATGAATATATGTTTCACTGCAGAATTATTTTATTGTAGGGTGTTGTTCCAGTACCTACTGGGGGTGTTATACAATATACAGCATATGCAATATTATCTTTTTTAAATATGAGAAGTTCTGAATTCTGAAACACATATGCCCCAGGGTTTTGAATATGGGACTTTGGAACTGTAGGCATTGCAACAAATATCCTTAACATTTTTGTTTTGTCAGGATAAATGTATATCGTGTATACATATCAAGTCAAATTATCTGGGTTTGAATCCTTGTTCTGTCATTTATTAGCTGTAGCTATACTTAAATTTTTTCATCAGTAAAATGGGGATAAGATTTCGAATTATTCTAGGGATTAAATGAGGTAACATATGCAAAACACTTAAAATGTCTGGCAATTAGTAAGCATTTAATACATGTCAGCTATAATTATGATAACATAAGAGTGCACCAATTTATAACCAATTTATCTTTCTAACAACAGTGCATCCATTTCCCTATGCTTTTGTCTACATTTGGTATTATCATTTTTGTCTATTGTGACAGGCCAAAAAACAAAGAGAGAGAGATCCCATTGTTTTGCTTACATTTCTTTGATTTCCAGCGATGTTGAAAATATTTTCCTACTTTCATGAACCATTAGTATTTTTACGCTCTTTTTCTTGAGTGTCACAATTTTATAAAGATCTTCCCTATTACAATATTTACATTTCCTATTACAATATTTACATCTACCTGTATTTTTTCTTAGTATTTGCAAGCCTATTTGTTACTGTCTTTCCTTCCTTCCTTTCTTCCTTTTCAGAGTTTAATCCTAAAAGGATTAATTTTCGTATACGACTTTAAAAATATCCTATAGAGTTAGCCAGTTGCCCCAGTACCAGTTAAATACCAGTTACTGAATAATTCATCTTTTCTCCGCTGATTAAAAACTCCATTTTTATTGCATACTAAATTACTGGTCTTCTTCTAGATATTATATATTAATCCTTTGATTGATCTATTATTTCTTTTCTTTCTTTTTTATTTATTTTTTTGAGACCGAGTTTCACTCTGTCACCCAGGCTGGAGTGCAGTGGCGCAATCTCAGCTCACTGCAACCTCTGCCTCCTGGATTCAAGTGATTCTCGTGCCTCAGACACTGAGTAGCTGGTATTACAGGCATGCACCACCACACCCGGCTAATTTTTGTATTTTTAAATTTTTTATTTTGTAATTTTTGTATTTGTAGTACAGCCCCATGTTGGCCAGGCTGGTCTCAAACTCCTGACCTCAAGTGATCCGCCTGCCTCGGCCTCCCTAAGTCCTGGGATTATAGGCATGAGCCACTGCACACAGCCTGATCTATTATTTCTCTTGCCCACACCATATTGTTTTGACTTCTGGTATGTCAAATACTCCATTATTTTGATTTTTCAAAATTTTCTTAGGTATTGATACACATTTATTCTCCCACATGAAAATCAGAATGCATTGGCAAAGTTTTCAACAAAACTGCCTGGGGATTTTGATTGGAATTAACTTGAGGAAAACTAGCATATTCCATATTGAGTCTTCTCATTTATTCAAGAACATAAAATGTCTTCATTTCTTCATAAACTTTATGTATGTTTCATAAACTTTAAAGTCCTTTTTAATAGCTATAGCTGATTAACAAGTTCTGAAATAAGCATGCCCTTTTAATTTTTAGCAAATGGAAAACTAAATTGATTAACATGTGAATACCTTTATTTGTACTAGGTAGTTGTGAGGGACTGAATGTTTGTGTCCGACCCCCGACCCTCGGCAAAATTCGTATGTTCAAGCCCTCACCCAGAATGTGATACTTGGAAATGAGGGGGAGGTAATTAGGGTTAGTTGGGATTTCATGTTGGGAGTTAGTGCCTTTATGAGAGACACCAGAGAGCTTGCTCTCTCTCCGTGCTCACACAAAGAAGAGGTCATGTGAGCACAGAGTAAGAAGGTGGCAGTCTGCAACCCAAGAGGAGAGCCTTCATCAGAAACCAACCATGCCGATGCCCAGATCTTGGACTTCTAGCCTCCAGAACTGTGAGAAATAAATTTCTGTTGTTTAAGCCACCCTGTCTGTGATACTGCAATATGGAAGTCCAAGCAGACAAATACAGTAATATATTTGTTACTTAGTGTGTCCCCAGACTCTGGGTTACTCCAGGCTTCACAAGTTAATTATAGCCCAAGGAAATAGGAGAACTGAAACAGCAAATATGGCAATAGAAAGGGCTATTTTGTTTGTAAAGTGCATTTTACTGTATTGCTTTGCATAAGGATTCAGAAAAAATAAAGGATTCTAAGTCACCTTTTTCCCTCGTTCAAAATGAAAACCTCTCTATTTTTATTTATTTTTTGAGACAAGGTGTCTATCACCCATGCTGCAGTACAGTGGCATGATTTTAGCTCACTGCAGCCTTGAGCTCCTGGTCTCAAGTGATTCTCCTGCCTTACCCTCTTGAGTAGCTGGGACTACCAGCTCCTGCCACCATGCCCAGCTAATTTTTATTTTTAAATTTTGTGTAGAGATGGAGTCTTGCTCTGTTGGCCAAGCTGGTCTTAGACTCCTGGCATCGAGCAATCCTCCTGCCTTGGCCTGAAAATAGTTTCTGGGCTCCATATTTCTAGAAATGCTGGTTTCCCTATTTTATTGCATAGAAGAATGCCAATGAGAAAACTGTTATTGATGTTTAGTGACCACATGTTACCATTTGGGCATATTTGGAAGTGGTAACATGGAAGTACAATATAGTCATTCCTTATACTTGTGGAACACTTTACTAAATACATTTATATATATATATATAAATTTTTTAGTATTTATTGATCATTCTTGGGTGTTTCTCGGAGAGGGAGATTTGGCAGGGTCATAGGACAATAGTGGAGGGAAGGTCAGCAGATAAACATGTGAACAAGGGTCTCTGGTTTTCCTAGGCAGAGGACCCTGCGGCCTTCCACAGTGTTTGTGTCCCTGGGTACTTGAGATTAGGGAGTGGTGATGACTCTTAACGAGCATGCTGCCTTCAAGCATCTGTTTAACAAAGCACATCTTGCACCGCCCTTAATCCATTTAACCCTGAGTGGACACAGCACGTTTCAGAGAGCACGGGGTTGGGGGTAAGGTTATAGATTAACAGCATCCCAAGGCAGAAGAATTTTTCTTAGTACAGAACAAAATGGAGTCTCCTATGTCTACTTCTTTCTACACAGACACAGTAACAATCCGATCCCTCTTTCCTTTCTCCACATTTCCCCCCTTCTATTTGACAAAACCGCCATTGTCATCATGGCCCGCTCTCAATAAGCTGTTGGGCATGCCTCCCAGACGGGGTGGCGGCCGGGCAGAGGGGCTCCTCACTTCCCAGACGGGGTGGCCGGGCAGAGGCGCCCCCCACCTCCCGGACGGGGCGGCTGGCCGGGCGGGGGCTGCCCCCCACCTCCTGGACTGGGCGGCTGCCAGGCGGAGACGCTCCTCACTTCCCGGATGGGGCGGCTGCCGGGCGGAGGGGCTCCTCACTTCTCAGATGGGGCAGCCAGGCAGAGACGCTCCTCACCTCCCAGACGGGGTGGCAGTCGGGCAGAGACACTCCTCAGATCCCAGACGGGGTCGCGGCTGGGCAGAGGCGCTCCCCACATCTCAGGCGATGGGCGGCCAGGCAGAGACGCTCCTCACTTCCCAGACTGGGCGGCCGGGCAGAGGGGCTCCTCACATCCCAGACGACGGGCGGTCAGGCAGATGCTCCTCACTTCCCAGAGGGGCTGGCGGCCGGGCAGAGGCTGCAATCTCGGCACTTTGGGAGGCCAAGGCAGGCGGCTGGGAGGTGGAGGTTGTAGCGAGCCGAGATCACGCCACCGCACTCCAGGCTGGGCAAGATTGAGCACTGAGTGAGCCAGACTCCGTCTGCAATCCCGGCACCTCGGGAGGCCCAGGCGGGCAGACCACTCGCGGTCAGGAGCTGGAGACCAGCCAGGCCAACATGGCGAAACCCAGTCTCCATCAAAAAATACAAAAACCAGTCAGGCGTGGCGGTGCGCGCCTGCAATCCCAGGCACTCGGCAGGCTGAGGCAGGAGAATCAGGCAGGGAGGTTGCAGTGAGCCGAGGTGGCGGCAGTACAGTCCAGCCTCGGCTGGGCATCAGAGGGAGACCGTGGAAAGTGGAAGACGGGAGAGGGGGAGGGGGAGGGGGAGAGGGAGAGGGATTTATATTTTTGTATGCAAAATTTTCTTTCAGTCTCATTCTATGAATGGAGTAAACTCAGATTCAGAGAAATATATGTCTATCACAAGGTAGCAGAGAACTACAGTTTGATTTGACTTATTCCACTGAATGAAACTTTTTCTGAGAATGTATTGTATGCACACTATGGTCCCCACCCTAGGTCTTTCTGTGCTGTGGTGGTCGGATTTTCTCTTAGCTTCTTGACAGACTCAAGCCATACTGTACTTACTTAGCTCAGGCTAGATCTAAGGATCTAGCCTACCACTGGAGTCTGAAACCACAGCCAGATGTGTAGTGCTGCCTCTCCTAAGGTGCAAACCTCTCTCTGCCAGTCCCTACCAAACTGGAGCCCCTAATGGACCAGCAATTGAAAAGAGTGTCTCTTAACAGCTGAGGTATTTGCTTGGAAAGCTCTCCTTCAACCCTCTCTTTCCTCTTTTCCCCATTCTGGTTAATCTGCTCTGTATACAGTGAAAAGAAGGTTTGAGATTTGATCTCAGGTCCAAATGGGAAGCCAGGCAGGCCACATGAAACTCATAGGCCTTAATTTACTCATTGTCCTACTTTATCCTGAACTAAACCTTTCACTAGTAGTTAAGTGGCCGTTGGAAGTGAAATGATGTCCCAAATTCAACATAAGACTTGCTCTTAATGAAGTAGAAGGAAGCAAAAACATTGTTGAAACAGTAGGGATTTGCAAGGCAAGAATAATGAAAATAATGCCACATTAAATTGAAAAACAGGCAAACTAAAGTTGTGTTTTGAAAAGACAAGCAATATTTAGTTCTAACTTTGTAATGATTGTGTATGTAGAAGATAAATCAGGAGCAAGATATGCAGCAGTGATTGTCATCTGAGGAAAAGTTAATTTCTAAAATTTTTATTCAAAAATTGCTTATATGTCTTCTAAACTACAAAAGAGTGCACAGTAACAACTTATCTTTGAATTTAAATCTGTGGGCATTTTAAATTCTTATTTATAATAGCTTTGTCTTATTTTTTTAGATTAATTTTACTTTTTTTGAGACAGGGTCTCACTCAGTCACCAAGGCCGGAATGTGGTAGCACAATCACTGCTTGCTGCAGCCTCAACTCCTGGGCTCAAGCAATCCTCCCACCTCAGTCTCCCAAGTAGCTGGGACAACAGGCACGTGCCACTGCATCTCGCTAATTTTCTTATTTTCTGTAGACATGGGGTCTCCCTATGTTGCCCAGGCTGGTCTTTAACTCTTGGGCTCAAGTGATTCTCCTGCCTTGGTCTCCCAAAGTGCTGGAATCACAGATGTGCACCACCATGCCCAGCCTTGTCTTATTATATTATCTTTAGATACATTATGCCTCAGAAATATTTATGGATCATGGAATGGATCATGTCATATAGGAGAAAAAAAAGAGAGTGCTTTCAGTACTTTGGAAATATTGAACTTATTTTAAATATTTTCAAAAGAACTACACTGGAACCTCTGTGATTGACTGGTACAGAATTACCAAATCTGATGGCGTCCCAGTATTTCACTAGTAATAGTGTTCTCAGAAGAGCTCTTATGAATAGTGCTACCAGCATGGATCCAGCATATTTTCTTTGCCCTCAGTCCCCTAAACTCAAGGGAAGAAAATAATACAATTTTCCTTCATAGAGTATAGATAAGAAGCATTGTGGTACATAGAGGAATACAGGACTAGGTGACAGGGAACAGCTGCATTTTACTTTTGGCTCTGAGATATTTTTAACCAAATCATTTCATCTTTCTAGGTTTTAATTTCCTCATCTATAAAAATGGAGATAACAATTCTTTTATCATTGAATATCTGGAATGATTAAATAAAACAGACCACAAAAAAAGAAAAAAATTATTGAGGAGCCAATATATGCCAAGTACTATAGTTAAAGGTGGAACTCCTAAGAGCTCCATTAGACCCATGATTGTACCAAATTACAATTTTAAATCAAATCATTAATAAAATGCTTTCAAGTAATCCTTATTTCACTCTAAAAGAAACTTTAATTTTAATACATTTTAAGGCTTACTATTACCAACTCTCAAAAGCAGAATAAATCAACAGTTGAAAAATAAAAATGCTTCCTAAAGATATTTCCTTCCAAATGTGTCATCTGTTGGCAGACTAATAATTCATAGTAAAAATAATCTGTATGTTTTACATTTTTATAAAATATTTTTCAAAGGGGATACTAAATTGAGTGTAATAAGTTAAATAAGCAAACTAGCTAAAATTTAACAATGGAAAAGTCTCACAAATTATTGTTACAATATTCTACTATCTAAAGACTACTTTATAGATGGAAATCAATTAATTCCATACAATATTTTAAAACATTTTATAGATAAAACTTCCTCAAACAGAATTTTAATCCAAAGTGTTACCCATCAAATTTGGGGGAAAAAAGGATTACATACATCAAAATATGCTAAAAGGACATTTAGTTTTACCTGAAAATAAAATTCAGTAAAATCCAAAAAATAATTAAATATAGATTAAAAGCTTGAGCTGTTAAAATTAGAAAAATATCTAGGCATAACTATTACACTATAAATATCACAAGAATTTAATAAATGTTTCAATAATATATTTTTCTATTAAACACAAATATACATATAAATATTCAGGAAGAATCCATAGCTTCTAGTTACAGATGACAAACCTGATAGGGTCACAGCTTTTCATTTGACCTGATATACAAATAACTTGAAAGTAGTAAGACTCATATTTTTAATCATTTTGGTATATAGTTAAGTCAGATTTTATTTTCAGCAGGTTTCCGTAATTTCTTATTAGAAAGGTCAGCTAGTTATTTGAAAAATAAATTAAAATTACTTTATCTTTGATATTTAAGTCTAGTTAGAATACATATGGCATATATATATATCTTTATAAAAATAAACTATTGCTAGATTTTTTTCTGAGATTAGGTAGATAAATTAAAATATTCTAGAACATAATCTGAACTTAAAAAAACAAAATAGAAATCACCAATTCAATGTGTAAATATAGCAGAAGAGTTCCTTTTATGTTTGACATATTGACCATATGTGTCTAGTATAGCCCTTTGAAATACTTTTACTCCCTAAAACCTTGTTAAATAGAAATTTGTACTTTTTTATTCAATCATTATTTACTAGGGAGTTTTGCTATTCAAACCAAAGGTTTTTGCAATTAAACCAAGGATTAGCAGTTTTCCATTTTTTATGTTTAAGTGTTGTGGTACAACTCCTTTACATACCTTATATAATAAAATGTATCAGGAAAAGCTATTACTCTTTAGATGTACAATACATAGTTACTTAGGTGATAAAGAGTTAATAAAATTTTCAAGGTCTGCTAAAGAATTTTGAAGTCCGTCATTCATATCTTGACTTCTGAGAAATTTTTTCAGAGTATCTAAAGCAGTTATTGCCTCAGATTTTGATGGTAAAGGGAGTTCAGTTCCTGGAGATCCATCATCATCCTCTTCATCAGAAGTGTAAAATCCAGTTTCATCCGATTTGCTTTCTTTGGTGCATACGGAATCACCATTTGGTGCTGCTTCACATGTCTCCAAATCATCATCCAGGGCAGCATATTCTTCTATAGATAAACCTTCAGGAAATTCTACTCCTGCCCCCAGAGCATCAGCAACCAAATCCAGACCAGTATCCTTCTCTGCATTTGTTATGTCACTTTCTCCCTTTTGAGATTTGAATCCTGCCTCTTCATAGCTTTTAACAATAGTCTCTGGGGTTACAGCCCTCCAGCAAAGATGCAATGTATCAACTGCATCTAGTAGTGAAAATGTAAATTCTTTGCTACCTTCAACAGAGCTTAAAAATTTCTTGATAAGACAGTGTCGATATTTGATTTTAAGGCTTTTAATAATGCCTTGTTTCATAGCTATACATTTGGAAGATAAACATGATGGAAAGAATGCTAACTCAATGGATTTTAGGTTCTTTACCTCTGGATGTGCTGGAAAAGACTCAACAAAAATCACCACTCTTCGTTGCTGGGCTTGAAATTTCTCATCAAGCTTTCGCATCCATTGTTCAAATACATCGGAGGTCATCCATGCCATTCTGTTAGCTTCATAACACACAGGCAATGATTTTAAACCTTTGAAACAATGTGGATTTCTCTTTTTTCCAATGACAAGCAAAGGAAGTTTCTCTGAGCCATCCATGTTTGTGCCAACCACCAGAGTTATTCTGTCTTTGCATAACTTTCCAACTGAACATGTTTCGCCTTTAAATGCAAATGTATTGGTAGGTAACATTCGATAAAGCAGCCCAGTCTCTTTTATATTAAAAACATTTTTAGGATGATAATCATTTAAATAATAAGGAAGTACATTTTGGTACCAGACAGTCGAAGGGTCTACTGGTACACCTGTAGCTTCTACAGGTTGAGCTCTGAATACTAAACCATACCTGGATTTAAAACGATCCAGCCAACCATTACTGCACTTAAAATCATTATGGCCCAGTTTCTGGGCAAAATCATTAGCTTTTAGACGTAACATCGGACCATTAACTGGTACATTTAGACACTGAGCAATTCGATACCACCTCATTAATGCCTCTTCCAGATCTGTGTAAAAAGCAGTTCTCAGTCTTTTTCTCTTTGGATCAAATCTTAGAGATTCAAAGGCTTCTAGAACTTTGTCTTTATTCTTCATAATAGAAGACAATGAATTTTTCTTTATTCCATATTCAGCAGCAATCTCTGCTTTTTTCTTGCCACTTTCCACTGCATTTATGATGTCGATCTTTTCCTCAATGGATAGGCTTTTCTTTTTCTTCACTGTTACAGGCAGAGTTGAGGCATCCACAGAAGCTTCTGCCATCTCAGCCAGTGCTTATGTAGAGATTACTCCTCTTAACTTCCTGGTGACTGTTTCTTTAAATAAATTTGTTTTCCAGTATAATATAGATTGCTGCTTTCTATCCTACCTTATACACTAAAAGTTGGTAAGTGTCTAATAGTCTTATTTTGTAGGAACTTGATGACAAAATATGCTTTTTCAAAGATCTGAAGAAAAATATTATATGCAACTAGAATATTTTAGAAGAGAAACTTCCTTCCTAGTACCTTGTATAGCTCAGTTTATAGCTTATTCAGAGTTGTAGAAGTCAAGCTAAAATAGAAATCTCATTATATAAAACCTGTCCAGTCCTGCTGATGTATTTTTGGAACTTCAATCCTTTAAGATGATCCATTTTATCCATGCACACATTCAACCTCCTATTAATTCTCCATAGAAGGCCTCAGAGATAAGAAAAAACGTTCAAAAGTTTTCATGCAACTATTACCCATTAATTTTCAAGTTTGTTCATGGTAAAGAAGAAAATGGTAGAATCCTTCTAGAACTTGCCAGTATATCTTTTTCTGTTGTTTGAAAAATTAAAAAAAAAAGCAATTTTAGCGATATGTCAATTGAATATTAAAATAATGCTTATACCCAATTATGATGTTCTTAATAATGAAAATAATAGAAGCATGGTTCTGAAAATACAATAAAGTTTCCAAGAGAAATGCTTACCTCCCAAAGGCCTCTCTGTAAAAGCTCTCTAGTTCTGTTCTACAGATTTGAATTCTCACTTGCCTTTGAATGCTTTATAATATATAGTTCTGAAATAAATCAGATAAATTTAATCTATTTTGAAAATGTGGGCTTACCAAAATTAAAGAACTAAAAATGATGCTGGATAGATGCTTGGTGGCTATTTTTCACATGAGGTCACAGACTGCACCCTCTAACTTCTCCAAAAGAAAACATACTCAGACAGTAGTCACAAGGTTCAACTTTTAATAGCACATGGGAGACAGTGTCTCTTTCATAGGAGTCTGACAGAAAATGCTTCCCTAAAAAATCAAGTGACAATTCTATTTAAAAAAAAATCTAAATCCCATTCGAACTAAAAGCTTAAAAACCCAATACCTTTTTATTTTTATGATTTAAAATTTTTCTCTTCTTTTTTTTTTAACCCTTATCCTGTTAGTAGGCTAAGAACTCAGTAACTTTTGTATTAATTTGACACATTAGCTGAAGGTACAGAGGCCAGAAATACTGGACAAAAGGCATAGAAACAAACAATTAGGAGAGTATAATGCAGAAAAAGATGTAGACTAAGAACAGGAAGGATAGTGACCACAAGTCTTAACGTCTCAGGTCTTCTACTTTCTATCTGTAAAAAAAAAAAAGGTGCCAGGCAGTTCTGAATTGAGAAGTGACTCTGCTATTTAGTACTCATGTGATCCCAGGTAATTTACTTAACCATATGAAGCTTCAGCTTCCTTATCTGTAAAATGGGAGTAACTACAGCACCTATCTCATTATTGTGCATTCAAAAAGATTCAATGAAAGAGTGTAAAGCACGTAGCACAGTATTTAGTACTTTAAGAAAGTGCTCAACAAATAGGTGGTGATGATCTCATCATCATTATCTCTCTCATGTCTTTTGGCTGTGTGAATCTACAATTTGGAAAAGTATAAAATCCTACTTGCAAACAGAAGCAAGAATCCCACCTTAAATCTATACTCAAAGTAGGGCTTTTCTTTTTTTCTTTTGAGATGGAGTCTCACTCTGTCGCCCAGGCTGGTATACAGTGGCACAATCTCGGCTCACTGCAACCTCTGCCTCCCAGGTTCATGCGATTCTCCTGCCTCAGCCTCCCAAGTAGCTGGGACTACAGGCACACGCCACCACGTCCAGCTAATTTTTGTATTTTTAGTAGAGACGGGATTTCAACATGTTGGCCAGGATGGTCTCAATCTCTTGACCTCATGATCTGCCCGCCTCGGCTGCCTCCAGCCTCCCAAAGTGCTAGGATTACAGGCGTGAGCCACTGTGCCCGGCCTAAAGTGGGGCTTTTCTTAAGCCATGAGAACAGTCACATGGCCCCAGATAGGCTCACCTCTACTTTCCCAAGTCAGCACCTCCCTTATCAGAATCTGTGGGGCAGCCAAGATAATAACAAGCTAATTTGATGAGCAGTGTTACTTCTGTGTGAGTGTGGGCACTCCATTCTTCTTGCTGGGCTTCCTGGTTTCCCAGGTGATGCACAACTTTTTGCACAAAATCTTTTGACAAAACTTTTGCCAAAATTCTTCTGCCCTTGTTGTCCAACTCAAAGGAGGAATTTTTAATCATAGGAATTACAACCAGTAAAGGAATTCTTTTTTTAAAAAAGTGTCATTTCGAAAAAAGTCTTAAAAATAATGATAGCCCAGGGTTTTAGTTTTTAAATGGTTTTACTACCTGTATTCCAAATAACTAAGGAGGAAGGTAAAACTGGATTTCATTGGTCCCACAGTTACAATGTGGTTAAGAGCAGTCCAGAATCCAGGCTTTTAAATGTCAAGTCAGCATTCTTTTCAACTATATTACAGTATCTTTGAATCACACTGGTGGGGCCTCCTGTGACCATAGTTACAGATTCTATGCTCCCAGCACCAACCTAAGCCAGCATTTCCAATGCCTTAAAAAAAAAAAAAAAAAGCAACATTAGGCCTCCATGGAAGAATAGGCCATTATGAATTCTGTGAACACAAATAGCAACTCTATCTGTCAGCGAGGGCAAACCTAAGTAATAAGATTTGACCATACAACTAACATTAAAAAAACTTGCTTGTATATGGGATCTCTTCTTATGTTTTCCTACGATTTCCTGTAAATATGCAATTATTTCAAAATAAAAATAAAATTCTTGCTCTTATTAGGAAGATACCAACCTTCAGAAATTGACATAGCAAAAACTAATTTTTCAAAGACAAAACCAACCAAATTTACTAAGAGAAAGAGAATCTCTCAACTTCGTCCTTCCTTCTTTCCTTCCTCTTTTCCTTCCTTCCCTCCTTTTTTCTTTCCTTCCTTCCCTTCCTTCCTCCCTCTCCCAATCCCTCCCTCTCTTCCTCCCTCCCTTCCTTCCTCTCTCCCTCCTGCCTTATCTCATTTATCAGAAATAAAATCTATCATGTCAAACAGCAAGGATTATAGAAAAAGTAACTTGAATTTCTTCTTTTCCCATCCTGGTTAAAGTGACATAATATATACTATCAGAGATTGCTCATTATCTTGAGAAAATTGAAAATGTGATAACTTTATTTAGGAAGATTAGGTTTTTCCCCTGAGTTAACATTAGTCAAAGCTGCAATTTTCCATGATAAGATACATCTTTATTCCTAAAAACAATCACATTTCTAATGCCAAACAGACAAATTAGACTTTTTCCCTAGAAAAAAATAAGGCATCAATACTACCTGATCAATGAAGCTGACATTCTCCAAACTCCAACAGTATAACATCTAGGATATTCTTTTGCAAGGAGTAATGGCAGCAGCTAATATTTCTCAGAATAGTCATCCTCTCAAGCTCATTAATCATTCTCCCTCTTGAAAATATTACAGCAGAGAAATGCTATTCTACATGTTAGGGAATATTTTCTCTATGTCAATGGTTAAGCTAATCAGAAAATAAGAATATGCAAATCATCAAAAAAGACTCACCAAATTAATTTCAAATAAAGAAAACAATGGTCAATCCTACTATTAATAAGAAAAACATAATCTTCTTTTAAAAAAAACATACATGTTTGTTTTTGCCTATCAGAATGTCAGTATCTAGCGTTTGCTGGGGTGAGGTAACAGGTTGTTAAGAGGCACATAAATTGTTACAATACGCTTATGGAGGGCAAATTTGCAATATGATATACAAACCTTAAAACTGTGTATAACGTTTTATCTAGCAAGTCTATATCAAGGATTTTCTTTTTTTTTTTTAAGACGGAGTCTCGCTTTGTCACCCAGGCTGGAGTGCAGTGGTGCAATCTCAGCTAACTGCAACATCTGCCTCCTGGGTTCAAGCAATTCTCCTGCCTCAGCCTCCCAAATAGCTGTGATTACAGGCATGTGCCACCACGCCCGGCTAATTTTTTGTATTTTTAGTAGAGACGGGGATTCACCGTGTTAGCCAGGATGGTCTCCATCTTCTGACTTCGTGATCCGTTCACCTTGGCCTCCCAAAGTGCTGGGATTACAGGTGTGAGACACCATGCCTGGCCTATATCAAGGATTTTATCCCAAAAGAATAATTATAGATGTAAAAATAATTTCTTACAAATGTATTAGTTTTCTACTGCTAATGCAACAAATTACCACAAACTCAATGCCTTAAAACAACACCCATTTATTATCTCACAGTTCTGTAGATCTTAAGTCCAGGTGGGCTCAACTGGGTCCTCTGTTTAGGGTCTCACAAGGTAGAAATCAAGATGTTGGTCAGAAGCTGGGCTCTTATCTGGAGGCTCTGGGGAAGAATTTGCTTCCAAGCGCAATCAGATTGTTTGCAGAATTCAGTTCCTTGCTGTTGTAGGACTATGGTCCCTAGTTTTTTTTGTTGGCTGTTGGCAGGGACTACTCTCAGCTTCTAGAGGCTTCCCTCAGGTCCTTGTCTGTGGCCCTCTTCATTTCAGCAATGGAGAACATTCCTCCTGTAGAATCTCTTTCACACTTTGAATCTCTCTGACTTCCTCTACTGCCACAAGCAGGAGAAAACTCTCTGTTCTTAAAGTGCTCACTTGATTAGGTTAGGTCTACCTAGAATATTGCCCTTTTGATTAATTCAGAGTCAATTGATTAGCAACCTTAATTACATCTCCAAAATTCCCTTGCAAGTAACATAACATAATCATGGAAGTAATATCCCATCATGTTCACAGGGAGAGGGAATTATACAAGGTAAGTGTCACTGGAGTTCATCTTAGAATTCCACCTGCTACACGGGACTATTCCCTGCATTGCTATATAATTACAGACAAAATTGAAAATATGCAACAAAAAGGATTCATTCAATAAATTACAAAATATCTACATGCTGAAATACTATTGTGCCACACAAAGAGAATATTTAATGATATGAAAAAATTCCATGATACATTAAGTGAAAAAAGCAAAATATAAAATTATATGTCAACAAATACAACATACACTAAAAATTACATCAGAGCAGAGGCTCATGATTATTCCTACACAGCTCACTTCCAGCAAACCATAGGGTGTCAGTAGCAATTTGTTAAATAAATGAAGAAATATATATCTACATAGATATAAAGACAAAAAATACATTGACCAAAATGTTGAATGTTCTCTCTAGGTACATGAATTATAAATAAGTTCAGTTTTTTCCTCTTTATAGTTAAAAACATTTTTACAACTCTAATGTTCTACCTTTTTTTCTTCCACAACAGTCATCTTAGAATAATGTTCTACTTTTGCACCAAGTTATTAAAAAAAAAATCAGTATCAGAAAACATAAAGCTGGCATTCTTCCCATTCAGAATCTCTAGGAGTAACGAGTCACTCTCCTTTTATCAGTAGTTTATACCCCTCTGCAGAGAATCAACTACTTCCAAACTTAAGAAAGCACTCACTCATTGTCTTCTACAGATAGATAGCAACTATATCCACTTAATCCCACTTGTACCATTACCCTAAGTAGCAGGAGTTGCTGGTATTCTTGAACTTGCCTGGTATGCAACAGACAACATATTTCCATAACTCAACTAGAGTTGGCCAATTTCCTGGTGTTATAAGAGAATCAAGTAAGTCCAAAGTTCAGTTTCCCCAAAACCATCTTATTTATCATGGCAAAACATGCAAAACAGTAGTATAAAGCAGACTGAAATGGGGGCTCAAATCAAAGGCTGTAAGATCCAAAAACAGGGAAAAATGAATTCTCACAGGGAAGATAAATAATGGGTTCATGACAGAAGTAGCATCTGAACTCAACTGTAAAGGATGGATAGGTACATCACAGGTAAGGAAAAATAGGAAAACATTTCTGCTGATAAGAATAGACAATAAAGCATGGAAGAGGGAAATATGCAGTTTGAAGCATATTAAACATTTCTTTGCAACTAAAGTTTCATATCTATGTCTATATTGGTATTTATACCTATCTCTATTAGTTGGCTAAATTAGCACTTTTCCTTCAGGTATATGAAAGAGAGTGCTCATTTGCAAGATTGAGGCCAGATCTTGGTAAGCCTTTAATGCCAGGATAAAGAATTAGACTTCATTGAGTATGCCACAAATGCCATTCAGGGCTACTAGAGTTCCCCACAAGCCCCATGAATAAATAGCACCTGATTTTTCAAAAGCCAAATAAACAGCCAATAGCAGTGCAAAGTTAAATGAGTAGATAATCTCCATGTCATAAGTATATATGGAAGGCAGCTATTCCCTTTTTTCTTACCTCTCTAAAAATAAATGACAATTCAGAGAAAAGTAGTAATCTTCTATTCTAAACAAAATGAGCAGGCAGGGTCCCCCAAGTTTTAGGGCAAAGGAAGAAAGGAAGAAAAGAAGGGAGGGAGGGAGGAAGGAAGGAAGAAAAAAAGGAAGGAAGGAGGGGAGAAAGGAAAAAAGAAGGAAGGAAGGGAGGGAGGGAGGGAAGGAGGAAAGAAAAAGAGGAAGAAGGAAGGAAGGAGAAGGGAGGGAGACAAGAAGGAAAGGAGGAAAGAAAAAGAGGAAGGGAGGGAAAAAAGGAAGAGAGGGAGAGAGGGAAGAGAAAACAAGTCTCCTCTAAGCAGGGCCAGGCTTAAAATGATGTTTTTCAGTTAGTACCAAAAATATTCCCCAATCCAAAGAACGCTGGTTTGCTGCTTCCATTGTCTCAAAGGATGTATAGAATTCCACTATTTTCCATCACCAGCTGAAGTAGCTTCTAGTGTTTTCTTGGAGCCAGACTACATTCTAATTTCCTTCAGGGCAGTGGAAATCATGGAAAGATTAAAACTGTGTATATATAGCCTTGCACAGCGTAATACTGTGGATGAGGATTAATCATACACAGTACCAGAATTCACTGAAGAGTATCTAACTTGGTTAGCATCTTCACCAAGCAGAAGTTAGCATTAGTTCCAAATCCATCTGAATCTCCATCAAAACCATCAGCAGCTGCCAAAGAAACTATGAACAAACTAAAGCAAGTCTTCACCTTTCCAAAATAAGAAACACTTCAGAGTCTGACAGTCTAATAGTTAGACTAACTTTAGTCAAGCTAAGCATCTCCAAACTCAAGAGACAGCTAGCAGGAATCTTTAAGATAACAGCCAGCAAAAACAATTTAGTATTATTCATTGTCCACATCATTCAAGCACCGCTGAGTCCTACCGTACACTTCCTCCAAGTCACCCTTCTGAAACCCTAGGAACAACACTTGTACTTAGCTGCAAGTTCTGTAGTTGCTCAGTTCCGACACAATTACAGCAGTAATTAATTTAGATTGGGATTATTTTCTTATAATTGAGAAGACTAACGGTCTCCAAACTAACAAGATGGCTTTGTACAGAAAAATCCACAGTAAGCTATAACAATTGAAGTTACAGTTTGAGTGGGTTGGCATATATATTTGCTCCTTTCTTTTGTTTAAGACAGAACCACTTAAGATGAGAGATTTATGTTTTGGAATTTCAGTACTATTTTTGTAAGAGGTGGTATCCTAGAGAGCTCAATCAATATTGTTATACATTGGAAACATTTATGGTGCCATAGGTATTTACTATTCACAGATCTGGGGAAGATACCTGCCAGGGATAATTTCACTACACTGAAACTCCCTGGAAATCTGTAGAGGTAGAGCTCTGCCTTTGGGCATTAGTCATTTAAAATGTCTTGTCAGCTACTGTGACAAGTAAAGGCAGCTGAGAAGTACGGTCTAAAGAAGGGTAAATCTCGCCGTGTGCACAGTTACCCTTCGCATTTCTACAAGCGAAATGGGAGTAAAAATGAGCATTCAAAGCTGTCAAAGGAAAAGCAGTCCAGCAGTTCGAAGGGATATTCTGTGATGGACCAACTGTATGGTACAGTGTGTAAATGAACTTCAGGTCTATCTAGCTTTCGCACCACTGAGCTCTGGGGATGGGGAGAGTAGTGCAGGTTGGGGCCCCGTTTAGGAAACTACGAAGGGCTCTGAGAGAGCGAATTGTTCAGCAGTTTCCGTAACAGAACAATGATCTATTTAAGAAGTAATGGGGCAAGCAAAGAAAGCAGAGCTCGGTCATCCGGAAAAAGAAAGAGGAGCCAGAAAGAAAAGTATCAGGGAATCTACTGTGAGAGAGCGAGCAAAAAGCAAAAAGCGATCACAGATCCAGAGCAAGTAAGAGCTCAGGGATGCCGGGCCCGGGGGTCTAGCCTTTCTGAAGGGAGAGGGCTCCCCAGGCACGGGGGCAGCGCCCGCATTCCGTCTGCTGCCTTATCTTCGCTTTCTCCCTACCACCCCCACCTTCCCCGCGGGACTGGAATAACCTTCTTCGTGCTCTCCGGTGGCTGAGAAAGCAGCTTTCGCTCTTCTGTGGTAGCGTGGAGGTGAGGTACATCCACCTCCACCCTCCCGGCACCAGCTCACGGTCTGTTGGGGGGTCCTCCCAACGTGTGAGGCTAGGGTGTGTGAATGAAAAAGAGGGAGGCGGAGGCCTCCTGGAGACCTTCGACCTCTCAAGACCAGGCAGGGGCGCCCTTCCGCAAGCTCCCAGCTCTAGCCGGTGCCTCTGGCTCCGCGCGCATTACGGCGCTGCCAGAAAATTACCCGGGCAACGACACCGCCGGAGTCCCGGATGTGGTTGCTAGGGCAGCAGAGGGAGGGGCGTAGCCCGCCTCCCGGAGAAGGGCGGAGGGATCCTCGTGGGAGGTGCGCTGACACCACCGAGACGTGGCCGGGCAAGGCCGGATTGAGGGAGAGAGAGGCCGTCCAGGGCCAGGGACAACGCTACTTCCGGTCTCCTCACTTCCGGCTTCGCTGCTTTTGGTTCTGGTTCTGGAGGCTGGGTTGAGAGGTCGCCGGTCCGACTGTCCTCGGCGGTTGGTCAGTGTGAATTTGTGACAGCTGCAGTTGCTCCCCGCCCCCGAGCAGCCGAGGTGCGTGGGGGAAGGGGAAGAAGGAAAAGGTCCGGGTCGCGTTTCCGCTCACTTTTTGCCAGGGTTGAGGCGATTCCAGAGAGCGGTGGAAAGGATAAGCCTCGACTTAGAAGCTACCGAGTTACTCTAAGAAAGGTGAGGGCGGAGCTGGCTCGCCTGGGAAGAGGCGGGGGAAAGATGGTTTGAGGTGGCTGGTGGGGCGGGCACGTTGCCTACGGGTTCACCGTTCCGAACTTTCACAGGGCACGCCTCTCCTTAGTCTGTGCCGTATCTGCCCAAGTGTTATGCCTTTGGTTTCTTCTGTCCTTCATTCCTTCTGTCCCTCTGAGTGTGCCCCCGAAACAGTCGAGTGAAGGTGTAGAACCGGCCCTTGCAGGGAGGCACTTTCTTGGCTTTGCATACATTGGGTGGGAAAAGGGGTTGCAGGATCCAGAATCCGGACCTTTCTTGACAAAGTGTCGGAGTGGGCCACCTTCAGGCTTGCTGTCCAACCCTCATTTCTCCCCTCCTCTCCCTGCATCCCCAGCTTCCTCTCTCCCGCAGTGGGAGGAAGGGAGATAGTGACAGTCCCTCTGAGAGGTTCATCTGGCAGTGGTGCAGGGAGGAGTCTTGCCTGTGAATGTCCCAAGCCCGACTGCGTCTGAGGACGTTCAAGGAATGCTGGAGTTTTGGAAAGGGAGTTGTTCGATTGTCTTCTGCTCCGTTCCTGTTTGCCAAGTTACTACTGTTTGCGTGTCTAGGAAAAGGAAATAATTTTTTAAAAACAGTTTTTAAATGCTAGACGTTTTTCCCTTTTACTTTATTTTGTTATTACTTCCTTTGTTTTGTTCTTACCTTCCTCTTGAGCCCTTTGATTTCAAAAAGTTTACACTTTATACTTCCTGCAGATCCTTTGGCCACTCTTAGGATTTCTGTCCCCCGCCCCTACCCTGTTTTCTCCTAAAGTATAAAATTCATCTAACTACATTATTATTTGATAAGGAAAAGCCGGAAGAGATCCAGAACTTCGCATAAACTTTTGCTTTCATACTTTCACCTGTAAGGGTGTGTTCATGTTTGCCATTTAATGAACTTAATTGGCATAGAAATGTGCACCAGAAATGGTTACCTTAAGTCAGCCGTCTGTTAAGGCTTCAGGAATTGGCCTTTTCTTTTTTCTTTCTTTTTTTTTTTTTTTTGAGACAGAGTCTCACTCTGTCGCCCAGGCTGGAGTGCATTGGCACGATCTCGGCTCACCGCAACGTCCACCTCCCAGGCTCAAGCTTTTCTCCTGTCTCAGCCTTCGAGTAGCTGGGTTTACAGGTAGGCGCCACTACCGCCTAGCTAATTTTTGTATTTTTAGTAGAGACGGGGTTTCACCGTGTTGGCCAGGCTGGTCTCAAACTCCTGACCTCAAATGATCCTCCCTCCTCGGCTTCCCAAAGTGTTGGGATTACAGGCGTGAGCCACCGCGCCCGGCCGAATTGGCCATTTCATTGCTGTTCTCTCAGAGCGGCTACAGATTACTATATTTTACTGCTGTCTTAATTCTGCTTTTCTTTCGTTTGTCCTGTGGTGTTTTTTGTTTTGTTTTCCTTGCTTAGCATGACCCACGTCTTCTCCCGACTACCAAGTCTAACACACTTTTATCTGAGAAAAGAGAAAAGATTTCTAATGTATTTTGTGGATTAAATCCCTGCCTCAGTTACTTTAGTTTCTTTCCAAATTGATAAACTGGTTTTCCTTGGATTATGATTTGCCTTAATCCTGGATGATGACTTGGGGTTCATGGCCTAAGGGTCAACAACTTTCAGGGGTCTTCCTCATTCCCACCCCTGAAATTATATGCAGTTTTGTTTGAGTGAATTTTTTTCCCTCCTGGGGAAAGTGTCCATTGTTTTTATCAAATTCTCAAAGGAGATATACAGCCTCTTGATAGATTAAAACCACCACTTAGGCAGTGTCTTGTTGAAGTTAGTGAAAACAGGTTTTGTGTGTGTATGTGTGTGTGTGTGTTTTCCACTTAGGCAGTATCTTGTTGAAGTTAGTGAAAACAGGTGTGTGTGTGTGTGTGTGTGTGTGCTTTCCCAAACTGTGCAAAGGAGATATATAGCCTCTTGATAGATTAAAACCACTACTTAGGCAGTGTCTTGTTGAAGTTAGTGAAAACAGGTAGGGGTGTGTGTGTGTGTGTGTGTGTGTGTGTGTTTTCCCAAACTGTAAATTGTTTGCTTTGGGACCAAGGAAAGGAGAATGCAGGGATTCTTCTAGTTTGATATTGAAATCTCTCCTTTAAAACATTAGTGTTTCTAAATTCCTTCCTAGACTTACAGAAGGAAATGAGGCTGCCCACTTTATTTCCTGATTTGTGGTTTTGAGGTTTCTTTTTAGGGATAGCTGTTTGTGGTCCATGCTCTGGAGATCCAGTGGATTTACAAACTGATGCGCCTATCTTTGATATGTATTAAATATCACCAACCAACTAGGCACAGTTCAGAGTAAAAAATTTAAATTCTAGTTGTATTTTGCTTTCATTTTCTTAATTTTTTTTGCTTGAGGCATGTACCTTAGGATTTGATTTGGCTTTGCTAGGAAGAACAAACAAGATGTTTCAGTGGTGTGGTCCTTTGGAATGTTGTTGCTTGTCTTGACATCCCCTTTCCCTCCATTCTGTATGAGATATTTTAATGATTGTTTCTCTCTTGTGAATATGTTAGTATCCTTCCAAGCTTAATGTAAGTTTTAGAGTACATATTTGAACTTACTGATTCGGTTGTGAATTATTTGTTGATTGAGGGTTGCAGTTCTAAAGGTCTGATACTTTTTTTTAGAATGTTAACTTGAAGACACCTATACAGCTCATGATAGTCTATCATGAGTATCCAGTTTCTTCTGCTCACAAAATAAGTTTTCCTCTGTCTAGCAACCTCACTTGGGGGAGCAGTCAACATAAGTTTATAGAGAATAGCATATGCTAGGCTGGGCACGGTGCCTCACACCTGTAATCCCAACACTTTGGGAGGCTGTGGCGGGTGGATCACTTAATGTCAGGAGTTCAAAACCAGCCTGGCCAACATGGTGAAACCCCATCTCTCCTAAAAATAAAAAAATTAGCCGGGTGTGTGTTGCATGCCTGTAGTCCCAGCTACTTGGGAGGGGCTGAGGCAGGAGAATCGCTTGAACCCAGGAGGCGGAGGCTGCAGTAAGCCAAGATCCCACCACTTCACTCCAGCCTGGCCAACAGAGTGAGACTCCATCTCAAAAACAACATCAACAACAGACTAGCTTATGCTAAATTAGTTTCCTTTTAAGGTAATGACAAATTCGGAGGATAGTTTATATCTAACACTGTAACAGTTACATTTATTTGCTTACCATGTGCGTTAAGCTAAGTGCTTTACATTATTATCTCAAATGATAACCTTATAAAGTGGCTAAAGTCCTCATTTCTATAGGTAAAGAAAATAAAGCTGAATGATTAACTGAAGCTAAAGTAGTCTGCTCAGAATTGCACTGGTGGAGCCAGTGCATGGCTCCACCTACGTTGTCTGACTCTAGACTACTACTGTAGACAACTTCTACCATGCGTCCATTATGTCCTTTTTGAAATGAGTTGGAGATATATCACCTGATTTTCTATCAGGTGTTGAGAAAAGGTTGTTTCCTTTCTTAATCTTCAGTGGATGAACATCTGGTTGAATATCATACTGAGAAGTTTGACAAAAAGAAGTGAATTTGGAGGAGGCAGTTGGTAGGGGTTTCCTATGGGGATGGATATAAGTCTCTGGTGTGTGTGTGTGTGTGTGTGTGTGTGTTAGAACACACACACCTACTTGAAATAAAGAATTGTAAGTATTATAAATTCTTGAAATGAAGATTCAAATAATAAGCAGATGGTGTGTGTGTATATGAGGAGGGGAAAATGTGAAAATGAAGATTATAAGTAATAAACTGGGCATTGTAAGAGTCTAGAAGTATAAATAAATTTTAGAATAATACATTTGGGATGGAAAGAATAAATTCAGAATGGAAGAAGGAGTAAATTAAACAGGAAACTTTAATATGGTTATGGATGAAAAACTAAAATATTTGTACAGAATGGAAAGTGAGTTGTTCCACTTAATATGGAAGTTGATGACTTAGGACCATGACAATCTAAAAGTCAGATATGTAGCACTACTTCTGGATGTATGAAAAAGACTATTGGCCTGAAAATAATTTTGTTTTCCTTGATCTTTACTAGCTTTTGGCAGTCATGGAAGCTGCCGAATGGCTCTTGCAGATTAACAGATATTCTTTATGAGACAAAAGTATTTATTTTCTTTTTCTTTTTCCTTTATTCCTATTCTCCTCCTTCTCCCATCTCTCATTCCATTCTCCTCCATTCCTTCTAAGCCTTTGTCTTAGGATGGGCATAGGCAGGTGTTGCTCAAACCTTTAGTTGTTCCTGAAAAAGGAATATAAAGTCTCTTTATGAAATACACTTTTTTCCCTTAATGAACATACTTATTTAAGTGAATGCTGTTCTTCAGAGTAGGCAATCTGCTTTGAAATCTTCTTCTAGTATGACTGTCGGTTCAGATTGAGACATACAAAAATGAAGTTCTTGCCTGGCTTCGTCACTTCGTGACCTCAGTCACCAGAATCTGAATAACTTTGGGTATTTGGAAAAAATCAGATCCTCTCTTGAAAGACAAAGATTTGGGGATCTGAAGGTAGTTGCAAAACAGGCAATTGCTCAAATCTTTTGTGAAAATATGGCAGTGTCTTTACCATGTTCTCACCTAAGATAAGAATTTATATTTTATTTTTGTATATCTGTGATAGCATTGGACTAGCAGCTCCTTGATGTTGAAGCTTGAGCCTCATTGGTCCCTGGGGAACAGTGACATACTGCCTTTGGAACAGGATCATAAAAGCAGCAGAGTTAGTGGTAAGCCCTAAATCTTCCAGAGGAGGGAGTCAGTTCGCCAACTCCAGTTTCTGCTAGCCTGAGATACTCATCATGGCACACATAAAAAATGATTATAATTGTATGGCAGACTAGAGCCAGGCCCTCCCTGGTTCCTTGGAAGCTGTGGAGTGGGGGAATGGGTCACAATTTCAGCACATCTGTAATCCATTCTTGGCACACTGTTTGGAAATCTTTGCCCTAGAGAAAAGGAATATGTTACTCTGTTTAATACCTTCTGTTTGTTTAGCATGTAATAATTTACAAAGCACTTTCACATACATCCTCATTTTATTTTTACTCCAGCCATACCAAATAGGTAGAGCAGATAACATCACCACATTAGAAATAAAGAAATTGAGATTTAGGTAAAGTGCTTTGTCCAGGGTCACATACCTAAAAAGGGATGGATCAGGAATTTATACCCTCAGTGGAAAGAGCCCCTGGATTTAAGCCCGTGATCTGTAATCTCTAAAATGGCCAGGACCTTATCTGTTTTGTTTCAGTGCTATATGTTGCCCAGGCTGGTCTTGAACTCCTGGGCTCAAGCGATCTTCCCGCCTTGGCTTCCCAAAGTGCTGGGATAACAGGCATGAACCACTGCATCCAGCCTAAGTATTATAAATTCTTGAAATAAAGATTCAAGTAATAAGCAGAAAATGGAAGGATGTTTTTTCTATTCCTCTAATCTCTCCACCCACCACACCTCTCTCCCAGTTAATTTGAAAAGTAGGTATTGGGGAATCAGATGAAATATATGAGAAAGCTGTAAACCTGCACTGTCTAATGCCAGGGACGCTAGCCACATGTAGCTATTTAAGTTAGTTAAAATTAAATACAATAAAAGATTCAGTTCCTCATTGTACCAGCCACATTTCAGTGTCAGTATCATATGTGGCTGGTGGCTACTTTATTGGACAGTGCAAATTTAGAACATTTCCAACAACATTGGCCAGCCCTGATAAAACTTTAAAATGCGACATGATATGATGTGATACATAATTCCTATGTTGTTGAACCGCGAGTTTAAAAGTCTGCTACCCGTGGTGCCTAGCAGTTTTTGTTTTAGCTGATGAAATGTTATTGCCATGTTCTCTCTCAGCTTTTTGTTTTAACTAAATCCAGATGGTCAAAGTCTAAGTCTAATGTTTTTCTTGGATATTTGGGGATTATTGTTAGCTGCTTTTCTAGGATAAAGATGTCAGCTTCATTAAGGGCATGAGTGTTTTCTGTCTGCTTTGAGCTGTAGATCTATATGTCTTGCTGTCTTGTTGACATCCTTTCTTGAATATCTTAAAGGTATCTCAAATCCAGTATGTCTAAAATGAAACTGATTTCCCCTTCCCTCCCTACAAAACTGCACAACGTTGGTTCTTTCTTTGTTCCTTTTTTCAGTGAATGACACAATTATCTTTTCATTGTAAAATTCAGAAAACTAGAAGTGATCCTTAATTCCCTCTCCCTGAGAGATCCAATGATTGAACAAGTTTTTAAAATCTTACTTTCTACATGACTCTTGAATTTTTCTATTTCTTCCTGTTTCCACTACTGCCACTTCATCTTGCCTGAAAGTTTTACAATAGCCTCCATTCTTATCTGTCCTCTCTAATTCATTACCCATCTTGAAGGCACAGTGATTTATTTTGAAACACACATTGGATTATCACTCTCCTTCTTCCTCCCCCAGTGCTTTTATGGCTTTCCATTGCTTCTAGGATCAAAATAAAACTGCTTAACAGCGTTTAGCTCTCCAGACTCATCTTGTACCACGTTCTGCATAACTCTCCAGTTCAACCATGCTGGCCTTCGTTAGTCCTTTATATGCACCTTGCTCCCTGCCATTTTTGCAAGGCTTTTGTACATGCTTTTCTCTCTGTCTGGACCATTCTTTCTTTACTTTCATTTCATTTCACTTGTTAGTTCCTAGTCATCCTTCACACCTCAGCTGAAGTTTTGCATCCTTAGAGAATATGCTAACTTCCCACATTAAGGTAATAGTATCATACATTTCCCGCAGTTTGCAATTTACATTTATTCATGTGACTGTAAGATTTTCTTTCTGTTCAGTGGCCTATAAACTTCATGAAGGTAAGGTCCATATCTTGTTTTCTTTTTTGGCTCATTTTTGAATCCCTAGAACCTAGCTCAGTACCTGACACCTAAATTTGACTCATTAAATTTCCAAGTTAATGGTATTAAGGATTTCAGTTCATCGAGTTTTGTAATACAAGAATTTGAATATGAATTTTTATAAAAATAGTGTTAAAATGGTAGTACAGTTTGAACATTCCTAATCCAAAAACTTGAAATCCAAAATGCTGCAAAATTCAAAACTTTTTTGAGCCCAACATGATGCTACAAGTACATAATTCTACACCCAACTTTATGTGATGAATCAAAGTCAGAATGCAGGTGTACAACAGTTTCCCCAAGAGAAAAAAGACCTGCCTAGCCCCCTTCAGCTGCCATATATCTTTTCCTCACACAGCCAGATACACCTACGCAAGCATGCCCACAAAGGGCAATACAATGCCATGTGTATGTGTAAGAAATGATTGGTGATACGTAGCATATAAATTCAGAGACGGGAATGATGGTGATGTCAAACAACCACAGACTGTCCACATGAGTGGCTGAGATAGTGACACCTTTGCTTTTGGATGGTACAGTGTATACAAACTTTGTTTCATGCAAAAAATTATTAAAAGTATTATATAAAATTACCTTCAAGCTACGTGTATAAGGTGTATATGAAATGTAAATGAATTTTGTGTTTACACTTGGGTCCCTTCCTGAAGATACCTCATTATGCATATGGAAATATTCCAAATGCCAAAAAAATCTGAAATCCAAAACATTTCTAGTCTCAAACATTTTGGAAAAGGGATAATCAACCTGTAATTAAATTTTCAGTTTGACTATTTCTTTCAAGTGTATGGAAATAAATTATTAGGCCGGGCACAGTGGCTCACGCCTGTAATCCCAGCACTTTGGGTGGCCGAGGTGGGTGGATCACTTGAGGTTGGGAGTTCAAGACCAGCCTGGCCAACATGGTGAAACCCTGTCTCTACTAAAAAATATACATATATAGATTAGCTGGGCGTGGTAATTCCAGCTACTTGGGAGGTTGAGGTGGAAGATCGTTTGAACCTGGGAGACAGAGGTTGCAGTGAGCCGAGATCGTGCCTCTGCACTCCAGCCTGGGCGACAGCAAGACTCTGTCTCAAAACAAAAAATGTGTTATTAGTAGCTATATAAAATATAGCAATATAGCACAGTATTCTTACACTATTTTGTAATAGACCCTTTTATTTTTGGATGGTTTTAGTTTTACAGAATTACTGTGAAGATAGAATAGAGCTTCCCATACCCACTTTCCCCTATTATAAGATAGGCTGTGCACAGTGGCTCATGCCAGTAATCCTAGCACTTTGGGAGGTCAAGGCAGGTGGATTGCTTCAGCTCAGGAGTTCAAGACCAGCCTGGGCAACATGGTGAAACCCCATCTCTACCAAAAATACAAAAAATTAGCCGGGCATGGTGGTGCCCATCTGTGATCTCAGCTACTTGGGAGGCTGAGGTGGGAGGATTACTTGAGCCCAGGAGGCGGAGGTTGCAGTGAGCAGAGATTATGCCACGGTACTCCATCCTGGATGACAGAGCGAGACTCCATCTCAAAAAAACAAAAACAAAAACATACTACATTAGCATAGTACATTTGTCACAATTAACCAATATTGGCACGTAATTATTAAAGTCCATATTTTATTCAGATTGCCTCACTTTTCCCCAATGTCTTTTTTTTTTTTTTTTTTTTTCTGTTCAAGGATCCCATCTAGGATAGCATATTACCTTTAGTGGTCACGTATCCTCTCGTTTTGACAGTTTCTCAGATTTCCTTGTTTTTGATGACAAGTTGATAGTTTTGAAGATTACTGCCTGGTCAGGTGTTTTGTAGACTGTCCCTCAGTTGGGACTTGTCTGCTATTTTTCTCATTAGACTGGGTGATATGTTTCTAGGAGGAAGATCACAGAAGTAAAGTGCCATTCCCATCACATCATATCAAGAATACAGACTTTTTTTTTTTTTTTTTTTTGAGGTAGAGTCTCACTCTGTTGCCCAGGCTGGAGTGCAGTAACGCAATCTCGGCTCACTGCAACCTCCACCTCCTGGGTTCAAGCGATTTTCCTGTCTCAGCCTCCCAAGTAGCTGGGTCTACAGGTACATGCCACCATGCCCGGCTAATTTTTGTATTTTTAGTAGAGAGAGGTTTCACCATGTTGGCCAGGCTGGTCTTGAACTCCTGACCTCAGGTGATCCACACACCTCAGCCTCCCAAAGTGTTGGGATTACAGGCGTGAGCCACTGTACCTGGCCAAGAATACAAACTATTAATATGACAGTACCATTGATATTAACCTTGACTACTTGGCTTGAGATAATGTTCATCAGTTTTGTCCACTGTAAAGTTACTCTGTTTTCCCCCTCTTGTATATTGTACTTTTTAGAAGAAAATCTCTCTGTGAAGCACACAATTGGGAATTGGGGAATTATGCTTTACCTCTTTAAGGGTGAAGTGTCTACATAAATTTTTGAAAAATCTTCTATAAGAGTTTTTTGTCTATTCTCCCCTTTCAGTCGTTTATTTATATCAGTCTGACTCATGGATATCTATTTTATACTTAAGGGTAAATCCAGTAGTACTTTATTACTTCGTTGCTCAAATTGTTTCAGCTTTGGCCACTGGGAGCTCTTTTAGTTGGTTCCTGTATTCCTTTGACATACTCCTGTCTTTGTGAGACTTTTGTTCTTGTTTTGTTTGTTTGTTTTTGAGCACTTTTAACTTTCTGGTATTACAAAATGCTCTAGGCTCACCTTGTGTATTACCTACCACAGGCCTAGAATCAGCCTTTTCTCCAAGGAATACTGATTCCTTCTATTGGAGAATAGTGTTAGAAACCAATATCTGGGCACTATGTTTGCTCATTGCTGTTGGAATGTCATTGCTTCTAGGCCCTCCCAGTGGACAGAGTAAGGAAATATATGTGTGTACACTAACTCATGTATATACACATATCTATAAATATTTCTATATGTCACTATATATATGTTAAGCTATATTTTCAGTTTATTTCCTGTGAGCATTTTTCATTAAAAAAATTACCTGTGAATATTGAAGGGGTTTATTTTACATGGTTTTGGGAATTTAGTAACAAAAAGTAACTCTCCAATTATCCATTGCTAAGGGACAAAAGCAGTTCAGATAATACCAAATAACAGGTAACCTGTTTGATCTTTGAATGAAATCAATTACAACAACAGAGATGACCACCTCTCTTGGTTCTTGGTTGGCTTCACTGCTAATGTTCTGGAACTGAGCCATCTATGAAGAATGAGGCCACAGCATACTGAATAATTTAGAGTTAATTTACAGCTAGTTTTCTTTTCAGAGAGTAATTTAGTTTTGAGAGTCTTATCATTTTACTTCTCATTGGTTTCTCTGTAACACAGTCTGAGTGGGGAAATTAAAAAGACTTCTGCAGACAGTCAGTTTTGTTACCTAAGAGTTGGTTATGGTGGTAGAGATAGGCGTAGTTGAAAATCTGTTAGGTTAACTTTTAAATTGTTTCTTATTATGCATATAATTCAGAATTAACTGTATTTTGTCAGGGCTTTCTATTTTTGAATTATCTAGACTGATGTGTTTATCTTTTTTTTTTTTTTTTTTTTTGAGGCAGAGTCTCAATCTGTTGCCCAGGCTGGAGTGTAGTGTCACAGTCTCGGCTCACTGCAACCTCTGCCTCCCGGGTTAAGCGATCCTCCTACCTCAGCTTCCTGAGTCACTGGGACCACAGGTGCGTGCCACCATGCCTGGCTCATTTTTGTTTTTTTTTTTTAGAGAGATGAGGTTTTGCCAGGTTGCCCAGGCTGATCTTGAACTCCTGGGCTTAAGTGATCCACTGGCCTTGGCCTCCCAAAGTGCTGGGATTACAGGCTTGAGCCACCATGCCTGGCCCGATGTGTTTATCTTAATAAGCAACCTGAACTTAATTTATCAATGTGTAGAAGAAATTGTAGGTATTTAGCAAAATAGCTTTTACAGATACCAGATAGTTGTTAATATAAAGACAGAAGAATAATGTAAATTATTCTGTATTATCTTCTTTGGTTATTCTATTTATAAAAATAAATGTAATATACTTTGAACATATTATGTGGTAAGCCATTTCCAGTTCTTTTGCATTGGACAGTAAGGAAAATGATTCGTTTTTCTTCTTATTAGGAGAACTGTCATCATAGAAAACAAAATCATTTTAAATTGTTTTGACTGAAAAGCTTCTATATTTTGGATATTTTCAACTCTGAACATATAGTTTTAAAATGGAGTCATGTATGGTAACTCAATTTTTTATTATAAACAAGTCAGTTCAACTTGAAAATTAATATTCAGTTACGAAATCAAAACAAGTCTCTTCCAGGTTTTAAGCAATGTCATCTTGGTATAAGCTCTGTTTTCTGAATATAAACCTATTTTCATTGTAATTTCTAAAAATCCAGTAGGTTTCTGGATTTTGTAAAGACGTAAATGCAGATATAATTGTGCAAATTTCATAGTATTTTATTTTGAGGTGAGAATTTTGTTATAGTTTATAAAAGATATTTTCCTCTTCAGACCTCAGGGCTATTTTGGGACCTACAAATAAGTATGACCACCAGCTGCTTCAATTCTTGCTATTCAAAAGGTTAATAGTCTTTAAGTTAAATATAATGTGATATTATTCAACAGAAAGAATATGTTTTTCCTTTTTAACCTCGAACAAATTCTGTATCTGATGTTTAAAAAGTATTTTTAAAAGTTGTGGTAATATAAAAATGTGTGGAAATTGTGGCTGAAGCATTAAAAATAACTTGCAAAATAAATATATTCTAATGGTAAAGAAAAAACTGATCTTACCATTCTGTTCCTGTTTATCCATGAATGGGAAAAGATGGGCATATTCCAGTAGATTTCATCAAAAGTGAAAGAGATAGAGCCACTTAAAAAAATCTTTAGAATAATAACTCATCTCTGGAATATCAAGTCTAAAGAAACTAAGCAAAATCACTTTAAAACAAGCCCACGTTTTGCTACTTTTTGCTCTCAGTGTTTTCTATTTACCTCCTTTTATTGTCCTTGACTCACCAGTCAGAAGTTCTTGATGCTGTATATCATTATTTATAGTACTTTTCAAACTTTTTTTTACTAAAGTACCTTTAGAAAGAGTAATAACCCTTCAGACATTTCTTTGAAGACTCATATTTTATCATAAAAATTCAGTCAATTTCTTTGAAGACTTATGTGTGTTGTTTTATTCAAGTGAATTTTGCTTTAGATTCTATATTTATTTTAGTGAAAAATAATGTAAATTCATATTCCAGTATGATGTGCCATGTTTATCTTGTCTGCTATGGTTGTATCTGCCCTCCTGTGTCTTGGGCATACCACTTCAGACCACCTGTTATATGAGTACCTGAATTTGAAAAGCTCCCATTATGATTTATGTTCAACAACACTCCTGCCACAGATCCTTTATCATTAGACTTCTGCATCTTTAAACTCAGTGTTGTCATGGAGACTCTGAAGGGGTTTTAGGGATCCTGGCAAATCTAATACCCTCTCTTTCCTGGGTGCTAAGAAGACCTTAAATGCATTTAAGAGTGGTAGAGTATAAAAGTCTCCCTCACTAAAATTTGGGAAAGGATCTTATAAGGTTTTCCTCTGTATAGATTTGGTCTATTCAGTATGTATATATAAAAATGTGATTTTTATAGTAAAATCAAAGCAGCTACAAAGAGTTGGATGGATTTTAAACTTGAGGTGACAAATTCTAATTAATAATTCACTTTGTAGGTCTTTGGTTCTTACACTCTTTTGTTAGCAAATACCTCTGGCTGATTTACAGTTGAACCCCCAGAGATGACTTAACGACATTTTGGCCTCCAATATAACTGGTCTGTGAGGGCTGAACATCAGTGGTGGTTTTGTAATAGTAATTTATCACTCTGTTTTAAAGACAGCTTTCAAAGATAACTGAATTCTTACAAAAATTAGAAAATGTATAACCTGAACAGCACAAATTATATAGGTCATTAACTTCTTAAGTCTTGTTACTCTCATGTATTTTGTTATCAAAGTTATAAACAAGAAGACCTTTAAGAAATAAATATGAAGTGGATCAGAGCACTTAAAGAATGAGCCAAGATAGCACCATCGTACTCCATCCTGGGCAACAGGAGCGAAACTCTGTCTCAAAAAAAAAAAAAAAAAAAAAAAAAAAATATATATATATATATATATAATATTTAGTACCTATCTCTGTAATTCTCAGAAATTTGATTTATGTTTCTTTATCTGCCTTGAGTTATTTGGTCTTTTCCAGAGCTGAATGATAATGATGTACAGTAGTCTTCCCATAGTCTTGGGGGAGATGTTCCAAGACCCACATACCTGAAACTGTGGATAGTCCCAAACTCCATATGTACTAAGTTTTCTCCTATACATACATACCTATGATAAAGTTTAATTTGTAAATTAGACACAATAAGAGATTAACAACAGTAATAATAAAGTAGAACAATTATAACAACATATTTTCTTAGTCTGTTTGAGTTGCTATAAAGGAATACCTGAGGCGGAGTAATTTCTAAAGAAGAGAGGTTTATTTTCAGACCATGGTTGACAGCTGATAAACTGTGGGAAGCTAAAACATGGATAAGGTGGGGGACCTACTATATTTTCCTCATTGGTGCTGTTTTATACAGGCGGTCAAATGATAACTCCTATTTCCCAAGAAAGTAAGACAGCAAAAACGAACTGCCTTAACCTTCCATTTTTCCATGTTACTCTTCACTATCTCTACAGGTTCCTTCTTCCTTTATTCTGGCCTCACTGGAAGAGATTTTCTCCTTTTATTTAAAGGGTAATTCCTCTACCTTTGTTCAGAATTTCTTACTGTTTTTAAAAAACTTTTAATCTAATTTTAGACTTGCGGAAGAGCTGCAAAAATAGTAGAGTTCCCTTACATTCCTCACCCCATTTCCCCTAATGCTGACATCTTACATAACCATAATATAATTATTACAAGTAGGAAATGAACATTGATATAATATTATTGATTAAACTATAGCTCTTATTAGAATGAAACCAAATTTTCAACTACTGTCCGTTTTCAGTCCCAGGGTCCTATATAGGAACCCACATTGAATTTAGCAATTTCTCCATAGTCTCTTTTAAAGTTTCTGACATTTTGCTTGTCTTTTATGACTATGACACTTTTGAAGAATACTGATCAGTTATTTTTAGAATATCTTGCAGTTTGGGTTTGTCTGATGTTTTCTCATGATTGGACTGAGCCTATGCATTTTTGGCAAGAATACCACAAAAATGATGTTGTGTCTTTCTTAGTGCATTGTATTGAGGGGTTTATGATATATGTCTTACTACTTATGATTACTTGATCACTTGGTTGAGTGTGTTGTTTTTACACTGTGAAGTTACTATCTTTCCCTTTTTAGTTGTTAAGTATCTTGTTGGAGCTACGTGGAGACTGTGTAAATCCTGTTTCTCCTCAAACTATTGCTCTCTAATTTTAGCATCTCTCAAGTGGATCTTGTCTGCAGTATTTGTGATATTTGCCTGATGTTGATTGTTTCCCACTTTGCTTCCTATGTCAATTTACTTATCGTAGTCTATTGTGAAGAAGAGTTGTCGCTTTTCCTCCATTTACTTATCAGATTGTTTATATCAATATGGACCCATTAATATTTTACTCCTTGTTTTTGATCTAGTACTATCATTTATTTTGTTGCTGTATTCGTTCCAGCATTGGCTGTTATGGGCTCCTTCAGGTTGGCTCCTGTGTTCTTTCAACGAACCCCCATCTGTTTTTGAAGTTTTCTTTATTTTCTGACACCATGTCAGCATGTGGAAATTACTATGGTTCTGAGAGTCAGAATTATTACAAAATATATCGCGTATCCAGAGAAGTGTCACTCCATCCTTAGCCTTGCTACTCTGTTCCCAAGCCCTTTCCCTCTTCTTTCCACCCCTTTCTCACCTGCCCAGGGTAGGTAACCTATCTCTTTAGTTTCTGGTTTATCCTTCCAGTGTTTTTGTTTGTTTGTTTGTTTGTTTGTTTTTGCTTTTTCAGTAGAAATGTGTATTTTCTTATATCCCCCTTCATTCTTACATGAACATAACATACCATAGGTATTTTTTTGCTTTTTTCAGACTTTGCTTTTTTCAGTTAACACTGTGTCCTGGAAATCACTTCATATTATAGAGATTTTCCTCATTCTTTATTTCCCCCCACAGTTGCATAACTTGGATGTACCATAGTTTATTCAGTCACTTTCCTGTGTGCCATATTCCTACCATAGAAAGGTAATTGAATATGGCACATCCACGTTTCCAATATTTTACAATTACAAAGAATGCTAGAGTGTGTATTTGTCTTTGTATATTTGGAGGTATATTCCCAGGGTGGATTCCTTGAAGTGGAATTGCTGGGGCCAAAGTTAAGTGTATATGTCATTTTGTTACACATTACCAACACTCCCTCCAGAATGGTTGTACCAATTTGTATTCCCATCAGCCATGCATGTAAGTGCCTGTTTCCCTTACATCCTCACTAATGGAATGTTTTGTCATATTTTAAAATTTTTGTGAGTCTAATAGATGAGAAATGGTATTTCAGTGTTGTTTTAATTGGCATTTCTCTAATTTTGAGTGAATTTGAGCAATTGTTACTTATTTGATGGCCCTTGTAATTTTTTTTTTTTTTTGGTGAATTGACTGTCTTTTTTCCTGTATCTGATTTTTGGTCCTTTTTCCCTTTGTTTTGTTTTTTTCCGCCCCATTTTAATGTTTACAAGTTAATAATCTCTTGATGATTGCAGACAGGTATGGCTGTTTGGTAGTATTCAGAAACATTACAGTAATGGTAGTTTTTTCAGTTGGTATGTAGTGCTCAATAATTATATATGAAATTGCTGTCAAACCAGTAAGACTGCATTTATGCATCCATCATTTTCAGGATTGTTGATAACCTGGGCATATTTCCCCAAATAACTTTGCCTCCCTGTGTCACAAGGCCCACTTCACTCACATTTACCTCAGTGACAGTCTTTGGTAATAACACCCGAAGTTGTATACAGCGGGAATGAGGGATTCTTCTTTACGCCAAGTATTGGTAGGCAAAAGGTGGCTTTCAGTTCAGGTTGTGTTACATGGACTTTCTTGAAATGCAAGCCCATTGGCCTGATGAATCTTTCATATTTAGGTGGTTTTCTTGTAAAGACATCTCTAGCAAAGCAGACTTCAGTAACCATCCTCTTCCATGCCTTCTTCTTTCTCTTTCCTGTTTGAATAACTTAATGCTTCTGTTTCTCCCTGGGCACATACTTTAGGCAGAGGGACTTCCCATTTTCCCTCATTCTCTTTTCGTTTCTGTTTAATCATATTGGAAAGTACTTTAGCTCAAGATTGTCTCTCTGTCCTGCTGATAGGCAGGTACTGCTCCCTGTGGAATCTTTTCATCATTCTTTTGTTTGGTGTTTCTCTTTTCATGCATCTTGATGGTCTTTTTTATTTGTATTTTCTCAGCATGGCGCTGTTTATGATTAAGCTTAGCCTTCAGACCAATCATTTTCTTTGCCTTCTTTGAACATTCTTGAGCTTCTCGACTTTCCTTCTTTCTCTTTCTCTCATGGTAATCCAAATGGTATAGCATTTATGGTGTAATTCAATATATTCATTCTGTGGCACGGTGACGGCTGCAGAGCGCCCAGAAGCAGCCCTTGGGGTGCAAAAATGCTCTCCTTTCCCTTTGTTTTTAAGAATTCTTTATATATTAGCCTTTTATGGTGTATGTTGTGAATATTTCATCTTAGTTTGCTTTGCATGTACTATGTGTGTTGTCCAATTAAAAAATTTTATGTAGTCGATATTTTCTTTTATTGTTTCTGGATTCTCCTTTCCCTATACCAAATTTGAGCAGAATTCATCCATTTTTTTTCTAGTACTTTCTCTGGTTTCGTATTTTATATCTAGATTCCTAATCCATTTGGAGTTTATTCTGGAGTATGATATGAGATAGAGATCGAATTTTATATTTTCCAGATGGATACCTAGTTTTCCTGGCACCATTTATTGAAAAGTCCATCTGTACTTTAGTGATTTGAGATGCCACCTTTGTTATTTACTAAATTTCTGGGTATATTTGGGTCTAATTCTAGACTTTTTAAATTTCACTGGTCTATTTATGTGCTAGTCCCACACTGCTTTAATTATAGATGTTTTTTGGTGTTGTAGTGTTTGATAGAGGTGGTCTCCTTGTGGTTTTCCTTTTTCAATGATTTCCTACCTATTCTTGCATGTTTGATTTTCCACATCAACTTGAATATCAACTTGCCAAGCTTTACAAAATAGCTTGTTAGTATTTTCATTGTATTGTATCAAATTTATAAAGTAAGGGAGAAATGACATCTTTATAATGTTGTCATCCTGTCTTAGAATGGGGATATCTTTCTCTTTGCTCAAGTGTTCTTCAGTGTCTTTCAGTGGTGCTGAAATTTTCCTTGTGTAGTTTTTACACATTATTTAGTTTATTCCTAACTATTTAATCTTTTTATTGCTATTATAAATGGGATTTTCTCTGCCATTATTTTCCCTGATTGTTGTTTTTGTATAGGAGAACTTTTTTTGTATGTTAATTATCTTGCTACTTCATTGAATTTTATTTTTGAGTTAATTTTATTATTGATTCTTCAAGGGTTTTTAGGCTACCATTATATCATCTGCAAATAGAGATAGTTTTACTTTCTCCTTACCTATTATTCCTCTGATTGATTTTTCTTAACTAGTTGATTTGGCTAATACCGCTGGTATGATGTTGAATAGTAGTAGAAATGGCCGGGTGCGGTGGCTCATGCCTGTAATCCTAGCACTTTGGGAGGCTGAGGCGGGTGGATCACCTGAAGTCAGGAGTTCAAGACCAGCCTGGCCAACATGGCGAAACCCTGTCTCTACAAAAAATTAGCTGGGCATTGTGGCAGGCACCTGTAATTCCAGCTACTCTGGGTGGTTGGGGCGGGTGCTGAGGCAGGAGAATCGCTTGAACCCGGGAGGCGGAGGTTACAGTGAGCCAAGATCGCGCCACTGCACTCCAGCCTGGGCGACAGAGCGAGACACCGTCTCAAAAAACAAGAATAGTAGTAGAAATGGTGGGCATCTTTGCCTTTTTCCTGATCTTATTGGAAATGCCTCTGTTATTTCTTTATTAAATAATTTAATGGTTGTAGGACTAAAATGTATATATTTTATCATGTTGAGAAATTACGTCCTAATTCTTGTTTCTTTGAGTGTTGGGTTTCGAATGGGTGTTGAATTTTGTCACATACACTCCATCTCAGTGGTATGGAGAAAATTGTATGTTTCCTACCTGCCTTAGATTTATGAATATGGTATGTACTAATAGATTTCCTAATTGAACCAATCCTTTACCTCTAGGATAAATCCCATTTGGCCATGTTGTATTATTTTCTTAATGTATTACATTCTGTTAGCAAACAGTAAAATCGTTCCCTCCAGTGTATTTCTAGAGTAAAAATTTGTTTCTTTGCATTATTGTAGCTAAAATGGTGTCTGGTACTTATTTGTGTGTATATTTATCTCTGTGATTAGATTCAGAGTGCTTTTAGAGCTGGAACTAGAGTTTACTTTTTATTACCCTTAGTGCCTAGCAGAATTCTTCATATGTAGTTGGTATTATCTAAATTTTACTGAACAAAAATAGAAGCAGAAATAGCACATTAAACTTTTCTTGAATGAAATTTGAGTATAATGTTTCACTTAGCAAACAGTCACATCAGTCCTAAAGAGCACTACCACCACATGAAGGTCAGGGAGATCTGAGTTCTGGTCTGGAACTTTGTTTTACATAGGTCACAAAAACTAACATTTTGGCATCAGACATCACAGTTTTTTCATCTGTCAAATCAGTTGACGCTCTGATCTTTTAAAATTTGTTTCATATCTAAATGATCTTATGAAATTAATTTTTACTTATTGCAGTGTGCATTTTTACATTTTGCCAAATAATTTTTCTGAATTTTTATTTGTCTTTAGAATGGTTTGCCTGTTGTAATGAATAGATATACATATGATTATGGATAATTTTGAAAAGCAAATTCTGAATACAAATAAATTAGTTATTATTTTCCCCATTTTTTAGTTGAACAAATTTAACCTTCAGAGAAATGGCGACTGATTTAGAGGAATTGGTAAGGCTGGAGCACAATATGGGGTTTTCTGTCTCCAGTTACAGTGTTTCTGTGCCAATCTGCCATCTGTTTATGTGACACAGTACTAGGCACAGTGTTTCTTCAACTAAGCCAAGCTACTGTGATTCAGTGTGATAAGTTTTAATGTAGGATTTAGAGCTGGATTATTTATGTTTAGTCCAAAAATCAAAGACGAATTCTTTGCACAATATGTATTCCTTGCGGGGGATTCAGGGTTCCTTGTGATTTAAAATAGCTTGAGTGTTTCACATTTGGCAAAGCAGTGTTGTAGTTACAGGTAATCCTGAGAAGCTAGAGAATTATGTATACGGTATGTATCTTAGTTCATGGATTTGATTTTTTAGGATCAGATCTCTGAATCTATCCTGTTGAGAGATGATCAGAGGAAGATTGTGCATGTGTGTTCTAGGAAAGATTGACAGCCTAGCCAATGATGGGATTCATAAAAATAAATGAAAGTATTCTGTTTGTGGTTTACCGTTGTGAGTTTTGTCTTTGTAATTGTCACTCTGATAGATGCTAAACTAGAAATTTCCTGCTCAATAGGGAGTTAAGTCTGGATGACAGTGATCTGAAGGAAACTACTGCCAAGCAATTGATTGTTCATACTTGTCTGGAAATTAACATTGAAATCCATGTTATGCATTCCTTGTGTTTTTAGCTATACCCAAATATGCAGCATTCATGGGGAACATTCTTATTAAATTTAAAAAAAGAACAGGTACGTGAGTATAAGCTGAATTTATCCTCCAATTTAAAAGCATTATATGAGTTTACAGTTAACAAAAGTACAGTTTAGGAATATTTTATGACTTTAAAATTCCCTACTCATTAGTATTCTACTAATTTAAACCTGCATGTTTAAAACTTATGGGTCAGATTTGTTACCAGAAGAACAGTAGCCTAATAGGCAACATTCATTAAGGGCCTATTAAGTGTCAGGCGTTGTACTAGGTTTTACATATGTCATCTCATTTAATGCTACAATAACCCTGTTGATGTTTTTCTCCCATTTTATAGATTAGGCAACTAAAACTTGGAAAGGTCAACATAGCTTTTAAGGAGCAGAGCTATGATTTGAGCCGCAATGAAAGAAAAGATGAGTAAATTTAGGAAACTGTATAGGAAAAAAACTATTTAAAAGTAGAAGCAAGAAATTGGGGAAACAAGCAAATTAGGTATATTTTTATAACAGTGACAACAAAAAAAGCAAAGAAATTGCATTAGATATTTATTAGTTTATCCTGAGATTGTAGTCTTAATTCTTCTTTTCTGTCTGTCCTTCAATATAGTAACACTAGAACATATACCTATTTCTAATATTTAAGGAAAATATACAGATATTTGCACTCTTTTGTGTAACTCAGACACCTAAAAAGTGAAATGAGTACAGATCCTGCATCCAAGGTCGTATTGTTTAATAGAGGAAATTTAAATGAAATAAAATGCAGAATAATAATTCCTTTAGCGTGGTACAAGTCAAGCATTGTGGCAGTTCAGAGGAGTAGCAGCCAGGAATATCAGTGAAGGTGCCATTTATTCTGAAGTCTTATAGCGTGGGTACAATTTAAACTACTTGAACAAAAGCACAGATAAAGAACATTGAGAAATACGTATGGAGAAGAGTAAGTTTGATTTCATAGGGTATCTGAAGAAACATGATTGGTAGAAAGAAAACAGGTCAGACCATAGGAAGGATTTTGAGTGTCAAGCTGAGGAGTCGGCTTTTACATTGTAGACACATCGGGGAGGGAGACAGACCATGTTAAAGATATACGTAAGTTATTTTATAGTGTAATGTAAACTAGTGTTTGCTGCTGTAAAGCATAAGGGGCTAGAGTGATGAAGAGTGCTAATTGACATAGATTGGTCAATGGTAGCCCTTCTGAGGAGTTGATGTTTGAGCAGAAACCTAAATGAGGTGAGGAAGAGAATCATGTGAAAATTCAGGAGTAAGAATTTTCCAGACAGAGCAAAGAGCAAGAGCAAAAATATTAGTAAGATTGGTGTGTTTGAGAAACAGTGGAGAGGGCTCTGTGGGTAGAACTGCCTGTCAGGAAAGATGGAAAGGAATGTGGTTCAAGATGTAGCTAGCAGCTAGGATGGCTTTCCCTAGAGTAAATGAATTTCTGTATCATCTGTGTTCAGTAATTATCTGGATTTCACCATATTTGCCTTATTCATTCATTTATAATAATAGGTTTGAGAATTACCTTCCTACTGAGGCCATGAAATTGCCAAGATAGATAGAAGAAAGAAAGAAACACAAGGCTGCAGACAGTAACATTTATAATCATATTTCAAATCTGTCTTGATTGTGGTCTGTTTTAGAAAAGTACACTTAGGGTACCCATAGTGACAAAGTTACAAAGAGTAGCTGTGCTGGTAAATACTAGTATTATTGGAACTACTTCAACATTTGTTCTGTTAGTCTTGAGCTGAAATCAGTGTGCTATAATTTTACATTTGATTTTCACAACAGCTGTGTTATATATAGGTGAGGTTAAAAATCTCATTTTATAAATGAGGAAACAAAGTTATACAAGTAAAGTGAAATGCAAAGGATAAAAAGAGACAGAGCTGGACCTTAAGTCCGTGTCTCTTAATATGTTGGTTAGTTCTGCAATTTCATTAAGTAGGCTTATTCACCTAATAGTTTTGAACCATGTTGAATTACCACATTGTAATAAATACATTAACCACTTTTCAAAGGCCATATTTTTACTAATACAGAAGGAAATTCCAAAAACTATTCGAATTATGAATTTTAATAGAATTACTTCCTTTTTTCGTAGGCAAAAATCTGAATAATTTCATCTGACACAGAAGGCATTTGTGTTTTTTGGTATTGGAACAAAATATGGTCTCTCTTGAGATGCATAATTAGTCCACTAAGCACTGCAGTCTTCATTGTCTGAAGCCATAACTAAAACAGTTAGGATTGAATTAGCTTTGTGTCATTCTTTTCTTCTTTCACTTTCTTTACTTTCTCCATTGCTTTGCCTGGAATTGACTGAACTTAAGAATTTGATCCTTCAAATAGGAAGAAAATATAACTACTTGATAACAGAACAAAATAGCTACTTGACATATGTCGTTAATAACCTGAACATTGGAAATATTTCACAGTACTTTTTATTGCATTTTCAAATAACTTTAAAAAAATAGTAGATTTAAGAAACAGCTAGAAATACTTTATTATACCACTTTGTTTTTGTTTGCTCAGTGGTAAACTGGATTAAAGAGCAATGTAAATGTGTTTTAGAAAATATAATGTCTTACGCAGTTCCACAAATCTAACCAAGGCTAAGGCAAGTTCTTTTAGATCCTTTCTAGAAAGTTTCTACATTGTTTCTAAGCATTTTAGAAATTACGTTTTACTATGAATAATGTAATGAATAGCAGGAAACTTATTTCTGGTGTGCCTTTCTTTTGCATTATTAAGATAGTGTTTTAGTCTTTGGATGACTCTTAATTTCCATATGGTATTAGCCTATAAATGCTAAATCGTCAAATGTAAAGCCATTTATGTTAGTGTCAAAGTGTATTTTCAGGATTTGAAAAATGTAAGTAGCATGAGAAAAAAAGTACATTGACTTTTAAATTTTAGCCCTGTCTTGGGCAGCTACAGAAAAGGCTATAGACTAGGGGTTGAATTGTCAGGGAGGAGAATTACTGTTTATCCTCAGGGTAAAGATGAAGTTAGTGGAGATTTGTCCACTGTCCAAATTGGCCAGTATGAAGAAAGGAGGGGGAGACTATGGTATGAGAAGCAGCTAGAGAAGTAGGTAGAGGTCAGACTGTAAGCAGTTTTATGAGCCACGTTATCGCGATTGTAGTACTGAGAAAGTTTGCTGGAGTGCTATTTGGTCCACCAAAGGACAGGAGGGAAGCTCTTCTCCCCCAGTGCAGTTGAAATGGGTTACATTTATGACATTGAGTGAAAAGACCCATAGGGCCTGCCAGTCTAAGAGGCAATTTATAGCATCAGGCAATTTTCAGAATTTCTCACCCTTGACATGTGTGACATATTTGGGTAATTTTTTATTTTGGGGAATTGTCTTAAACAGCATTGTACAATGTTTTCCAGCATCTCTGGCCTCTGCCTTCAAAATGCCAGGAGGACACCATTCCCAGCTATAACAACCAGACATTGCTAAATGGTGGGTGGTGGGGAGGTGGTGTCAAAATCCACCCCCAACATCCCCAGTTTGAAAACCACTGAGCTGTCATGATCAATGATAACATGTGCATATTTTTGGGCGGTTGATGCCATTTTCAACAACAGGCTTGTTATCCTGGAACTCCTAATTTCCAGGTGTCCTAGTTTAATTCTGCAACTGCCAACTGCTAGGAGTAGGAGCTTCCTGGATGCGCTGTCTCTAAGGCTCTGGGATTAGCAGAAGACAGCCCTAATGATATAAATGGAGGTTAATGCATCAGTCTGCAGTTGTTGGAAGTGAAGGGTCAGAGTAAATTAAGATGGGTGCTGCTCTTAACTGCTCATGATAATATGGAGATAAAAGAAACAACAGTACAAGTTGTCAACATCAAGAAAGCAGTGTGTTTGATTCATATAAATGTCTGAATGTGTATATATATATAATATAACATGTATTATATATATATATTTATATATAATATAACGTATTATATATAATATATAATATAATGTATTATATATAATATAACATGTATTATATATTATATATAATATAACATGTATTATATATATTTTATATATAATATAACATGTATTATATATATATTTTATATATAATATAACATGTATTATATATTATATATAATATATAATATAACATGTATTATATATTATATATAATATAACATGTATTTATTATATATAATATAACATGTATTATATATTATATATAATATAACATGTATTATATATTATAATATAACATGTATTTATTATATATAATATAACATGTATTATATATTATATATAATATAACGTGTATTATATATTATAATATAACATGTATTATATATTATATATAATATAACATGTATTATATATTATATATAATATAACATGTATTATATATTATATATATAAAATATATATTATGTATATTTTATATATAATATATATTATAATATATATAATATATATATTATATTTTATATATATATATAGTTGGGAGGGCCTGTTCATGTATTTCAGTCACTCTAGGAGAGGCAGTGTAATATAAAGATTAAAAACTCAAACCAGGTTGCCAGGTTTGAATCCCCAGGTCATCACTTGCTAGCTGTGTATCATTAAGCAAATTTCCTAATCTTTCTGTTTTCTTACGTGTGAAGAGTATTGGTGTGAAATAGGAATAATAATGGTACCTAGGTCAGAGATTCGTTGTGAGGTTAAATGAGATAATGCACATAAAGTAAGTAGAATTAAATCAGTTAATATGTAAAATTAATGTGAAAAACATAGAATAGTTCCTGATATATGGTGAGTACTCATTAAATGCTAGCTCTTATTGTTGTAGAGCTTCATTTGCAAGTGGATACATTATTTAAATTAGTTAATTTCCTTAACCTTTTTAGGCTGCAGTCTCCTCATCTGTAAGATTGGGAAAATCATATTTACTTCACCAGGGTAGTTGTGAAGGCTGACTGAAATGATTTATGTAATGTGCTTAGCACAGTGGCTGGCATGTAGTAAACTCTCAATAAAGGCCAGATTTTTAGTGATTAGTGTTAGGATTAGAGTAGGGAACTATGAAGGTATCAAACAAATTTTATAGCATTCTGACATTCTAAAAACTTGCTAGACCATTTCAGAGTTATCACCTGATACTCAAAAGCATTCATAAAGATATTGGAAGACCATATTCCATTTATCCACTTCCTGATTGTAAATCTGATGTCAAGGTCTTATGTTGTAAGCAAATGAAACCAGTTCCAGCTCATTTACTTAGAAAAGGGATTTACCAAGAGGCTATGAGGTAGTGTATAGAATTGCCTGGAGCATTGGAAAACCAGAATCCAGGCCCACATATCTAGGAATATTGATCCAAATCATGGTTGAGCAGTGGTCCAATGACGGCACCATTGCTTAACACTGGATTTGGCAGTTTGCACTGCCAATACCTGTAGCTCTGGTGACTGGATGCTGCCACTATGGTCACTTCTGACCTGGAAATTTGATCTTGCTGATTATTTTTGCCCCCTAGTGAGTTCTTTGATATCTTTCTTCGTAACCCTAGTTTCTGATTCTAAGTCTGGGGCAAGTGGGCTTTGATTTGGCAGAGCCTAGATCATGATGGCAGTGCCCTAGAGCTTGGGAAAGAATAGTATTAATGTAACTGAATATAGCACTCATATGTCAAGCGCTCTTCTAAATACTTTATGTTTTTATTTTGTGCCACAACAATGCTATGAGGTAGGTACCATTATCATCTTACAGATGAAGGAAGAGAGCTTTAGGAATTTGCCTAAGGTTCACAGCTAGTGGAGGAGCCATGAATTGAACACAAACAATCTGGCTTCAGATATTTGCTTGAATGTCTGGTATTTTGAGCTTTTATGTAATACAAGGCGGGCTCTGCCCTTTCCCAAGCCTCACAATGTGGAGGCTTTCCCCAACTTTGGTTGGGGCCTGGGGCTGGGCAGCCAAAAATAAGGAAATATACATCATACTTGGCTAAAGTCTTACTTGGCAAACCAGTTATGCCTGTATTGCTATTTTAGAAGATCTAAAATGAGGAACAGAGGAATTTTTTTTCTTCGTGATTGCATTTTATGTTCTGCCACTCTTCAGATATTTGCCTTTCTTTAGATATTCTCTTTGAGGCAGTACTTCTAATTTTCAGACTCTGGATCAAACACAGGGAAAATAGGTTTGTAAATGACACTTAGAACTATGCAGTCATTTTTCTAGTGAGAGAGTATTAGTGTAATTTATTTTTTGTGGGCAGGACACATTTTGGAAAATGACAAACTTTTTTTGCTGCTGGGTTGTGGAGCTGATTAGTTCCTCTTTGTAGGTGGGCACTGTGATCAGGGTCACACACACCTCCCGCCACCAGACTGGTATAGTATGGTTGCTCTCTGGGTGGATTGGGGGCCTGCAGGAAAAATAGGTCCTCTGCCATTAGAGATGATAAAATGTAATTTTTACCTTTTTTTCAAAATCAACAGTTTATTGAGGTAAAATTTACATATAAGTGTATTCATTTAAAATGTGCAGTCTAATGAGTTTTGACACATATATAAACTTGGAAAACCACAGTCATAATCAAGATGCAGAATGTTTCCATCACCATACAGTTAGTTTCTTGTGTCCCTTTGCAGTCAGTTCTTCCCTACATTACTTGTCTCCCAGGCAACCACTGATCTGTCATAACAAATTAGTTTTGTATGTTCTAGAATTCTATACAACTGGAATCATAATAGTATGTATTCTTTTTGTGCCTGACTTTTTTTTTTAGCTCAACATAAGTTTTTTTTTCTTTTTCTTTCTTTTTTTTTTTAGAGACAGGTCTCACTCTGACACCCATGCTGGAATGCAGCGGCAGAATCATAGCTCACTGTAACCTTGAACTCTCAGGCTCAAGTAGTCCTCCCACCTCAACCTGCTGAGTAGCTAGGACTAACAGGCATGTACCACCACAGCAGGCTAATAAAAAAAATTTTTTTTAGAGAGCATCTCGCTATGTTGCCCAGTTTGGTGTCAAACCCATGTTTAGAAATTAATCAAGAGTTGTTGCATGCATCAGTAGTTCATTCCTTTTGTATTGCTGAGGAATATTTCATTGTATGGATATACCACAATTTGTTTATTCATTAACCTAGTGATGGACTTTTTTTTTTCTAGTTTTGGGTTCTTATAAGTAAAGCTGCTAGGAGTACATGTCTACAAGTAAGGGCATTTATTTTAATTTCTTTTTGGTGAATGTTTTTGTATAGAATGGCTAAGTCATATAGTCAAGTATATATTTACCTTTACAAGAAACTGCTAAACAGTTGTCCAAAGTGAAGTACTTTTTGCATTTCCTACATTCATGTATGCAAGTTCCAGTTGCCCTTCACTCACATTTGGTATTATAGTCATCTTTACTTGAGCCGTTATAGTGGTTATAGTGGCATCTTATTGTGGTTTTAATTTGCATTTCCTTGATGACTAATGATGTTGAGCACCTTTTAATGTACTTACTCGCCATTCCTGTACTTTCATTTGTGAAGTGTTCTGTTACGTTTTGGCCATTTTTCATTTGTGTTTTCTTACTATTGAATTGCAAGAGTTATTTATATGTCTTTGCTGTCAGTCATTTGTTACATATAGATATTGTAACTGATTTTCTCCTAGTCCGTGGTTCACCTTTTTGTTTTTTTTTTTTTTGATGGTGTCTTTTGAAAAGAGGTTTTTAATTTTAATGAGGTCCAGATTATCAGTATTTTTCTTTTCTTGTTTTTGCTTGTCTAAGAAATTTTGCTTACCCACGGTCATGACTCCGTACTATTCCACCCCAAGATAACCACTGTTCTGCCTATATCATCAACACTTACTGGTTTTCTTTTTGAATTGGATCATGTAATATGTACTCTTTGGTTCTGGTCTCATTTGCTGAACATTATGTCTGTGAAGTTTTTTCCTTTTTTTTTTTTTTTTAAGACAGAGTTTCGCTGTTGTTGCCCAGGCTGGGGTGCAGTGGCGTGATCTTGGCTCACTGCAGCCTCCGCCTCCCAGGTTCAAGTGATTCTCCTGCCTCAGCCTCCCAAGTAAATGGGATTACAGGCATGCGCCACCACGCCCGGCTATTTTTGTATTTTTAGTGGAGACGGGGTTTCTCCATGTTGGTCAGGCTGGTCTTGAACACCCGACCTCAGGTGATCTTCCCACCTTGGCCTCCCAAAGTGCTGGGATTACAGGTGTGAGCCACCACGCCTGGCCTCCATTTTTTTTTTTTTTTTTTTTTTTTTTTTTGTAGCAGTAGTTTGTTGTGTTTTATTGCTGTGTGGTAGTTCATTGTATGACTCCACCACAGTTTATTTGATAGACATTTGGATTGTTTCCAGGTTTTGGCCATTATAGGTAAAGCTGCTGTGAATATTCTTGTACTTGCCTTTTAATGGACATGTGCATTTATATTTCTTGGGTATATTTCCTAGGAGTGGAATTGCTGGGTTATAGGATAGTCGTATGTTTAACTCAAATAGTACTGCCAAATAGTTTTCCAAAGTGATTTTTACCAACTTTTACTTGTACCAGCAATGTATAAGAGTCTAGTTGCTCTACATACTGGCTACTACTTGGTTTTGTCAGTCTTTCTAGTTTCGGCCATTCTAATGGGTGTATAATGGTATCTGGTGGTTTTAATCTGCATGACAAGTTGAGCTGAATGACTTTGTAGCTCCTTCCCAATGCTAAGATTTTCTGTGTGTTTTACAAAGTGGAGCCGGGCGTGGTGGCTTTTGCCTGTAATCCCAGCACTTTGGGAGGCCGAGGCATGCAGATCATCTGAGGATGGGAGTTCAAGACCAACTTGACCAATATGGTGAAACCCCGTGGTGTTTCACCACATGGTGGCATGTGCCTGTAATCCCAGCTCCTCAGGAGGCTGAGGCAGGAGAATGGCTTGAACCTGGGAGGCGGAGATTATAGTGAGCAAAGATTGCACCACTGCACTCCAGCCTGGGTGACAGAGGAAGACCTGTCTCAAAAAAAAAATAAGTGGCAAGTGTTGTAGCATGTAAACACAGGTCCTTAAATAACAGTAGGTGTTCTTGGGTTTTTGTGTAAATACAACAGATATTTGTATAGCTAATTTTGCTGTATTAACCTTCCTCTCTTATATAGGGCATGCTTATAGCACTGGTTCTACCTGGCTGCACATTAGAATCACCTGGTGAGCTTTTAAAACTATTTTAAAAGCATAGTGGCCATTCATATGGGTCCTGACTTGTAGATGTGTATTCATAGCAGCTTTACTTACGAGAGCCCAAAACTAAAAAAAGTCCGTCATTAGGTTAATGACTAAAGAAATTGTGATATATACATACAATGAAATATTCCTCAGCAATACAAAAGGAATGAACTACTGATGCATGCAACAACTCTTGATTAATTTCAAAAGATTAAAATTATGATCTCTATGGAGAGGCAGAAAGCTCCCCTGGTAGTTCTGAGATGCAGAGGGTTGATAATCGTTGGCATGTACGAATGGAATATTCCATTGCTTCTCAAGGGGGCTTGCTGTACCCTTTAGGAATGAAGCACCAACTATAAAATCTTTATTAGATATGTGTCATGTTAATTTATCCCCAACTTTGACCCATTGAAAGGATTCAAGAAGCTAGTTCCCAGCCTTCACTTTTTTGGTTGTACAATATACTAGCTCTCTAGGTAAGTTCTATGCTCATATTTTTAATTTTGCATTACTCTTCATGTTACAAGGCTAATTCTGCTTTTAAAGTACATTCTACGTACAACTCAAGAAAATCACCCATTATAAATGCACTCTTTCTGTTAGCACTAGAGCAGTAGTCATGGTCATGTAAGAGTATTTGCTCAGCTTTGATCTTCTCCTTTAACATGATTGTGGATTTAGAATGTACTTGAACTTAACAAGGAACAACCCTAAAAAGGCACATGATTTGATTGTTGCTTTGTAAAATAAAAAAATGAATAAAATGTTCAGCTTTTTGTTTATGAATATAATAGTGAATCTCACCTTCTATTGGTATGCAGGTTTGGTACATGACGATGCCTTTAGATCATCTCCAAAAAAGTAACATCATAATTGTATTGTGACATCCATATGTATTGGATTTTTAAAGATTGTTTCCAAAGATTCAGCTGTACAGAGTGTGTGTGCCTAATACTTTTCTAACTTGGAAATAATTCAGTGGTGGCTAAAGCTGGCTTGTACTGCCTGCAAAAGCTGATTGGTAAATTTTCAAGAATTTGTAAGCCAACTGTTAAACACAGCCATTATTTTAAAAATTATGTAGAGTTATTATTAAATACATATATTAAAAATAAAAGTAATACCTCCTCAAACTTAGTAGTTCCTAAATATGTTACCGTCTTTTACTGTTATCTGTGCTCTTAAAGTTGTGTCTGTGGTGTTTCTGTGGTAGAAATACAATATGATGTTGTGCTGCTGTATATCTCTTTCTACTATACGATGGTGTGCTGGCCAGGCATGGTGGCTCACGCCTGTAATCGCAGTAGTTCGGGAGGCTGAGGCGGGTGGATCATGAGGTCAGGAGATCGAGACCATCCTGGCTAACATGGTGAAACCCCATCTCTACTAAAAATACAAAAAAAAAAAAAAATTATTAGCTGGGTGTGGTGGCGGGCACCTGTAGTCCCAGCTACTTGGGAGGCTGAGGCAGGAGAATGGCATGAACCTGGGAGGCGGAGCTTGCAGTGAGCCAACATCACGCCACCGCACTCCAGCCTGGGCTACAGAGCGAGACTCTGTCCCAAAAAAAAAAAAAAAAAAAAGATGGTGTGCTATTCCACATCTCTTCCTACTATATGATAGTGTGCTGCTGCGTATCTCTTTCTACTGTATGACAGTGTGCTGTGCATATCTCTACTATATGATGTTGTGCTGCAGCGTATCTCTTTCTACTGTATGATGGTGTGCTATTGCATGTCTCTTTTTCCTGCCTCTGGATTCAGTGAGGTCACGTTCGAAGCTTGAAATTGGCCACTGTAGAAGTATTGGCACCATGGAAATGGACAACAGCCACATGCTAAGGTTAAGCCTTTTTTTTTTTTTTTTTTTAGTTTGGAAAACTGGTTGTTAAACATTTACTAGCACACCCACTCTGGAGACATTGTTCTTTATTCAATGAATGCCTTCTGTGTGCCGGCTACCCTTCATAAGTGCTTTGAATAAATCTTTACTTAATTTCCTCAAGTATTATCCGATATGTTTCTTAATATTATAGATGAGAAAAACAAGATTAAGTAATGAAGATCAGAAAGCAGCTGTTATATTGTACAGCTGGGATTTTAACCCAAGTCCAAAGCCCTTAGTCTTCTCATTATAGTGTGTGGTGTCTCTGAGGCTTTGGAATAAGTTTTATAGAAGAGAGATCATTTGAGCTGAGCCTTAAGTTATGGGCAGGATCTTACTAGATATTGAAGTTGGAAGAATATTTCAAGCATTGTGAACAATTTCAGCAAATGTTCATAGATATCAAAGTACATTTCATGTTCCAGAAATGATAAGTAGTAGATTCAGTAATAGAGGATATCTAGAAGAGTAAAGTTAAAAGAAGTGAAGCCCGAAAAGTTGATTGGAACCTATTGTGAAGGACCTTAAATAGCCTCAACCTTAGAACAAAAGAGATTGTTTTTATTCCTAAAGGACATAATTATGTCCCAAAGCATTTTGTATAATTATTTTGGTTGTCTAATTTGAATTTAAATTCAATTTCAATTTAAAGCATGAGTGAGGTATCATGTATATTTTTTGTCCAGGGAGATAACATGGAGCTTTTGGTTTGGGGCCTTATTCTGCTGATTTGTATGTTGGCTGTTAATTTTCAGTGCTATAATTAATGGTTAGTAAATGATGTTCCCCAAAATGGGTCATTCTTTGTAGGGAAGAAAATGAATAGATAATAGTTGCAATGTTTGCATATCTTTTGGCAAATGAGTATTCTTATTACCTACTTTACGGCATAAAGTAGTATTGGTTTATCATTGTCTTTCTGATTTTCAGAACATCGGTTTTTTATTTAAAGTCACAAACCCGGAACAATACATAGTTCCATTGCTGTAATTTTTTCTGCTGTATCTGCATCATGAACCATTTACTCCCCTTACCCCCAGAATCTTTTTTGCAGTATCTTCTGCCTTTTGTTGTTGTTGTTTTGAGATGAGGTCTTGCTGCGTCAGCCAGGCGGGAGTGCAGTGGCACGATCATGGCTCACGGCAACTGTGACCTCCCTGGGTTAAGCAATCCTTCCACCTCAGCCTCCTGAGTAGGTAGGACCACAGGCACATGCCACCAAGCCAGGCTAATTAAAAAAAAGAAAAAAAAGTACAGACAGGGTCTCCCTATGTTGCCCAGGCTGGTCTCAAACTCCTGGGCTCAGGCCATTCTCCCTCCTGGCCTCCCAAAGTTCTGGGATTGTAGGCGTGAGCCGCCCCGCCTGGCCTTCTCTGCCTTTTAATGTTCCACACGATTCTTCTCTTGAGTTCTTTTGTCATTCTTAACAGTTAATGCCATCCACATCCCTAAAGTGATGATTTCCAGGTTTATGTTTTCAGCCTGGAGCTCTAGACTTGCATTTTGAAATTCCAAATGAACTGGTGGACTTGGATACCCCACAAACATTCTCAAATTCAGAATGTCTACACTAGACTTAATCTCTGGCCTTTCCAAGCCAAATAAACCTCTTGCTTTCCTTATTTTGGTGAGTGACATGTTTATCTTTCTAGTTGCCCAAGCCATAAATGGGAAGACAGTGAGAAGAGGTAGGTCATTCTAGATTCCTCCTCCTTTTTCATTTCCACAATCCAGTTACTCTGTAAGTCTCTTATTTCTGCTTCCTTAATATCTGTTGAATCCACCTTTTTTCATTCCCACAACTTTGATTCCAGTTGTTATGATTTATTGACTATATTGTAAAATAGTCTTTCAAATAGCTTTTCTGTCTTTAGTCTGTGATGCTTTCCTTCAGTCTAGCCTCCCACCAGGCTGTTTAAAATACTGTCAGCCCTCCCTGTCCATGAGTTCTAATCCATGGATTCAGCCAACCTTGGATTGAAAATATTTGAGGGGGAAAAACAATAAAAAATAATACAGTGTAACAGTTACTTATATAGCATTTGCATTGAATTAGGTATTACAGATAATCTAGTGATGATTGAAAGTGTACAGGAGGATAGGCATAGGTTATATCCAAATACTACATCATTTTATATAAGGGCCCTGAGCATCGGTAGAATTTTGTATCCATGGGATGGGGAGTGTGGGCTGGGGGGTCCTGGAACCAGTCCCCGACAGATACCAAGGGATGACTGTAAATTGATCAGACTCCTCTTGCTTTCTTATTCCTTTCAGTTTTTTGTTTGTTTTTATGCTTCTCTACTCTGCGTTTTTCCTCTCCTCCTCTCTTCCTGCCTTTTCATTTATTATTTGATAATCTGAATATTTTTAATGTTGATTATTGGAATATTTTTATTTGAATTCCATTTTTATTTTTCTGATTACTTTTTAGCTGTACTTCTTTGCATTATACTTTTAGTGGTTGCCATAGGAGTACAGTATATATCCTGAAATTTTGTAGTCCACTTACAACTAATAATGCACTGCTTCACTTGAAATATAGAAATCTTACAACCTTTTAGGTCCATATTTTCCTTACCTTTCCCCTGTTTTTTGATAATAATTGTTATAGATATTATATCTTGATACGTATTAAGCCCCAGAAGATAATCTTGTAACATTTTCTTCAAGCAATTATGTGGATTATAAATAAATTAAGAGGAAAAGGCAAAAGGGAAAAAATAGGGTTATTTTTTGTATTTACCAAGTTATTTACCATTTCACTTCCTCCTCCTTCTTTTCTGAAAATCCACCTTTCTCTCTGATTTCATTTCCCTTCAGCCTGAAGAACTTCCTTTAATATTTCTTGTAATGCAAGTCAAGTCTTGGTTTTGTCCAAAAATATCTATTTCTCCTTTATTCGATATAGAATTCTAGGTGGACAGTTTTCTTTTATTCTTCTTCTTCTGTCTTCTTTCTTCTTCTGCTTTTTTTTGTTTGTTTGTTTCACTCTGTCACCCAGGCTGGAGTGCAGGGACATGATCATAGCTCACTGCAGCCTTGACCTCCCTGGGCTCACGTGATCCTCCCACCTTAGCATCCCAAATAGCTGAGACCACAGGTGCGCACCACCATGCCTAGCTAATGTTTTTTGTATTTTTTGTAGAGATGGGGTTTTGTCGTATTGCCCAGGCTGGACTTGAACTCCTGGGCTCAAGCCATCCACCCATCTCAGCCTACCAAAGTGCTGGGATTATAGATATGAGCCACCACTCCTAGCCAGTTTCTGTCTTTCATCACTTTAAAAATGTTTCAGCTCAGGTGCATTGGTTCATGCCTGTAATCTCAGCACTTTGGAAGGCTGAGGTGGGAGGATCATTTGAATCTAGGAGTTTGAGACCAGCCTGGGCAACATAATAACACCCTGGTCTCTACAAAAAATTAAAAAACAAAAAATTAGCCAGGCATGGTGGCACACTGAGGTGGAGGATTGCCTGAGCTTGAACAGTCAAGGCTGCAGTGATTCATGATCACCCTATTGCACTGCTAGCCAAGGGCAACAGACTGGGACTCTGTCTCAAAAAATAAATAAGGTAAGATAAGGTAAGGTAAAGGTAAAAGAATAAGCAAAAGTAAGACTACAACTTTCCCCCTGGGTACCCTGGCCACTGCTGGATGCACAGCATGGATAGCACTTAGCTCAAAGCTAAAAGCCTAGGAGACGGAAAGTTACTTGCATAGATCCCTGTTTCCATTCTGCAAGTGAGCACGACCTCCCCACCAGAGTTTCTGTTTACTTTCTGATACTTTCAGGGGATTTCTTTTTAAATTGTGTTCAGTTTTGTAGTTGCATTCTTGCAGGTGTGGGGAGGTTCAGTAGGGTCTTTGTCATCAGTCTCAGAAGCAGGAACCTGTGTTCTTTTTACCTGTCCTCAGAAGCCCCCTGTTATGTTTCTCCTTCTACCTTACATGCCATTCTTTATGAGTTTTTTCTGCTAGTGCCTCTTCATTTCCCTGTATCTCAGATTTTGGGATATCCCAGAGTGTAGTTTTTAGATTCTTCTTCTTCTTCTTTTTTAATCTCTACAGACTTTCTAGGGCAGGAGTCAGGCCAAATCCATGCTCATTCATTTGCATACTGTCAGTGGCTGCTTTGGGATTGCAACAGCAAAATTGAGTAGTTTCAACAGAGACCTTATGGCCCACAGAGCTTTAGATATTTACTGTATGACCCTTCATAGAAAAAAGTTGTTGACTCCTGTTCTAGGTGATCTCATCCAGTCAGAGATTTAAGTGCATTTACACACTGATGTCTTCTAAATTTCTTATTCCAGCTTCAAGCTTTTGTCTGGACCTCAGGCTCATAAATCCAGTAACCTACTTACCTTCTTCGCTTGCATATAATAGGCTTGTAAACTTTGATATGTCCTAAACTAAATTCTTGATATTTCCCTTACATTGTGCTCTTCCCCCAATCTTGTCCAATGGCAATTCCATCTTTCCAGCTATTCAGGCCAAAACTCTTGAGAGTTATCCCTGACTTCTCATTTTTCCTTATCTCACATCTGTCTGTAAGGAATTCGTGTTGTCTTTACCTTCAGAATATACCTGTAATCTGACCACTTGTTTACATCCTCAGCTACTGTTCCCTTACTCCAAGCTACCTATCATCTCTTGCCTAGACTATTCCAGTAGGCTCCTAATTGTTCTCCTTCTGCCTGTGCATGATTATTGTTTGATTCCAACACAGCAGCAAAAGAACAGTACTTTAAAAACCTGAGTCAGATTGTTTTACCCCACTGTTCAAAACTCTCAGGTAGATTTTCATCTTACTCAGAATAAAATCCAGAGTTCTCATGATAATTTTTGAAGTCACACACCTTCTTGCCACTGGCTGTCTCTCTGCCATTTCCTCCTTTTCTCCCCCTTGCTGTCTTCCCTCAAGCCACCTGGCCTTCTTGCCATTCCTTGAAAAGCTGAGCATGATACCACCTCCTGATATTTGTACTTACTGTTCTCTCTGCCTGCAGTGTTGTAGCTGTCTTTATGACTTACTCCCTCACTTTATTCAGGTCTCACAAAAATATACCTTTTCTGTGGTTTTCCCTGACCACCATATCTAAAACAGCACAAGTGTGAACACATATACACATACATGACCATGAACATTTATGACTATATGACATGTATATTTGTTTGTTTTTCCCAACTAGAATGTAAGCTCTATGAGAGCAGGGAGCTTTGTCCGTTTTGTTCTTCACAAAACATCACAAAATATACTGTATGTCTGAAATTGTACCTAGCACATTATAGAGTTTGATAAATTAGTTGGACTGATGAATGTGTGAGTGAGCAATCACCATTCTAGCCAAGTTGCTTTACTTGCAGTTTCTAGAATATATGACTCTTTTTCCACTCTCCTTCTTATTCCTCCTATTGAGGATCTCTCCTTTACTATATTCGTAATCTGTTATCGTACAAGATTTAGCTTAAATGTTACCTCTGTTAAGTTTTTCATCTTATTGCTCACAACATTGTTTCCCTCTTTGTGCTCACAACACTGATTATAATTTTTTATCTGCCAAAAACACTTTAAGTTTCTAGAAGGCTAAAAACTGATTTATATTTCTGTTTTATCTCATGCACATTGCCCACAATAGTAGGTATATAGTAAATACCTGTTGAATCACCAGCTGTTTTTAGGAGGAGTGAAGTAGAACATAATAGTGTAATTTGAAAAGGTAGTGATTATTTAGAGAGCTGGATGTTAGTCTTCCTAATTAAAGTCCAAATACTAGTGTGTGTATATCTCTTATTTGCAAGGAACAGAAACTTAACTCCAGTAGCCACAAATAATCTAGATGTAGTGTGAGAATGCAGTGACAGGAAGGAAAATAGGTATTTCAAAAATGCCAAGACCATTAAATGGAGAAAGGATAGTCTAACAAATCATGCTGGAAAACTGGATATCCACATGCAAAAGAATGATGTTGGACTCTTACCTCACACCATATACAAAAATTAACTCAGAATGAATCAAAGACCTAAATGTAGACCTAAGACTATAAAAGTCTTAGGAGAAAACAGGAAATGTTTTCTGACATCTGATTTGGCAAGGATTTCCTGGTTATGAAACCAAAGCACAAGCAACAAAAGTAAAAATAGACAAATTGGACTACAAAATGAAAAACTTCTGTGCATCAAAGGACACAACAGAGTGAAAAGGCAACCTATAGAATGGGAGAAAATATTTGCAAGTTATGCATTTGATAAGAAGTAAATATCCAGAATATATAAAGGACTTGTATAACTCAACAACAACAAAAACCCCCTAACAACCCAATTTTAAAATGGGCAAAGGACTTGAATAGATATTTCTACAAAGATGATATACATGTAGCCAACAAGCATATGAAAAGATACTCAATATCATTAACCATTAGGGTAATGCAAATCAAAACTACAATGAGATATCACTGTACACTTATTAGGATGGCAGCTATTAGAAAAAACAGTAAATAACAAGTGTTGGTAAGATGCAGAGATTGGAATCCTTGTGCACTGATGGTGGAAATGTAAAATGATGCAGCTGCTATGGAAAACAGTATGGTGGTTTCCCAAAAAATTAAAAATAGTTCTTTTTTTCCCCAAGATGGCAGACTGGAGACATTGTTAGCATGCCTGTCCCACTTGGAAAGACAAAATAGTGTGTAGAAATTCACACTGTGAACATTTTTCCAAGAAGCAACATAGGAACTTAACAGAAAAACTGAAACTACAGACCCTCTGAAAGAAGCAGCAGGCAGTAGCCTACACCATGAACCCAACAGAAAACGGTGTCTCCAGAGCTTGGGAAGGGGAGAGACAGCTGCCGTGACACACACTCCCACTGGGGAACCCAGTAATCCAGGCCATGAGGGGAAGGCTTTAACCCTGTCCAGCACTGGAGCTGATTTAGTGAGCAGTGGGGAATATATGGGAAGGAGCGGCATCAGGATGGGCTTTGCATGCACGCCCAGACTCCAGCAGGGATGGAGGGAAGCCATTCCCTATCACAGGGGACCTCATGTCAGCTAACTCAGGCTGAGGTCACAGGTTGAGAGAAGCTCCCAACTGAGATTTGTGCTATAAACTTGAGTGAGGATGAACACCATTGGCCAGGATTAAGGGAGGAACAGTAAGTGTGCTGTAGCCACAGGAACAGAAACTGGGCACTCCTGCTTCCACAGACTGGGAATGGTGTTTCTCGGAAACTGTGATTTCTGTGTCTCTGAATAGGTTGGTGGCCTGGGGGCAGTTTTGCCTTCCAAATGTAGGCTGCCTAGGACCTAGCTGGCTGCTGCTAGCAGAACACTATGGATTGTGAGACCTGCCTTGCCAAGTGCATAGGAGCTGAGTGGGACTTAGTGCTGCCTGCAACCCCTCCTTCCCACACAGATTCTTTCGTACAACAAAAGCATGTGCGCTTCTCCCTGGAACATTACCCCAGCAGCCAGGAAACTACCTTCTGAGCACAAGGTGCTGCTGCTTGTGCTCGTACCTGGGGAGCCAGAGAAAGGACTTGCCTGACCCAGCCCCCACCCAGCTTTGCTCCTTCACTTGCCCTGGTCGTGTAACACAATGGGCAGGGGCCTTTGGGAATGCCATGGCCCTGCCTGTTACCTGAGGCAGCAGAGTACCTCCCCTGGGTAACATAAGGCAAACACAAATTCCACCACTACCACTGTAGCTGGTGCAGTTGCAAGTGCTACCTCCTGGCTGATGGACAGCTGGCACAGCCCCGTTACAGCATCTGCAGGCACAATAACACAGCACTCAGGAAAGAGAAAACTGTGGCATGACCTCAACTATTGCCATCGCCTGCATCACCCTGGCTAACTAGAAGGCCTTCAGTCTGTTCATGTACCCAGTACATTACTGCTATGCTGGCATTTCAGAAAGGCAACACACTAAGGCTCTTTACAAGGAAATCTCAATCTACGTCACTTCCCTCCCACCCCCATCGGAGCTGCTGCTGGTACCTGCTGCTGGGAGACTAGAGGACAGGTTACGTCACTGAATCTATTGCAGACATTGCCCAGCACCAGCCTGGAGTATGGCAGCTTCACTGGGCAGCTACACCCAGAGGAGCAGCAGGATTCACAGTATGGCCCTCAGGGACTGCTACTCCTAGGGGAAGGGAGTGAGTGAGTGAGCCACATTAAGGGAGTACCCCGTGGGACAAAGGAAACTAGACTGCAGGTCTTGAATCCATGAATTTTCTACTTGGGGGAAGTTTCTTTCAGCAGAGGCACAAGTGCAGTTCTGGGCTTGGTAGAGAAAGTGCAGCTCTACCTCAACAGTCAGGCAGCCCTGGTGCTCCTGAAGGGTCTTGGAGAAGGAGATTACTTCTCCCTCTTGCCCACCACTGCAAACATAGCTACAGCTTCTCCTAGGGAGCTCATTGCAGGTGCCTCTTTAGACAGCATTTCTGGAACATTTCAGGGTGACTACATCCACATAGGAGGAGTGCCTTCTAGATTCAGGTTTGCATGAGAGGTGGAGTCACAACTCCTCTGTATGTGTAACATCAGCATTCCTGTAGATGAGAAGAGGTGCCTGTTTGTGATCTGAATAGCTGGAACACTGGGTCAAGAGTGTGATTGGGAGGTAGACTGCTTTCCTGCTGGCTTGGAAGAAGAGCTGTGGTGGCTCCCCCACCCCCAAAGAAGACCTCAGTGCATTTCACCGAGAGCTTCCACAGCCACTTCTGTCAAGGCTGGGACCTCTGCCCACCATTGCAGTATTGCATTTACCCACCTGTCTTTGCTGCGGCCAGTTTTTACCCATGGGCACCTCCTACTGGCATAAACCCTGAACTGTTCAACCTGGTGAATAAAATACTGGGGAAAAAAATTTAGAAAGTGCACACTACTGGGGAACAATAAGCTTCATGAGACCTCTGCCATTCCAGCCCCACAGGAGACAGTGAACCTTCTCACACACTGTATTAGTTTGTTCTTACATTGCTAAAAAAACTGTCTGAGACTGGGTAATTTATAAAGAAAAGAGGCTTAATTGGCTCATGGTTCCACAGCCTGTTCAGGAAGCATGGCTTGGGAGGCCTGAGGAAACTTACAGTCATAGTGGAAGGTGAAGGGGAAGCAGGCACATCCTATATGGCTGGAGCAGGAGGAAGAGAATGAAGGGGGAAGTGCTACACACTTTGAAACAACCAGTTTTCATGAGAACTCACTATCGCAAGAACAGCAAGGGGGAAATCTGCCCCCATGATCCAATCACCTCCCACCAGGCTCCTCTTCCAACATTAGGAATTACAGTTCAGCATGAGATTTGGGCAGGGACACAAATCCAAACCATATCACACACCCAGCACATTTCTCCTGCAACTAGCATCTGGCAAAGCCATCACACAAAGACTCTACATAACCAAGGAACTCATACAGAGTCTTCACCACTGAAAGCACCCGGAGCTGAAGCTAAGTGACAGTAAACTACAAACATTTAAGTCACATGCTCAAGGGGGAGAAAAGGAAATTTTTAAAAGAACCCAGTACAATAAAAAATAAATTCAAAAAATAGTTAGAAGAAATAGTCTGCTCACATGAGAAGGAACCAGAAAACTAATTCTGGCAATATGAAAAAACAGAGGGAGAGTCACCCCCAAGAGATCACACCACTTCTCCAGCAGTGGATCCAAATTAAGATGAGATCTTTGAAATACCAGATAAAGAACTCAGAAGGTTGATTATTAAGTTACTGAAGGAGATACAAAAGAACAGAAAGGCGAAAACCAACATAAATTTAAAAAACAATTCAGGATATGAATGAAAATTTTCTAAATTGATATTTTAAAGAAAAACCAACCAGAACTTCTGGAAGCGAAAGACATATTTAGGGAACTACAACATGCAGTGGCAAGCTTTAACAATAGACTAGACCAAGTAGGAAAAAGAATTTCAGAGCTCAAAGACAAGACTTTTGAATCAGCCCAGTCAGACAAAAATTATGACAGAAGAATTAAAAGAAATGAACAAAGTCATTCGGAAATAGGGAATTATATAAAATGGCCAAACTTAACAATTATAGGTGTTCCTAAGAGAAGAAAAAGAAAAAAAAGAATTGGAAAACTTATTTAAGGGAATAATTGAGGAAAACTCCCTGGCCTTGTTGGAGATTTAGACATCCAAATAAAAGAAGCTTAAAGAACTCCTGGGAAACTCATTGCAAAAAGGACATCACCAGAGCATATAGTCATCAGGCTATCTAAAGTCTGCATGAAGGAAAGAATTCCTAGAGCAGTTAGACAAAAGCATCAGGTAACCTATAAAGGAAAACAGACTAACAGCAGACTTCTCAGCAGAAACCTTATAAGCCAGAAGGGATTGGGGTCCTATCTTTAGTCTCATTAAACAGAATAACATCCAGCAAAACTAAGTTGTATAAATGAAGGAGAAATAAAGTCTTTCTCAAGACAAGCAAATGCCAAGGGAATTTGTCAATACTAGACTAGCCCTACAAGAAATGTTAAAAGGAGTTCTAAATCTTGAAACAAAAGGTTGATACACATCAGAATAGAAATTTCTGAAGGCATAAAATTCACAAGGATTTCATAAAACAATAATACAGTGAAGAAAACAGTCACTAGGTAACAACATGATGATCTATTTAAAAGATACAGATTGGCAGAATGGATAAAAAAATTGCAAACCAAGTATCTGCTGTCTTTAGAAGACACAGATAACACATAAGGATTCTTACAGACTCAAGGTAAAGGGATGGAAAAAGATTTCACACAAGTTGAAATCAAAAGCAAGCAAGAGTAGCCATTATATCAGATAAAACAGACTATAAAAGCAACAGCAGTAAAAAAAAAAAAAAAAAAAAAAGACAAGGTCATTATATAATAGTAAAAAGTTCAACAAGAAAATGTTACAGTCCTAAGCATATATGCATCTAACTTTGGAGCTTCCATGTTTGTAAAGCAATTACTGCTAGACCTAAGAAAAGACACAGACAGCAACACAAAAATAGTTTGGGACTTCAATACTCCACTGGTGACAGTAGACAAATCATTGAGGCAGAAAGTCAACAAAGAAACACTGGAGTCAAGCTACACTGTAGAACAAATAGATCTAACATATTTATAGAACATTCCACCCAGGAACCGTAGAATAAACATGATTCTCATCAGCACACACAACATTCTCCAAGGTATATCACATGACAGGCCACAAAACAAGTCTCAATAATTTTTTAAAAATCAGAATTACATCAGGTATCTTCTCAGATCACAGCAGAATAAAACTGGAACTCAATTCTAAAAAGAACCCAAAACCATACATAGACATGGAAATGAACAATCTGCTCTTGAATGTTGTCTGGGTTAACAGTGAAATAAAGATGGAAATTTAAAAAGTTTTTGCAGTGAATGATAACAGTGAAACAAGTTTTCAGAACTTCTGGGATACAGCAAAAGCAGTGCTAACAAATGTATTGTGCTAAACACCTACATAAAAAAATATGAAATATTATAAATTGGCAACCTAACATCACACCTCAAGGAACTAGAGAAACAAGAACAAATCAAACCCAAAGCTAGCAGAAGAAAAATAACAAAGAACATAATTAAATGAAATTGAAACAAAAAAATACAAAATATCAATGAAAAAAAAGCTGGTTCTTTGAAAAGATAAGCAAAACTGATAAACTACTCACTAGATGAACCAAGAAAAGAACACAGAAGATTCAAATAATCTCAATTGGAAATGAAAATGGAGACATTACAACTGCTGCCACACAAATACAAAACATCATTCGAGACTACTGTGAACACCTGTTATGCATACAAACTAGAAAATCTAGAGGGAATAGATACATTCCTGGAATCATACAACCCCTCAAGCTTGAATCAAGAAGAAATAGAAATCCTGAACACATCAATAACAAGCAGTGAGATTGATTCAGTAATTTAAAAAAAAATAAATAAAACTGCCAATTTTAAGAAGCCCACAGCCAGATGGAGACAGCTGAATTCTACCAGATATTCAAAGAAATGATACCAATTCTGGCTGGGCACAGTGGTTTATGCCTGTAATCCCAGCCCTTTGGGAGGCCAAGGCAGAGATCACTTGAGGTCAGGAGTTCGAGACCAGCCCAGCCAACATGGTGAAACCCCGTCTCTACTAAAAATACAAAAATTAGCCGGGCATGTGGCGTGTGCCTGTAGTCCCAGCTACTTGGGAGGCTGAGGCAGGTGAATCACTTGAACCCAGGAGGCGGAGGCTCCAGTGAGCCGACATCACACCACTGCACTCCAGCCTGGGCAACACAGCAAGGCTCCATCTCAAAAAAAAAAAAAAAAAAGAATTGGTACCAATTTTACTGAAATTTTTCCAAAAAATTGAGAAGGAGGGATTGCTCCCTAACTCATCCTATGGGGCCAGTATCACCCTGATGCCAAAACCAGGGAAGGACATAACAAAAAAGAAAACTACAGACCAATATACCTGATGAACATAGATGTGAAAATTCTTAACAAAATATTAGCAAACTGAATCCAATAGCACATCAAAAAAATAATTCCCCATGAGGCCAGGTGCAGTGTCTCCCGCCTGTAATCCTAGCACTTCGGGAGGCCGAGGCGGGTGGATCATTTGAGGCCAGGAGTTCCAGACCAGCCTGGCCAACATGGTGAAACCCCCTCTCTACTAAAAATACAAAAATTAGCTGGAAGTGTTGGTGCAGGCCTGTAATCCCAGCTACTCGGGAGGCTGAGGCAGGAGAATCACTTGAACCCAGGAGGCCGAGGTTGCAGGGAGCCTTGATCATGCCACTGCACTCCAGCCTGGGCGACAGAGCAAGACTCTTATCAAAAAAAAAAAAAAAAAAAAGTAAAAAGGTAATTCCCCATGATCGAGTGAGTTTCTTTCCAGGGATTCAGAGATGGTTCAGCATATGCAAGTCAATAAATGTGATTCATCATATGAACAGAATTAAAAACAAAAATGGTATGATCATCTCAATAAATGCAGAAAAAGCGTTTGATAAAATTCAGCATCCCTTTATGATAAAAACCCTCAACAAACTAGGCATAGAAGGAACATACCTCAAAATAAAGCCATATGTGACACACGCAACAGCCAGCATCATGCTGAACAAGGAGAAGCTGAAAGTATTCCCCCTAAGGACTGGAACAAGGGAAGCATGCCCGCTTTCACTGCTTCTATTCAACATATTATAGTACTAGAAGTCCTAACCAGAGGAATCAGGCAAAAGAAAGAAACAAAGGGCATCCAAATTGGAAAAGAGGAAGTCCGGTGATCTCTGTTTGCCAATGATTGGATACCTAGAAAGCCCTAAGGACTCCTCCAGAAGACTCCTCAATCAGATAAATGAATAAAGTCTCAGTTTACAAAATGAGTGTACACAAAATAGTAGCACTGCTATACACCAACAACAGCCAAGCAGAGAATCAACTCAGTAACTCAATTCCTTTTACAATTGATATATATATACACACACACACCACACATACATACACACACACACCACACATACATACACACACACACACATACATATACACACACACACTTAACCAAGGAGGCAAAAAATCTTCACAAAGAGAACTACAAAACACTGCTGAAAGAAATAATAGATGACCCAAACGAATGAAAATACATTCCATAAGAATCTGTATTCTGAAAATGACCATACTGCCCAAAGAATCAGTGAAATTCCTATCAAAATATCAGCATAATTTTTCACAGAATTAGAAAAAAAAATCCTAAAATTCATATGGAACCAAAAAAGAGCCCAAATAGCCAAAATCCTAAGCAAAAGGAATAAATCTAGAGGCATCACATTACCCCACTTCAAACTATACTATAAGGCTATAGTAAACCAAAACAGTGTGGTACTGGCATAAAAGTAGATACTTAGAATAATAGAGCAGAATAGAGAACCCAGAAATAAAGCCAGATACAACCAACTGATCTTTGACAATGCATACAAAAACAGAGTGGGGAAAGGACACACTATTCAATAAATGGTGCTGAGGAAATTGGATAACCATGTAGAAGAATGAAACTGGACCCTTGCCTGTCACCACATACAAAAATTAACTCAAGATGGATTAAAGACTTAAGATCTGAAACCATAAACATTCTGGAAGAAAACCTAGCAAAAACTCTTCTGGACATTGGCCTAGGCAAAGAATTTATGACTAAGACCCCAAAAGCAAATGCAAGAAAAACAAAGATAAATAAATGCAACTTAACTAAACAAAGCTTCTGCACAGCAAAAGAAATAATCATCAGAATAAACAACCTACAGAATGGGAGAAAATATTTGCAAATTATGCATCTGACAACCAATATCCGGAATCTACAAGGAACAAGTAATTCCATTAAAAAGTGGGCAAATGACATGAGCAGACATTTCTCAAAAGAAATACACAAATGGCCAACAAACATGAAAAAATGTTCAACATCACTAATCTTCAGGGAACTGCAAATTAAAACCACCGTGAGATACCACCTTACCCCACCCAGAATGGCCATGATTAAAAAGTCAAAAAGTAGATGTTGGCATGAATGTGGTGAAAAAGGAATGCTTATACATTGCTGGTGATAAAACAGTATGTAGAGATCTCAAAGAAGTAAAAGTAGATCTACCATTTAACCCAGCATTCCCACTACTGGGTATCTACCCAAAGGAAAAAAAGTCACTATATCAAAACTGCACATAGGTGTATTGCAGCACAGTTCACAGTTCCAACGATATGGAATCAACCTCAGTGCCCAACAACCAATGAGTAAAGAAAATGGGGTTTATATATACCATGGAATACTACTTAACAAAAAAGAATGAAATAATATCTTGCAGTGACTTGGACAGAACCAATAATGGTAGGCCATTATTCTAAGTGAAACAACTCAGGAATCAAAAAACCAGATACTACATGTTCTCACTTATAAGTGGGGACTTAGCTGTGGGTACACGAAGGCACACAGAGTGGCATAATGGACATTGGAGACTCAGAAGAGGGGAGGGTGGTGGGGAGTGAGGGATAAAAAACTACCTATAGGGTACAATGTACACTACCAGGGTGACGGGTGAACTAAAACCTTAGACTTCCCTACTATGTACTTCATCCATGTGATCAAAAACCACTTGTACCCCTAAAGCTATTGAAATAAAAAATTTTATTTAAAAAATAGAATTACAGTATGATCTAGTAATACTACTTCTGGGTATATATCCAAAAGAATTGAAAGCAGGATCTTGCACACCCATGTTTGTAGCAGCACTGTTCACAATAGCTAAACGTTTGAAGCAACCCAAGTATCCATCACAGGATGAATGGATACATATATGTGGTATATACATACAAGAAAATATTACCCAGCCTTAAAATGGAAGAAAATTTTGACACATGCTACCACATGGATAAACCTTGAAGACATTATGTTAAGTGAAATAGCCAATCACGAAAAGATAAATACTGTACAATTCCACTTACCTAGAGTAGTCAAATTCATAGAAACAAGTAGGGTAGTGGTTGCCAGATGCTGTGGGGAGGTGGAAAATGGAGAGCAATTTAATGGGTTATACTGTTTCAATTTTATAAAATGAAAAAGTTTTGGAGATTGATTACATAACAATGTGAATATACTTAACAGTACTGAACTATACACATAGGTTAAGATGGTAATTTTTATGTTACGTGTTTTTTACAATAATTTTTAAAATCTAGGAACAATTCTTTCATAAGGTCATAATTTAGAAGCAGTGGCAGATTTAGACAGCATTATTACTATTTTTAATTATTTTCAAGAGCAGTTTTCACAGCAAAATTGAGGAGAAAGCACAGAGAGTTCCCCTGTACCGCCTGTTCCCATACATGCACAACTGTTGACATCCCTCGCTAGAGTGGTACATTTGTTAAAATTGATGACCCTACATTGACACATCATCAACCCAAGTTCGTACTTTACCTTAGGGTTCATTCTTGGTGTTGTACATTCTGTGGATTTTGGCAAATGTATAATGACATGTATCCGCCACTGTAGTATACAGAAAAGTTTCTCTGCCTTAAAAACCCTCTGTGTTCAGTCTATTCTTCCTTCCTCACTAACTTCTAGCACCCTCTCGTCTTTTTACTGCCTCTATAGTTTTACCCTTTCCAGAACATCATATAGTTGGAATCATACAGTATGTAGCCTTTTCAAATTGGGTTTTTTGTTTGTTTGAGACAGCATCTTGCTCTGTTGCCCAGGCTGGAGTACAGTGTTGTGATCTTGGCTCACAGCAGCCTCTACCTCCTGGGCTCAAATGATCCTCCCACCCCATCCTCCCAAGTAGTTGGGACTACAGGAATGCACCAGCACACCCAGCTAATTTTTGCATTGTTTGTAGAGACGGGTTTCACTATGTTCCCCAGGCTAGTCTCAAACTCCTGGGCTGAAGCAATCCACTGCCTCAGCCTCCCAAAGTGTTGGGATTACAGACATGAACCACTGCACTTGGCCTAGGTTCTTTCATTTAGTAATTTGCATAAATTTCTTCCATGTCTTTTTGTGACTTAATAGCTTATTTACGTTTAGTGCTAAATAATCTTCCATTTATGTATGTACCACATTTTATCTGTTCACTGAAGGGTCTCTTGATTGCTTCCAAGTTTTGGCAATTATAAATTGTTATAAATAAATAAGGCTACTGTAAACATCTGTGTGTAAATTTTTATGTGGGTAAGTAAGTTTTCAGTTCATTTGGGCAAATACCAAAGAGCACAATTGCTGAATCATATGTAAGAGTATGTTTAATTTTGCGAGAAACTACCAAACTCTGTTTCATAGTGGCTGTACCAGTTTGCATTCCTTCTAGCAGTGAGTGAGAGTTCCTGTTGCTTCACATCCTTGTCAGCATTTGGTGTTGTCAGTGTTACAGGATTTGGCCATTCTAATAATTTTGTTATAGTATCTCATTATTGTTTTAATTTGCAATTCCCTTATGACATATGATGTTGAACATCTTTTCATATGCTTACTAGCCGCTTTACATTGTCTTTGATGAAACATCTGTTTTGATAAAACATCTGTTCTGATCTTTTGCCCATTTTTAGTTGGGTTCTTTTCTTAATGTTGAGTATTAAGAATTCTTTGTATATTTTAGATAACAGTCCTTTATCAGATGTGTTCTTTGCAAATACATTCTCCCAGTCCGTGGCTTGTCTTCTCATTCCTTCATATTGTTTTCTGTGGAGCAGAAATCTTAAATTTTAATGAAGTACAGCCTATCAGTTTTTTCTTTCATGGATTATGGCATTGGTGTTGTATCTAAGAAGTCATCACCATACCCACGGTCATCTAGGTTTTCTCCTATGCTCTCTTTATGAGCTTTATGGTTTACATTTTGCACTTAGGTCTGTGATCCATTTTGAGTTAATTTTTATGAAAAGTGTAAGATCTTTATGTGGATTCATTTTTTGCATGTGGATGTCCAGCACCATTATTCCAGCACCACTGCGGAAAATACAGTCTTTTCACCTTTGCATTGCCTTTCCACTTTGTCAGAGATCAGTTGACTACATTAATGTGGGTCTGTTTCTGGGCTCCCTGTTCCACTGACCTATTTGTCTGTTCTTTCACCAATACCACATTGTCTTGATTATTGTAGCTTTCCAGCTAGTCTTGAAGTCTGGTGATAGACAAGGAATTATTTTGATAACACTTGTCAACTAAAGTTTGTGGATTTTTAAGCTAGTGATCTGTTACCAACCTAATTCTACTCTGCCCTGTGCTCTCATTTGTCTTCGCAGTACTCCAGTTGGAAAAATGGAGCTGCTGTGGTTGAATTAACAACCAAGCTTGGCTTTCTGTAATTTTTTTTTTCCAATTGTAAGTAGTGTTCTATCATAACACTATTTAAGAGGCAAGGATAGTGCCTCTGGTACCTACAACAAATATGTAACTCATTTTCAATTAAGAAGTTTAGGTTAAGTGAAGTTAAAGCAGCCAGATGGAATTTTAAAATTGTATATGTATTCTGATTATTATACAAGTATTTGGTAGGTTGCAATGATAAAAAATATTAAAACGGTGGCTTGTAAGTACTATAAACATGAATACCGTCTTTATGATTTGGTATTAGTTACGGCGCTTTTTTTCTTCTTTTGTTTTAGGAGTCTACCATGGCTCAAGAATCTCCCAAAAATTCAGCAGCAGAAATTCCAGTGACTAGTAATGGAGAAGTTGATGACTCTCGTGAACATAGCTTTAATAGGGTAAGAACACTTTTCTTTCTCTTAATGCAAAGAATCATGATAAGTCTTTAAATGTTGAGATGGAAGTAATAGACAAAATTTAATATAGGATTGTTTTCTTAGATTGGCTTCAGTCAGGAATCTAATGTTATTATATAGGGATGACAAGGAAGGCCATTTTAGTAGTTTGTCAAGATTAAGCTCCAGGCCAGTAAACTATTAGGCTTTGGTTTATTTTCAGTAATTGATCAGCACAAAAGTATGTCTGATGATTTTGGTATCTAACTTTATAAGACTACTTAATTCTGTTTGTAATAAAAAGATTATCCTTTTAAAATTGGCACTAATATCTTTTCTATATATATGTCATTTAGTACATAATTTCTAAATAGCCACTTCTGATTTTGCTGTTCATTTTCTAAAGTGCCATACTTGACTCAGTGGAAAATGATACTCAGGGTGCATTTAATTTTGATCTGTCTCTCAGTTGAAATTTAATTTTATTGCATTTAAATGGGAACACCATGGGTTTGAAGATAATCTGGGTTCAAATTTCAGCTATGCCACATTTCTAGCAGTATAACCTTGAGCCAGTTATTTATTTAATCTCTTCAGGTTTTTGTTTTCTAATCTCTACAATGAATATCTTATTTACTTTCATGAAGATATTAATATTAAATGAGATAATATGTCTAATATAGTCATAGAAATGATAGTGATGGTTATTATTTCTGGAGATACTTGCATTAAACATTCCTTTTTATGACATTTGATGCAAGTGTACAACTTTAAAAACAGAGTTTTCGTATTTTTGAAAAAGTAGTGGTTGAAATGTACTTAAATTATTATGTAGTTTAAATAGGACTCTTTACTCCATGTGTTTAAGAATAAAATCTTTTAGTTAGCAGAAGGTGATAACTTAAATCAGGACTTCTCAGTCTTAGCACTGTTGACATTTTGGGCCAAATTATACTTCGTTGGGTGTATTGGCCTATACATTGTAGGATGGTTAGCACATCCCTGGCCTCTTCCTACTATTTAATAGATGACAGTAGTACCCTGCAGTTATGACAAGCAGATATGTCCAGATATTGCTGAATGTCTCCAGGAGAGGGGAGAAATTCCTCCTTGGTTGAGAATTACTGTTATAAATAGATCAGTTTAAATAATAGTAGAAATGTCCACTGAATTTCATTTATTTTTGCATTAACAGTCTTTTGAAAGGAACTAGTATGTCTTCAAGCTCGAGGTTTATTTTAATGGCAAGTACTTTAACTTGGTTTCTGAGCACTTGTGGTCCAATATAGAGTGACTCATAGAACCAAGAGACTTTTAAATTCTGAGCACACAAAAGAAATTTTCATTTCAGATTTTAGTCTTTCCAAGACACACCTGCATAATAAAGAAACTCAAGTTAGCATCATTAGACTATACCAATTACTTGATAAACTTTTACTAATTTTAATACTAATTATGCCAAGATTCAAGTTAATGATTTCTTCATCTTATTTTTGGTAACAGCTCTTTTTGCAAGCTTACTATGCAAGTATTTACTGAATATCTGCTCTGTACCAGGTACTGGGGATATACAGTGAACAAAAATATCTGTCATCAGGTAGTTGATATTTTAAAAGATAATCTGATGAAAGCTAAGGACCTTTATCCAAGAGTAATGCAATACATAGAAAATGTTGCATTCATGGTTAGGGAAGTCACTTGCCATCTTAAGCCTATTTTTTTTCTTCTTCTTCTTTATTGAGGTATAGCTTCTACACAGCAGAAAGCACAAATGTTAAGTGTACCGCTCAAGAGAACTACCGCTCAAAGATGTAGAACATTTCCAGGACCTCAGAAGGCTTCCTTATGCCCTCTAGGCAATACAACTCATCCCATCCTGGGATAACCACATTAACCTAACTCTATAATCATAAATTGCTTTTGGCTGTTTCTGAACTACCTATCAGTGGAATCATACAGTGTGTACTCTTTTTCAACTGGTTTTCACTCAACATTATGTCTGTGAGATTCAGTCATATTGTTGCTTATAGCAGTTTTTCTATCTTTTTTTTTTTTAATTTTGAGTTCTGGGATACATATGCAGAACGTGCAGGTTTGTTACATAGGTATACATGTGCCATGGTGGTTCGCTGCACCTGTCAACCCATCATCTAGGTTTTAAGCCCTGCATGCATTAGGTATTTGTCCTAATGCTCTCCCTCCCTTTGCCCCCTACCCCCCGAGTATTTCAGTGTTTAAAATTGTAGTATAGTTTTCCAGTGTGTTAATATACCATAGTTTGTATATCCATTCTTCAGCTGATTGTTATCTAGGTTGTTTCCAGTTTATGATTATTATGAATAAAGCTGCTGTGACCATTCTTGTACAGATTTTTTGGTGTACTTGATTATTTGTTTCTGTTGGGTACATACCCAAGAGTGAAATTGCCAGGTCACGAGTATATGAATGTTTGGCAAATGGTTGGACCAGTTGGCAACACCAGCAATGAATGAGAGTTCTAGTTGTTCCACATCCTTACTAGCTCTTCATATTGTCATACATTTCAATTTTAGCCATTCTTATAATGGTATCCCATTGTGGTTATAAAATGCTGTTCCCTGATGACTATGATGTTGAGCACATTTTCATATTCTTATTGACCATTGGAGATTGTCTTTTATAAAGTACTTTTCCAAGCCTTTTGCCCATTTTTCTACTGGGTGTGTGTCTTTTTTTCTAATCTATTTGTAGGAGTTCTTTATATATTCTGGGTATATGCCATTTGTTTGGATGTATATATGCAAATATCTTCTTCCAGTCTATGTCTTGTTTTTGTACTCTATTAATGGCATCTTTTGATGAACAGAAGTTGTTAATTTTAATGAAGTCCAATTTCTCAGTGTTTCCTTCTGTAGTAATTTTTATGTCGCATTTAAGAAATCTTTGCCTACTTCAGTATCTTGAAGACACTTTGTTTCTTCTAAAAGTTGTGTTGTTTTGTTTTTCACACTATGGTCTGTGATTCATCTTGAATTAGTTTTTGTGTATGATGTGAAGTAGGGACCAAGATTTTTCTTCCTCTCATGTAAATATTCAATTGATCAGCACTGTTTTTTGAAAAGACTCTGCTTTCTATACATATGCAAAAAAATTAAATTGGATCCTTATCTTACACCATACACAAAACTAACTCAAAATAAATTAAAAGCCTAACTGTAAGACCTGAAATTATAAAACTTCTAGAAGAAAACATAGGGGAGAAGCTCCATGACATTGGTCTTGGCAATAATTTTTTGATATGATGTCAAAAGCACAGGCAACAAAAAAATAAACAAGTGGGACTACGTCAAACTAAAAACTTTCTGCACAGCAAAGGAAACAATCAACAAAACGAAAAGGCATCCTATGGAATGGGAGAAAATATTTGTAAACCATATATCTGATAAAGTGTTAATATCCAAAATATGTAAAGAACTCATACAAGTCAATAGCAGAAAAACAGCTCAATTTAAAACTGGGGATTTGAGTAGACATTTTTCAAAAAAAAAAAAAGTACAAATGGCCAACAGGTATGTGAAAAGGTGCTCAACATCACTAATCATCAGAGAAATGCTAATCAAAACCTCAGTGAGATATCAGTTCATACCTATTAGGATGACTGTTATCAAAAAGTCCAAAGGTAAGTGTTGACCCTTATATACTGTTAGTGGAAATGTCAGTTGGTACATCTGTTGTGGAAAACAGTATGGCAATTTCTTAAAAAATTAAAGTAGAACGACCATAAGATCTAGCAGTTCCATTTCTGGGTATATATTCAAAGGAAATTAAATCACTGTCTTGAATAGTTATCTATACTCCCATGTTCTTTGCAGCATTATAAACAATAGCCAAAATATAGAAATAACCTAAGTGTCTGTTAATGGATGAATGGATAAAGAAAATATATACATACACATACACCCACAGACAATGCGATATCATTCAGGCTCTATTAAAAAGGAAGAAATCCTACCATTTGTAACAGCATAGGTGAACCTGGAAGATATTAGGCTAAGTACAATAAGCCAGACACAGGAAGACAAATACGGCATGATTCTGTACTTACATGTGGAATCTTAAAGTTGAATTCATAGAAACAGATAGTAGATAGGTGATTATAGGGAGTACGTTAGTCCGTTTTTGAGTTGCTATAAAGAAATACCTGAGGCTAGGTAATTTATAAAGAAGAATTTTGTTTTGGCTCACAGTTCTGCAGGCTGTACAGGAAGTATGATGCCAACATCTGCTCAGCTTCTGGTGGGGCCTCAGGGAGCTTTTACCCATGGTGGAAGGCAAAGCAGGCACATCACATGGTGAGAGAGGGAGCAAGAGAGAAAAGGTGGAGGTCCCAGACTCTTTTAAACAACCAGATCTTGTGTAAACTAACTGAGCAAGAACTCACCTATTACCAAGGGAGTGGTGTTAAACCATTCATGAGGAATCCGCCCCCATGATCCAGTCACTTCCCACAAGGCCCCACCTCTAACATTGGGAATCACATTTCAACATGGGATTTGGAGGGACAAACTTTGCCCCTAGCCCCCTAAATCTCTTGTTCTTCTCATACTTCAAAATGTAGTCATGCCTTCACAGTAGTTTCCTAAAGTCTTAACTCATTCCAGTATTAACTCTCAAGTCTAAACTCTCAACTAGAGACGAATTTCTTCCACCTATGAGTGTGTGAGACCAAAAACAAGTTATTTACTCCCAAGATACAATGGTAGTACCGGTATTAGGTATACATTCCCATTCTAAAAGGGAGAATTTGGCCAAAAGAAGGGGAATAGGCCCCACACAAATCTGAAACCCAGCAGGGAAATCATTAAATCTTAAAAGTTCCAAAACCATCTCCTTTACTCTGTGCTCTGCATCCTGGGCACACTGGTGCAAGGGATGGGCACCTCAGGCTTTGGGCAGCTCTGCCTCAGCCTCCATGGCTGCTTTCACTGGTTGGAGTTGAGTGCCTGTGCCTTTTCCACACTGAGATTGCAAGCTGTTGGTGGTTCTACCATTCTCGGGTCTGGAGGGTGGTGGCTCCCTTCCCACAGCTCTCCTAGGCAGTGGCCCAGTGGGGACTCTGTGTGGGGGCTGCAGTTGCCAAACTTCTTTCAGTCTTGCATTCTCTGCACCTACAGGCTTAACACCACATGGAAGCTGCCAAGACATATGGCAGTTTATATTCTCCAAAGTGGCAGCTGGCGCAGCTGGGATGTGGGGAGCAGTGTCCCAAGGTTGCACAGGGCAGCAGCATCCTGGGTCTGGCCCACAAAACCATTCTTTTCTTCTAGGCCTCTGGTCTTGTGATAGGAGGGGCTGTCCCAAAGACTTCTGAAATGCCCTTTAAGGCCTTTTTCCCGTTGTCTTGGATGTTAGCACATGGCTCCCCTTTAGTCACGCTAATCTCTCTAGCAAGTGGCTGCTCCACAGTCTGCTCGGATTCTTTCTCTACCACAGGGCCAGCCTGCAAATTTTCCAAACTTTTATGCTCTGCTTTCCTTTTAAATATAAGTTCCAACTTTAAGTCATTTATTTGCTCTCATATCCAATCTTAGGCTGTTAGAGGCAGCCAGGTCACCTCTTGAATGCTTTGCTGTTTAGAAATTTCTTCTGCCAGATAACCTAATTTGTCACTCTTAAGTTCAAACTTCCACAGATCCCTAGGACATGAATGCAGTGCAGCCAAGCTAGGGTGTACCATGGGTGACTTTTACTTCAGTTCCCATTCGCTTCCTCATTTCCATCTGAAACCTTGTCAGCCTGGACTTCACTCTCCATATTTCTATCAGCATTTTGGTCACAACCATTTAACCAGTCTCTAAGAGGTTCCAAATTTTCCTTCACCTTCCTGTCTTCTTCTGAGCCCTCTCAATTCTTCCAACCTCTGCTCATTACCCAGTTCCAGAGCTGCTTCCACATATTCAGGAACATTTATAGCAATACTTACTCCTCGGTACCAATTTTCTGTGTTAGTCCATTCTTATGTTGCTATAAAGAAATACATGAAACTGGGTAATTTATAAAAAAAAAGAGTTTTATTTGGCTCACAGTTCTGCAGGCAGTAAAGGAAGCGTGGTACCAACATCTGCTCCTGGTGAGGGCCTCAAGAAGTTTCCAATCATGGTGGTAGGTAAAAGGGGAGCAGACACATCACATGGTGAGAGCAGGAGCAAGAGAGAAGGGGGAGGACCCAGAGTCTTTTAAACAACCAGATCTCATGTGGACTGGGTGAGAACTCATCACCAAGGGGATGGTCCTAAACCATTCATGAGGGATCTGCCCCCATGATCCAGTCACCTCCCTCCTAGCACCATCTCCAACATTGAGAATCACATTTCAGCATGAGATTTGGAGGAGACGAACATCCAAAACCATATGTTGAAGAGGTGGGGGAGGAAGATTTTGATAAAAGGATACAAACCTGCAGTTGACGGGTAAGTTCTGGAGATACAATATACAGCATCCTAAATATAGTTTATTGACTATGTGATGTTTTATATACTTGAAATGTGCTGAGAGTAGATCTTAAGTATTCTCACCCACACATACAAATAAAAATGATAACTGTGAAGTAATGGATATGCTCATTAGTTTGGTTGACTGGTAATCCTTTCATAGTATAAATGTAAATGGAAACCACGTTGTACACCTTACAATGAAATACAATTTTAATTGTCAATTATACCTCAATAAAGCTGGGAGAAAAAAAGACTATCCTTCCTCCACTGGGGGCTTTGTTTTCAGATGATTGTATGTGTGTGGGTCTGTTTCTGGTATCTCTTTTCTTTCTTCTTTTTTTGGTCTGACCTTGAAGCAATAACACATTGTCTTATTTATTTACTACAGTAATTAAAACTGGAGTAAATGTCAGCTCCATTCTTGATACCGGTAGTTTATTTCACCAGGTTTGTTCTTTGAGGTTGCCTTGCACATTAAACTCATTCATGAGTCTTAAGAACATTTATTTGCCTTTGAGTAGCACTGAAACAAATTTTTCCCCCCTCCTCTCAAATTTTAACTTTAGGATAAAAAGTTTTATTTTTTATTTTTATTTTTCCGCAAGTTATTGAGGTACAGGTGGTATTTGGTTACATGAATAAGTTCTTTAGTGGTGATTTGTTAGATTTTGGTGCACCTGTCACCAAGCAGTATACACTGCACCATATTTTATCCCTCGTCCCCCTCCCACTCTTCCCCCCAAACCACTGAAGTCCATTGTATCATTCTTACATCTTTGCATCCTCATAGCCTAGTTCGCACATAATCAGTGAGAACATACGATGTTTGGTTTCCATTCCTGAGTTACTTCACTTAGAATAGTAGTCTCCAATCTCATCCAGGTCACTCCAAATGCTGTTAATTCATTCCTCTTTATGCCTGTGTAATATTGCATCATATATATACACCACAGTTTCTTTATATACTCATTGATTGATAGGCATTTGGGTTGTTTCCATGATTTTGCTATTGTGAATTGTGCCACTATAAACGTGTGTGCAAGTATCTTTTTTGCACGACTTCTTTTCCTCTGGCTAGATACCCAGGAGTGGGATTGCTGGATCAAATGATAGTTCTACTTTTAGTTCTTTAAGGAATCTCCACACTGTTTTCCACAGTGGCTGTACTAGTTTACATTCCCACTAGCAGTGGAGAAGTGTTTCCTGTTCACCGCATCCACACCAACATGTACTGGTTTTTGATTTTTCGATTATGGCCATTCTTGCAGGAGTGAGGTGATATTGCATTGTGGTTTTGATTTGCATTTTCCTGATCATTTAGTGATGTTGAGCATTTTTTCATATGTTTGTTGGCCATTTGTGTATCTTCTTTTGAGAATTGTCTATTCATATCTTTAACCTACTTTTTGATGGGATTATTTGGTTTTTTCTTACTAATTTGTTTGAGTTCATTGTAGATTCTGGATATTAGTCCTTTGTCAGATGTATAGATTGTGAAGATTTTCTCCCACTCTGTGGGTTGTCTGTTTACTCTGCTGACTGTTCCTTTTGCCATGCAAAAGCTCTTTAGTTTAATTAGGTCCCAGCTATTTATCTTCGTTTTTATTGCATTTGCTTTTGGGTTCTTGGTCATGAAATCCTTGCCTAAGCCAGTGTCCAGAAGGGTTTTTCCAATGTTATCTTCTAGAATTTTTATAGTTTCAGGTCTTAGGTTTAAGTCCTTAATCCATCTTGCGTTGATTTTTGTATAAGGTGAGAGATGAGAATCCAGTTTCATTCTCCTACAAGTGACTAGCCAATTATCCCAGCACCATTTGTTGAAAAGGGTGCCCTTTCCCCACTTTATGTTATTGTTTGCTTTGTCAAAGATCAGTTGGCTGTAAGTATTTAGGTTTATTTCTGGGTTCTCTATTCTGTTCCATTGGTCTACATGCCTATCTTTATACCAGTACCACACTGTTTTGGTGATGGCTTATAGTATAGTTTGAAATCAGGTAATGTGATGCCTCCAGATGTGTTGTTTTTGTTTAGTCTTCCTTTGGCTGTGTGGGCTCTTTTTTGGTTCCATATGAATTTTAGAATTGTTTTTTCTAATTCCATGATTCTTCATTCTTGATGGTGGCATTTTGATGGTGACTGCATTGACTTTGTAAATTGCTTTTGGCAGTGTGATCATTTTCACAGTATTGATTCTACCCATCCATGAGTATGGGATGTGTTTCCATTTGTTTGTATCATCTGTGATTTCTTTCAGCAGTGTTTTGCAGTTTTCTTTGTAGAGGTCTTTTGACTCCTTCATTAGGTATATTCCAAAGTATTTTATTATTATTATTTTTTGCAGCTATTGTAAAAGGGGCTGAGTTCTTGATTTGATTCTCTTCTTGGTCACTGTTGGGCTATAGAAGAGCTACTGATTTCCCTAGATTCATCTTGTATCTGGAAACTTTGCTGAATCCTTTGATCAGTTCTAGGAGCTTTCTGGAGGAGTCCTTAGGGTTTTCGAGGTAAACAATCATATCATCAGCAAACAGTGACAGTCTGATTTCCTCTTTACCAATTTGGATGTCCTTATTTCTTTCTCTTGTCTGATTGCTCTGGCTAGGACTTCCAGTACTATGTTGAAGAGGAGTGGTGAGAGTGGGCATCCTTGTCTTGTTCCCATTCTCAGAGAGAATGCTTTCAACTTTTCCCCATTCAGTATTATGTTGGCTGTGGGGTTTCTCATAGTTGGCTTTTATTACATTAAGGTATGTCCCTTGTATGCTGATTTTGCTGAGAGTTTTAATCATAAAGTGATGCTGGATTTTGTCAAATGCTTTTTCGGCATCTATTGAGATGATTGTTTAACTTTTGTTTTTAATTCCGTTTATGTGGTTTATCACATTTATTGACTTGCATATGTTAAACCACCCCTGCATCTCTGGTATAAACCCACTTGATCATGGTGGATTATCATTTTGATATGTTGTTGAATTTGATTAGCTAATATTTTGTTAAGGATTTTAGCATCAATGTTCATCAAGGTATCAGTCTGTAGTTTTCTTTTTTGATTATGTCCTTTCCTGGTTTTGGTATTAGGGTGATGCTGGCTTCATAAAATGAATTAGGGAGGGTTCCTTCTTTCTCTCTCTTATGGAATAGTGTCAAAAGGATTGGTACCAATTCTGTGTTGAATTTCTGGTATAATTCTGCTGTGAATCTCTCTGGTCCTGGACTTTTTTTGTTGATAATTTTAAAATTACCATTTCAGTCTCTCTGCTTGTTATTGATCTGCTCGGGGTATCAAATTCTTCCTGATTTAAGCTAGGAAGGTTGTATTTTTCCAGAAATGTATCCACCTCTTCTAGATTTTCTAGTTTATGTGTGTAAAGGTGTTCATAGTAGCCTTGAATGACCTTTTGTTTGTCAGTGGTTTCAGTTGTAATATCTCCTGTTTCATTTCTTCGTGAGGTTATTTGAATTTTCTCTCTTCTTTTCTTGGTTAATCTTGCTAATGGTCTATCAATTTTATTTATCTTTCAAATAACCACCTTTTTGTTTCATTTATCATTTGTATTTTGTTGTTGTTTGTTTCAATTTCATTTAGTTCTGCTCTGATCTTGGTAATTTCCTTTCTTCTGCTGGGTTTGGGTTTGGTTTGTTCTTGTTTCTCTAGTTCCTTGAGGTGTGACCTTAGAATGTCAGTTTGTGCTGTTTCAGTTTTTTTGATGTAGGCGTTTAGCACCTCTTTGCACTTCTTAGCACCACCTTGCTGTTTCCCAGAGGTTTTGATAGGTTAATTTCCACCTCGTTTTCATTTTTGAGCCAGTGCTCATTCAGAAGCAGGTTATTAATTTCCATGTATTTGCATGGTTTCAAAGGTTCCTTTTGGAGTTGATATCCAGTTTTATTCCACTGTGGTCTGAAAGAGTGCTTGATATAATTTCAATTTTCTTTTAAGTTTATTGAGGTTCATTTTGTAGCCTATCATATGGTCTATCTTAGAGAAATTTCCATGCGCTGTTGAATAGAATGTGTATTCTGTGGTGGTTGGATGAAATGTTCCATATGTATCTGTTAAGTCCATTTGTTCCAAGGTATAGTTTAAATCCATTGTTTCTTTGTTGACCTTCTGTCTTGATGACCTGTCTAGTGCTGTCAGTGGAGTATTGAAATCCCCCACTATTATTGTGTTGCTCTCTATCTCATTTCTTAGGTCTATTAGTAATTGTTCTATAAATTTGGGAGCTCCAGTGTTAGGTGCATATTTGTGTAGGATTGTGATATTTTCCTGCTAGACAAGGCCTTTTACCATTATATAATGTCCCTGTTTGTCTCTTTTAATTGCTGTTGCTTTAAAATTTGTTTTGTCTGATGTAAGAATAGCTATCCCTGCTCGCTTTTTGTGTGCATTTGCATAAAATGCCTTTTACCACTCCTTTAAGTTTATCTGAGTCCTTATGTGTTAGGTGAGTCTCCTGAAGGCAGCAGGGCCTTCCATTCTGTGGCTCTGTATCTTTTTTTTTTTTTTTTTTGAGACAGCGTCTCGCTCTTGTTGCCCAGGGTGGAGTGCAGTGACGCAATCTTGGCTCACTGCAGCTTCCACCTCCTGGGTTCAGGTGATTCTCCTGCCTCAGCCTCCGGAGTAGCTGGGATTACAAGGCACCCACCACCACGCCCAGCTATTTTTTGTATTTTTGGTAGAGACAGGGTTTCACCGTGTTGGCCAGGTTGGTCACCAACTCCTGACCTCAGGTGATCTACCCGCCTCGACCTCCGAAAGTGCTGGGATTATAGTCGTGAGCCACTGCACCCAGTCAGTTCTGTATCTTCTGTATCTTTTTTTTTTTTAGATGGAGTCTCGCCTCGCTCTGTTGCCAGGCTAGAGTGCAGTGGCGTGATCTCGGCTCACTGCAACCTCCACCTCCCGGGTTCAAGTGATTCTTCTGCCTCAGCCTCCCGAGTAGCTGGGATTACAAGCACGTGCCACCATGCCCAGCTAATTTTTGTATTTTTAGTAGAGATGGAGTTTCACCATGTCGGCCAGGATGGTCTCAATCTCCGGACCTCGTGATCCACCCGCCTCAGCCTCCCAAAATGCTGGGATTACAGGCATGAGCCACTGCGCCAGGCCAGTTCTGTATCTTTTAAGTGGAGCATTTAGACCATTTGTATTCAATGTTAGTATTGAAATGTGAGGTACGGTTGCATTCATTGTGCTCTTTGTTGCCTGTGTACTTTTGTTTTTTGTTTTTGCTTTTTAATGTGTATTTTTGTTTTATAGGACCTGTATGATTTATGCTTTAAAGAGGTTCTGTTTTGATGTGTTTCCAGTATTTGTTTCAAGATTTAGAGCCCCTTTCAGCAGTTTTTGTGGTGGTGGTTTGGTAATGGCCGATTCTCTCAGCATTTGTCAGAAAACGACTGTATCTTTCCTTCATATATGATACTTAGTTTCACTGGATACAAAATTATTGGCTGATAATTGTTTTGCTTGAGGAGGCGAAAGATAGGGCCCCAATCCATTCTAGCTTGTAGGGTTTCTGCTGAGAAATCTGCTGTTGATCTGATAGGTTTTCCTTTATAGGTAACCTTGTGCTTCTGTCTCACAGCTGTTAAGATTCTTTCTACCCCTGGACCGGCCTGCTAGCCCACATGCTCCGATGTTAATGACATCGAAGGCACCCGTCTCGCGGAAATCTCAACTGCACAACCCCTACTACACCCCAATTCAGCAGGAAGCAGTTAGAGCAGTCGTCAGCCAACATCCCCAGCAGCACTTGGGTTTTCCTGTTCAGAGGGGGGACTGAGAGACAGGACTAGCTGGATTTCCTAGGCTGACTAAGAATCCCTAAGCCTAGCTGGGAAGGTGACCACGTCTACCTTTAAACACGGGGCTTGCAACTTAGCTCACACCCGACCAATCAGATAGTAAAGAGAGCTCACTAAAATGCTAATTAGGCAAAAACAGGAGGTAGAGAAATAGCCAATCATCTATCGCCTGAGAGCACAGCAGGAGGGACAATGATCCGGATATAAACCCAAGCATTCGAGCCAGCAATGGCTACCCTGTTTGTGTCCCCTCCCTTTGTATGGGAACTCTGTTTTCACTCTATTAAATCTTGCAACTGCAAAAAAAAAAAAAAGATTCTTTCTTCGTCTTAACTTTGGATAACCCGATGACATTGTGCCTAGGATCTTTTTGCAATGAATTTTCCAGGTGTTGCTTGTGCTTCTTGTATTTGGATGTCTAAGTCTCTAGCAAGGCAGGGGAAGTTTTCCTTGATTATTCCTCTGAATATGTTTTCCAAGCTTTTAGAATTCTCCTCTTCCTTAGGAACACTGATTATTCTTAGGTTTGGTTGTTTAACATAATCCCAGACTTCTTGGAGGCTTTGTTCATATTTTCTTATTCTTTTTTCTTTGTCTTTGTTGGATTGGGTTAATTCGAAGACCTTGCCTTCGAGCTCGGAATTTCTTTCTTCTACTTGTTCAATTCTGTTGCTGAGAATTTCCAGAGCATTTTGGATTTCTAAAAGTGTTTCCATAAAAGTTTCCTGAATTTTTTATTGTTTTTCCTTTATACTATCTATTTCCTTGAATATTTCTCCCTTCACTTCTTATGTCATTTTTTTGGATTTCCTTGCATTGGTCTTCGCATTTCTCTGGTCCCTCCCTGGTTAGCTTAATAACTAACCTCCTGAATTCTTTTTCAGATAAATCAGGGATTCTTGGTTTGGATCTGTTGCTGGTGAACTTGTGTGATTTTTTGGGGGGATGTTGAAGAGCCTTGTTTTGTCATATTACCAGGGTTGGTTTCCTGGTTCCTTCTCGTTTGGGTAGGCTCTGTCAGAGGGAAGGTCTAGGGCTGAAAGCTGTCGTTCAGATTTTTTTGTCCTATGGGGTGTTTGCTTGATGTAGTACTCTCCCCATTTTCCTATGGATGTGGCTTCCTGTGAACCAAACTACAGTGATTTTTGTCTTTCTTCTAGGTCTAGCCACCCAGAGAGTGTACCTGGCTCCAGGCTGGTACTGGGGGTTATCTGCAGAGTCCCGTGATGTGAACCATCTGTGGGTCTCTCATCCATGGATTCCAGCACCTATTCCAGTGGAGGTGGCAGAGGGTGCAATGGACTCCATGAGGGTCCTTAGCTTTGGTGGTTGAATGCTCTGTTTTTGTGCTGGTTGGCCTCCTGCCAGGAGATGGTGCTTTCCAGAAAGCATCAGCTGTAGTAATGTGGAGAGGGACTGGTGGTGGGCACTGCCCTAGAACTCCCAGGAGTATACGCATTTGTCTTCAGCTACCAGGGTGGGTAGGGAGGGACCATCAGGTAGGGGCAGGGCTAGTTGTGTTTGAGCTCAGACTATCCCTGGGCGAGTCTTGCTGCAGCTGCTCTGGGGGATGGGGGTGAGATTCCCAGGTCACAGGAGTTGTGTACCTAGGAGGATTATGGCTGCCTCTGCTGAGTCACGCAGGTTGTCAGGGAAGTGGGGGAAAGCCGGCAGTCACAGGCCTCACGCAGCTCGCACGCAAACTGAAGGGCTGTTCTCACTTCCACTGTGCCCCCACCAACAGCCCTGAGTCTGTTTCAAGGCAGAGAGCGTGATAGGCTTGAAAACCTGACCCAGGCTACCCACCTTCCAGCTGCGAAAGAAAAGGGCTTGGTTCTTGCATGGCCTGTGGAGTCTGCACACGGGATTTGTGCCCTCCCCCGACTTCTGGCCAGGAGGCTTCTAGCACCGTTCAAATTGTTACAAAGTTCAGCTGGAGATTTCCTTCTCACTGTGGAGTTTTACCCCCTGCTCCTCTGGTCACCCTCCTGATGGATCCCTGTGGTACCAGGCAGGAATGGCCTGCTAGGGGACCCAGCGAGCTCCCAGGGCCTTTCTGCTGCTTCGTGTACCACTGTATTTCTCTTGGCTCTCTAAACTTGATTCAGCTTTAGGTAAAATCAGAAACTTCTCCCACGAACAGACCTTCAGCCTCTCCAGTGGGAGTGTGTTTGGGAGAAGAGGCTCTCCCTTTCCCACTTCCGTAGTTGGGGCACTCACAGTACTTGAGGTGTCTCCTGGGTCCTCCGGGAGCAGTCCGCTTCCTTCAGAGGGTCTGTGGGTCCTCTCGGGATTGCTGATTTGTTCTTGCCGTCAATCTGGAGCTAAAATTTACAATGAAAAGTTTTATTAGAATAAAGTGAATTAAACTGCAACATATCAGTATGAGTTATTTGCTTATTCAAAGCCAATAATTTCCTCCTTTGTGAATTCATTGATTGATTTAAATTAAATTCTCTTTTTAAAGATTCCCTTGCAATTATTTTACTTCCTATTGGAAGGCAGAAAAGGAAAACATAGGTTGTCTTGGTGGTCTCTCCTTATTGAATATGAACCTTATCAGTGGGCAAGCCTCCATAGAAGCAATAACCTATTTCACCTCCTTAAAGAAATTCAACATAATACAAATTAATTATTTCTGTTTGTACCTGCTGTTATTAAAAATAAACACATCAGATGACACAAACTAATAGGAAAACCTTCCATGTTCATGGTTTGGAAGAATCAATACCATTAAAATAGCCATACTGCCTAAAGCAGTCTACAGATTCAGTGCTTTTCTATTAAACTGCCAGTATCATTTTTTCACAGAACTAGAAAAAACTATCCTAAAATTCATATAGAACCAAAAAAAAAGAGTCCAAATAGCCAAAGGAATCCTAAGCAAAAAGAACAAGGCTGGAGACATGACATTTTGCAACTTCAAACTATACTCTAAGGCTATAGTAACCAAAACATCATGGTACTGGTACAAAAACAGGCACATTGACCAATGAAACAGAATAGAGAACCCAGAAATAAAGCATCACACCTGTAGCCATCTGATTATTGACAAAGTCAACAAAAATAAGCAATGAGGAAAGGACTTTCTATTCAATAAATGGTGATGGAATAAATGGATAATCATATGCAGAAGAATGAAACTGGACTGCTATCTTTCACCGTATATAAAAAATTACTTCAGATGGATTAAAGATTTAAAGATAAGACCTCAAAGTATAAAAATCCTACAAGAAAACCTAGGAAACACCATCTGGCCATTGACCTTGGGAAATAATTTATGAATAAATCCTCAAAAGAAATGGCAACAAAAACAAAATTGACAAGTAGGACCTAATTAAAGAATTTCTGCACAGCAAAAGAAACTACCAACACAGTAAACAGACAGCCTACAGAATGGGAGAAAATATTTGCAAACTATGCATCTGACAAAGGTATAATATCCAGAATTTATAAGGAACTTAAACAATTGAACAAGCAAAAAACAACCCCATTAAACAAATGGGCAAAAGACATGAATAGACGCTTTTCAAAAGAAGACATACAAGTAGCCAACAAACATATGAAAAAATGCTCATCACTAATCATCAGAGAAATGCAAATCAAAACCACAATGAGATGCCATCTCACACCAGTCAGAATGGCTTTTATTAAAAGGACAAAAAATAACATACCGGCAAGGCTGCAGAGAAAAAGGGAACACTTATACACTGTTGATGGGAATGTAAATTAGTTCAACCACTGTGGAAAGCAGTTTGGAGATTTCCCAAGGAACTTAAAACTACCATCAGACCCAGCAATCCCATGACTGGGTATATATCCAAGAGAAAATAAATCATTCTACCAAAAAGACACATGCACTTGTATGTTCATCAGAGTGCTATTGACAATCACAGAGACATACAATCGATCTAGGTACCCATCAGTGGTGGATTGGGTAAAGAAAATGTGGTAGATATACATCATTAAATACTATGCAGCCATAAAAAAGAACAACATTATGTCTTTTGCAGGAACATGGATGCAACTGGAGGCCATCCACCTGTTTTTGTTGCTGCTGAATTAACACAGGAACAGAAAACCAAATACCATATATTCTCACTTATAAGTGCTAGCTAAACACTGGATACTCATGGACATAAAGATGGCAAGAATAGAAACTGGGAACGACTAGAGTAGGGAGGGAGAGAAGGGGGCAAAGGGTGAAAAACTATTGAATACTATGCTCAGTACCTGGGTGACAGTATCAATGGTACCCCAAACCTCAGCATAATGCAATGTATCTGAGTAACAAACCTGCACATGTAACCCCTGAATCTGAAATAAAAGTTGAAATTAAACACGCGCACACACACACACACAAAGAGCATATGAGTCATTTACATATTTAATAGTTTTGAATTAAAATAAAACTCAGCCATGTGCTCTCTTAACCCGTGAGTGAAAACAGTATTTCAGAAGCATCGTTTGACTATTTTGAATAAATTACCCTCAAGATCTTTTAAGCATCTGTTTACCTCAATTTTGGCTTACTTTTCCCCATTTATTTTTCTGAGGAATAAATAGGAAAATTGCATTTAACTCCAAATTCATTTTTCTATTTTAATAGAGATAAAATTTTATAGAGAAAATAAGTGTATTAATATATTTTATAGACTAGTGAAGAGATCTCATATGTAAAACTGAATCATAACCAAAGTTTTCTGAGGTACTTTACTTATATACATGTTTCTTTTATACTTGTTTAAAATCTTATAATGGCTTTTGTTGAATGCATAATGCACTTTTAAAAGTTTAGTCTGTTACATAAAATAAAAGTGGTAGGTTATTACGTTGTCGTAACCTGGCTGGCCAGCTGGTGTCACTGTGGCACAGGCAATGAAATTACAATTTTTTTTTTTTGTTCTTGTTTGTGTTTCTCATTGCAGATATTTGATTTTTCATTTTACTTCCTTTCTTAGTCTGTCCTAAGAGAGGCCCTGGTTAGCTTCACACTCAATATTCACATCTATGTAGAGATGATTTCGTCCTAGCAATCCCTTTGCCAGCAGTTTAGTCATTGCCTCGTATGTTAATGTTTTTAGGTTTGTTCTTTTTTTTTTTTTTTTTTTTTTTTGGGACAGAGTCTCACTCTGTCGCCCCCAGGCCGGAGTGCAATGGTGTGATCTCGGCTCACTGCAACCTCCGCCTCCCAGGTTCAAGCTGTTCTCCTGCCTCAGCCTCCCAAGTAGCTGGGACCACAGTCATGTGCCACCACGCCCGGCTGATTTTTGTATTTTCAGTGGTGACAGGGTTTCGCCATGTTGGCCAGGCTGGTCTTGAACTCTTGACCTCAGGTGATCCTCCCGCCCTGGTCCCCCAAAGTGCTAGGATTACAGGCATGAGCCAGTGCACCCGGTGTCTTCTTTTTATTAAGATGGGGCAGCAACAGCCAGATGTGGAGAGGATAATCATCTTAGTATTATCTCAGTTTTTTACAGCAAAAATATTTCTGCTTCTAAATAAATGCATTTTATTTAGAAAATAAAAATAAAATTATTATTATAAGAATTTAAAATTATTCTTTTAAAAATTATTCTTTTAAAAGTGATTATTACAATTTAATCTAAATAATTCAAATTACTCTGATTTGTAAACTGTGTGTAGCATTTGTAATGGATGCTGTTATAGTGCTGGTCCAAATTAATTAGAAATTTGCAACTCATACCATGAGTTTAAGAGCAGAAGCAAATCATACTAACTCCACATGGTTGAAACTTCTTGTGAATTAATTTATAGTTGGTAGATTTAAAGACATTGCCTCCTTAGACCTAGCTAAAATGGAATTTTTCCCGTGGAAGGCCCAAAACAAAAATCCACTAATGTAGGGTGTTTTTACCTATGAACACTTTTTCTAGCAAAATGTCCATACACAAACCTACCAAATTTTGCATTCAGATTTAGTGAGCTTAGGACCCCCTGAACCCTGCATAAGGGTTCTCAGGTTCCCTGAGTCTTAAGAACCCCCCACCTGTAAGTTTTAAGTGAAATCACAGAGTATTCGTTCAGTAGAACTACCTTAGAGATCTCGGAGTCTCACTATGTTATTTTATAGTGGAGAAAAAAGGCCCTTGAAGTTGTTATGGAATTACCCAGTATTAATTAAATAGCTGTACCAAAAGCTTATGTGATTTGACTATAACTGCAGTGAGTGCAAGAGCGCTCTCTTTCATTACCTTATTTCCAGGATTTGGTAACAGTTTTTGGCACGTACTACCAAAGAGGGCCTTTCAATAAATGGTGAATAAATGAATGTTTATTCATGTAAGAACGAGGACGAGGACTAGAAACCAGATTTTTAGACTTCTCTGAAAAACCAGGGAAGAGATATTGTAATCTTATATTTGATACATCTTGTGTCCTTAATTTCCCTGCATGTGGTATTTGGGTTTGTGAGTGTGAGTCTTTGTTGTTATAGTTTTATTTTTAATGATTTTGTTGAGCTAAGTCGTTTCTTCATTCCCTTGTACTTAGCAGTCTGCAATATCATACACTACGATCTGGAGAAGATTTGGGAAAGAAATACAAGAAATTGTTGGAACACTGTTCCTCCAACTCCTACCCCCACCAGTCACATGTTGTAACTTACTTATCTCCTTTTCCCAAGAGATTGAAATCACTGTTAGGTCAGAGATAGTGTGTATACACAGCACAAGTTTTGGTTCATAGTAGTTGCTCAATAAAAGAATGAATTCTAGTAAATAGACTTAAAAGTTGACATCTTTTCTCCTTCAGCCATCCTACCCTAGGGTTTTCATAGCATGTGATTACAGTTTGTCTCCATTCTATATAGGAATGCAATATAATGTTTCCACGTTACTCACACGTAAAAAATGTAGTAGCTCGGTCAATGGCAATAATGATTTGATGGGGGCTTTTTCAGAGAGCCAGTTTTGACCAGATATGTATGTTGATCCCTTTTAGAGGTATGGCAAATGGTTTTCAAGGATTGTTTAACCCATACAAATCTAGATTCATTTCAATACTGTTTGCTTTTCAGCTATAGGCTATACTTTTAATACTATTACTACAAATTAAAATTTTAAGTATATTTTTAATATACACATACATTAAATTAATTCTGGATTGAGAGTCCTGTTGAAAATACAATTCATAATGAAAGGTTGAAGGCTTATCTGTCTTAATTATAATCTGAGAGTGTGCCCTTATTTATAAACAAAAGCTATTAGTAATATGTTTTTTTTTATTTCTTGGAGGAATTATTTTGTTGAAAATACAATTCATAATGAAAGGTTGAAGGCTTATCTGTCTTAAATTATAATCTGAGAGTGTGTCGTTATTTATAAACAAAAGCTATTAGGAATATGTTGTTTTTAAATTTCTTGAAGGAATTATTTTGAATGTAGATACATATAAATATTTCCACAGTGATAGTATGTGAATGAATTCAGTATTTCTTTGATGCAAGTTGGTACATGATTCAAGCTTTTGAACTACTTAGAATCTAGACTAAGTGGGTGAGGCCAAGAGGGTAGGCAGTGAACCACCAAAAGGTACTTGTAAGTTCTTGTTAAATATTGTTGAATGAATGAGAGAGAGAGGGAGAAAAGAAGATTGAAATTGTGTGTCTGTGGCAGGCAGGTGTGTGTGTGTATGGTGGTAAATGGAAAAAAATCAATAAAAATGTTAGATTTACTCTCTTGATTAGATGGAATAAGATACAGGAGGATATTGTGATCATAAAGTGAGTTATTAAACTTACTTAAAGTGAGAATCTAGAAGTGTTGCTTCCCAAGTGATGACAAGGTCTAAGAGTGGCAATTTGAGTTTAGGTTGCCTGAGTGGAATATGGGGTATGAAAGATGAAAGGCATTAGAAATGAAGATGTTAATGAAATCTGAGACTAAGGTGTAAATTGGGTTATACTAAGTCTAAAATGTCTTTTATCTGCCCTGACACTTTTTTGGCATGTTGTCCAACTACAGATTCCCAAACCTGATCCAGATTACCAATTTTACGCATTTCTGCAAGTATACGGAGGGAAAATAAAATCACATACCTTTACATATCATTATTACTATCCCCTGTCATTCTGCATCAGCATAGGTAGGCAGGCTCATGGAACAGATTTTAAGTGTTTTACAATTTATATTTTAAAATATAGCAACATACTACCTACCATAACATTAGTGGACTGTATTTTTAATGATCGGTGAAAACTTTCAGCCTAGACAGCGAATATATCAGCTTGGAAGGAATTGCTAACTGAACATCTATAATCATTTCCTGAAAATGTGCCCAACAACATGCAAAAGGTTAGAAACACCCAGTTTAATGGTGAGAGTTAGGGATAAAGCAGAAGCCCTAGATGTGCCAAAGTCCTCAATAAATATTTGAAATTGACTGGAAAGAAGGTAGATGACAATGTTGAGGTGGGGACGAGGGCAGTGAGGAAGGTGACACACAGGAAATGGGGGGTAGGGTAGGGGCAGAGTTGCACAAGAATGGAAAGCAGTTCTCTACAACAGTTCCTCAAAATAGACTAAGGATCACCTGCATCAGAATCACCTGATTTCCTTGTTTTGAAATTCGGATTTCTGGGCTTCACATTCCAACTCAGTGAGAATCATCACACAGCTAAGAGCAATCTGCATTTTTAACAGGATCCTCAGGTGATTCCTACTGAAATTAAGGTTTGAGAACTGGTTGTTTAGAAGTACCAATAGAGAGTTTAGAAAATGCTGACCCTGCCTTCTAACAATAGAATATTGATAAGTAGAATGTTGGAAGATAATCAGTTTTATAAAACTCAAGATAATTGTGGAGAAGCAGAGAGGCCACTTAAGGGGGGTTAATAGTGTTACAGAACTGGGGATGTGGAGGCTGTTGTAATAATAGCTTTGCTTCTGGCAGATACTTTTTATAGACAGCTAACTGTTAAACTAACAAAGGAGATTTTAAATTAACAGAATTCATCAAACATTTAACATAAGTGTTTTAGTTTGTTTCTTTAAAAAATTTATTATGTAGATGCTTTGGAAGGTTTTGTCCATTTTGAAGCATGAGATGTTACTGAGAAAATTTCTTGCCAAATGAAGTAATAGACACTCTGCTAGATGTCAAGAATACAAGTGGTGAACAAGATAGATAAGCTTCCTGATCTTAGCATATGGTCTTCGGAATGGGAAGAGAGGATATAGACAAATTAATTTTAATACCATGTGAAAAATGTTGTGCTAGGCCAAGTATAGCATGGTCTGAGTACTGGTGGGAGCATGGAAAGATTACCTGAGTGATTACTATATAAGCTGAGGTCTGAAGGATGACCTAGCCAGATAAAGGGTGAAAAATATTCTCATCAGAAGCAACTGTAACAACCCGAAGGAAGTGTGAGACCATAGAACTGGAAATTCATGTTGTTGGAATGGAGAATGTGAGGGCAGGTGTGTGAGAAATGAGGCTAGAGAGATAAGTAGATAGTAGATCCTGCAAAACCTTGAAAACCATATTGAAGAGTTTAGTCTTTACCTAAAAGGCAATGGAGAGCCACTAAATGCCATAAAAATGGGAGTGTCTCAGTTGGGTTCACATTTTAGAAAACTGTCTCTGTCTAGTTTGAAGAATTGATTGCAGGACTGACAGTACTAGAGACATGGGAAACAAGTTCAGTCATCAAGGGCAAAAGAGGAGTGAGACTTAGGACATTCTCAAGGATATATATTTTAAAACAAATTTACTGAACATTTTGTGTTCTTCATGTGTTGGTTTTACACTACAGTTCAAAAGTATTACCATGCTAAATTTTAAGTTCTAAACTTTTGTTTTTAATGTCATAATTATAGTAATCTCTATTAAAATATGCAAAATGGAGACGTTATTTTTCACAGCTTTATGAAAGCTATTACTACAAATATTACTTTGTATTCTTTTAAAAGTACCTAAAATGTACAAAAATGTATTTGGAGCTTTTGCCAAAAGCATATTTTGTTTTAGCTTAATTGTTTGAAAAATATTTTTAAAAACTATTAAATACTCAAGCATTATGCTAAAAGCTTGAATAAAAGGTTAACTCAGGTTTATCCCATTTTATTATACACTTGTTAAGCTTGGCCTTGCAAAGTGTTAAACTTTGAATTGAATGTCAGCAACATAAAAATGCAAATTAGGAATTTTATGTTGTTAATTATAAATGGGTCCATTGTCTCTGAAATATATTCTGGAAAATATAGGAGTAAATTCAGTAGCAGATACTTTATAAGTTGCTAAGCTAGGCACAGACTTATGTAACTGATACACTTAAAAAATTTAAGGGTTGGCCAGGCGCGGTGGCTCATGCCCGTAATCCTAGCACTTTGGGAGGCTGAGGCGGGCGGATTGTCAGAGCTCAGGAGTTCGAGACCAGCCTGGGCAACATGGTGAAACCCTGTCTCTACTAAAATACAAAAGAAATTAGCCAGGTGTGGCAGCGTGTGCCTATATTCCCAGCTACTCAGGAGGCTGAGGCAGGAGAATTGCTTGAACCTGGGAGGCGGAGGTTGCAGTGAGCCAAGATCACGCCATTGCACTACAGCCAGGTGACAGAGCGAGACTCTGTCTCAAAAAAAAAAAAATTTCGGGTTATGTAAAGAAAGCACATTTAAAATTTTGGTGAACTGTGAGGCTATATAATATTACTTAGAGAATGAGTATTTTATTGAAAACAACAAACTCATAAAATCCCGAGTATTATCTCACAAGTCATAAATTCGTCTCACATAGCCCCTATTATTTTGTGTTTCATTTAGCTGCCGAACCACATCAGAATGATAGTTCTCTTCAGAATTGGAATTGAACCTATTTGTATCATTTTTGGTTAGGCTCCTTCTGTTAGTAGCAGCTTAGGCACAGGAAGGCCTTAGTGATTTTCAGATTTTACACCTGTTTTACCTATAGGACAGTAGAGTTTTCTTCTGGAAGAACTTTTGTTTGTTTAGTAAAGAACCCCAGCAGACAGTAGGGAGGGATTTGAGTGACTGTAATGTCCTCAGCTACAGTTGTCTCCATTTGCATTTAAGATTTTTATTGATATGTTTTGTTGTTCTCATATTGTTAATTGGTTTTTGGTTATTTTGTATAATCTTTGTTCCTTTCTTTTTGCCTGATTGTTTCTCATTATGGTTTGGTGGTTTTCTGTATTGGTGCCGTTTGAGTCTTTTCTCTTTGTCATTTATGTGTTTGCTTTACCTGTGAGTTTTGTGTGTTCATGTGTTTTGATGATGGTAAATGTTGCCCTTTTGCTTCCAGGTTTAGCACTCTGTTGAGCATTTATTGTAGTGCCTGTCTACTGGTGATGAATTACCTCAGCTTTTGCTTATCTAGGAAAGACTTTATTTCTCCTTCTGGTAATTTTGTTGGATATAGTATCCTTGGCTGGACAGTTTTTTTCTTTCTGTACTTCAAATATGTCATACCATTTTCTCCTGGCTTCTGTCTCCTGAGAAATCCACTGATAGTCTTATGGGGGTTCCTTTATAGGTGATTAGACACTTTCCTTGCTGTTTTTAGAATTCTCTATTGTTGACTTTAGACATTTTGACTATAATGTGCCATAGAGAAGATCTTTTTGTATTGTATCAGTTTGGTGATCTGAGAGCCTCCTGTATCTGGATGCCTAAATCTCTTGCTAGACTTGGACAGTTTTCATTTATTGTTATATTAAATAGGTTTTCTAACACTTTCATTCTCTCTTCACCCTCTGGGACCCCGATAATATGAATATTTGGTCACTTTATGTTGTCTCATGTCATGAATACTTTCCTCATTCTTTTTTATTCTTTATTTTTTTCTGATTGGGTTCTTTCAAAAGACCTGTCTTCAAGTTCTGAGATTCTTTCTTTTTTTTTTTTTTTTTTTTTTTTTTTGAGACTGAGTCTCACTCTGTCACCCAGGCTGGAGTGCAGTGGGGCACGATCTTGGCTCACTGAAACCTCCGCCTCCCGAGTTCAAGCAATTCTCCTGCCTCAACCTCCTGTGCAGCTGCAATTACAGGCACGTGCCACCACACCCAGCTAATTTTTGTATTTTTAGTAGAGGCGGGGTTTCACCATGTTGGCCAGGCTCGTCTCAAACTCCTGACCTCAGGTGATCCACCTGCCTCAGCCTCTCAAAGTGCTGGCATTACAGGCATAAGCCACCGCACTCAGCCAAGTTCTGAGATTCTTTCTTCTGCATGAGCTAGTCTATTATTGAAGTTTTTGAATGTATTTTGTATTTCAAGCAATGAATTCTTCAATTCCAGAATTTCCATTTGGTTTTTTTTTTATGGTCTTTATCTCTTTGGTAAATTTCTCATTCATATCCTGAATTGTTTTTCTGATTTCTCTCTATTGTTTTTCAGAATTCTCTTGTATCTTCATCTTGAGAATCAGTAGTTTGAATTCTTTTTCCAAGGTTTCCTGAATTTCTTTTTGGTTGGGATCTGTTGCTGGAGAATCATTGTGATCCTTTGGAGGTATTATATTTCCTTGCTTGTTCGTGTTTTTTGTGTCTTTACATTGATATCTGGTGTAATCGTTTCTCCATTAGTTTGAATTTGCTATTGTAGGGGAGGACTTTTTCCTGAAGTTGTATCTATGCTGTTGGGTGAGTAGGCTACTTTGACTTTGATTCTTGTGCAAGCAGTAGTGTACTCTCTGTATAATTTCTTTGGCTGTATACAGCATTAGTGGTATCTGTGATTTTCCTCAGTGGATTAAGTGTACAGTTGTTAGTGGAAGCTGTGGTGAAGTTTTGCTTTAGATGTCAGATAGGTCACTCTTTGGGCCCCAGTTGTAGCAGTGGTGGGCTGAGCATGCCTGTCCTTTGGCCCCAGGGTGGTATATGCTGGCACCAGTATTAATGGGTCCAGGCGAATGGATTTTTGGGCCTCCAGATGGCTTACTTGGATGCCAGTAGTGGCGGCAGTGGGCCAGGCAGGTGGGCAGGTTCTTGGACCTCTAGGCAGCTAGCATAGCATGGGCAATGGCAGTGGCAGTAGCAGACGACCCTTTGGGTCCTGAGTAGTGTGCATGGGTATTGGCAGTGGCTGTGATGGGCTGGGTGGACCAGTCTCCAGGTCCTCAGCGAGTGCATGCAACTAGGTGCCAGCTGAGGTGGTAGCAGCTGAGTGGGTAGTCCAACCTCAGGTCCTCTGGAAGAGTGTTCAGGTGCCAGTGGTAGTGGACTGGGCTGGGCAATGCTGTGGCCCCCAGACTATGTGTTCTGGCACAGCTGCGGGGGGTGGGGAAGCCAGGTTGGGTAGGCATGTCCTCAGGCCCCCCATGGTGTGTACAGGTGTGCTAGCTGTGGTGGGGAGGGGTGGGGTGCAGAATGCGTGAGTAGGAGGTGGCAACAGCTGTGCTTCTGCACTTCCACTGGAGAGGGTGGTGCTGCCTTTAGTGACTGGCGGCAGCCTAGGCTGGTGGATAGGGAACATCTATGCCCCTTAGATCTCGGCCCCTGCAGTGCTTGTGCCTCAGCCCTGGATGCAGTAGTCTGCTATCACTTGCACCTAAGTCCTAGGGCCTGCAGCCCATGCTTCTCTTGTTTTTCAGGACAGTGTGAGATCTGTTGGGAGCAGAGCTCTGAAATGGCACCTTGCCGTATCTGCTTAGATCTCAGGGAGCATGTGGGACCCAGAGTGAGCTTCCTTTCTGGGGCAGTGCCATCACACAATCTCCTGGCAGCTCCCTACGTTTGTTTCAGGTCCCATGAGGGTCCAGGGGCTCTCCTGTAGCTAGGATTGCAAGAGTCCACAGTGGGAATGTAGACTTCTTAGGGTCTGTCATTTACCTCTTTCCCATATTGGGAAGTCTCCCTTTGCCTCCCAGCTGATCCTGGCAGAGCAGGTTGCCTTGCTTCCTTCTCCTTCCTTGCTTTAGATATTTCCTGTCACTTTTCTGTTGGATTCCAGTGGTCTCTCTTGGATGATGTATTCGAGGTGTGATATCTACTCTTTTGGTTCTTCTTAATGGAGGAAGGGAGTGCGAAATGCCTCTAATCAGCCATCTTGAAGCCCCTCTCTTAAGTTTTCTTTTCTAAGAGGCCATAGGTGACAAGATGAAAGGTATCTCTATAACTGCTTGAAAAGTTAGGTAATCAGAATTATCTATCATGTGTACTATTTAATAACACATTACTTAGCTCCCCTCCTCTCAGATAGTACTGCTATTATATCTCTTTTCCAGAAATTTACACAATATTCTATGACAGGAGAATGATACAGATGAGTGTTGTTCTTTCTGATAAAGTTCCAAGGATACATCTAACATAACCATTCTGGACCTATACAGTCAGCTGTCTTTATCCCAGCTTCTGTATCCCAGGGTCCACATCCACAGATTCAACCAACTGCACTGAAAATATTTGGGGAAAATGAAATAAAATGAAAAATAACAATACAATTAAAAATAATACAGATTTAAAAACAATATAGTATAACAACTATTTACATGACATTTACATTGTATTTGGTATTTTAAGTAATCTAGAGATTAAAGTATACGGGGAGGATGTGTATAGAGTATAGGCAAATATTAGGCATTTTATATAAGGGACTTGAGCATCCGCATGTATTTTGGTATCCAAGGGATCCTGGAACCAAACTTCCAAAGGACAATCCTGTGCCATTTGTATGTTGTTTGTGTTCAGATGTTAGGGTTTTTTTACATTTTTTGTATTTTGAGGGGTGTTTTGGTACTTTTTTCCTTAAGGAAAGCTGTTATACTCACTAAAACATAAGCCACTGAAAAGCTGTCAAGACTTAAGCAAGGCAACATTCAAGGAAGCCATTCCAAAAATAGTTGACCTAATGACCAAACTTGCAAAGTTTACAAATTATTTCAGTGATTTGACAGCATTTTATTTTGTCTTTCAGAGAGGGAAGATTCTAGTAATATAAATATGAATGAAAGGAATGCTAATATTTAAAACTGGAAACCATTGATTTTAGATATTGAAAACTAACTGGGAAAGTTAAAGGTCACTTATTCAGTGAAATGAACAGACTTGGAGACTCGGTTTAAAAATAGGAAGTAAATAAAAATTGAGTGTAAGGAATGTTTTCTTTTTGACTCTCTAAGTGTTCTTAAAAACAATATGTAGTTGAAAAGGGCGTTGTCCTGTGACAAGAGGTTTTAAGTGATATTAGGAAATGAGTGAATGGGATAAAGGCAGTTCATCTGTTTTGTACCAGTAGGAAATTACAGTTTGAGAACATATTTCTGTTAGTGCACTTAAACCGAAGCAGGTTCTGAAATAATGTTTTTTTAAAGCTATTTATTTAAATAAATCTTTTAGAAAACATACTAGCTAAAATAAATTCTAAGTCTCCAATAAATTGCCTATGGCTGCTTACATTTATTATACATTACAGTTAATATCGTTTCTGGAGGCTTAGTCCTAACCATATTGCTAGTTAATATCAAAATGACATACTTCTGTGTCCCAGTTTTCTCATCTGTAAAATGGGAGTGAAAGCACTTCAAGTGTTTGTCAAGATTAAATGAGGTAATATATACACAGTTCTTGCTTTGTATAGTTCCAATATACATTAATTTCAGTTAGCACAGTTTAGTTAAATAACACCAGTCCCTCAGCAACCCAGCTTATTACTCTCTCACTTTGTTCAGGACTCTGTTCACAATTTATCTCGTCAGAGAGACCTTCCCCAAATACTGCATCTGAAGTGGCAACCTTTATCTGTCACTCTCTATCCCTCTTATCCTGCCTTTAAAAACAAAAACTTATTTACTTGTTTATTACTTAATTACAGGACTTATTACCACCTATGTTTGTTTACTATCAATCTCCTCCCTTCCTATGTCCCCACCCCACAGAACATCAGTCTATGTGGGCAGGGACTTTATCTGTTTTTCTTTCACTGCCGTGTCAGTAGTGACTAGAGCAGTGGCTGTCATGAAGTTGGTGGTCATTAGATGTTGATTCAATACATAAGTAAATAAATAAGCCACCCCTGTTGGGTCACACCTGCAATTCCGCCACTTTGGGAGGCTGAGACGGGCGAATCACTTGAGTTCATGAGTTTGAGACCAGCTGGGGCAACATGGCGAAACTCCATCTCTACTAAAAATACAAAAATTAGCTGGGCGTGGTGGTGCATGTCTGTAATCCCAGCTACTCGGGAGGCTGAGGTGGGTGGATGGCTCGAGCCCAGGGGGTGGAGGTTACAGTGGGCCCAGATCACACCACTGCACTCCAGCCTGGGTGATAGAGCCAGACCTTATCTCAAAAAAGTAAAATAAAATAAGTAAATAAATAATTTATGTTCCATAGCTCAGGCAGTACTTCCTTCCTTCCTATTTTGTTTTTTATGGACTTAGTCTATTCTGAATTCTTCTGATACTTAGTGTTTTTACTTTGGCACCACGTTCAATTTTTATGTTAATGTCTATCTTGTCTCCAATGAGATGGCAAGGAGTGTACCTTATCTCTTTCTCTGACCAAAAAGTCTAATGTAAGAATAAGCAAATATACATTAAATTATATTTCAAAATAAACCCGTTATTATTGCAGCTTCTTAATCTACATGGCATTGAATCATAAATCCTTTAGTTCATTCAACAAATTCATTATTTATCTATTCAAATATTTATTTGATCCCCCTATATCTCAGGTACTATTTCAGGTGCTGGGTATATAGCAGTAAACAAAATAGGCAACAACCCTGCTGTCATGATGTATAGTATAGTGAGGGGACACAAAAATAAACAAATATACACATAATATATCACTTAATGGTCATTGCTATGAGAAAAATAGAACAAGGTAAGGGGAATAGGGATTTCTTTTGTGGGGGTTGGAGGGGATTGCTATGTTGTATGTTATCTTTAAAGGAGCAAGCCCTGTAAATCTCTGATCCAAACCTCATATCCAAACCAGATGGTAAAAAGACTTTTAGTAGGAAATCTAATGTTTTGAGAGACCCATTTGAGACCCAAGACCAATATTTTTCTTTTCCTTTATAAGAGACATACTAGTTTATCTCTCTTTTTTGTTTTTTGTTTTTGTTTTTGTTTGAGGCAGGATCTGGCTCTGCTGCCCAGTCTACAGGGCAGTCGCACCAATTGGCTCACTGCAGCCTCCGTTGCCTGGGCTCAAGCCATCCTTCCACCTCAGCCTCCCAAGTAGCTAGGACTATAGGCGCATGCCACCATGCCCAGCTGAATTTTTGTATTTTTTTAGAGTTGGGGTTTTTCCATGTTGCCTAGGCTAGTCTCAAATTCCTGAGCTCAAGCGATCCTCTTGTCTCAACCTCCCAAAGTGCTGGGATTACAGGTGTGAGCCATCACATCATGCCTGACCAGTTTATCTCTTTGAAAGAAAGAGTTTGATTTGGATTTTATGTACAGTAGGTAACCAATCATGTCTTGAGGTCTAGAATTCCTCAGATGCCTCACTTATTGAATATAGAGTGATGTTCTTCAGAATACCCAAGCTTGTAGTCTTTTGAGGATTTTCACAAGTGTTCCAATGACTGTTTCAAAGACCAGTTTATCTTTCAAATTCTCTTTAGCAGCCTTTCTTTGTTTATGAAAACATTCCTATCCCTACTGAAGGTACTTATTTTTAATGATCTTCCAGCTGGGCTTTTCTTGCATTTTTTGGTTTGTACTCTGTATATTCCTTACTTTTTGTATCAAACTCATCACCTTCCCTTTAAAGCATGTCTTTTTTCCCACATTTTTTGGTCTCTCACTCAGAAACTCTATTTCTACTAAAGGTGTCGTTTTATACATTTTAAAACAGATCTCTCCGACTTGTAAATTCTATCTAGTTGCCCTGTTTAAAGTCACTGGATATCAGAAGTTAATTATATGGTTAGTTTCCCATCTAGGCATGCTCTAATATAATTAAGATGGGGTTGTAAGTATAATAAGGGTGGAAATACTTATAATTTCATGACTTTGTCACTCAAAAAATAAAAATCACTCATCCTAAGTGATATGAAAATACATTCTTAGATATAATGGTCAGTTTTACATATAAGAAAATAATCTTTCATCATTCCAACTTCTAGTCTCCAGAAGAGTTCTATTTAAAAATTGGGATGAAGGAGAAAGACATTAATACATGAAGTACCAGATGTTGTAGTGTACTTTTTGTATGTTGTCTATGAAGTAAGAATAATTATCCCTTAACATTATCATGTTACAGTGAAGAATCTCAGCAATTCAGACTATTTGCCTGGGGTTATGCAGCCATTAAGTGACTGAAGCCAGGATTCAAACTCAGGTATATCTGAGCTGACTTCAGAGCCCACATTGCACCCATTATATCAAACTGCCTCATCAAATGATTGCTAGGTATTATTTTTTTGAAATAATGGATGCATTTGAAATCAGAGCCAGTTCTCAGACATTTTCACTGATGTCCAAAGTGCTAAACAATTTTGTTTGCCTTCTGAAACTCCACCCTGTATCTCTGAGTCCAAAAAGCATACTAAAATGCAACAAGAGTCACAGAGATTACCTTGAACCTACCGTAATATAAATACTTTACACACTGAAGTTGATAAGTGTTTTGCTTTCAACTACTATTAGTAACAAATCACTTTACACACATCTCACTGCCAGTGTGATGAAATCCCAGGTTTGAGAACTACAGGATAAAGGAGCCATTCCCAGACACAATCCCCTCCGTTTAATTTATTTCCAATAATAAATTAGTCACTAACTGGACAGATATTTGTTTAGCTAGAAAAAGGAAACCAAGCTGCAAAATTGGAGATTTAAGATTGAATGGATAAAACTAAAATGGCTAAAACTAAGCAAAGATACTTATGACAAGGTAGATTTTTAGATTTCATAGACAGCCTACAAATGTTGTTAATAGACAGTAGAAGGTCAGTATATGGGTGTTTGTTTTTCCATTCTTAGGTGTTAGGATCTGGAGGGAATTTTAAAAACTATTTTTAATTTAATTGAACCAAATTGGCTTTTTTATACTTCAGTTTTTAAAATGCTTTAGTAAAAATATCTAAGAATAGTTTTAAGCAATGTAAAACTTGACCTTTCAGAATGGAAATTATATTAAATCCTGTGTACTTAATTTAAAATCACAGATTCTAATAAATGTTCATGGTTAACTAAAGAAGTTTAGTGATAGAGATTCAGCATGCTCTGGACCTGGGTACCTAATCGTAATATAGTCCCAGAGAGTCCTCCAAAGATGATGCAAAGTAGAGAAAAGCATGACTCCATGGCCTAGCACCTAGAAGATTCTATTCATCTTTAGGAACTGTTTTGTTTCTATTCTTTATAGCCACCTATTTTCATTTGCAGCATGTACCTTTTCTCAGAAGTATAGAGATGATGAACCAAGTTATCCTTACTGTATTTCTATGACGTTGTATAAGTTAGTAAGTTCCTCGTTGAAAATAGTGAAAAACTTAAGGAAAAAAAGGTAATTAAGGGTTGCTTATACATTGGTCAAGAAAAACATCAAGTACATTTAAGGAGTACATTTAGAACATTAGAATCCAGATGGAAACTTCTTCAGCAAACATTCCAAAATAGGGTGTTTTCAAGTTATATTATACAATATGTCACTTAACTTGTCCTACAATATTTTTATTTCAGTAGCAGAGTAGATATAATTGTTTAAGATTAAATCTTCTTGGCTAGTGATTTAATAATCCCTTTGCATTTTGGTTCATGATTATGGAAATTAACTTCTGAAAGGGCTTCTTATTTCAGTAGTATATATTATCTTAGCTATACCACTTTATTGTTATATTTAATGTATGGCTATACCTTGAATTTTCATTAAAAGTTTGTATTTTAATTACTCTTAATTATTCTAAATTTCATCCCTTCTGTCTGTTCTTTTGGTCACCTCTCCATCCTAAACTTTAGCTGTTGAATACTTGAGATACAGTGGTATCTTATGATTAATCTTGCCTCAGTTTCTAACTCTTCCAAGCTGTTCTTACATGTCTACCAAATTAATATTCTTTAAGCAATGCTTTAACCAAATCAAGTAAACCCGTTACTCAAAATTTTCTAATTCATTTACCGCTATCTCTCAACATAGACCTTTAGCGACGTTGGCCATGGTAGCCTAGTTGCTGGCCTCCATGCTATCCCAATAATATGATAATGACTGCCCAGTGCTACCCACCCTCTTCCCTGAAAGTTTGTCTACTAGATTGAAGATGAACCCTTCCTAACCCTATTCCATCCCTCCAGCGTTCCATATCATCCATGTTGGTCACTGATGCAGCTTAGAATCCATCTCTTCCATTAAGACTTTTTCTTCTATTGAATGCACACTGATCATTTCCTCTTCTGAATTCTTAACTACATTATAAATTGTTGTATACTTTCCTCTTTGATTGCATATTGCCTTCACCTTCTGATTAAGATGTGTATGTTTTGTCCTAGGTTTAAAAAAAAAAAAAAGGATAACTGTCTTTGGAGAAATATCCTGGACCCCTGCTATAGGCTCTATACTTGTACCAGTACATCAAGAAAAGGTGTAATGGTTTAGAAAAAATATATAACAGTAGTTATATATATTTATGATCTAAAATCTGCTATCTTAAACTACGATCAATCTAAAAATTTAGCTTACTAGCTGTGTTTACTTTTAACTTGTCATAGCCCTGAAATTCCCATGAAAATTTAATAAAGGTAAATAGAAAAGTGATTTTATTGTAGATTTAATGCCTTCATTTCAGTTTGATTTCTCTGAAGTTCTAATCATGTGGATAGGCCAGATTTAAGTCTACATTATTCATAATTGTTGCATCACTTGAAGCCAGCAGACTGTAGCCTCAGCTTTACTTCTTGGTGATTTTACAGTTTTACTTGGCCTTTTTGCCTAATCATTACTTAAGCCCTGAGATTTAATTTACAAAGTTCTGGAAAAAAAAACTTAGAATATACTTAACTAGGATTGTGCCTTTTAAAGAACATTGTGCTTCTTGACTTTTTATACTTTTTAAGCTCTTAAGACCCAGTGTTGAATATTATTTTTATTATAATAAGGTTCTGTTATAGGCTAATTTGCAGTTAGGTTAACTATTATCATTGTGCAATGTAAATCTAAATAAGTTTTGCTTACCTCACCCTGATTGAAGTCAGAGAAGCCCTCTTGAAATGGAAGGGAAATTAACATGGCAAGTGAATGATTTGTTTATACTGTGCATTAGCCAGGCTCATTGTGATTATATTAGGTGTCAGTCAGCTTTTACATATTAGACATGGAAATTGAATGATCTTAATTTTGCTCATTAAAATAATTTTTCTGATGTATCAGTAAGATTAAAATTTTTACATTGAATTTTAATATCTGCCTGCTGCTTAATTCCAGAATGATGAAAGTGTATTGTATGTGATGTACACAATACCACTTAATACAAATCTTGCTGTATTTGCTGCTGATTATACATCATTATAGAATGCCATGATAGCATAAGGGAATACCGCATAGCAGAGAGAAAAATAATCTAAGATTTGATTAAAAGGATACAATTATTCTGAACTGTTACATCATGTGGGATTTTTTACAAAGTTTTTTCTTTTATTTAAATCTTGCTAAGGATTTGAAGCATTCATTACCATCTGGACTTGGTCTCTCAGAAACCCAAATTACATCTCATGGCTTTGACAATACCAAAGAGGGTGTTATTGAAGCAGGAGCATTTCAAGGTAAGAGCCCATATATTTGTAAAGATGGCTGGGATGGAGGATGGGAGAAGTTCACCAAATGCTACCTTTATTAATAAAGCACAAGAATGGAGCCCTTTCATTCTGTGATAAAACATTGATTATAAATGTATTCCTTTTTCTCTTCAATTTAAGTAATAGAATTATTTGAGTAGTCTCCTTTATATAAACAGATCAATGTGCATGATATCACTGGTTATTATTTAAGAATTGGTTATAAAATACTGAAATAAAAACAAAAATTATGTCAGAAATGTAGATGTAGATTATTTTAACTTGTAACCATGAAATTTATAAATCAATGTTGATTTTTATAAATACATATTTCTTATTTCAAAACAAATAGAAAAATGAACTTTTTACGTTATATAGGAGGTCTCCAAGACCACACTCATTAAAAGTTTGTATTTTAATTACTCTTAATTATTCCTAAATTTCCTCCCTTCTCTCCATACTTTTGACCACCTCTCTATCCTAAACTGTAGCTATTGAATACCTGAGATATAGTGGTATCTTATGATTGATCTTGCCTCAGTTTCTGACTCTTCCAAGCTGTTCTTACCTGTCTGCCAAATTAATATTCTTTAAGCATTCTTTTAACCAAATCAGCAATTTGCTAGGAGAATTCACAGGACTTACATAGTGACACTCATGGCTATGATTTATTATAATGAGAGTAGCAAGCACGATCAGTAAAGGCAAAAAGTGCATAGGCTAAGTCTGAGGAAAACTAGGCATAAGCTTCCAAGAGTCTTCTCCCAGCTTAATCACACAGGAATTGCTTAATTCCTCCAGCAGTGAGACTGACAACATAGGTGAAATTTTGCTAACTAGGGAAGCTCATTTGAAACTCCATGCTTGGGATTTTTACTGGGGGCTGATCACATAGGTTTCTCCATCTGTTACATACCAAGATTCTAGACTTCCAGAAGGAAAGCAGGTAAGCAGCATAAGCCACATTGCAGGTAAACAGCTTAAGCACAGTGAGGCACTCGTAATCATTCTGGCAATGGAGGGAATCCTCCCAAAATTCAAGTTGCCGCATGCCACCCTTTTTAAGGATAGCAGTTAGACCTGCTGTGTTAACTCTTTTCTGCACACATCTCATATCTATGTCTATTTTTAATAGAAAAATATTGGCTCCTTTCTTAATGCTTTTACTTGTGATAACTTTTTTAAACTTTTTTTTTTTTTTTTTTTTTTTACTCGAGTGAAAGTGAAGCCGTGTAAACATTTAGATGTGGGAAATAGATTTTCTGGACAGTACTGTAAAGTAGTAGCTACAGTTTATGTTCAGTTCAATTAAGCACATATTAATTTTAATGCTGCATTACATTTTACAAAATGAAGAAACAATTATGTCCATGCCTTTGTAAACCATAGCCCTCATGCAGATATTAGTATTCTGTATTTTTTTTTTTTAAAGATGTAGTCTCACTCTGTTGCCCAGGCTGGAGTGCAGTGGCGTGATCTTGGCTCACTGCAACCTCTGCCCCCGAGTTCAAGTGATTCTCCTGCCTCAACATCCCAAGTAGTTGGGATTACAGGCGCCTGCCACCACGCCGGGCTAATTTTTATATTTTTAGTAGAGACGGGGTTTCACTATGTTGGCCAGGCTGGTCTCCAACTCCTGAGCTCAGGCAGTCCTCCTGCCTGGGCCTCCCAAAGTGCTGGGATTACAGGTATGAGCCACTGCGCCCGGCCGTATGCTGTATTTTTTGTTGTACAGTTGGCCAATACTTTATTTAAAGAACAGTTTAGATTTTGAAGTATATTCTCTGCTATATGGGTCCTGGAAATAGACGTTTAGGATAATCCAGTATAATATCCTCTCCTTTAGGCTGTGAAATGAATGGACTGTCTACTGACATCATTTTTTTTCTCTTTTCATACTTATATTTAGAAAAATAAAGGGAGCAATCATGTCAGTGTCTTAGGAGTCATTCTGAAGCATCATGGCATTCTTATATCAGGGATAATTTTGAATTTGGAAGGGCTGACTGAGTACCTAAAACTAAGAGTGCTGAAAAACATAAGGCTTACTTTGCATAATTTGGTACCATTTTTTGACTAATCACCAATTCTAAAATTTAAATGTCAATATAGAATAAAAAACTAATTTTACTATTAAGATATTTTAAATATATATATTTTTTTTTATTGATCGTTCTTGGGTGTTTCTCACAGAGGGGGATTTGGCAGGGTCATAGGACAATAGTGGAGGGAAGGTCAGCAGATAAACAAGTGAACAAAGGTCTCTGGTTTTCCTAGGCAGAGGACCCTGCGGCCTTCCACAGTGTTTGTGTCCCTGGGTACTTGAGATTAGGGAGTGGTGATGACTCTTAACGAGCATGTTGCCTACAAGCATCTGTTTAACAAAGCACATCTTGCACCGCCCTTAATCCATTTAACCCTAAGTGGACACAGCACATGTTTCAGAGAGCACAGGGTTGGGGGTAAGGTCATAGATCATCAGGATCCCAAGGCAGAAGAATTTTTCTTAGTACAGAACAAAATGAAAAGTCTCCCATGTCTACTTCTTTCTACACAGACACAGCAACCATCCGATTTCTCAATCTTTTCCCCACCTTTCCCCCTTTTCTATTCCACAAAACCGCCATTGTCATCATGGCCCGTTCTCAATGAGCTGTTGGGTACACCTCCCAGACAGGGTGGTGGGCGGGCAGAGGGGCTCCTCACTTCCCAGTAGGGGCGGCCGGGCAGAGGCGCCCCTCACCTCCTGGACGGGGCAGCTGGCCGGGCGGGGGCTGACCCCCCCACCTCCCTCCTGGACGGGGTGGCTGGCCGGGCGGGGGCTGACCCCCCACCTCCCTCCTGGACGGGGCGGCTGGCCGGGCGGGGGCTGACCCCCACCTCCCTCCTGGACGGGACGGCTGGCCGGGCAGGGGCTGACCCCCACCTCTCTCCTGGACGGGGCGGCTGGCCTGGCGGGGGCTGACCCCCACCTCCCTCCCGGACGGGGTGGCTGCCGGGCGGAGACGCTCCTCACTTCCCAGACGGGGTGGCTGCCGGGCGGAGGGGCTCCTCACTTCTCAGACAGGGCGGCTGCCGGGCGGAGGGGCTCCTCACTTCTCAGAAGGGGCGGCTGCCGGGCAGAGGGTCTCCTCACTTCTCAGACGGGGCGGCTGGGCAGAGACGCTCCTTACCTCCCAGACGGGGTCACGGCTGGGCAGAGGCACTCCTCACATCCCAGACGGGGCAGCAGGGCAGAGGCGCTCCCCACATCTCAGATGATGGGCGGCCGGGCAGAGACACTCCTCACTTCCTAGATGGATGGCGGCCGGGAAGAGGCGCTCCTCACTTCCTAGATGGGATGGCGGCCAGGCAGAGACGCTCCTCACTTTCCAGACTGGGCAGCCAGGCAGAGGGGCTCCTCACATCCCAGACGATGGGCAGCCAGGCAGAGACGCTCCTCACTTCCCAGACGGGGTGGCGGCTGGGCAGAGGCTGCAATCTCGGCGCTTTGGGAGGCCAAGGCAGGCGTCTGGGAGGTGGAGGTTGTAGCGAGCCGAGATCACGCCACTGCACTCCAGCCTGGGCACTATTGAGCACTGAGCGAACGAGACTCCGTCTGCAATCCCGGCACCTCGGGAGGCTGAGGCTGGTGGATCACTCACGGTTAGGAGCTGGCGACCAGCCCGGCCAACACAGCGAAACCCCGTCTCCACCAAAAAAATACGAAAACCAGTCAGGCGTGGTGGCGCGCACTCAGCAGGCTGAGGCAGGAGAATCAGGCAGGGAGGTTGCAGTGAGCCGAGATTGCAGCAGTACAGTCCAGCTTTGGCTCGGCATCAGAGGGAGACCGTGGAAAGAGAGGGAGAGGGAGACCATGGGGAGAGGGAGAGAGGTGAGACGGGAGAGGGGAGAGGGTCTCCAAACAATTACTTGTAAAAGCAATCTTTTAAATATTTTTAATGAAATTATTTAGCTGGCATTTTTCCCCTTAAAGTTATTTTATAATGGTATTATACAATAATTGTAATCAGTTGGCCATCATGAACCGATATACATGAGCATTAAAATGCCCATCAGTTTCACTTGCTTATAGATACATCCTAATCCTTCCAATTGGAATAAGAAAATATATTTCGTGATAATGGTAGTAATATATGTCTCTCTGAACTGAGTTTGTAAAACATTTTAAAATCCAAACTGTATTGTTGATCAGTGTATTAGGAAAATAATCATTCTGCTGCTATACTTAAATTAGTTAAGCATTTGTTGGAAAGTTGTGATTGTTTTAAGATATATGTAGATAAATTGGAATGAACATGAGAAAGAATAACATACAATGGTTACAATCTGGAAAATAGGTCTTATGAAAAAATGTTAAAGGAATTAGGGCTGTGTTAGCTCTCTGGAAAGATGACTAAATGATAAATTATGACTGTTGCTTAAACAGTTAACAAGAAGAGTATAACCATCTACTTTTTCATCTATCTAGAGCAAATTAAAAAGTTATACTTAAATTCAGCTTAAAAACAACAAATATTGAAATCGGCCTAGCACCAAAGATGTTGCAGAATCAGTAATAGTGGAAATCATGAATAAATCAAAGCTCACAAGAGTGAAGTGTACTTGGTACCAGGGTTTTGTTTTAATGGGGGTATAAATCTTTGCACATATGTATTCATCTTTCTAGATTTTTGTTGTTGAGATGAAATACATTTAATTCCCCGAATTTAGCCAGTTAGTAAGATCCTGTATTATTGAGAGATCCTGTATTATTATTTATTTTTTAGTTGGTATTGGTGAATGATTTTGGTAACAGTTGTTTAAAGGGTTAAAGTATTAAAGATACAGAAAAGTGATAATTACCTTTGAAGGTAAATCAAAAAAGCTGAAGTCCCAGTTACAGCCACACTACATCATTTGCTATTTTACTTTGAAAATTTACATATCATTTGTTATATATATTATACACATCTCATGTAGTGCTATGGTTTATTTCTTATGCAAGATTAAGAAACTGTAATAACTAGAACAATAGAGCTCCTATTCCTGGGGTCAAGACATGGAAGTACAATGGTCTTCTTTTATTTTACACTTTATTTTAGAATCCCTTATGCCTTGGACGGTAGAGATACAGTCTTTGTTTAAAATGGTGATTGAACTGGATAACCTATTAAAATGCCTTCCAACTCAGCAAGTAACTTGTAGATTAGTGATTTCTATATTGAATTTAATAATGGAGATATTATGGTGTTCAGAACATCTGAGTCTCTAATAAGAAACTATTTTAACTTCTCTGGGCTTCATTAATCTTACCGTTTAATGTGACAGTTTAGTTGATTTCCATCATCCCTTCTGGTTTTAAATTTTATAATTTAACAGATTTAAAGAGAAAAATATCTCTCATTTTGAAAGTTAACAACAATCTATTTAGTTTAGGCCTATTGCATGTTTGAATTTTAATGTGAGATCCAGTTCAAGTTAAGGTATATTTTATACTGTTAGAACTCGTGACTGTTTCTATGTCAGAATTTAGTACATCTGGAATATGACCAATTATTACTAATAGCAAAGAAAGTAGACATGTCTTTCTTATTAGGAAATTTAATTATGAACTTAATGCATGTATTTTTTCCAGAGAACTGGGGAAGAGTGTAATTGAAATAAAAGTACATTATAGACATTAAAATATTCTCAGCTAAACATGGAAGGACTTTAATATTTTTTCAGTTTTAAAAACCTATTACTCCCTTTTTTTGTTTAATGCTAGACATTAGCAACAATGTTGGGTAGTCAGTGTTTCTTTCTTTCTTTCTTTCTTTTTTTTAATTGAGACAGAGTCTGGCTTTGTCACTCAGGTTGGAGTGCAGTGGTGCGATCTTGGCTGACTGCGGCCTCCTCCTCCTGGGCTCAAGCAGTCCGTCTACCTCAACCCCTGAGTAGCTGGGACTACAGGCTTGTGCCACCACGCCCAGCAAGATGGTGTTTTGCCATGTTGCCCAGGCTGGTCTTGAACTCCTGAGCTCAAGCAATCCATCTGCCTCTGCCTCCCAAAGTGCTGGGATTACAAGCATGAGCCACCGCTCTCAGCCAGTAGTTAATATTTCTTACTTTGTAGATAATTAAGGCTCAGAGATGTTTAGTAATTTGCCAGGGTGTTCCTGATATCATGTGGTAGATAGAGCCAGAATTTTAAACTCAGTGTTAGAATTTAAAACGTAGTTGTGTTTCATTCAAAAATTGTGTTGTTTCCTCTGGTTCTCAAACTTGGTTGTGTTTGAGAATCATCTTGAGTGGCTTTTGCAAAAGAATAGATGCCTGTTTCACTGATAATCAGTAGATCTTTTTGAGTATCGCAGGTATGTTTTAAAAGCTCCAAAAGTGATTCTTATAATGTCAAAAAATATTCTACATCAGCACTTCTCAAATTTCAAAGTACACACAAATCACCTGGGGAAATCTTATGAAAATGGAGGTTTGGGTTCAGTAGGTCTGGGCAGGGTCTGAGATTTTGCATTTCTAACAAGCGTCCAGGTGAATTGAAGAAGGTCCTCTATGTCCACATTATGAATAGCAATGAGACACACTATGTGACATTTGATTTGTGATTTGAAATTTTTGGCTACAATTCCTGTGAAGGCTGTAGTTCATTCACATTTCTTATAAGAGATATGAGAGCATGTTTTAATATCCCTTACATGCCTTTGAATTTTTACTTGAAGAGCTTTTCCTTTATATATGAGAGTAGCAAGTTATGAAATATTTACTGAAGCTTTAAATCATCCAACTATGGGACTGTATTCACATTCTGTTAACTGATTTTGGAAATAGTAGAGTCCAGTTAAAATCCTGGTTAGATGTCATCTTACCAGATTTCATTATATAGTTACATATTTTGTTTAGTTTTGATAGTTTGATGAAAAGTTTATATAAAAACTGAGCCTGGTAGCATACATTTATTATTAGTCCTTCCCTGAAAGAAAACAAATATATTAATTCCAACTTTTAATCCTAGTGTTTGAATATTTTAAAGGAAATATCAGTAACCCTATATTCAAAATGTACAGTATGTGGAGGAGGAAAAGGATTTTCACAGTTAAAATGTCTACCTTTTCAGGTTCCCCAGCACCGCCACTGCCATCTGTTATGTCTCCTAGCAGGGTTGCAGCTAGTCGACTGGCTCAGCAAGGAAGTGATTTAATTGTTCCTGCAGGTATTCACTGCACTGATTGGATAAAGCACTTATTGCTACTGCTGAAGCTACACTAATTTACTCAGTTTCATAATCACTTGCTTTATATTCTTAGGTGTGTGTGATTCTGACTTTTTTGGTGGCTGCCTTATTAACAATAAAGGAAATAATTTTTCTAACTGTATCCTATCTTTGTGGCTTTTCAGAATAATACGGCTGTATCTCACACCTGAAACTTAATCCATTTTAAAATTAAAACATAAAATTTGATTTGCTTTAAATCATTCTTTCTTTGCTCTGGAAAATGTAGGTTTACTGTTTGATCCTAAACTCTCATCTTTGCAGCTCTGCCTTCTATTTTCAGTTGAAGGAAAAACAACCTTCAACAATTAGGTTGGTTGTTTTTAAGAATGGATTAAATGAAAAAGGTCTTGTCTTCTTACTTTTAGCTTTAACTTACAAATAGTTTGCAGATTGCAACACAATACTATTAATTTACCAGTTATACCCAATGAAAAATACTTGGGAAAATCAGTATCTTTACATTCAATTTGCTCTGCACTTTACCGTTACTGGACTATAAAAATGGGAGAAAAAATGAACTCCACGTTTCTTCTTATATGAAATGTTAACATTTATATTTTGTTTTGTGAGAATTTTGTAAATTCTTAAATGTGTTCTATTTTATATACCATTCTTGTTCTCGGACTGGTAAAGCTATGGGAAAGATTGGTCTGATTGTAGGAATAAGTGAGAGAAGAAATTTTTGGGGATTTTTACTGGGGGCTGATCACATTTTTACTGGGGGCTGATCCTAATTTTTCTCTTTTCCTTATTTCATTATTCTTTTAAAATTATTGGAAAGTTTCCATCCCAAAACTGAAATGAAAAATATTTTGACTATGAAAAGTATTTTACTATTAAGAACTATATAGTTGTAGAGTTGCTTTCATATCAAAAATTCTTAATTGTTGGAAGAGTACATTGTCAGGAATTTATACTGCTTCTTTATTCATTATGGCTCTTTTTGGTTTTCTTACCTTTTTTTTGTGGTCTCTTGAGAAAAAAGAGGTACAATATAGATCTTGTTTCAACCCAGCCTTTCATACTAGTGATAGCATATCTTTAATGACTATTTGAATTGAACTACTGTATGAAATTTGAATTATTTTTTTCAAATTCTCCAAAATTATAGCAACATTCTATTGTTGTTGTAGTCTGCACATTACAGTGAAAGATCACTGTGGGGAATACGTGGCCTTTTAGATTTTTATCGACCAAGATACTTCTTTTTTAGTGTCATTAGTGTATAAAATTAGTTGTGGAAATTTTATTTTTCTTGAAGTAAGCGGCAGCTTATATAGAAAATAAGGCTGATTGCAGCAAGGGTTTTTTTGTTTGTTTGTTTGTTTAAAGAAGACAGATAAGTCACATGGCATTTGTGTTCAATGGACAGAAGTGTTGTTTAAGTAATTAGGAAACTATCCTCAGCGATTCCAGGAAGTTCTAGTTCTTTACTTTGTGGGAACCTTTTTTCTTTTTTTAGATGCATAAGAATTTTAATTTGAACAATGTCAGGGTTTTGTTTTCTTTCCCTGCTTGTCTTCATCTGGATTGTGTTTTTATCTTTTGTTATCTTGCAGGTGGCCAGAGAACACAGACAAAAAGTGGACCAGTTATTCTAGCAGATGAAATTAAAAATCCTGCAATGGAAAAGTTAGAACTTGTTAGAAAATGGAGTCTAAACACCTATAAGGTTTGTAATTATTTAATGTTTCCACCCTAAATGGCTCTAAAAAAGTTCATTTATATGTTTATTCAAGTCATTATGTTGCAATTAAATGCACATAGAGAAGAGAAAATGCCATCTAAACATGGTAGAAATACAGTTTGAAAATGAAGTATTTGTTTTATCATTGATCTTTGCATGTAATTTAAGAATTTAGTACAAAAGAGTAAAAAAGCTATTAAAATGCTTATTAACCGATAATGTACATAATTGAAGACATGTACTGCTTTGGAATTTATTTAGCTGTAGAGCTACTATAGATATATTTGCTCCTTCCCCTCCTTTTGATACTTTATAGGAGCTGAAGGTGAAGAGAGGTATATTAGTTCTCCAAAGTTTGAAATTCTCTGATTTTACTATAATAACTAAGCATTAACTATATGGGCAACACCAGATTGCAAAGTAGTTGTGTTTCTAAAGTTTGTTAACATTCTTAGTTGCATTGCTTCAGAGTAATTGGTGATTATTTTTCTTATGCCCTCCATAAAACAAATAAGCAAATTGTTTAACCCATATTGTATTTGATGTATTACAAACAGCTCAACCCCCAAATCCACTTAGTAACTTTTGAATTTTAACAGGGACAAGACTGTAGAATTCGTGGAATAGTTAGGATGAAAGCCCTAGCAGCTCAGGTTAGAACATTAGCCACAATTCTCCCTATATTCGTGAACTGATTGTGGGTCTAGTGATTGGTAAATTAGGAATTGTCTGTATTTTTATACGGAACAGGCCTTTCTTACATCTTCTCAACAGTAAAATAGAAGTGAATTTATTCTTTCAGTTAATACCTTAAAAATATGATGTAGAAGTCTTCTACAAAAGTATAGGTTTTCTTAAGATGGTAAAACCTCCCTGAAACATGTTACATGAATCTGTCCAAAAATTATTTAGCTCATGTAAGTGTAGAATCTGAGAAATCCTAGTGGTAGTCTTCAAAAAGTGATGCTTGCTTAAACTAAACTCTTCTTCTAAAATATTCATGGATTTCTATTGCATCTTCTTGCTGATTCCACATAGCCAGTCAGTCGTTAAGTCCTATGCATTCTGCCTTCTTAATATTCTTTCACCTTTTCCCCGTTCTCCTCCATCCCAGCCTTCACAGCCATAGTTCATATTTATTACTCTCTCACATTACTGTAACAGCTTCTTAACCAATTCGCTAAGACTACATGTTCGACTCTGCCTAACGTGGGTTCGCTCCTGCTTAAAATCCTTCAGTCAATCCCCACTGTTTTTAGAGTGGCATGAATCTGACCTCTATCTACCTTTCCCACTCTGTCTCTGCCTCTTTTCTATCTATGGATCAAGTGATTCATACCAAATTACCCAGAAACTTCCTAAACAATCTGTGCTTTCTCATACTTCTGTAACTTTGTTCATAAGACTATATTTGCCTCCTCCTTGGCATTCCCTTTCATTTTACTTGTTCATCTTTCATACTAGACTGAGCAAGTTTAAGCTTTTTGTTCATTTGAGTCTTCCTTTCATGTTGTTTAGTTGATGTTTTCGTTGTTCATTATCTATTTGTTCCTATGTGTTTATGTGTTATTATCTGCTTCTTTTCTTGCATCTCTTATCTCTACAATAATCTGAATTGAATCACTATTAAGATTCCATATTTATCTCATATTAATATGCCACATTTAGCCTATTAAAAATTTGTGTTAATGAAAATGACAGCTCTTTAAAATGTTATACATATGGTATAGTACTATTTGAAGGAGGCATTATTTTCTTTAAACCTTATTTTTAAATGACAATTTTTTTCATTAGAACTTAACTTGGATATTTTAATCTAGGTCAAAAAAGAAAAAGAAAGTATCTGACTTACATGATTCTGTGGAGTTAATAGTCCAGTGTGTCCTGGCTGACATATTCCACTCAACCAAAAAAAGTTCATAGTGTAATGACCTCATGGGGTCTTACTGCTTTTTGAGCTTCTCAGCTCAAATTTTAGCTAATGTTGGGCATTCACTATCATTTGGAAAATGCTTCAAATACTGATTCTGATTTGGTTGATTCAGGACTGTGCTTGTTATCCATTTTACTGTTTGTTTGTTTGTTTGTGTAGATAGGTCTCACTCTGTCACTCAGACTTGAGTGCAGTTGTATGATCATGGATCACTGCAACCATAACCACCTGGACCCAAGTGATCCTCTCACCTCAGCCTCCTGAGCAGCTGGGATACGGGCAGGCATCACCACTCCTGGCTAATTTCTTATTTTTTGTGGAGAGGGAGTCTCCCTATGTTGCTCAGGCTGGTCTTGAACTCCTGGGTTCAAGCAGTCCTCCCACCTCAGCCTCCCGGGACTTACAGGTGTTGAGCCACCACGCCCGGCCCCATTTTACTCTCTAATAACTTGATTCTGGCTATGTCTTTGGTCCTCTCTCTTTCATGCTTTCTACCTTTAATTTCTTCGGTTTCTATTCTGTAACAAATGCTTTAATGCTTTTCCTTAAAGGGAATATTTAGCTTCATTTATTGGTTGTTAATTTTGGTCCCAAGACCAACATGGTGATTCAAAGCAAATATATAATAGGAGCAATTTTAGGTTTAGTCATTGAACCTATCTTCTTAAATATTATTTTAATCTACCTGATTTTATTCACAAAATTTGAATCCAAAATCTATTTTCTTATTTTCATCTACAGAAATAGTTGAAATAATAAACTATGGTTTACTTAAGTTTTTTATTTTTATTTTTTCCTAGTCTAGAATAGAGTGCTTTTTGAAGTTTGTCTTTTTAAAAAAAAAAAAAAAAAAAAAGAATAATCTCTCAGTTTCAGCATTCAGAGCTATTTGGCATCTTTCCCAAACTTTTTTCTTAATGTTTAAGAATTTGCCATTAGCATTCACACCCTTATCAAGTTAACCTTTGATGTCTTTAAACCAGTATCTTTTAAACTTTCATGCCTGTTTTTCTTGTCATGTTGCCTCATTCATTTATTGGTTGACCTACTTCCCCTGTTCATTTTCCTTTTATGCTACCTTCTCTATCCCTTACCTTAATAATCCTTGTTGTATCTGTCAGTTGTTGCCATAAGTTTATACTTTTGCTTGTACTTAAATATCTTTATTCTTTTTTTTTTTTTTTTTTGGCACTACAGAAGAGCTCTTGGTGCTATTTGATAGGGTTTGGCTGTGTCCCCACCCAAATCTCAACTCCAGTTGTATCTCCTAGAATTCCCATGAGTTGTGGGAGGGACCTAAGGGGAGATAATTGAATCATGGGAGCCAGTCTTTCCTATGCTATTCTCGTGGTAGTGAATAAGTCTCACAAGATCTGGTGGGTTTATCAGGGGTTTCTGCTTTTGCTTCTTTCTCATTTTCTCTTGCTGCCACCATATAAGAAGTACCTTTCGCCTCCTGCCATGATTCTGAGGCCTCCCCAGCCATGTGGAACTGTAAGTCCAGTTAAACCTCTTTTTATTCCCAGTCTCGGGTCTGTCTTTATCAGCAGTGTGAAAACCAACTAATACAGTAAATTGGTACCAGGAATGGGTTGTTGCTGAAAAGATACCCAAAAATGTGGAAGCGACTGTGGAACTGGGTAACAGGCAGAGATTGGAACAGTTTGAAGGGCTCAGAAGAAGACAGGAAAATGTGGGAATGTTTGGAACTTCCTAGAGATTTGTTAAATGGCTCTGCCCAAAATGCTAATAGCGATATGGACAATAAAATCCAGGCTGAAGAACTTATTGGGAACTGGAGCAAAGGTGACTCCTGTTATGTTTTAGCAAAGAGACTGGCGGCATTTTGCCCCTACCCTAGAGATTTGTGAAACTTTGAACTTGAGAGAGATGATTTAGGGTATCTGGCAGAAGAAATTTCTAAGCAGCAAAGCATTCAAGTGGTGACTTGGGTACTGTTAAAGGCATTCAGTTTTATAAGGGAAGCAGAGCATAAAAGTTTGGAGAATTTGCAGCCTGACTATGCGATAGAAAAGAAAAACCCATTTTTGGGGAGAAATTCAGGCCAGCTGCAGAAATTTGCATAAGTAGCAAGGATCCTAATGTTAATTGCCAAGATGATGGGGAAAATGTCTTCAGGCCATGTCAGAAATCTTCACGGCAGCCCCTTCCATCACAGGCCTGGAGGCCCAGGAGGAAAATGTGGTTTTGTGGGCCAGGCCCAGGGTCCCTGTGCTGTATGCAGCCTAGGGACTTAATGCTCTGTGTCCTAGCCGCTCCAGCCATGGCTGAAAGGGGCCAATGTAGAGCTTGGGCTGTGGCTTCAGAGGGTGGAAGCCCCAAGCCTTGGCAGCTTTCACATGATGTTGAGCCTGCGGGTGCACAGAAGTCAGGAATTGAGGTTTGGGAACCTCTGCCTAGATTTCAGAAGAGATATGGAAATGCCTGGGTGCCCAGGCAGAAGTTTGCTACAGGGGTGGGGCCCTCATGGAGAACCTCTGCTAGGGCAGTACAGAAGGGAATCGTGCGATCAGAGCCCCCCACACAGAGTCCCTACTGGGGCACCTCCTAGTGGAGCTATGAGAAGAGGGCCACCATCCTGCAGATCCCTGAATGGTAGATCCACCGACAGCTTGCACCGTGTACGTGGAAAAGCCTCAGACATTCAACGCCAGCCCATGAGAGCAGCTGGGAGGAAGGCTGTACCCTGAAAAGGCACAGGGGTGGAGCTGCCCAAGACCATGGGAACCCACCTCCTGCATCAGCGTGACCTGGATGTGAGACCTGGAGATCATTTTGGAGCTTTAAAATTTGACTGCCCTGATGGATTTTGGACTACATGGGCCCTATAACCCCTTTGTTTTGGCCAATTTCTCCCATTTGGAATGGCTATACTTACCCAATACCTGTACCCCCATTGTATCTAGGAAGTAACTAGCTTGCTTTTGATTTTTACAGACTCATACGCATCTCAGATGAGACTTTGGACTGTGGACTTTTGGGTTAAGACTTTGGCTGAAATGAGTTAAGACTTTGGGGGACTGTTGGGGAGGCATGATTGGTTTTGAAGTGTATGGACATGAGATTTGAAGGGGCCAGGGGTGGAATGATATGGTTTGGTTGTGTCCTCACCCAAATCTCAACTTGAATTTTATCTCCCAGAATTTCCATGTGTTGTGGGAGGGACCCAGGGAGAGGTAATTGAATCATGGGGGCCGGTCTTGTCTGTGCTATTCTTGTGATGGTGAATCAGTCTCACAAGATCTGATAGGTTTATCAGGGGTTTCCGATTTTGCTTCTTTCTTATTTTCTCTTGCCACCACCATGTAAGAAGTGCCTTTTGCCTCCCGCTATGATTCTGAGGCCTCCCAGCCATGTGGAACTCTAAGTCCAATTAAACATATTTTTATTCCCAGTCTCAGGTATGTCTTTATCAGCAGCATGAAAATGGACTAATACACTACTTAAATACTCAGAGTACACAGTTGACTGTTGCATAAATTCATAAACCAGTATAATGTTGATTCATGGTATTTTGTACACTATCACTGTATTTCACCCACCCTTTCCCAAGTAGAGAATCTACATAGGTCAGTAATTTACTTTAGCTTCCTTTTGCCTCTTGAATTTAGCATCATTTGTCCTGTTCTTCAAAATGAATTTTTCATTTATATGGAAAACTGAATAGGACCACCAGCTCATTGTAAGTGATCTCCATTTTCAGGGACTCTGAGGAAGGTTAAATAATTTAGATTGTTAATTATCTTCCATTTTGAACTTGCTTTATAATATATACTGATCTCCAATATTACATTTTATTTCAGTATATACTGGAAAGCAATTTAAATAAAAATCCACTGTAGAGATCATCTAAGACACTTCCTCTAGGACCCTGATGAGTTGGGAAATGGGTGGCAACTTTATATCTTCTCACTACAACTTCCTTTACAAAGCTTCCTGTAGGAAATCTGTAGTACTCTCATTTCCAGATTCTTTAGGTTTTGCTGAAGAGTGTAGATTTATCAGATTGGAATATATGTGAATCTAGTTTTACAACTTCTTTCAAGTGTCCAGTTTATCTTAATTTGCCTTATAATCAGTATCATCTTACTCTTCCCACTGCTTTGGCTTCCTGGAAACAAAAAACATTTCCTCATTAATTCTTCACCTCTATGCCTGCTTGTAACCGTTATTTCTGTGGGGAAAAAAAAGGCCACTCAGACAGCAGTGAGTACATTTCTCTCACTGTGCTAAGAAACAATCCTTCTTCAATGAATTCTGACTTAATGGATTATTATATCTAGGCTGTTGTGAAAGTACCACATGCTTTGGCTTGTGAATAGAGTAAATGTCTCTGATAATATTGCATAGGGAAAACCCTGGTGTGGAAGAAAAATATGGGAATAAGTGACCTATCTATCTCCTTTATCTTGTTAAAATTTCTGGCATTATTTCTTGCTGATGGTTTTCTTGTTAAAATCACATCTTCAGTTCAACGTTTCTCTTGTGATTTTCATTTCCTAGGAGTGTTTGTACGTTTTCCACAGTAATACTTTATCCCCTTCTGTGGTTTTGATCTCTCACCTGTCCTGTTATTTGTGATTAAGGATTTCTCTACTTTTAAAAAATAACACTCTTTTGTTAAAAAAAAAAAAAGTTTATAAGGATCCTTAGTTGATGAGAATAGAAAATGTGTTGGGAAGTAGAAAAATATATAAGCAGATTTGTGTATATTGACAAGAAAAAGTCTCAGATTATTTTGTTCATAGAAAAGAAATATTCAGGATATTATATATAGCATAATCTCATGTTTACTCTAAAAATATCTGAGATTGTATATGTTTGAAGGAAAGTCTAGTATACCTATCAGACTGTTAATAGTAGTTTTCTACTATTCAGTGTGATTAAAGGAAGAGGAAATTCACCTCTTATTTCATGCATTATTTTAATTTTTACCACAGACATTAATTCTGTAACCAGAACTTTGAAGAACATGATAAAGAGCAAGTTTTAAAAATTGTAGTGCTGGCCAGGTGCGGTGGCTTATGCCTGTAATCCCAGCACTTTGGGAGGCCAAGACGGGCAGATCACCTGAGGTCAGGAGTTCGAGACCAGCCTGACCAACATGGAGAAACCCCGTCTCTATTAAAAATACAAAATTAGCTACGTGTGGTGTCGCATGCCTGTAATCCCAACTACTTGGGAGGCTGAGGCAGAAGAATCGCTTGAACCCGGGAGGTGGAGATTGTGGTGAGCTGAGGCTGCACCATTGCACTCCAGCCTGGGCAACAGGAGCGAAACTCCATCTCAAAAAAACAAAACAAAACAAAAAATTGTAGTACTTATTTACTGCTTTTTAAGAATATTTCTGATAACATTTAATGATGAGGTATATATTAATGCCCCAGTTATTCTTAAAATGTATTATCGAATGAAGTTGAGAGTAAAACATTAATACTAGAAAACTTATTTCCATGTGCTTTGAAATTAGATACTTTTTAAAAATTACAGGTTTCTAGGCTGGGCACAACGGCTCACGCCTGTAATCCCAGCACTTTGGGAGGCCAAGGCAGGTTGATCAGTTGAGCCCAGGAGTTTGAGACCAGCCTAGCCAACATGGCAAAACCCCATCTCTACTAAAAATACAAAAAATTAGCTGGGCTTGGTGGCGCACGCCTGTAATCTCAGCTACTTAGGAGGCCGAGACATGAGAATCACTTGAACCTGGGAGGTGGAGGTTGCAGTGAGCCGAGATTGGACCACTGCACTTCATCCAGCCTGGGCAATAGAGAGAGACTCCATCTCAGACAAAAAAAAAAAAAAAAAAATTATAGGTTTCTGTATTATTATTTCTGGGGAAGAATACAATAACATAACATCATATAATACCACACTGTGTGAGTAAAAGTAACTTAGTAGTTTCTCTCTCTTCCTCTTCACCCCCCCTTTAATTCCTTCCTTCCTGTTTCTTCTTTCTTTATTCCTCATTCATACACACATATATATATACAAGTCATTTAAGGGGGAAGATAGAAGTAAAAGAGCATTTGAAAGCAGTAGGAGAGTAGTATTTTGGTGTTCTTATTATTCCTATATTAACAGTCTATATTAGTCTTAATGCCAAATATCTCTGTTTTAGATAATCTACCCAAATGTACTAAACTTGCAAAATAATTATGTGAGAGAGTTCTTATGGAAGTATATAAGTTTGCTAGATATGTCTTAAAACTTCCTTTGATTAGTAATAATTATTAGACACATCTGGTGAATTTACTTTCTGAGTCCTGATCAACTAAGGGAGCTGACAATTTTCAGTTTGTTACGCTAGCTTGTTTGAATCCAAAAAATGGTGTATGCCATATGCTCTAGCATTTATATTTTGTTTTGTTTTTTCTTTCTAAACAAAATGCATCTTCCACTTTTAGTGTACTCGACAGATTATCTCTGAGAAGCTAGGCCGTGGCTCAAGAACTGTGGACCTTGAACTTGAAGCTCAGATTGATATATTAAGGGATAACAAGAAAAAATATGAAAATATTTTAAAACTGGCTCAAACATTGTCGACCCAGCTTTTCCAGATGGTACATACCCAAAGGCAACTTGGAGATGCATTTGCTGACCTGAGTTTGAAGTCACTAGAACTTCATGTAAGATTATTCTAAATAACTATTAGGGATGGGAGAAAATGATAATAGAAGTATTCTAAGAGGTAATTTGTTATTGTGATTTGCTGAACTCTTAATGAAAATGGAATTCTGAGATTCTCTTTTAAGATATTTCATATCACTTTAAGAAGGCCCTCTTAAAGTGATATGAATTCTGTTAACTTTACTTTTTATGAATTATCGTATGTATATAAATCTTTCATATTTTTCTTCCTGTTTGTTAATATTTTATTTTGCCTTTTACTCCTTAATCAATATCAAGGGTTACTGTTGTAATATGTTCTGTTAACTTTTTCTAAAAGTTGTAAAAATGTTGTTTTCTGTATTATTCTATTTCCAGTAACATTTATGTAGACTTCAGTGAAGTGTGTAACTTAGCTTGTGGAAATTTGGTGCCAAAAATCTTAAGCTGTCCTGCCTTTCATTTTAGTTTTTACATACATTGATTGGTAATCTTTTTATGTGGTCCTTTATCTGCCAATATTTGCAACAAATCAAGGTCTATAATATTTTGAAGACTGAGTACAGAGTGGAGTTACATGGACATCTCTTAAATGGAAAATGGTTTTAGCATAATAAGGATAATTTTACTTTCCTGCTATTTTCTGAATTATTGAATACTTTGTCACCTAAGAAGCGTAATTACAGCTATTGCAATAGCTTTAAATTTGTATCTTCTAATATTTTAGTTAATTTAATATTACATTATTTGTTTCAACTGAAATTGAAAAGTGTTTTGTAACAAACTGGAGAATTATCAAATTAAATGATACATCTTAGAATATGTGATCGGTTTTTTATTTGGTTAGGTGCATTCCTGATTAATCTGTTAATTAGTAAAACTTGCACTGGAAAGCTTTCACTGCTGAATGTACAGAGCTAGAGTTAGTTCTTGCCATATCCGAAGGAGTCATGTGTAATGTTTACTGCACCAAGATGCAGTTTATTCAAAAAGAATGAACTAAAGCTGGTGTTGAGTGATCCTTCCTCAGTTGTGTGCCTAAATAGAGCTGAGCTTGGGAGTCAGCTAGTCACCAAGTTTACAAAGAAATATGTATTGTTAATATTTATACTTTGAGGAGAATCAGTCAAAACACAAAAAAATGCACTTTGTTTTATGTCTGAAAGTTTTAACCAATTATTACCTAATTTGGCTGTGAAAGTTATAGTTTCTCTGATTAATAATCTGCTATATTTTTCTTTCCAACAGCTGTGCTTATAGTATAATAGAAACAAAATGTAGAAATGAAAATATTGTTTCTACTACAAAGTAACTTAAAAAAATTATTTAGCTTTTAGGTATGTATCTGAGCTGATGACAATTTTGGTTTATTGGACTTTTTCAGTAATTATATGGCTAGCTGTGATTTCGATTCTTAAAGACGGAAAGAAAAAGTAAAACTGCTACAGCTAGATCTCTATCTAAATCACATATTTTCCCATTAGTGACGTGCTTGAGATTTTTAAGTCATTTTTACTGATTTATTACTGAATAAATGAAGGTGACTTCTTTGTTTTAGGAAGAATTTGGCTATAATGCCGATACCCAGAAACTGCTGGCTAAAAATGGAGAGACTCTTCTTGGGGCCATTAATTTTTTCATTGCTAGTGTGAACACTTTGGTGAATAAAACCATTGAAGATACATTAATGACTGTGAAACAGTATGAAAGTGCCAGGTAAGGTATACATTTTTACTGTGTTGTCTGTTTTACAGATGGCATATAATTCAGTTAATTTTTTGGTTACAAACAACAGAAACCAACTCTGGCCAATATGGGCAGGAAAAAAAATGTACTGGAAAGTTATAGGATGCCTCTGCAGACTTGGCAGAAAGGGAGAGAACAAGATTCTGGAAACAACCAAGAACCAAAGCCAAGTTAAGCCTCAGAAGAATCTAATTAGAACCCCTATGCTGGGTGCCTCTAGTACTTGATGCTGCCACAGCTACCATAAATAATTTCCTAAATACCCATGAATACTTGCTTCATTGCCTTGAGATTATCTAATTGAGCCTTGGTCATGTGCCCAAACCCTGCCTTCTAGTGAGTAGGGAAATGGAGGATCTCCCAGCTCTGGCTTCTTTAGAAGAGGACAGGGCCCTATGTTCTACCAGGTAGGTATTACGTGGTCCTCTATACTCTTGCCTAAATTTACCTTTCATCCTTATTACCACTGCTTCCACAATAGCCAGACCCATACTTTCAGTTTCTATTGAATAAATAAGCTCGTTTTGCCTCCATGATTTTTGTTTGTTAGGATATCGGTCATCTTCCATTTATCCAGATTATAACAAGCCTTCAAACCCTTTCAAATTTTACCTTTTATATAAATTAAATATTTGACTTGTATTTTGATAACTTTATAATGCAATGTTTTTATACATCCTATTTTAATGGGTTTTTATATATCCATATTCATATATATATGTATATATACAGTTTCCCTGTCTCATAACTATCCTGTTAAATGGTGAACAAAATATATATTAATAAATATATTAATAAATATTTTGAAGGGTCTAAAATATGGCAGACCTATAATAGCCTTTTTCACCTTTTGATTCCAGGCCCAATTTTTTCCCCATATGCCCTACCACTTTTATTTAAGTATCATTCTAGTCCCTTTTGAGGTTTTTTTCTTTTGAGCACTCAAAATTCTTATTTTCCATTATACTTTTTATGCATAGTTGAAGATAAACTTTACCTTTTAGAAGGATAACTTTACTCTTTGCCTCTTATCCTAGTTTAATGGTATGAGAAATATCTGTAAAAACTCCAAACTCATCTAGTATTTTTGCAATTGAGTGCTTATTAAATATATATTTACTTACACTTCAATTAAGTAAAAGCCCAAATCATTTTGAAAAGTTAATTTTTGATGTTTTCACAGGAAGAGATGCTTCTGTCCCATACCATGTTTATTTTGTCATTTTCCATTTAGTATTAAAGTATGAGATTCTTATTGACTTGAAAATGAAGGTCAAACAGCTGTGGTTGTATGGAGGGGTAAGGGTGAGGATAGCTGTTAGTAAGATAGCCTTCCGTGGAAATCTCTTCAATAACATTCTCAGTAATTGGTTTTTCAGTCTCAATTTAAATCCTTTCATGGAAATTATATTTTTCAAAGGGTTCATTATGTATATGAATTTTAAAATTCATTTATATAAGTTTTACTTGATCCTTTTCTAAATTTGTCTGTTCCTTATTCATAATGTCCTAATTTGTTCATAATGGTACTGTTTCTTTTATCTCTAATCATTTTAAATATTCATATTTTCTAGTCCTTCTGATTGTTTTAACATTTATGGGTTTTAAAGATGGATATTGTTTTCTTCCAAAAATACCCCACCACCTCCTAGTTGAGAACTTTGTGAATCTAGTTTCTCTACTTTGCAATTGTCTACCTATCCTGAAATATATTTTCGTTAATAATAATCTCTTTCCCTTCAGCTTTTATTTCTAAACAGTTTATAATTAATTTGTAGAGGAGAAAACACTCTAGAGGTTAAATGGTTTGCTCACTTGTAGTCAATTTCAAAGGCAAAATAAGAACCCATTGGTTCTCTATGGTTCACATTTTATCAGTAGGCCTTATACCTGAGTATTAGTGCCCTAAGTATAATGTGGTATAAGATCTCAGATTATAAAATACAGTATATAGGTTCATTTGGAACTTTTGAACAAAATTATAAATCAAGTTACATGTACTTGGTAGCTGGTTTCTTAAGGGAAACCCTTACACAGCCTCTGTGTGTACTTTAAAAAACAACAACAGTAATGTTGTTTTTGTTTTATGTCATCCCGTAATTTATCCTTTTTTATTCAAATTACAATGTATGATCTTATTCATTAAGCTTAGCTTGGGGTTTGACTTTTCTGTTGTTTATGAAATAGCTGTGGAATTGGCTAGTTGTTAACACTAAAACCTTGCCTACTGATGGATAATAGTCAAAAAGAATCCAAGGTTAAAAGTTTTTCAGTAGCTGAATTTCCTTCTCTGTCAAAGCCAGAATTTACTGACTTTTAGGGCAAGGGTCATCTATTTGATCAGTGCAAAAAGTGGTAATTTAGGCAAATGCCCGAGTGGCCTTTTAATCCTCCCTATTATGCATTGTGTACAAGTATTTCCTAGCCCTCTGGTGCTTCATGTATAGAAAATCTTGTAACAGCCCATTCAACACTTCTCCACAGCAGCACCAACAAGGGAGTCAATTGTGGTCGAGACTTTTCAGATGTGGACACCTGTTCTCTAGAAGTTTTACATAAGCCATAAAGTAACCGTCACTAACTTTGTTGATATGGACTCAGTTCAGACGGGCAACCTTGAAGTGAAGTTGCTTTTTGAAAACTTAGTGAGCTTCTCTTCTTGGTGGTAATGAGCACTGTTAGAGAAGCTATTATGGAAAGTTTTACTTTGGTACCACCTACAAACTCTGAATGTAAAATTAAGAAATATAAGGTCAGTATTATAACTTTGAATATGTTTGAGTTAATCACTGTTGTTTAGAAATGCGCTCCAAGGCTATTGAAGGATATTTGTCCTTAGATTAAATCACCATGTATTACTATTTATTTAGTTCTACTTTTTTCTCTTTTATTTCCTATTGTTTTTAGTGTGCTTGCTTCTAGATACCCCTCTTCTAATTTGGCCATAATAATAAGCATTCTAAAGGTATCAGTTATTACCAGGTATCCTGTGTGTTTTATCTATATGAAGTTTTTGTGGAGATTTTTGTTCACATTTATAGATTGAAAAACTGGAGCACAAAGAGATGAAATAACCAGCTCAAGATAGAGCCAAAAGGCAGAGAGGTCATTCAGCTTGGCTCCTGAACCCATGGATTTAACTAACTAGTTATTATTGCCAAGTCAGTCTTGCCTCCTAAATCTTTTGTATTTGTCTCCTTAGCTCCAATGCCTTTGTCCTGATTCAGTGACTCATTTCTTATATGTCCATCGTTTTCTAATAGGTTTCCTTGCTCCTGATTTTTTAATCATTTATTCTATCCTCCATCTCTTACACTACCACCAGGGTCATCTTTCTATCCTGATACAATCATGTCATTTTTATGTCAGATCAACATTCTTCAGTGGCTTCCCATTACTTCTCCTACTGGATTAAATTTAAACACTTTAACATGGCCTGTAGGGCTGCTTACTTTCAATCCTGCCTGCCTGTCTAATGTTAATTTCTTCCATTGTCATGTTCCAGCTTCAGATTCTGACATACTGAATTCCCAAATGTGTCATTGTATCTTACAAATCTATGCCTTTGTCCATGCTATTCTCTTCAGAATCAGAGTATCCTACTGATTTCCCTATCCCAATTCACCTAGCCAGCTTTTACCATCCTTCAAATTTTAATTATAGTATTTTAATTCTGTCTGAGATACCTTTTCAGATATCTAATTAAATAATTATTCCTCTTGATTTCCATTATACCTTACCCTCATTTATGGTAGTTCTTATTATCTCATTTTGTTGTAATTGTTTACAAGGTTCTCTTCCTCTAGAATGCGAGTTTCTTGAGGATAAACATATCTGTTCATCTTCATAGCTCTACTTTCTAACACAGTGCCTGGAACGTGGAAAGTGCTTACTTGAGAATTGTTGAATGAATCAATGTATCAGTGAATGAATGAATGGTTCTCTTTTGACCCTGAAAGAGGCCAATTAAATTAAATCTTAACTCATACTGCTAAATTCAGTATGAGTTAAGAATAAATTAGGATCAGTGTGAAGGACTGATGTATTCTTTCTCAAGTCATATATACAATATAGATTATGTTATTTAAAGTATTGTTAATTCCCAGAATAGGAGATGTGAATTATACCCCTAATATCTCCAAATAAAGAGCTTTAGTTTTAGGGTATAAGCTTTGTGATTCTGATCTTGACTAAATTAGAGGTCACTTTGCTGCTTCTTTGCTGAGTACCGAATAGTTGAAGCTGCTGGATAAATCACTGTTTAATAAGCAAGATAGTACTATACTTAGACAGGCTCTGTGATAGAGCTATTATGAGGAGTTATGGAATCTTGGAGTGATGACAGTGGTGGGGTAACTATTTGAGTTGATGGGGGGAGAATATCAGAGTGAGGCATCTTACAGAACACAGGATGGTAAGTGCTCTACAATAGATACTGTTGTTACATTCTGAATACTGATGTTACAGAAATTCATCTAGAGTTGTGTTGTCAAGTATAGTAGCCACACATGTCTGGTGAGCACTTGAAATGTGGCTAGTCTGAATTGAGATGGGATAGAAGTGTAAAATACACAGTGGATTTCAAAGACTCACTACCCACTCTCCAAATGTAAAGTACCTATGAATAATTCTGTTATATTGATTACATGCCACAATGATTAATATTTTAGATATATTGGGTAAAATGAAATATATTGATAACAGGTGAAATTAATTATTATTTCATTGTAACTACTAGAAAATTTTAAATTACATGTGTTACTCACATTACATTTTTGTTGTGCATTGCTAACCCAGACTTTTTTCAGAACCATTTACACTTCCGTTAGTTTTAGTATGCCATTCTAGAGTCTGCTGTCCTTACCTGCTTTGCCTCATCAGTACTAAGCAATTCACTTGGGGTATTTATTCTACCCTTGATCTTGTTTTGACATTTATTTTTTTTAACTGGTTTTTAGATTTTGGAAATTTTACTTGTCAGTTAATACTGTGCTTTGAGAGAAATAGTTAATGAGATTAACCAGCAGCTTTGTTCTTATTTAAATAGCTCTTTGTTTTTAAAGAAATAATGATTTCAAAAGCGTCAAGTAGAATATGTGTGAGAATTTTATATATTTTATTGTATAGTATGAGACTGAATATTACATATTTCCAACCCATTTTTTGAACATACTTTACTGTTCTTGTAGTATGCTTCAGTTACTCTCTTCTTTCCAGGATTGAATATGATGCATATCGCACTGATTTGGAAGAACTGAATCTTGGACCACGTGACGCAAACACTCTGCCAAAGATTGAGCAGTCACAGCATCTCTTCCAAGCACATAAGGAAAAATATGATAAAATGCGCAATGATGTTTCTGTCAAATTGAAATTTCTAGAAGAAAATAAGGTAAATTCTTTACCTTCTAAGGTCTTTCTGTGGACTTTGAAGTCACCCTAAAGAGAGATAGTCAGTTTTTCTGTTTCTGTTAACTCTCTTGTATGACAATTGCAAGAAGGAATTCCATTTGTAATCAGTGTTTGAGTTTTTAGAAGTATACAAAATATATTTACCTTTCTTTGATAAAAGTTACCAATGCCACCGTCCCAGTCTTTCACATATAACACATGGCAAAAAGTATTTGATGGACAGCCATTGATCTTTGGATTGGCGTTGGTAGCAAGTGCTTTAAAAATTGAAATAATGATAGATTATGCTCTGAATATTTTGAAGCTTTTCTGTTAATGATAGGTACAGATTTCAGGAAAAGAACTATGGCATTCTTCTCAGCAATTGATAAGTGAAAAATAGCTAAAAGGTCCAGCTTAGGGCTGCAGTTAGCATAACCTAGGAGAAGGAAGCCAAGAGATCCATTTTCCACATTTTTTTCATATGTGAACACATCTAAGGACTAGAGCAACGAGGGCTGAACTGGACCAGCTGTAGGTTTCAGCAGGAAGTGGATTCATGTACTAATAGGCTCCTGTGTTTTGGTTTAAGTAAAAGGACGGTTTCTCATGTTTGACATATCTCTATTACTTGCATATTCAGCTTTGTATGCAGGATTGCAGTTCTGGAAATGGGAAATGAGTGAGCATGGTACGGAATAGGTGTAGTGCAGTCCTGTACAGATGGGTCTCACCATTGCATGTTGGTAGTTTTTTCTGTGCATTTCACATCCTGTGAAGTCATGACAGGTCTTCAACTGTACTCTCTTCCAGGTACCCTCTTAAAATTGTTTTTCAGTTCTCTCAGGAAACAGTCATGTTTATATTCTCCTCCATAACATCAAAGGGCATTTTAGTAAACTATAACTGTCAGTATCTTATTGTTTTCTTTAACATTTCCTTAGAAACTCTCATGGCTACTATAAAACCTATAAAATAATATATTTCTTTGGGATCCACCTAGTCTGCACTTTCACTGACTTGTTTTTAAGCTGCTATGGGTGAAAACTACTCACCAGAAAACATTATAGTGGCAATAAAGGAAACCTCAGCAGAGTTGTTAGAAAAATTGCCTGGCATCATTCAGACAGAGCCCAGTGCAGCCTTCTAGTATTCATTAGCTGAGCACATAAGATTGCATTCATTTTAGTCATATATATATATATATATATACCTATTTTAGTGTGTGTGTCTGTGTGTGTATATTTATGTGTATATATAAATATATACACATAAATATATATACTATATATGTATATATACTATATAGTATATATATGCACTATATATAGTATATATACACTAATATATACTATATAGTATATATATGCACTATATATAGTATATATACACTAATATATACTATATATATACTACTATATAGTAGTATATATACCATATATACTACTATATAGTGTATATATACTATATATACTATATATAGTATATATACACTAATATATACTATATACACTATATATTAGTGTGTATATATAGTATATATACACACTAATATATAGTGTATGTATACTATATACACACTAATATATAGTGTATGTGTACTATATATACTAATATATAGTGTATGTATACTATATATATACTAATATATAGTGTATGTATACTATATATATACACTATATATTTTAGTCATATATACATATTCATTTTAGTCATATATATTTAGTCATATATATAATGGATGTGAATATATCAATATTTAGATAATAGACATTGTATATTTTAAATATAAAAATATTTTTGACATTCCACCCTATCATCACTACACAATAATACTAAAAGAGGTATGCTAGAAGAATATACGTGTTTGATAGAAAAGTAGACTAACATAGTGAAACATAAGGTTCACGTGATTTAAAGGAAGAGAGAATCAAATGGTAATTGGAAGCCAGATTATACCAAGCCTTGACCACATACAGACTTTGAATTGTGGCCTTGGAATGTGTACACTGAGCAGGGAGGGAAGAAGGAGACACTTTCGTTTACAGAGGGAGGGAAGAAGGAGACACTTTTCATTTATAGAGCCAGGTCGTCTCTATAAATTTTAAATGTCAATCAGATGAATGTTACTTCTAATTTTATCTTGTAAATATTGAAGAATTTTTAAAGTTGAGAGTAGCAGGAAAAAGTCATTTAGAAAGTCTCTTTCTTTCTTAAAGGAAGAAAGAAAATAGAAGCACACATACTAATTAGGGATCTTTTATAGCCAAATGAAATGATTAAGAGCCCGAACTAGGGTCTTTGCAATAGCAGCATGAAGGAAGGAATATGGTGATTTTAAGGCTGCACGACAGGGGTCGGAAAACTAAAATGGGAAGCTGGTGTGGCCTGAACGGGGTAAGGGTAAAGGATTGGGAATTTTTTCTATTTGATCCAGTGTTTAGTTTGAGATGATGACAGAATACTCAAGTGGAAACAATTGGTAGGAATTTGATGATGTGTGTTTACAGTTTGGATGAACAGGGTCAGGGCTTCAGATATAAAGGCTTGGAAGTCATTGCTTTAAGAATAATGTTATTAGTACTATTAAATAAAAATAGAAAATTGCTTCTATTCTCAAGGATTTTATATTCTTAGATGAGGTCTTCCTCTTTTTGGGCTGCTGTAACAAAATACCATAAACTGAGTAGCTTATAAACAAGAGAGAATTATTTCTTTCAGTTCTAGAGGCTGGGAAGTTTACAATGAAGGTACCAGTGTCTGGTGAGGGCCCACCTTCTGACTCATAGATGGCTCCTTGCTATATCCTCACGTGGTGGAACAGGGAGGGGTCCCTCCCATTCCTTTATCATGAGGGCACTAATCCCATTTATGAGGACTGTACCTCCCAAAGGTGATTAGTACCTTCTAATACCATCACATTGAGGGTGAAGATTTCAGCATTTGAATTTGGCAGGGACACAAACATTCAGACTGCAGCAGATAGCATAGATATTCTTTGTTTTGGCTTTCCACAGTTGTCATCAAGGTTAAGTTTGAATTTGAACTGAGTAATCAGCTATGTCTAAAGTAAAATCTATAAAGAAACTTTGGTCTTTGTATATTTTTTATTTAACTCTTCAAAACGATAAGTATTGTCGGACTGTTCTTTTAAGTAGTAATTGTCATTTAGAAGAAGACAGAGATCCATGAGAGAACTTTTCTTTGTTTTTTTTGTTATTGTTGTTGAGCAACGTTTACTCTTTTCTGTTACTTTTAATAGCTTTAAAAAGGAAGGAAAAGCAGGTTTTTAGCCTAGGAACTGTCTGTCATCCCTGTTTGCTTTCTTGGTAATTTGAAATGCCTCAAGTCTAGGTTTTTTGTTCTTTTGTTAAACTAGGTGAATTTGTACCTCAACATCTCTTTTATGTGTGGTTGCTAGGTAATCTACTTAGCACTTTGTTTGTTCGTTTGTTTGTTTCTTGTTTTTGTTTGAGAAGGAGTCTCGCTATGTTGCCCAGGCTGGAGTGCAGTGATGTAATCTCTGCTTACTGCAACCTCCACCTCCTGGGTTCAAGCAGTTCTCTTGCCTCAGCCTCTCTGTAGCTGGAATTACAGGTGCGTGCCATCATGCCCAGTTAATTTTTTTTTTTTTTTTTCTAGTAGAAACAGGTTTCACCATGTTGGCCAGGCTGGTCTTGAACTCCTGAGCTCAGGTGATCCACCCACCTTGGCCTCCCAAAGTGCTGGGATTACAGGCATGAGCCACTGCACCAGGCCCAACACTTTAATTTGAAGAAAACATAGTATACTCTTCCTATTTCTTCCCCCCAACCACTCACCATCCCCTGCTTTTTTTTAAAGATAGTGGATCTCACTATGTGGCCCAGGTTAGATTTGAACTTCTGGACTCAAGCAGTTTTCCCACCTCAGCCTCCCAAGCAGCTGGGACTACAGGCGCATGCCACCACATCCTGCTAGTCATCCTATTTCTTAACAGGAAGAAATGAAACATCAATGAATGTGCTGTTCTGTAATTTGATAATGTCCTAAAGACTACTGCAGTATATACACCTGTTTTTGCAGCTTTTCTCTCTCTCTGTCTCTCTTTTTGGCTTTCTTTTGGTTCTCATGTCATGGCTTTTGGAATATCTTTTCATAACACTTCTCTTCTAAAATGAGAAGCCAGATAACCAAACAAAGAGAATAGGGCATAAAGTAAAAGCAAGTAGTCCTTGAGTATGGGACTAAAAGCCAGCCGTGTGACTATAGTAATAAGCTTTAGCATTTAGTGTTTTTCTTTATTCCCTCTTAGAACTTTTTTAAAATTTTGAGACAGATCAGGAGTTAGGTTCTTAGCTATAAAATTGATGTGTTTATATGTACTTAGTCTAGCCTTTCTTCCCTATGGCAAAAGAAAGAGGTAAGGTATATAAAATACTCACATTTCTGCATATATGCGTGATAAATGCACCTAAGGGTATTTGTCATTTACCCTTAATGAAAAAGATGTGTTGTTCTACTAGTTATAGTTCGTATTTTCTGTCTCTTCACCCCGTGATTTAGTTGTGTTTGCCTTTAACCTAAACAATCCTTATTCATCTCTGATATTCTCTTCTTTGTTTACTAAACCACATTGAGTTGTGTAGCAGTAAAGACATAGCTCATTAGTCTTCTAATATTTCTCCTTTCATCAGTATTTCTTCTTTTTGAGACCTTTAAATAATGTAACTTGAGCTATTTTGTGACTTAAGGCAGTTTGTTTACCTGTTATTGTTTCTTTCAGAGTTCAAAACAAAACATAGGCTAGTTTAGTAAAGAGAAAGAATAATAGACATTTCTGGTGCTTTGTAGACTTTGTGAGAGTAGATACCATGCTTTCTTTTACAGCCCTCATAAAGCCTAGCAATGGTGCAGGTATATAGTACTCATTCAGCAAGTGCATGTTTGCCTTCTTCCCAGAATTAGAGGCGCACTACAGGGATTGGAAGGAGATGGAAGTGAATGAAAGTCAACTTGGAGAGGATAAAAGGCAGAATCCTGATTACCTCACTCTTTGCTTTCATGAGGCCAAAGCATAGTCTCTCAGAAATGCTTCTGTTTTCTGCAATGTTTTCTGTTTGCATGGAAAGAGGAGGCAAAAAGTTAAAGAAAAATATGCAGATCAATGTAAGCAACTCATTTTTTTTTTTTAGATAGCTTTTTATGTGGCTTGGAAGTATAAAGATGTGAAAAAATAGTTGAAGGTTAATTTTTTCTTTAAGGTGACCAATTTAACTTGGGAATGATAAATCTCAAGGGCAATGAATATATTGGGAGTGGGATCTGAATGTATCAGAAGATTCAACAAAGCAGTTTGGGGTATAAATATAAAAAGCAAGGGTTTTATTCTTATTTTAAGAAGTGTAAAATACACTCCTACTCTAAGGTAATGTCAAATTAGCTATAACTATTAAATGCAGGTTTGTTTCATTATTATGTTATATTTTAGTGACTTAAAGGATGACAGAGGAGGCAGAAGAAGATGAACCAGACTTGGGATGTATCCTGGACACATATTTGATTTATATAGTTACTTAATTAAAAAAAATTTCTTAAAATTTATAGTCATTCCTAATCTTAGATTGATATGAAAACTGTTGTTTTCACTCACAGTGTTTCATATATAATCACAATACAGTAACATTCCTGTATATTAGGATTTCTTTTCTGATATATTATTTAACACGCCTGTAATCCCAGCACTTTGGGAGGCCGAGGTGGATGGATCACTTGAGGTCAGGAGTTTGAAACCAGCCTGGCCAACATGGTGAAACCTCGTCTCTACTAAAAATACAAAAATTAGCCTAGCATGCCCATAATTCCAGCTACTCCCAAGGCTGAGGCAGGAGAATCATTTGAACCTGGGAGGCGGAGGTTGCAGTGAGCCGAGATCGCGCCACTACACTCCAGCCTAGATGACAGAGCGAGACTCTGTCTCAAAAAAAAAAAGAAAGAAAGAAAAAAATGCTCAAAGCCTAGTACTTTTTTGTAAAAATACACTAAAGGTTTGGAAAAGCTTTGAGGGCAGAAGTATTCTTTGCTTACTAAAACTTCTCTTTGAGAGGAAAAATATAAACCTCAGAATTTAAAAAATAGATACTTGTTGCCAAAGTTTAAGGAGCATGTTAATACCTAATGTGCACAAGGAGATACATTCTTGAAATCTCTTTTCCCATTGTCAAAAGAAAAAGAACCCCTATTTCTTCTTGAGTACTTTAAAAATATTCATGCCAGTGACTTAATGTCACCTTTACTTCTAAAGCAAAAACAGTAGTACTTCTTGGTGTGTGCTCCTAGGGAAAGTGAGATTAAGTTATACAGGTGAAAGAACTACCTGGTTCTAAATTTTAAAATAAGCATTTATGGATTGATGTCTGTAAGCGTAACAAGCAACCAGGGAGTTCATAGTGCTGGACACAGAAGAACCTGCCTTTCAACACTGTGCCAAATATTATTACATACATTTGGATTCTGTGAGTCATTCTCTTATTCATGCAACTTTAATTCCAGACTTAATTTTGGCTGTGACTGGTGCTCTCAAGGGAAGGTACATGGTCACTTAAGAGTGGTTGGGGAAGGCCTTCATGAGGGAGTGATGCTGAACATTAACATCACTTAATGTTGAGAAAGTGAGAAACTGAGAACCAGAGAGTATTCCAGGAAGAAATACCAGCATGTGCAACTGCCTTGTGGCAGGAGAGGGTGTGGTATGGTGAAAGAATGAATGTAACTAGAGCCAGTTTGACCAGAGCATAGGGAGACAGCTGGAGAGGTAAGTGGTGGCCAGACTATGTAGCCCTGATAGGCCATATTAGGGAAAAGTTTAATATCAGTGGGAAGCCCTTGAAATAATTCTTAGCAAATGATAGGTCTAAAATATGGAGGATAGATCTTAGTAGGGCCTAAGAGTAAGTATAGTAGCTTAGACAAGAAATGGTAGGAAGTTGGATTACAATAGTGATAGTGGAAATGGAGTGAACTGAAGGCTTCAGGAGATATTTAAAAGGTAAAACAAATATAGGTAAAACAGTAACACAGACTGATGCATAATTAGCACCTTTCACATTTTATTCCTTTATTCAGCAAATATTGATGGAGTGGTCTTTTTATTTGTATTTATTTAGTTATTTGAGACAGGTTCTCACTGTGTTGCCCAGGCTGGAGTGCAGTGGTGCAGTCATAGCTTACTGTAGTCTTGAACTCCTGGCCATAAATGATCCTCCTACCTCAGCCTTCCAAGTAACTGAGACTACTGGTACATGCCACTGCACTTGGCCTTTTTTTTTTTTTTTTTTTTTTTTTGAGATAGGGTGTTGTTCTGTCATCCAGGCTAGAGTATAGTGGTGTGATCATGGCTCACTGCAGCCTCTACCTCCCAGGCTCAAGCACTCCTCCCACCTCAGGCTTTAGAGTAGATGGGATGACAGGCACGTGCTGCTAGGCCTGGATAATTTTTTAATTTTTTTGTAGAGACAGAGTTTCACTATGTTGCCCAGGCTGTTTTCAAACTCCTGGCCTCAAGCAGTCCTTCTGCCTCAGCCTCCCAAAGAGCTAGGATTATAGTCGTGAGCTGCCATGCCAGATCTTGTGGATTGCTTTTTATATGCCAGTCACTGAGTTAGGTGATAGAGGTATAATGGTCTTACACTCGTAGAGCTTATAGTCAAGTAAGACAGATAGGCATTAACCAAACAATTACGTAAATACAAGCTGTGGTAAGTGTGATGAAGGGAAAATAGAAATGTCATGTGTATATACAGAGGACTTGGCCAGGTGTGTGTGTTGCGGGGGAGGGGCTGGGGTATCATGGAAGGCTTCCCTGAGGCAGTGATATTGGGGCCAAGATAGAAAGAGAGAGGAGTAAGGTAAAGGTATGTGATGGAAGGAGATTTTAATTAGAAGAAAGAGCATATGTTGACGGTCAGTGAGGCCAGAGCATAATGGGAACGGGAGAAATAGCACTGGATGAAGCTGGAGAGGTAGTTTAGGGCCTACACAAAGATGAAATAACATAGGTACAAGGTTATTCATTGCAGCATCACTTGTTATTTCTAAAGATGAGAGAGAACTCAATGGTTCAGCAGTAAAGGACTAATTGAATAAACTGGTTTTTTCATACAGTGAAATACTTTGCAGCTATTTAAAAAAATGAGAATGCTAATGATAGAAAACTCCTCAGGACAGACAATTAAATGAAAAGAGCAAAGCACAAAGTAGTGTTTATTGTACAGTATCTTGTGTGTAAGAAAAGAAAGAAGAATGTATAATCATATTTTCTTGTATTTGCACAAAGAAAAACTGGAAGGATTAATAAAATCAGTTACCTATAGAGGGAACAGGGTGAATGGAAACAGGAATGAAAATGAAACCTCTCACCGTATACTTTTTATATCTTTAATTTTGAACCACATATATGTCTTACCTATTCAGAAAAATAATACTTTTAAAAAGATAGGAAAATTAAGTTAGCTAAGAAAAGAAAAAGTTAGCTAGAAAATGTTTCTTAAATACTGTGCCTTATCTTTTTTTCCAAAATGAGACTTAAAATAGACATGTATTTCCCAAATATAGTCTTTAATTTTCCTCTTAGCTCAAAATTAGATGATTAATTCTGTGTTGGTGAGAATAGAAAAAGTTAACTTAGAATGTGAGTTCTGTTGCAACATCATTCTTAAATGACAGAGTAGAAATAGTGCAATATCGTACCTTTCATTTACAGAAGAAAATATCTTAACATATGGTGCAACATTTGCTGCTGTTAGTGGTTTGTCTTTTTAAACACACATGGAAGAGGAAAAATTTGCTTGTGGTTTGCATTGCCTCCTTTCTCTCTTTAGAAATGAGGCAGAAATTAACTGTCTTTATATAAACCATACAACCAAAAAGAATTGTGAGTTGTAGGTTGATTTTTAAACTAGACTCATCCAACCCATACCTGTTTGGAATAAATCAAGGTAATTGTAATTGTTGAAGAGTGAGTAGGGATGAAAGCCTGAGTGGGTGCTGGGGAGAAGTACACCTAGCTAACCAATTCATATAGTTTTTTTTTTTTTACCAGTTATGCTAAGATTCCGGCATGACAATTTTTGTAAGGGAGGGATATTTTGTATACAGTATTGAAAAGCTTTCCAGGAAGGATAGCTTTATAATTATGAATTACTGTTCTTATAGACTTGGTTCTTTTTCGGCAATCATAAGGTACTTACATATTTTCTAACCCTTTTTGGTCAGAAGCTATCAACTTACTATAGAGTAGGATTAGAGTTTCTTATTCTGCTGTATATGTTGGAGGTGAGGGAATTGTTCCTTTCACTTTGAATGAAAAGAATTCACTTTAAAAATTTACTTTTTAATCATTATTGCTGTGATGTATCTGTTCTAATGGTTGATATACATGTGTGCTCTTCAGATCCACATTTCACTTATTTTGCCAGCCTTGGGTATTATCCAACTTGATTTGCCAGGTTTGTGATAAAGGTGAGTTTTTAAGTGATCAATGTGATACTTGAACAGATCACTAATAACTGCATTGGTTGTGCTGTTGATGATGGTACTGGGTGCTTATGGCTGTGACTTTGCTATACTTTTTTAGTTCTTAGTAGTTATGGTTCCTTCAGTTTGCTTAAAAGTAAAACCTTTAATTAGTATTTCTGAGTAAAGTCTCAGAAGACACTAGCAGTGTTTAAGAATTTGACTTTGCAATGTTCTTTTTTTTTTTTTTTTTTTTGAGACGAGTCTCGCTCTGTCGCCCAGGCTGGAGTGCAGTGGCGCAATCTCGGCTCACTGCAACCTCCGCCTCCCGGGTTCAAGCAATTCTCTGCCTCAGCCTCCCGAGTGGCTGGGATTACAGGCGCCCACCACAACGCCCGGCTAATTTTTTTGTATTTTTAGTAGAGATGGGGTTTCACCATCTTGGCCAGGCTGGTCTTGAACTCCTGACCTTGTGATCCACCCGCCTCGGCCTCCCAAAGTGCTGGGATTACAGGTGTGAGCCACTGCGCCCGGCTGCAATGTTCTTTTTAACCTTTTCTTGAAATTCTCTCAGTAATGACTCAGCGTTTTCATGTTGACCATAATTTCCTTCCATGACTTATCTATACTTTGCTGTGTTAGATTAAAACATTCATAACTTTTTTCCTCATTCCTCATAAACTTAATAACATCCTGATTTTCTATCCTTATTTCTTCCCTTAAATTTTCAAAGATGCTTTTTTAAAAATTCACCTTAAGTTTTTTAAGGTGCTTGTTTTGTGCAATTATGCCTGATCCTAAAGAACTATATAAGGTATTATCACAAACTGCCTACAGAGAGGCAACTTACAGTCTAAAGGAGGAATTTAAATAAAATCAATTATATATAAAACGCTAACTTAAACATGAGAAAGAAATACAGAATTTGATGAAGAAAAATGTTAGTGTGGGCTCAAAGTACCTGGTAAGCTAGGCAGTTTGACTTGAGCAGGACCACACAAGAATGGGTAACATGTGCATAGGCAGGAAAGAGTCAGAAAAAAAATTCTTGGAGAAACCCTGGATCATATGTTTAAGTGATTTGTAAACTTCTGTTGAATCATCTGTTCCCTTCTTGAAGCACAGCATACTATTACTACTTACAGGCTTTTTGAAAAGAAGAGTAATTGTTTTGTCCTAACAAATTTTGATAAGGCTTTTCCATTGGATGGGCCATTGGTTTGACTAGTTCCTATTGCCCAGTGTCCAAAAGCTGGTGAGCACAGGGTCTGCTGATCCCTGCGGTGACTTGTCCCCATTTCGTCACTTACCAGATAGATCCAGCAGATCTGGATACCTGAGCTTTCTGTTTCTTGTTATCTAAATATGGAATTCAGTGATTCCCTCCACCCCCTCCAACATCTGCCTACATATGTATCCCTTTTTTTTGGATTTCATAGGGATTTTGTGAGTACCTCAAGGGACAGGGACTAATTCTGAACTTGAGATCAGGAATGGGGTAAAGATCTGAGAGAAGTTATAGGATGGGTAAAAAAAGAAAACATTGGTGGGATCCCCTCCTCTTTCTATTCCCTATGGCCTTGCATGCTATTCCTGGGATCTCACTACCCCTAACTGTAACTATGGACTTTTGTGTGGTTTTGTAAAGAGGATTCAGTGCTGTCAAGCCCATGATTGTCAAACTTCTCTGTTAGGTTAATAACGATCTCCCAACTTTTTTTGAGATAACTTTATATCTCTCATCTAATTGATGAAATGAAATACCCAATTCCTTACCTACCCTTTTGTACCTAAATTGATTTTGGACTCGGAGATCAGATGGGAAATTATGATACTTTATGTTTTCTCTGCCAACTTGAAAGTGTGTTCATCCCTTCCTCCTCCGCATAGTACCCAGGCCTTTCTCCAGTTAAAGCACATAACGTACTATGTTGTGATTGCCTGCTAGTCGGTTTTTGCCCCTAGAGGTGCTCCATGGAGCACGGCCTTCCTACATTGAGTATTGAGTTAGTCAGTGGACACTAATCTTTGAGTACTATAATCTGTAAATGGAGGAAAGTTGCTATAAGGATTTTTATATATATAATACCTATATCTGTATAATATGTGATCTAGATGATTATATACCAGTGCACAGATGATAATGCTGGGGTTCAGAGAGGTTGAGTAGTTTGTTCAAAGTCTCACAGCCAGACTGGGATTCAAATCTAGATCTCTCTGACTCCACAGCCCTGCTTTTAGTTAAGTATAATACAATGCTGTAATGCTGCCCAAGGTGAGATTGTTCAGATAGCAGAGAGAGAAGATGGAAAGATAACCTTGGAAAACAGAAGCTATATTGATCACGTCTAAACTTGGAGCTCTTGGAAGGAAGGAAGGGTGGAAGGAAGAAAAGGAGGGAGAAAATGAGAGAGAAGGGAGGGAGGGATCAAAGGGCGGGAACTAACACTGTAAAAACATAGAACAAAAAAGGCGATAGACTTTTTTTGCTAAAGGTGAGAAAATCTCCGCACTCAGAATGTTAATGTATGTAATTATTCGATAAAGAATTATAAGACGTCACCACAGTTCTGTGACCTGCTGTTACTGGAGTCTATAGGTAATGTTTCATCAATTTTCTTCTCTTCAGAACTCTGCCTTTTGTTTTTCCTTCTTAAGGACTTTTTTTAACCTTCTGCTTGTCAGTGATTTGTTAAACCTATCCCAATGCGTCAGAAGAATGTAAAAACCTATTTTTCTACCCCACTTGTAGTTCATATTTGTCTTTCCTTCTCTCACTCCCTTCCCAGTGCCCACACCCATATTTTTATAGTGTTTCTCTTTCTCAAACAGTAGTTGCTTTAACATGACAGGCATTTCCAAAGCCATTGCAAACTAATAAAATTATACTCCACAAACCTAATAAAAGGCCAAGGCAGGTATATTTTCTTGCCTCTTATTCTGATCTCTTTCTGGGAAAAGTTCAGTGATGGGCAGGGAAAGCATAGAATGGTATATTTTTTAATAGGAGTAAAGAAAGGAGTTGATACCTTACACGTTAGCAGTTGGGGACCTCTTACCAAAATATGATTTTTACACTTTTTTCTTACACACCTTTTTCTTACAACCAGCTACTATCCCAATATTTTTGTACATTTAATATAAACCCCTATTTCATAGAATTATTGGGAAAGCCAGTAACTGCTTTGAAGAACTTAACAATCATAAATATTAGGTTGGTGCAAAAGTAATTGCGGTTTTTGCCATTACTTTCAATGGCAAAACCTGCCATTACTTTCAGTGGCAAAACCTGCAATTACTTTTGCACCAACCTAAATATATGAAGACTAATAACTTATTTTAACCGGGAATTGCTTTTTTAAACAAATTTAGTGCCTCTGAATAGGAAGGTCATATAATCTAAATTTTATTTGAAAAAAAGTTAATTTGGTAGAAATAAACTGTCTTTTATATGATTTTGATGTCGACAAGGTAATGCTTATCATTAGTTTTTTCAGTCAGTAACTTTGTAAATGTTATTTATGTTCTATTGATACATGCTGTGTAGGCAAGAGAAAGTTTTCGGTGTAGTCCACTTGGCATCATCGATCAGTTCTGCTCTTAAATTTCAGTTACCTAGTTTCTATTTAAAACTCCAGCTTGTCTTTCTGCCTTAGTAGTCAGTGTTAGAGTTTGTTTTGCCCTTTAACAATGAAAGTATTGTATGATATGTTTCGGTCACTCAACAGATGTTGCCGTAGTGGTTTTGCTCATTGTTTGGCAGATGTTTACGAAAGTTCTTCATAAGTGACTTTGTAATGATTTAGTATATTTCTAAATTGCTGTAATTGTTTCTGATATTAGGTTTTCAAAATCTGTCAAATTTGCCGCCATTCCATTATAATTGTTACCTCTATCTTCTTTTGCTCCTGTTTTAAATCTCTGCCTTTCTGTTGTATTAATATTTTATATTTTAAATCATTTCTAACTTAGGACATAAATAGTTCAATAAAGACTTTTTCCTACTCTGTAAATATGGGAAGATTATATAAAAGTTTAATGTTTTATTAATCTTCATAGTTTTAGCAAGAATTAACTTTTATTTCTTTCGTCTGCTCCAATCCTGTGTTAGATCCTTGTCCCAAGGATGTTTTAATACAACTTCAAGGCTAGAGACAAAATTGGGAACAAGGTTAAAGTGCTGTGTGTCTTTTCTACACTACCACTTTTCCTTTAAGTGCTCTGTTGCCCTTTCTTGTCTGTTTCAAATTTTGTTTAAAAGGTTTCTAAAATGTCTATTGCCCATGAATAGAAGCAGATTAAAATAGGTGAAAGGACATACTTGGAACTTGGAATAAGACATTCCTGAGTTTCCCAGATCCCAATCCATCTATCACCTGTCTAAACTTAGGCAAATTACTTAACTTTCTGAGTTTTCTTTATTTTTTGTTTTTCAACTGTATCATGGACTTAAGACTGTACAAGGCCAAATGTAGTGGCTCACACCTGTAATCCTAGTGCTTTGGTAGTCCAGGGTGGGAGGATCACTTGAGGTCAAGAGTTTGAGACCAGCCTGAGTGACAGAGAGAGACCCCGTCTCTACAGAAAATAAAAAAGTTAGCCAGGTATGGTGATGCGCACCATTATTCCTAGTTATTCAGGAGGCTGAGGTAGGAGGATCACTTGAACCAAGGGGATCAAGGCTGCAGTGAGCTATCACTGTGTTGCTGCACTCTAGCTTGGGCAACAGAGTGAGACCCTGTCTCGGGTCTCGGGGTGGGCGGGGGGAGACTAAACAGAGTAGATATAAGGGTAATGCATTATGTGTCATATAGAAGGTGTTTCCAAAAGTTAGTGCTCCCCCAGTATAACAAAGCATAGTCTACCAAAAATACCTGAAATACCTGCTCTTTCTTTCATTCTGTGCTCCTCAGTTCCTGTGGGCTGATAGCGTAAATATAGAAGTAAATTGAGAAAAGGTAAAGACCCTGAAATATTTCCTGGAACATTTTGGCTTTTTGTCCTTTCTCCTAAAAGTGGGATTTGAACTTCCTCTCACCTCACTTTCTTTGTCTCTCTCTGAAAGCCAGCGAGCGGTATTTGAGAAACCAGAATCTTTCCCAGGTTGACTTTTACAAGGTCAAATTGCCTGGTAAAGTGAACCTGATAAACCAAGTAAGCCAAATAAACTGAAATAATAATTTTATGTTCTACTGAAACTGCTTGTATAGTAACAGCACGATTCTCAAAATTGCAAAAATTTCTTATTTTAAAAGTTGTATTGCAATTGCTTTTCTAATACTACTTAATTATTCCCTTTAATTGGTAATTATTTCAATGTATTTAATAACCAAAATGTTCTGAGGATTCTCTGTAGCATATCGGGCAGAATGGCATTGAGGACATTATACACATGCATATCATAGTACAAATTAGTTAATAAAAAATAGGCAGAAAATCTTCTAAGTTTTTAATTCATTTAGTTGAAAAAGAATATTCATATTGAGGATTGTTCATTATGTTTTGATTGGATGAGTCAACACACTATTCTTATGTAAATTTGTATCTGATTTAGAAGATACACTACCAAAGTTAAGCTTGTACTACATTACAGTAACCAATACTAATAGAAAAGTGAGATAAATTATCTGTTTTGTTATAAGCCAAAGTGAGAACAATTAGCTTTTTAGAAAAAAAAAATAGCTTCTTATATTTGAGGATGAAATTTTATACTTCATTTCCATTTGGAGTTTTTTTTTTCTTTTGTTTTTACATTATAATTACAAAATTGTGAATCCTCAAAGGTCCCCTCTATACCAGGAAACTGATCTGATGTGCATGTATACTTTAAAAGGCTTTACACATCAGTCTTCTAACAATTACTGGGAGAATGTTTCTTGTGTATATGGGTATTGTATCATTTTGTTGTGAAAACTAGAATTCAATCCTAAAAAGCACCATCTTTGATTTCCCATGGATTAAGTTGCATTGTGGGGTGGGGGGCCAGTTTAAATACAACAAATACACTGAGCCTGAGCCTTTGTTAGTGGGCTACTGAGTCTTCCTCAGCTACAAAAGGAGCTGTCTCTGTGTTTAGTCAGCTACTTGGGGGTGGGGAAACAAACTGACTTATATTGACATTGTCAGGGCTAGTTAAAAATTTTTGGATGCCCTTCCCACTTTCTTTCTGACTCTCTAACTTTCTAGACTATTAACAGCAGCTCCCTGCAAGGCTAGTACATGAATTAAATCCCATACTCTGCTTTTATTCTCTCCTCTAATTCTAAAAGATTGGAAGTTAAAATTCTTTTTTTTTAAGTTATTTTTATTTTTAAGTTCATGGGTACACGTGCAGGATGTGCAGGTCTGTTACATAGGTAAACGTGTGCCATGATGGTTTGCTGCACCTATCAACCCATCACCTATATATATATGTGTATGTATATATATATATATATATATATTTTTTTTTTTTTTTTTTTTTAACAGAGTCTCGCTCTGTCACCAGGCTGGAGTGCAGTGGCGCAATATCGGCTCACTGCAACAACCTCCGCCTCCATAGTTCAAGCAACTCTCCTGCCTCAGCCTCCCAAGTTGCTGGGACTACAGGCGCGTGCCACCACGCCCGGCTCATTTTTTGTATTTTTAGTAGAGACAGGTTTCACCATGTTGGCCAGGATGGTCTCGAACTCCAGACCTCGTGATCTGCCCGCCTCGGCCTCCCAAAGTGCTGGGATTACAGGTGTGAGGCACCGCACCTGGCCCCATCACCTAAATATTAAGACCTGAATGCATTAGCTATTTATCCTGATGCTCTCCCTCCTCTGGCAACCCCCCGACAGGCCCCAGTGTGTGTTGATCTCCTCCCTGAGTCCATGTGTTCTCATTGTTCAGCTCCCACTTATAAGTAGAACATGCAGTGTTTGGTTTTTTGTTCCTGTGTTAGTTTGCTGAGGATGATGGCTTCCAGCTACCTCCATGTCCATCTAAAGGACATGATCCTGTTCCTTTTTATGGCTATATAGTATTCCATGGTGTATATATACATTTTCTTTATCTGGTCTATCATTGATGGGCATTTGGGTTGATTCCATGTCTTCACTATTGTGAATAGTGCTGCAGTAAACATATGTGTGCATGTATCTTTATAATAGAATGATTTATATTTTTGGGGGGTATATACCCAGTAATGGGATTGCTGGGTCAAATGGTATTTCTGGTTCTAGATCCCTGAGGAATCACCACACTGTCTTCCACAATGGTTGAACTAATTTACATTCCCACCAACAGTATAAAAGTGTTCCTATTTCTCCACAGCCTTCCCAGCATCTGTTGTTTCTTGACTTTTTAATACGCCATTCTGACTGGCATGAAATGGTTGATGGACATTTGGGTTGTTTCAGTTTTAAGCTATTACAAGTACAGCTATTATGAACTTTCATGTAGAAGTCGTTGCTTTCATTCCTCCTAGGCAAATACCTAGGAGTGGAATAATTGTGTTACATAGTAGGTGCATGTAAGGTTTTAAGAAACTGACAAACTTTTCTAAGATGCTTATACCATTTTGCATTCCCAACAACTGTGTATGATAGTTTCAGTTGCTCAGCATCCTGGTCAGTAAGGAGTATGGTCAAGGTTTTTTAATTTTAGCCATTCTAGTGTATGTGTAGTGGTTTTAATTTGGATTTTCCTAATAACTAAAGATGTTGAGCATCTTTTTATGTGCTTATTTGCCATCTTTGTTTTCCTTGATGAAATGTCTGTTCAAATTTTTTACCTGCTTTTTGGTTAGGTTATTCTTATTGAATTGTAAGAATTGTTTTTTTTTTTTTTTTTTTGAGATGGAGTTTCACTCTGTTGTCCAGGCTGGAGTGCAGTGGTGCAATACGGGCTCACCGCAGTCTCCACCTCCTGGGTTCAAGCGATTCTCCTGCCTCAGCCTCCCAAGTAGCTGGGATTACAGGTGCCTGCTACCATGCCTGGCTAATTTTTATATTTTTAGTAGAGACAGGAGTTCATCATGTTGGCCAGGCTGGTCTTGAACTCCTGACCTCAGGTGATCCACCCACCTCGGCCTCCCAAAGTTCTGGGATTACAGGCGTGGGCCACCGTGCCTGGCCAAGAATTCTTTATGTATTCTAGAATCAAGTTCTTTGATACCTGTTTTGCAAGTATTTTTTCCAAATATATGGCTTACTTTTTCACTTTTGTGTCTTTTGAAGAGAGAAATATTTTTGAAGTCCAATTTATTGATGTTTTTCATTTATAATTTATGCTTTGTGTATATTTTTTAAAACTCTTTGCCAAACCAAAGATCATTAAGATTTTCTCTTATGTTTTTTTCTATAAGTTTTTGTAGCTTTAGCCCTGACACTTGGGCCCATGATGCATTTCAAATTAAATTTTGTATGTAATTTGAGATACAAGGGTCAAGGTTCATTTTTCATGACTTAATCCTTGAATCACTTCTCTGTCCACTCTCTTAGGCGCTTATCTAGTCATGTGGCTTTAAATATCATCTGTATATTAATGACTCGCAAATTACAACTCTAGCCCAAACTGCTATTTTAAGAGATATCTCAAGCATGTCCAAAACTAAGCTGTTAATATCCACCTTTTCTCCTCTTCCATGCCTGCCCCTCTCACAGTCTTTGCCATTTCGGTAAATGCAACTTCATTCTTTCAGTTGCTTGGAGCAAAACTCTTAGCACATCTTTGAGTGTTCTCTTTCTCTGTCACCTCCCATCTTGATCTGTTGTCAGATTCCATTGGCTTCATCTTCACATTATATTCAGAATCCCACCTCTTCTCGCGATCTCCTCTTTTACCACTGTAGTCCAAGCCACCATTACCTCACCCAGGTTATTGCTGTAATATTCTAATAGGTCTCTCTCTACTTCTACCTTTGCATGTTTATTAAATTAAATGTTGTCATTTTTCTGCTTAGAACCTACCAGTAGCTTTTCATCTCATTCAGACAAGGAGCCAGATCTTTTTAATGATATCTAAGGGCCTGCACCATCTAGCCACCCATTACCTGTCTTACCGCATATACCAGGCCCTTATTCACTCTGCTGCAGTCATACAGGCCTTGTTGGTGCTTCTCAAACATACCAAGCACACTGCCTACCTCAGGCCGTTTGAACTTGCTATTTCCTCTGTCTGGAATGTTTTTCTTCCAGATAACTTAAAAGTTTATTCTCTCACTTCCTTAAATCTGTATTCAACTGTTACCTCAATGATCCCTTCCTATTTAATTGTAACTCTCACCCAGACATACATCTCACATTACACATTGCTGCTTTATTTTTCTCTGTAACATGTATCACCATCTAACATACTATATATGTTAGATGTTTCTCTTTCTTCCCTCAATAGAACATAAACTTCTTTTGAGAAGAGATGTTTGCCTTTTTTGTTGATTGCTTGCATTCCCAACCCCTAGAGAAGTGCCTGACACATAACAGTATGACCCTGTGTAATATTTATTATATGAATGGAGGTAAGTAACATTTTAGGTGGTTTTTTCCCTCTGAATATAAAATGGGAACATTGTGAACAGTGCAAGTCTTCAACAAAGTTGATGTAGACAGACTTCAGCTCTCATAATCTTTTTCTCTTTTTTAATAAACAAAAGAATGTTTAACATACAGACAAAATATAAAGAGTAACAAAAATAACAAAAAAAGCAGCCATGTTCCCACCACCCAAGTTAAGAAACAAATATTATTAATACTTTTGAAACATCCTTTGTGCTTTACCCTTACTTTATCCTCTCTACTCTCCTCCCTCTATAAACCTATTCTGAATTTGTTTATTGTTCCTATTGGTTTTCTTTATAGTTTTGCCACATATGAATATAGCATTCACATATGAATATATCATTCAGTTTGAACTCTATGTAAGTGGAATCCTACCACAGGCATTCTGCAAGTTGTTTTGCTTGACCTGATACTCCTGAGTTTCATCCAGTGATGCATGTAGCTACAGTTCATTTATGTTTACTCCTATATAGTATCCCCATTGCGTTGAGAGACCACTCTATCTGTTCTCCTGTATATACAACTTTGTGGTGGTTTTCTTGCTTTTTTAATGCTAAAAACAGTGCTGCCATGAACATAATTGTACATGTTTCATGAAACACACATGCAAGTTTTTCTATGGCAGATTCTTAGCGGTAAAATTACTGTTCCATAGGGCATTTATATCTTTCATTTTACTAGTTCGTGCCAGATTGTTTTCAAAAACAATTGTACATATTTATACACCCGTCAATAGTATATAGTTGTTATAATATTTAGTTTTCTTAATGTGGAGGGTATAAAGTGGTGTCACATGTTAGTTTTAATTTGAGTTTTCCTATTTCCTAATGAGGCTGGATATCTTCTCAGTTGTAATTAGCCATTCCTGTTTCCTCCTCTGTGAAATGTTTATCTGTGTTATTTGCTCTTTTTTAATTGGGCTGTTTTTGGTTTCTGGGAGTTCTTCATATATTCCAGATACATATTCTTTGCCAGTTATATATAAAGCAGATACCTTTTCCCAGTATGTAGCTTATTTTTTCACTATCTTTTCATGAATGTAGCTTATCTTTTCACTATCTTTTGATGAATATAGGCCGGGCACGGTGACTCACGCCTGTAATCCCAGTACTTTGGGAGGCCAAGGCGGGCAGATCACGAGACCGTCTTGGCCAACATGGTGAAACCCCGTCTCTACTAAAATACAAAAAATTATCCAGGCGTGGTGGTGCGTGCCTGTAATCCCAGCTACTTGGGAGGCAGAGGCAGGGGAATCGCTTGAACCCGGGAGGCAGAGGTTGCAGTGAGCTGAGATGGCGCCACTGCACTCCAGCCTGGCAACAGAAGCAAAACTCCATCTCAAAAAAAAAGAAAAGAAATTCTAAATTTTAATGCAGTTTAATTATCAATCTTTTTCTTTATAATTTATGGGTTTTATAAGCCTTACTTAAGAAATTCTTTCACATATAACATCATACAGTGATTTTTCTACCCTCTGTCAGGGCAGATTGCCCTTGAAGCGCTCCTTAGACCTGTCCCTGACAACCTGTTCTACAGAAGAGATCTGAGACTCAGTCACAATGGCAGAGGCGACCGAGACCAGCTCAGTTTTGGAAATCATTTTCAGAAATGGCTAGAGAGAATGTGGTGTGTGTGTGTGTGTGTGTGTGTGTGTGTAATATAGTGAAACAGAAATTTTCTATCCTGTTTTTTCATTTAGCATCATGTTTCAAATATTTTTACATCATTTATTATTAAAGTTCAATTTTAATGAATGTCATATTGGATGGGAATCAGAATTCTTATTTAACATTTTGCAGTTGTAAATAAGACCTCAGATGTCTGGGCTTGGTGGCTTACGCCTGTAATCCCAGCACTTTGGGAGGCTGAGGCAGGCAGATCACCTGAGGTCAGGAGTTTGAGACCAGCCTGGCCAACATGGTGAAACCCCATCTCTACCAAAAATACAAAAATTAGCTGGGCATGGTGGTGCACACTTGTAATCCCAGCTACTCGGGAGGCCAAGACATGAGAATCACTTGAACCCTGGAGGCAGAGGTTGCAGTGAGCCAAGATTGTGCCACTGCATAACAGCCTGGGTGACAGAGCAAGACTCTGTCTCAAAAAACAAAACAAAACAAAAGAAAAACAACCTCAGGAAACAGTTTATAAATCTTTTTGATGCATTGTTTATTTCTTTAAGAAAGACTTATAGAGGTAGTATGACTTGGTTAAAATATACTCTTGATGTCAGCAGAAGTAATAAGCAGTTGAAAATAATTGAGAGTCATATGAGCGTTAAGTAAATTGATTTTCTGAGCAACACTTGCTACTTGCTTGATTCTTTACAAAGAAAGTCAATATTTAAAAGTATCCAGCCTACTTGGCTTACATAAAGCTTAGATTTAATGATGTCCATATTTACTATTCATACATTGTGTAGCAATTATATATAATTTTCCCTTTTTGATATCTCACATGATTTTGAATGTACTTAGTTTGAGGAGGATTTAATGATATTTTTAATTAATCCTCTCAATAATGTTTGAAAATGGTTAATAGGGTATATATTTGGGCATCTTAAAACTGACCTATTCTCTTTATGGTAATTAAAAAGTCATCAAAGGCTCAGTGACCCTGCAAGGCAGTGTACACTTGGTATGTGTGAAATACTTGGTCATTATTAAGCCAGCTTTTCTTCAAGAGAGATACACTATTTAATTAAGGAATGTAATAAATCACTCTCTATTTTATTGTTATTGGTGTTAATGCTTGGTCTTGTAACTCTGCCCTGTCCACAGGTTAAAGTATTGCACAATCAGCTGGTCCTTTTCCACAATGCCATTGCCGCTTACTTTGCTGGGAATCAGAAGCAGCTTGAACAGACACTTAAACAGTTCCATATCAAATTGAAAACCCCTGGAGTGGATGCCCCATCTTGGCTTGAAGAACAGTAAAATCACAGCGGAAAATAAAAAGAAAGTCGCGTTGTTATATTTCTAAACAAACCTAACAAGAATTAAGCAGAGTTGGGGGAAGTGGGAGGGGTGACAAGCATTATAGTGATTCTTGCACAAACAGCTTTAATTTTTCCGTTTTTCATACTTTAACAATTGAACTGTTAAGGGTGGTTTTAATGTAAACAGTTTCTATAATCTGAACACAATAATTTTCCTTTTTGAGAAATCCTTTTGTATTGTGAGGGTTGATGGCTATTTCTGTAGTTTGAAAACATCTAATAGAGATTTGCACTGACAAGATAAAAATTCAAGGTTTTTGGTCCTGGAAATGAGGGCCGATTGTAACTTTTCCAAAGGGAGGTTTACATGATTTGTATCAACATCAGATATTTTATATGTGAATATATTAAACATCTTTAAGAGATTCATTTTCATGTATTAAAGAAAAAAGAAACTATTTTGCAGAGTAAAGTTATATGGTGTTCCTGCAGCGTCCACACAGAGGCAGCAGCTCTAATGAATGATTAGCTTGTGGAGTTGTGGCAAATACCTTTTTAAAAATGAATCTGTACCACTGTAATTTTATTTAGACTTTTTTTTAAAGACACAGAAATCACACTGTCATTTCTATGAGGCTTTTAAGCTTATGAATTTGCTTCACCCAAAGTCATTGGACAGTTACATTTGCAATTTCTTTTGGTTCATAACAAAACCTGCTTAAGAGAATTTTTTTTTTTTGACAGGTGGACGTGGGAATGGAAATTCTTAATTGTTTCTGGAGTAGAAATCTGTACTTAGAAAACTAGTTTTTGGGTCAGTTCCATTTTGATAGAAGTGAATACATAGACAGCTTTTATTGACTTCCATATGTAACAATACCGTTTAAGCCTTAAATCACAGATATGTGCCTTCTCAGATACAGTAATTCTTGTTCAAGCAATGTACAAAATCCATAAAGAAACCCCTGTTGGATAATGTTTGATGTGTCTATTCCTTCCATGGAATGGAGCACTATGTATGAATGTTGGGTTTCTTTGTACTTGTTAAGCCACATTTGAGGTTTATGGTAAAAGTCATCTTTTGAGTTTGCTCTTTGGTTTTTCTTCGTTCCTTTTGAGGATTGGGAAAACAGAAGGATTCTTTGATTTGGGTAATGAAGAGGTAATTTGGGACAGTGTGGTGGTACCAGGAAGAAAGAGGATTGGAAAGGCCAGTACTGTTTTAGTTGCTCGGCACTGTTGGTTTTGTTTTAATGTGGTTGTCCTGTCCACTACATGGTTCTATCAGTAGTGTAATCCATTTTCAATGTAAAGCTCTTTTAGTTTTTGTCATAGACATAAATTAATATTTTGAGAGGCATCCCTCACCTGTTCATTTCTTCTGTGTTGAAATGAAGTACTTAAAATTACCGTTATACATGAACTTTGTGGACTGTAAGATTTGTTATATATGTTCAAATGCCTTTTAGCTGGCTTTTTAATTAATATGCCTGTTTTGAGTGCTTAATACAATGTAATGTGATTATAAATCATACCTATTTTAAATCATTCCTTCCTGTATATTTGTACTCAGAGAGCCTTATTTTATTCTTCCAGCAGAATTACTACTTGTGATAGTTCATTTACATTCCCCAGAATGTGCCTCTAGTGTGAATTTTGTATTCTTATTAAACGTGTTTGCTGCAGTAAATCATTTCTCTGGACCTTCATAGTTTAAGAAGTAACTATTTGGAAACTCTGAAGACACATAATTTGCCTTTTCTGAACCTTAAAAAAAAAGGTACTTCTGTCACTTATAATTGTTTTAGCTCAGTAAGCTATTTTTTTTCAATGTGAATCTCTTTTGAGAGCTGAACATGTCCATTCTTAACCACATTTCAATAACAGTTACTGTAGCTAAGGAGCTAAATAGTTTCATGGATTAATTTTTTTCAGAATAAATTTAAAATGTCCATGATTCTGATAGTGGGCACATGACCAAAAGAAAAAAGTAAATCAATATATTTAGCCAATGGTACATTTACTTTGTTAGGAATGTAATTTATGTTCATTATAGAAAAGAATTAGAAGAAAGTTTCAAGTAATAGAAGATAAGTACCTTCCCAAGTGAATAAATACTGCATGGAACCACTCAACACCTCTGAAGTTGGATATTTTAGTTTTGGATTTTAGTATTACAAGCTCTATTTTGAATATCCTTTAATATACATTTACATCTTTGCACTTTTACTTACTCCCTTAGGTTATAGTCCTAGAAGTGAAAATGGGCCCTCAAAAGTATATACACACTTTTAAAACTTTGTAATATATTGCCTGTTTGCTTTCAAGAAAGACTGTGCCAATTTACACCTCTAAGAGCATACACATGTACCTGTTTAGTATATTTTTTAAGCCAGTGCTGTATATATAAAATGAGATAATGAAAGAGAAAAACAGGAAGATAAAGCCTGAACAATCACCAACTGGAGAGTTTGGGGATGCTGGGTGTGAGAGCAGGGAATGGATGAAAATGGCTGGCTTTTCTCTCATTAAAATAGAAGTTGTTATTCTAGAAAAAATAATGCACTGAGGAACTGGTCTGTGAAATTAAACTTTTCATCCCAAAGCTTCCAAATCTTAGGGTCCAGGAACTATCTGGGTTTGCAAAAGCAATTTAGCTGAAATCTAGGCTTTAAGAAGCATCTTTTCCATATTCAAAACACACTGATAATGTTACTGAAGCGTATCCTTTAGAGTGTGAAACTAGAAGGTTCCTTAGAGATTATGTAACACACTTTTTTTTTAACAGATGAAACTATCAAGGCTTCAAAATATGTTAAACTGACTTAGCCAACCCCCATCTCCAAATGTAATGCCGGATGAGTATTTGCAACTATATACTTGAATTCCCCTTTAAATCCTGCCATTTCAACCGCATAATTAAATCAATGTGTCAAAAGTGTCAAGTTTCTTCTAAAGTTAAGTTTAATGTGTATTAAATATCTTCCCATTGGGGAAAAAAAATCCATCTCCCCCCAAATGGCTTCATACTAGGTAGATTGCAAAGTATGCAAGATGCTTGCCTTTCTATCCACTGACCTTTAACTTGCAGTATTCTGCAAAAGAAATCAGGTGAGCTTGAAAAGTGTTATATAAAGTAAAATTATGTATATTGAAAAAACTAAAGATAAATTTCTTCTAATCATGGAACTGTTAATTGAAAGAATAATATAGCTACCTCAAAATGTGCCCATTCTTTAGTTTTCACTGGAGATGACTGTAGTTTTGAAAAATAAAAGTAAATTATCTGAGTTGCTAGTCATTCAAGTATAATTTATGCTAATTTCGTGAAGTACTACTTAAATACCTCTTTGCAATAGTCCTAAATATCCTTTGCCAGTGGCTCTTTTTTTTTTTTTTTTTTTTCCTTTTCTTTTTTAACCTTTCAGTTTGCCTGGGAGAGTTGAAACTAGCTGGGAGAGTTGAAACTAGCTGAAATCTTTGATCACTCAATTTTTTTTTTTTTTTTTTTTTGAGACGAAGTTTCACTCTTGTTGCCCAGGCTGCGGTGCAATGGCGCGATCTTGGCTCACTGCAACCTCCGCCTCCCAGGTTCAAGCGATGCTTCTGCCTCTCAGCCTCCCAAGTAACTGGGATTACAGGCATGCGCCACCACGCCTGGCTTATTTTATATTTTTAGTTAGAGACAGAGTTTCTCCATGTGGGTCAGGCTGGTCTCGAACTCCTGACCTCAGGTGATCTGCCCGCCTCCACCTCCCAAAGTGCTGGGATTACGTTACAGGTGTGAGCCACCACACCCAGCCCTAATCACAATTTTAACCAAATTTAGGTATTTTCAAAAATCTAATTCCCCTTTAAGACTACAAATTTTTACATTAGCTAAGACTATCCAGTTGTAAGTAGGCTATTTTCTGATCAGAAGACCAGTTGTATTTTGCATTATTTCAAAGCTTTCCCAAGGTCACAGTTCCTTTACTATTTTTACAGTATAGCAGGACCTATTAAAATAGGACAATGCAAACAATTTTTTTGAGGACTTTCATTAAATTCCCACTTTCATTATGTTCCCACTTGAAGGTTTCCTGTTCAACAGATTTCGCAGCATAAATGGGCCTTTGTAATAAATTGCCAAGTGGTCATCGTAATGTACAGGAAACTACAAAGTTCAGCTTTGTTTTCATGAAATAAAGTTTGACTCTTAGTAGTTTATGTATGTTAAGTGAGAACTGTTAGTCTGGTATCAGCTCTGGTAGGGAAAAAGGAGAGTAGAAATATGAGGGAATTAGGTCCAGTCTGAGCACCATAACTCTACTCTTGTGCAGTTAATTGATTAGTATGCTATCAGAACTGAGAATTCTGGGTTTTTTAAACAACGGAAACTGTTCCACAAGAACCAAAATCACAGTTTTGTTTGGGTCCAAGCTAGGCTTTGCCATAAACTCTGTCAAAGATTGCATGAATTGTTGATTCATAAGGAAGATGTAAGAGGAACAGGATACCATTTTGTCGATTTTAAAAGTAACTTTCTATGACTTAGACTTTCATATCACTTTGCCTTTGGTACAGGTGTATATGTTCATATAAATAACTTACAGGTGAAATGTACATCTAGCTGGTATAGGGCACATAGGAAGAAGAACCACAGCCATATATATCTCACTACATCTTGGAGCTTTGATTATTGACGTTCTACTAAAAGCAAACTCTGTAAAAACTTTTTTTTTTTTTCAAATGAGTGTAAAGCATTATAGAGTAGTGAGAGGAAAGGTAACTTTAATCTTGCCAGCCTTCCTGAAAAGTTTTTAAATTATGAAGCCTTAGAATAATCAATAAAGTACTCAAGATAAATTATTTATATATGCTACTTTACTGTTATTCTCCTCCTAAATGATTTCTGATTCTATGTTAGGAAGCTTTTTATAAAAACTGCCTAAGGCTTTTTTATAGAATAATTATTCTTTCCTTTGAGGAATATATACTTACTATGACTAGACATTCAGCTCTTAAGAAAAGCACGGGGTAGGCTGTCTTATTCACCCTGTATCCCCAACTCCTTGCATAATTTTCTTTTTTGAGACAGAGTCTCACTCTGTTGCTCAGGCCCAGCTAAGTTTTGTGCGTTTAGTAGAGACAGAATTTCGCCATGTGTGTCAGGCTGGCCTCAGACTCCTTCAATATACGTAATTCCGCCCGCATCGGCTTCCCAAAATGCTGGGATTACAGGCGTGAGCCACTGTGCCAGGCTTCCTTGTATAGTTCTTAATTCAAAGGAGCCATGTATAAAAATTTGTTTTTTTGATCCAAAATTCAAATGCAGAAAAATATTCAGTGCTTGCACTGCAATTTCATTTGAATGAGTTACAAAAGAGGCAGTACACTTATAACTTACTCTAAATTAATGTCAGGATGTTACCTAAGACAGTAGGATGTTTACAGAAGAGTGGCCAGCTTTTAAAATAGCCGTTCTTCTGTAATGGCCATTCTTTCTGTAGTAGAAAGAATGGCAGAATTAGAGAAATCACCATGTTGAAACCATGACTGAAATAATTGATTTACACAGGGATGGCCAATGGATGCTAATATCATTAGGTGAGAGATTAATGGAAAACAGACTATTTCCATAGTACCAAAGTATTACCCTACAAATGGCTCAATTCGAAATGGGAAAAAGTACCATTAATAAGAGATTTGTGCTTACAACCTAAATTGTGATCAAATTTAGAATCATGAATAGTAATCATTGTGCCTTGGATATAATGAGATATAAATTATACAGTATCACGTATTTCTGCTGGAATTGTTCAATCTGCAGCTAATCAAGTATTTTACCTTAAATTCCAGTGTACAGAAGATACAGGGAGTTAAGGAACAATTTAAATGTTACCAAGAAGAATCAATTGGACAAATCCAGAATCTGAGACATTCTACAACATAATTGGCTTGGTTTCTTCAAAAAGTCCATCACAAAAGAAAAAAAAGTTAGTAATACTGTTAGAAAACAAAAGATTTGAGATCATAATTCAAAAAAAGTAGCTATATAAGACATTTGAAGGAAAAACTGAGTCACTTGAGTGTGTATTTGACACTGCTAGGAACTTACGTTTTTTTAGGTATGATATTATATTGTGGTAATATAGGGGAACAGCTTTATTAGGAATGCATGCCTAAACTACTTAAAGCCAAAGTGGCATGATGTCTGCAGTTTACCTTTAAATGGCTCAGCAAAAATACATACATTCATATGTATTCACATATATGGAGAGAAAGCTGGAAGAGAAAAAGGAGAGAAAGATGTCAAAGTAAATATGGCAAAATGTTAGCAATTGTTGAAATAAGTGGGTGGATATGTGGGGTTCCATAGTACTAGTCTTTTTCTTTTTAAAAATGTTTTTCATAATAACATTAAAAAAAAAGGCAGCAGGACCCACTAAATCTTTCCTCTTGCACCAGGGTTGCAATCAGAGGCTTTTTTTGGTATAGAGAGTGACACCACTTGCTCTACTCCTACAGATACTACAATTTCTCCTCTAGCATGGGAGATAAATTGATTTGTATTTGGAAACAGAAATTCAAGTAAGCATAAAGTTGAGCAGTTTGTCAATAAAGAGTACAGGACAAGTGAAGAGGCAAAAATAGTTTAGGATATGACTATGTAAAAAAGATTCCATATAGGAAAACATGCATTCACTAAACCGGACCTTTTTCTCTTGTTTTTTTCTCCTCAGCTCATTTCCAAATTGAAGCTTTTCAAAAAAATTGCTATATTACTACAGGTATGTGCCACCATGCCCAACTAATTTTTGTATTTTTTGTAGAGATGGGTTTCGCCATGTTGCCCAGGCTGGGCTCAAACTCCTGGGCTCAAGTGATCCTCTCGCCTCAGCCTCCCAAAGTGCTGGATTACAGGTATGAGCCACTGTTCCCGGCCCCAGATTGATGCTTTCTAAATAGCTATTTGAAAGTTCAAGGGAAGTTAAGTTCAAAAACAAAACACTAACTTTCTTTTAGCCTAATAATGATGGTTTTTTCTGTCTCAATTTTTTTGCCCTGTTGTAAATTAGCATATACTACTATTCTGTACTACTATAGATTTTTTTAAATGAAGCTGCTTAGAGTTTTATTTACTATAACAACTTGAGACTACTTAAAAATAAGTATTTATACACTGGTAATTTTTAATAATGGTTATTTCCAATCCAAAAATATATTTTATGAGATGGCCACGTTTTCCCTAATTCACACTTCTAAAATTAATAAAATTGCTTAACTCTTTAAAGCATTCCTCAAATAAGTAATGGATATTTATTTATATTGTTCTCAAATTCTCTTTTTCCAATTCCCCACCCCATCTCAGATAAGAACAAAGAAAATACTATGGATTAAAATTTTCTGACTAGTTTATATCAATAACAGAAGTAGCAAAAAGGCCAGGCAATGTTTGGAGAATTGAGTTTTAACCATGGCAATGGTTACTATATAATCACTAGTACTATCAAGTGAGTTAGAAAAAAAAATGTAAGTTTAAACAGTCATGAGTATTTGCTGAATGACTGGTCAGCTTGCCTGTGTTGACTTTCATTCGCCGCCTGATTCCACTAACACCTGGAAGAGGGTCAGATGATTCCTGAAGTGGGCACTAACAATTTCTTTTTTCTCAAAATTTTGTTTCTCTGAAAAGGTTCACCATATTTTCTCTGTGAAGTTTAGTTAGCATTTTTCTCCAATGAAGCCAGCCATAAAATGAGGGAAAAAATTCGTTAGAAATAGCAAATGAACAGCCATGTCTAATGACAAAATTGTGTGTGTGTCTATAAGAGACCTTGCCTAAACTCACAAGGGAAAGGCAAGTATTAAAGCTTGATAGTAGGCTGTGGCCCTAACTTGCCCCTTTGTTCTTTTAAAAAAAATATAATGACATACTAAGAGGCTATTGTGCTGTCTTCAAGTTTTCAAGCTTTTGGAGTCACTATTTATGCTTATGACTAGAGCAATGAAAACAAGTCTTTTTTCCCCAAACACAAGTAGCTTCAGTCCAAGCCACTCCAGACTTCCTTGCCAGTGACCTCAACACTGACCTTGATTTATTCTAGGAAGAACTCTGCCTGTTTAGTTCGTTTAGCTCATTTTTATGTGAATTCCCATTCACTAGTAGTGAACTAACTTCAACAATTTCATTTCTAGTCTGCTGACTTTTCATTATTATGGTTTTGTTTTTCCTTACAGTAGCCTCTTTGGAATCCTGTACACCTAGCTTATGGAAATGCGTTAGCCCAAGCCGTGACAGAGCCAGGTAATTGTCTTATCAAGGCCATACTTAGTCTTGTTTAAAAGCAGGCATCCCCATCTCTTTGGTGTAGCCCTAAAAGAAGTGGAGGATCAAAGCCACATGCTTCAATTCTCAGTCCTCTTTGCCTGATCACTTTATCAAATTTCTGAAGAAAGAACTCAATCCATCCCTCTTCTTCCCAAACTGTGTCAAAGCTGGACTTGTTTTTCAGTCCAACACTGAGCCACATTGCTCTGGGTGGAGCATCAGCATGTCTTCTGAAAGGTTTCACTTAATTGGCCTGTATAAGTCTACATTTCTTGGTTCACCTAAAATCTTATGATACCTGGCTGTTCCCTTCATGCACTCTTACATCTTAACTCACTGGTACTAGCAAGTAGATTATTTTTTTAATGTAAGTTTAAATGGTCATGAGTATTTGCTGAATGACTGACTGGTCAGCTTACCCACGTTGACTTTCACCACCTGATTCCACTAACACCTTGAAGAGGATCAGGCTTCAAAGAGCTTGGATCTAGCAGATTTGCTTCTGGCCCATAGAAGCCTCGTGAGGGCAAGAACTGTTTTGAACATGTTTGTAGCCCTCCTCGTGCTTTGCACGTAAAGGTCACTCAATGTTTTCAATAATGATAATTAGCATTGCTGGGGCACTTAGCCTTCAATGACTGGAGGCCCACTGGCAACATTTGCTGGTGATGAAAATCACAAGCAATGTGAAAATACATTGACTACTAACAGCTGTCGAGCCTTGAAGGTAAATACTACAAAGATGTGAAGTTGAATAAGACAGGCTTGCCCTTAAACTTTTGGGTTTAATGGGGAGCAAGTCCATACAAATCATAAGGAGTGAATGGTCAGGAGAAGGGAGGGATCAGTGTGGAGAATATACAATTAGTGGTTGAGGATGGAGGCAGCCAGCCTTCAGCTCCAGAATGGAATGTCTTAATTCTGAGCATGTGTGTTTGTTGGGTGGGGAAGAAGGCATTTTACCATTCTACCGTGGCAGCTAGGTCAGTGAAGATGGTCCTATCCATGTTGCCAAATAAATCTCACATAAATCTTAAATATAGTACAATATTATTTCTGTGTAGCCTTTGAATCTTAATACTTTCTTTTTCCCCACCAGACATTCTAACATAGAATGCTTGACTCCTTTTTACCTAGTAGCACTAGAATATATTCGGACAGTTGAAGTGGCAGAATTCATCTGAAGCTTCTAGGTCATTAGGGTCATTGTTGGCTAGAACATTTAGCAATTTATATGACTTTAGTTTTGATTTAGAGGCCAGTCTAACTGCTGCCATTTTTTAGAAGGAAAATAAGTTAATAACTAGTTAGCCTACCTGTTCAAGTGTGTGGATTCTAACTACAGGCACACAAGGACTGGGTTGCATGGGTGTTTCAAGGTCACCCAGGGGAGACAGAGTCTACAAACACGGCTTTCTGGAATTGGAAGGCAATTCTGGTAGGGAAGTTCTTTTTTTTTTTTTTTTTTTTTTTTTTTTTGGAGACTCTCTCTGTTGCCGAGGTTGGAGTGCAGTGGCGCAATCTTGGCTCACTGCAGCCTCTGCCTCCTGGGTTCAAGCAATCCTCCTGTCTCACCATCCCAAGTAGCTGGGATTACAAGGTGCCTGCCACCACAGCTGCCCAATTTTTTGTATTTTAGTAGAGACAGGGTTTCACCATATGGTCAGGCTAGTCTTGAACTCCTGACCTCAGGTGATCCACCCCCATTGGCCTCCCAAAGTGCTGGGATTACATGCGTGAGCCACTGCACCCGGCCTGGGAAGTTCTTTATTATAGTATCTATTTTTGCAATCTAATGAAGAAGAAATTGACTGATTGTGACAGAGAACACACTCACACACACACATAAAATGTGTCTTCCTTGGTTATCTCAAGAACTTTGGCTAAAGGTAGAATAGTATATGACTTTTGTTAAAAACCTTGATGCCAATAAAAAACTGAGGATAAGTCATAACCTTCAAGTCAAAACTGATGAAAAGGGTACTTGAATTAGTTAGACATAGGAAGTGTTTCCTGAGTCATAGTGAAAATTTTCTGATTTGTGAAACAATTTAAAGCCAAGAGCACAGAATATTAGGTTGGAAGGAAGCATTTCCTTTAAGATAAAACATTTTTAGCATCAGGCCACAACAAACAGTTGGAACCCAAACAAATAAAACTTAATGGGAGCTGAAAATTAGTTTAAGGATAGAGTTATCATTTTAAGCCTTTAAAATGAGGAGAGAAAGCTGAAAACAGTGAGATGCAATAAAAGTTTAAACTTTGGGTTAAAAAAATAAAAATCTCTTGTAATTTTATTAAAAGTAAATCAATACCTTAAGAAAATTTCATTGTTCTACCCAATTCTTTAGTATATGTGTCTTTTTAAAAAAAAACCCAATCTCTAGAAAGACCATTATAAATAATTTCCCTTTAATTATAGACAACTTGATCATATATAAGTTTTTTCCATAAATCCTCTTGTTATGACTTACACAGACCATTCATGACATGCTTGGACTTTCTTGTTTGTCCTGAACATCCCTTTTTCTTAAACAACCAGTCATTTTATTCTAAGGCAGAAATCTACCATATAAAATTATTTCTCATATAAAATTATTTTCCTTTTAACCTTTCTTGCTAAAAATACCTGTTATATTTATAACTTCCTTTACCTTGCTTTTATTTACTGGTTACTTTTACCTTATTTCATAAATAACTTTTAAATAACTTTTGAATTAGACAAAAATTATTTTCCTTTAAATAAGAACACATTTCTTTTTTTAGAAAAAATATTTTCCTATAATATATATTTTTAAAAAATTGGAAATGACCCAGACATTTAATGAGTATCCATTATTTAACTTAATATAACTTTAGATTCTAACTTATATGACAAGTTTATTTACAAGGATTTATTCATCACATTTATCTAATTAATTTTTTAATATTTTACCCAGATTACTTATGAAAACTGTGATAGTTATCATTTAATGTTATTTCCCAGTTAATCATTTTTATAGTCTGTGAATTTCAGGTTTTCCTAAGTAAGAACCTTACAGTTAGATAAATATTTTCTTTCCTTCCTTCCTTCCTTCCTTCCTCCCTCCCTCCCTCCCTTCCTCCCTTCCTCCCTTCCTTCCTTTTTGCCAATAACTCAGAGTTTAGCTGTTTCCATTAACTGAACAATATTAAATACCTTATTTATCAAATTTTGCACAAGCAAAGATAATTTTCCTTTGGGCTGCATTTATAGCTTTATAACCCTCATGCCAAATTTTGACATCTAGCAGAGATAAATATGAAATCATTTTACCAATAAATTTAGACACAACATACCAGAATCTCTGGGACACATTCAAAGCAGTGTGTAGAGGGAAATTTATAGCACTAAATGCCCACAAGAGAAAGCAGGAAAGATCCAAAATTGACACCCTAACATCACAATTAAAAGAACTAGAGAAGCAAGAGCAAACACATTCAAAAGCTAGCAGAAGGCAAGAAATAACTAAAATCAGAGCAGAACTGAAGGAAATAGAGACACAAAAAACCCTTCAAAAAATTAGTGAACCCAGGAGCTGGTTTTTTGAAAGGATCAACAAATTGATAGACCACTAGCAAGACTAATAAAGAAGAAAAGAGAGAAGAATCAAATAGATGCAATAAAAAATGATAAAGGGGATATCACCACCGATCCCACAGAAATACAAACTACCATCAGAGAATACTACAAACACCTCTACACAAATAAACTAGAAAATCTAGAAGAAATGGATAAATTCCTTGACACATACACCCTCCCAAGACTAAACCAGGAAGAAGTTGACTCTCTGAATAGACCAATAACAGGCTCTGAAATTGTGGCACTAATCAATAGCTTACCAACCAAAAAGAGTCCGGGACCAGATGGATTCACAGCCGAATTCTATCAGAGGTACAAGGAGGAACTGGTACCATTCCTTCTGAAACTATTCCAATCAATAGAAAAAGAGGGAATCCTCCCTAACTCGTTTTATGAGGCCAGCATCATCCTGATACCAAAGCCGGGCAGAGACACAACCAAAAAAGAGAATTTTAGACCAATATCCTTGATGAACATTGATGCAAAAATCCTCCATAAAATACTGGCAAACCGAATCCAGCAGCACATCAAAAAGCTTATCCACCATGATCAAGTGGGCCTCATCCCTGGGATGCAAGGCTGGTTCAATATACGCAAATCAATAAATGTAATCCAGCATATAAACAGAACCAAAGACAAAAACCACATGATTATCTCAATAGATGCAGAAAAGACCTTTGACAAAATTCAACAACGCTTCATGCTAAAAACTCTCAATAAATTAGGTATTGATGGGACATATCTCAAAATAATAAGAGCTATCTATGAGAAACCCACAGCCAATATCATACTGGGGCAAAAACTGGAAGCATTCCCTTTGAAAACTGGCACAAGACAGGGATGCCCTCTCTCACCACTCCTATTCAACATAGTGTTGGAAGTTCTGGCCAGGGCAATTAGGCAGGAGAAGGAAATAAAGGGTATTCAATTAGGAAAAGAGGAAGTCAAATTGTCCCTATTTGCAGATGACATGATTGTATATCTAGAAAACCCCATTGTCTCAGCCCAAAATCTCCTTAAGCTGATAAGCAACTTCAGCAAAGTCTCAGAATACAAAATCAATGTACAAAAATCACAAGCATTCTTATACACCAATAACAGACAAACAGCCAAATCATGAGTGAACTCCCATTCACAATTACTTCAAAGAGAATAAAATACCTAGGAATCCAACTTACAAGGGACGTGAAGGACCTCTTCAAGGAGAACTACAAACCACTGCTCAAGGAAATAAAAGAGGATACAAAGAAATGGAAGAACATTCCATGCTCATGGGTAGGAAGAATCAATATCATGAAAATGGCCATACTGCCCAAGGTAATTTATAGATTCAATGCCATCCCCATCAAGCTACCAATGACTTTCTTCACAGAATTGGAAAAAACTACTTTAAAGTTCATATGGAACCAAAAAAGAGCCCGCATCCCCAAGTCAATCCTAAGCCAAAAGAACAAAGCTGGAGGCATCACGCTACCTGACTTCAAACTATACTACAAGGCTACAGTAACCAAAACAGCATGGTACTGGTACCAAAACAGAGATACAGATCAATGGAACAGAACAGAGCCCTCAGAAATAACGCCGCATATCTACAACTATCTGATCTTTGACAAACCTGAGAAAAACAAGCAATGGGGAAAGGATTCCCTATTTAATAAATGGTGCTGGGAAAACTGGCTAGCCATATGTAGAAAGCTGAAACTGGATCCCTTCCTTACACCTTATACAAAAATTAATTCAAGATGGATTAAAGACTTAAACATTAGACCTAAAACCATAAAAACCCTAGAAGAAAACCTAGGCATTACCATTCAGGACATAGGTATGGGCAAGGACTTCATGTCTAAAACACCAAAAGCAATGGCAACAAAAGCCAAAATTGACAAATGGGATCTAATTAAACTAAAGAGCTTCTGCACAGCAAAAAAAAAACTACCATCAGAGTGAACAGGCAACCTACAAAATGGGAGAAAATTTTCACAACCTACTCATCTGACAAAGGGCTAATATCCAGAATCTACAATGAACTCAAACAAATTTACAAGAAAAAAACCAACAACCCCATCAAAAAGTGGGCGAAGGACATGAACAGACACTTCTCAAAAGAAGACATTTATGCAACCAAAAAACACATGAAAAAATGCTCACCATCACTGGCCATCAGAGAAACACAAATCAAAACCACAATGAGATACCATCTCACACCAGTTAGAATGGCAATCATTAAAAAGTCAGGAAACAAAAGGTGCTGGAGAGGATGTGGAGAAATAGGAACACTTTTACACTGTTGGTGGGACTGTAAACTAGTTCAACCATTGTGGAAGTCAGTGTGGCGATTCCTCAGGGATCTAGAACTGGAACTACCATTTGACCCAGCCATCCTATTACTGGGTATATACCCAAAGGACTATAAATCATGCTGCTATAAAGACACATGCACACGTATGTTTATTGCAGCACTATTCACAATAGCAAAGACTTGGAACCAACCCAAATGTCCAACAGTGACAGACTGGATTAAGAAAATGTGGCACATATACACCATGGAATACTATGCAGCCATAAAAAATGATGAGTTCATGTCATTTGTAGGGACATGGATGAAATTGGAAATCATCATTCTCAGTAAACTATAGCAAGAACAAAAAACCAAACACCGCATATTCTCACTTATAGGTGGGAATTGAACAATGAGAACACATGGACACAGGAAGGGGAACATCACACTCTGGGGACTGTTGTGGGGTGGGGGGAGGGGGGAGGGATAGCTTTAGGTGACATACCTAATGCTAATGATGAGTTAATGGGTGCAGCACACCAGCATGGCACATGTATACATATGTAACTAACCTGCACATTGTGCACATGTACCCTAAAACTTAAAGTATAATAAAAAAAAGAAGAAAAATAAATAAATAATTAAATTTAAATGATAATGTATGTTGACGATTCTGGAGCCATTTCTAATTTCTAGTTCATGAATGCCTTTAAAACCAGCTTATTTACTAAAGATTTATTCAAGTTACATGAACTTGAAATAGCATTTGACTTAAAGTCTCTATTTTTTCTGATAAGGTATTTGATTTAAAGCAACTTTTTTTTTCTTTAAGCCACGTAATTAGACCTCTTTTATATATTTTTAGCAATGAAACATATGACACATAAATGCGTAGACGTATTAGACATGCAGACAGAAGTAGATCTTTTAGGTTCATAAAACCTTTTTTTCCTTCTATTTTAGACTTCCAATTTCTTGGTAGCCTATTTTATTACCCTAGGCAGTTGTCAGCTAGATAGCCTTAAATTTGTACATTAAAGGAACTCTTGGGTGAAAAAATCAGATAGCTAAATTTACATCTCAAGGTACAGAGAGAGTCTGATGGCAATAGAGGGAAATTAAAAACAAATGCCAAATCAAACATAAAATTATAGAAATCTATCATAGGATTGTATAAGAAGACCAATTTTATTTAGATAGGTAGTTCTAAACTGGATCTCTGATCTCTGGACTGAGCCCACACTGAATCCTGGGTCTCCAAAAAGAGAATTATTATGAGGCTAAGACCACATGATGCTTTTACAGTGCATCCTCCTTTTTTTTTTTTTTAACAAAGACATTTCCCTAACTGTCTAATCTATACTCTTCCTTACTTTAAACGCCCAAGTGTAACCTCTGTTATAGTAACTATTTTAGTGAAAAAGAAGAAGAGGGAGAAGGAGAAGAAGGAGAGGAGAAGAAGAAGAAGGAGGAGAAGGAGAGGAGAAGAAGAAGGAGGAGAAGGAGGAGTAGGAGGAGGAGGGAGAAGGAGAAGGAGAAGGAGAAGAAGAAACCAGGTAACATAATACAAAAGCAAGGAGTTTAAGACCTGAGATGAACTTGTCTGTTTACGCTCTTGGGATTCCGTAAGGAAAAACAGAGGTTTCTCCCCAAAAGAGAGTCTGGCACCTTCTCTGTTTTCTTTAAGGAATGCCTGTTAGAAACAGGCTGTTAGAAACTATTTTAGGTTCCTCATGCAGCAGAGGGTGGCAAGAAAAAGGAGAGACAGCAGAAACAAATGAAAAAACAGATTCAGTCCACTGAGAAGGAAAAAAAAACTTGATAAAAACAAACAAACCAAGGTCCTAGGAGGGAAAAAAACAAAACAAAACATGAAGGCCTTTAAAATACAGACACACACACACACACACACACACACACACACACACACAATACACACAAACACATCTTGGATGTTAGCTTTTAATTAAGCTGACTTTTAACCATTAAGCTCCCTAAAAAAATTCTTTTAAATCTCATTTCCGTATTTTAGCTAGGACACATTGCTGATATTTCAAAAGTAACACGAATACCAAACCAGAAAGGGCTTGATTTAGGAACAAAACCCAGGCTGATGTGATGAAAAAAATAGGGCAGAACCTTAGTTACCAAACTGCAGTGTGAGGTGATGCCATTGCTTTTTTAGTTTGGCTTGGTTAGTTAAAAAAAAAAAAAAAAGGTGGCCTTGTTATGTAACTGAAGCCCTTTAGGTAATCTAAATAAAAAATCTTTCCCTTTTTTTTTCTTTTGCTGGCCGTTTTTTCTTTTTCCCTTTTTTACTTTTTCAATTATGGGAATTTAGCCAATTCAGAGGCCTTGTTCCCCACAATTTGGACTTTCCTTTGGATTTCATCAAGGCTGATAGAGTTGGTCAAACCCAATGGGAAAAAAAAAAACAAAACAACAAAAATACAAACAAGCAACAGTAACAACAAAAACAGCTAAGCAAATCAAACAAACAATTGCACAATTTATATGATTACTGAGTACTCTAATGGTAAGAATTTAAGACCAGCTGATTGTGAATCTTAACTTTAGCTAAGACAGAACCCTGATTCAGCTACTTATCTAAGAATGGGTCTCAGGCTGAAGACTGCTCTCTACCATCCTAGAAGCAGGAAAAATCTCAAATTGTTTTGAAGTGAGCTCAGACTCCACAAAAGAGTTACCTGCCTTCCATTGTCATGGAAGTAGGAAAACTTGCTCTCCTTGTTGGAAGCAAGTGAAACTCCAGAAGAGGGGTTGTATAGCCAAGTAAACTTTAGATCTCGACCAAGTTTTGGGAGATCAGGGATCCTCTAAACGGGAGGCTCCCAGGCCTCAGCCAAGTATCCTATTGGTTTGAGCCATAAAGATAGCTCAAGCTGGTACCAAGCACCAATAAGAAATTTGTCAAAGGTCAGGGGAACCTCCACTCAGAATCCCGCTGTGGTTGCCAATTGTGAACCCAAAATATCTGAGACAGGTCTCAGTCAATTTAGAAAGTTTATTTTGCCGGGACTCTATAGTGGTGATTGGTTGTTTCATTATGGATGGAGGGGATGATGGTAACCTTGTTATCAAAAAGAGGTTTGTGTCTGAGGCAGAACTAGATGAACGGTGCAAAAGGAGGCAAGAAGAATGGGAGAAAGTTCGAAAACCTGAAGATTCAGAAGAATGTCCAGAGGAGGTTTATGACCCTCGACCTCTATATGAAAGGCTACAGGAACAGAAGGACAGGAAGCAGCAGGAGTATGAGGAACAGTTCAAATTCAAAAACATGGTAAGAGGCTTAGATGAAGATGAGACCAACTTCCTTGATGAGGTTTCTCGACAGCAGGAACTAATAGAAAAGCAACAAACAAAAGAAGAACTGAAAGAACTGAAGGAATACAGAAATAACCTCAAGAAGGTTGGAATTTCTCAAGAGAACAAGAAGGAAGTGGAAAAGAAACCGACTGTGAAGCCCTTAGAAACCAAGAACAAGTTCTCCCAGGTGAAGCTGTTGGCAGGAGCTGTGAAGCGTAAGAGCTCAGAGAGTGACAACAGTGTAAAAAGACTGAAACCGGACCCTGAGCCAGATGACAAGAATCAAGAGCCCTCATCCTGCAAGTCTCTCAGAAACACCTCCCTGAGTGGCCCCTCCATCCACTGCCCCTCTGCTGCAGTCTGTATCAGCATCCTCCCAGGCCTGGGCGCCTACTCTGGGAGCAGCGACTCTGAGTCCAGCGCAGACAGTGAAGGCACCATCAATGCCACCGGAAAGATTGTCTCCTCTATCTTCCAAACCAATACCTTCCTTGAGGCCCCTAGTTTCTCTGTCCTTACACAGGGAGCTCCTCCCCAGTAGTAGATCGGACCATTCACGCTGCCTTACAGGCATTATGTCCCTCAAAAAAAAACTCCTTTGCCTGCATCCTGTGCACAACATGACATTTTTAACCAATGCAATCTAAAAATGTGCTAGAATCCATCTGTGGCCCAAATCGTGTTTGGTTTCTCGTTCTACTCCAGTGCAGATGACCAAACCTGTCCCGCTGCTACTTTCCTCACTGATATTGGGAGGAGGGAAAGGCCCAGCTGAAGTTCTACTAAAAATGCCCTAGGAGAATAGGCACCGGCCGACTTGCCAAAGGGTTTAGGCTTCATTGCTTTCTGTTTTTTACTTTTCCCCAACAGCACAAAGAAGTAAGGGCAGTTACTGGACAGGTGTTATTGAAACATTCTATTGTAGATGAATGTGTTGTTTGGTTCTACTGCATTGTGGAGCATGTGGGGGAAGAGAACTGACCCGGGTGATGAAATGGAGCCCTTCCCTGGAACTCACCAGTCCTTGATGTTGTGTGACTAAGTAAAGATGATAAACGTCATCTGCTGGGGGTGTCACTTCACACTCGGCATGCATTGTGAAAGCTTTCCGTATCCTTGGCCATTCCCTCTCGCCTCTCTATCCAACCCCATTTATGCATGAAGGGACTGCTAACAAGAAAGCTTCCATCTCAAACCTTTTCTCTGCTTGGGAAATTATTTTATGTTTGTTTTTGAAATGATTTAGTTTAAGATTCTAAATTTTAGAGAAAAAAAAAGAAAGTTTATTTTGCTAAGGTTAAGGACACACCCATGATATAGCCTCAGGAGGTTATAATGACATGTGCCTAAGGTGGTCAGGGCACAGCTTGGTTTTATACATTTTAGGGAGACATGAGACATCAATCAATATATATGTAAGATGTACATTGGCTCAGTCCAGAAAACTGGGACAACGAGAAGCATGGAGGGGCTTCCAGGTCATAGGTAGATAAGAGAGAAATGGTTGCATTCTTTTGAGTCTCTGATTAACCTTTTACTAAATACACAACTTACATGTGAGAGGGGGCATAGAGGAATAGTCACTTATACCTTAGTCTGGCTTAGTGAAACAATAAGGCAAAGGAAGCACAGATACGCATTTGTCTCACATGAGCAGAGGGATGACTTTGAGTCCTGTCTGTCCTTTGTCCACAAGGAATTTCCTTGTGTGCAAACTGTGAGGGAGATATGTCACTTTTTAATCTTGGTAGCTATCTCATTTAGAAACAGAATGGGAGGCAGGTTTGCCCAACGACGCAGTTTCCAGCTTGACTTTTCTCTTTGGCTTAGTGATTTGGGGGTCCCGAGATTTACTTTCCTTTCGCACCATCAAGGGACTTCTGTAGACTCTGTACATGAGTACAGGGATCACCAGAGACCCCCTTTTTATGAGTTCCCATGCAGTGGAGCTGCTGAGGTAGGATTAATTTCTCTGCCTTCTTCCCCTGCCATAGACAATGTTTAACCTGATTATGCTCTGCAGGCAAGTAGCCACCCTTGGATATTAATCTCCTTATCGAATAAGATAAACTGTGAAGAAGGCATGCCGTAAAGGAGGGAATGCAAAGCTAGAAAATATGTTCGAATCTGTCATGGGAAGCATGGAGGGAGAAATGAAGATGTGTGGACATCTAGTATTTTCTCTGCTTTCCCTTCTCTCTGGTCCTTTAAAATTTTCAATTCTCCTGAAAAGAAAAATTGTATCTTGTTTTTGTGAAGCCATTTCCAGCATGAAAACAATTCCATTTGACAGTGTAAACTGTCCTGTGCTTAGCTGTGTGCTTGCCCTGCACTCCCTCCCTGCCCCCAACTGTGTGAAACAGACGCCTGCAGTGACACTGCCCATCAATCACCCCACAGGAAGCAGGGCACCATTCAAAACCCCAAAATGCAGAAACGTGTTCACCTGTGCCTTCTGCACAGTGGTGGGGTAGGTAGGAAGCCTAGGGTATTACTTGGAAAACAAGCAACATTTTAAGACAGATTAAGTGTAAACTTGTTTGCTCTTTTCTCTGGCATAGTTTTGAGAAATCACCACCAACTGGATACATTGTAATGTACAGATAAATTTTCTTCTTTTTTACTATCTAATTTACAATTTAATATCTAACATACAAAAGTTGATCAAAGGCACAAAAACACTAGATAAAAGGTTGAATATTTAATACCAACCCTTCTGAGTTAATTACCAGATCCTTGTTTTTCAGTAGGAGGCCAGCAAGTTAGGAGTTAAGATGAAAGGAGTCCTAGATTTAACCCCAAAAGACCCCCCTTCAATTTTAGCCAGGTCAGGCCCACAAAGAGATGTAGATGTAAACTGATTATGATGCTAAGTGTTTGACAGGGATCCTCTTTGTGTCCAAGGCCAGTCAAAACTCGAATAATAGTATTTCCGACAAAAAGCTTGCCCCCTTTGCTTTTTAATGGTGCATTTTAATTATTTCTATAAATCTGCTTGAGAAATATTAAGATTCTGATTGTTGTGGACTGGTTTATTATTTGCTACCATACCCAAAGTATTTGCCTTCTCATTATAGAAGCTTAGTGCAAAGAACTGTCCAGAGCTAGTTCACTAAACTAAGCACACACTCGATTTCCAAGGGGAGCAGAAAGGGCTTTACCAATTGCTAAGTCACCAACATGTCCCTTTGCCCATCTTTCTATGTCCTACAAAGACTTACGTGGGGTGTGCACATAGTATTTCCCCAGGGAAAAACACACACACACACACACACACACACACACACACACACACACTCTCTCTCTCTCTCTCTCTCTCTCTCTAATATTGTTGATTGATTAGGTTTGTTTGGAGACTGCTTAAACTGTGTGTGTTATGGTTTCAAATTACTGTTTGCTCTTCTAACTTCTTAGAAGGGTAAACAATTTGAAAACAGTTTAAACCCATAGCAAAAGAAACTGGCATCTGACAAACTCTTTAACTTAATTCCTCTTATTAAGACTCATATACTGTTTTCTGGTGATAAATAATGGAAAGAAATGATAGGTTTTGATGTTATATTTTACAGCTGTTTTTCTCCTCAAGGTTTGAATGTTATAACAGCCAGACCCTACACAAACACCAACCAGTTTTCTAAGCACTGAGTCAATTGTAAACTAAAAAGAGCTCTAGCTGGAGGTTTTCTGGGTGAAAGCTCAGTGATATCTACAGTTTTTTTTTTTTTCTTAGTCTCCTCTTCCATCTCCAGCCTCTAAAACACACACACACACACACACACACACACACACGAAAAACAAATGGATGGACAATTTGCTCTAAGGAAATACAGTATAGATAGGCAGGCATGAGAGTCGTCACATTATCTTACTACCTCATTCCTGTATGTTGGGTAAAGGTTGTCTTTAATCTCTCCTACCTTCAAACAAAGCAGGCACTATTGTTGACAAAATACCCCTATTTACTTCTGGCAAGGCAAATGTCATTGATGCTACCTTAGATACTAACATCACATGTGGAAGCATTTTCTATTTTAAACTTTCAACCCTGTCTTTACAAAAAATACAAAAGGTAGCTGGGCGTGGTGGCATGTGGCTGTAGTCCCACCTACTTGGGAGGCTGAAGTGGGAGGATCAGTTGAGCCCAGGAGGTTGAGGCTGCAGTGAGCAGTAACTACGCCACTGTATGCCAGCCTGGGTGATGGAGCGAGACCCTGTCTAAAAAAAAAAAAAAAAAAAAAAAAAAACCTTCAAAAATCACTACTTAGCATTCAGAAAAATATTTCTCCCTTTTCTCCCTCTTAATGATCAGAGCCTAGTCATTACTTACAGTATTTAAAGGCAACTTACTATTTAAATTTCTTAGCCTTCAAAAATGAAGTATTGGCTGGGTGTGGTGGCTCACATCTGTAATCCCAGCACTTTGGGAGGCCAAGGCAGGAGGATTGCTTGAGGTCAGAAGTCAGAGACAAGCCTGGGCAACACAGTGAGACCCTGTCTCTATTAAAAAAAAATTAAAAATAAACTAAAAAAATCAGAAATAAAGTATTATTTTTTCAGTTCAAAAGTTTTTTGGGGCCAGGCACAGTGGCTCATGCCTGTAACCACAGCACTTTGGGAGACTGAGGTAGGAGGATGTTTGTGTCACTGTACTCTAGCCTGGGCAACAGAGTGAGACTCTAGCTCAAAAAAAAAAAAAAGTTATTTGGAAAATTGCCAATAAGGTATTTGATACAAATTTGCGTTTTATAGTAACAGTAACAATTCTGCTGATTTTATTTTGCACTTGCCACTCTTTGAAGGAAACAAGGTCAGAGGATTGGCAAGCCTTTGCATTTGTCTGCAAATCTGTTTAACCATAATGTGGACAGAGTTTGTTTCTTTCTGCAGTTTCCAATTTTAAAAGGCAAAGATAGCCTAGAATCTTAATACTGAACAACTGATCTAATCAAATATATATTTTAAGAAGAATAACAATTAAAGATTAAGTAAAGATCTCAGTCTGTACCCTAGAGGGCCCATGAAGTCAGCTCATGAATTAGACTCTTACTCCTTAAGCGAATACTAAAAGTCTGTTTTACATGGATTCTGAAATTTGATTCATTTTGAAGGCTTTGTTTAGTTGTTCCTAATGACAGATTGAAACACAAAATACTTGATGTAGGAGAAACTAAAAGCCTCTCTGGGCCAAGGAGGCAGAAGCCATAAGAATCAGAATAAACTGGGTGTAGGAAATACAGCATTCTGGAAAGGGCAACCCAGGGAGAGGGAAGAGCAAGCTGCAAATCGAATCAGGAAAACACAGCAGTTCTTCTGCAGGGCCTGGTACCAGTGCCTGGTACAGACCCATTTTCTGGGCCACACTGAGTTATCTAACACACTTTCTGGGAGGTTTGGCCTGGTTGGAAAAGTGAGAGCTGGTCACACTGCCCACTGCTCAAGAGGCCTGCAGTGGCAGCAGTGCCACCTCCAAGCCACGAATGCCAGTAGCTGGGCAGACTTTGGGCACACTGGGCTTCAGGAGCCTTTCCAGACTTACTTAAAGGCTGGTTAGCACATTTGGGGGATACAGATGGACAATCAGCATATTAATAGATGAAGAATAAATTGTCTTCTAGATTTTGCAGCTTTAGATCCAATCCATCAAGATATGAACTCTATTGAAGAGTTGTGCCATGCTTCATTCAAGCACTTTTTGACCACATCCTATGTACAATTTGAAAAATAAGAGTCAAAGTAGGCCAGGCGTGGTGGCTTACATATGTAATCCCAGCACTCTGGGAGGCTGAGGCGGGTGGATCACAAGGTCAGGAGATTGAGACCATTCTGGCCAACATGGTGAAACCCTATCTCTACTAAAAATACAAAAATTAGCCAGGTGTGGTGGTGCATGCTTGTAATCCCAGCTACTTGGGAGGCTGAGGCAGGAGAATCACTTGAACCTGGGAGGCAGAGGTTGCAGTGAGCTGAGATCGCTCCACTGCATTCCAGCCTGGCGACACTGAGACCCCGTCTCAAAAAAAAAAAAAAAAAAAAAAAAGTCAAAATAAGCATGACATATTCAGGGGCAGTACGTCCCACTGCTTGAGTGAAATGGGACGCATCCAATTGTGGGAGATAAACGTAGGATGCTGCCGGATTGTCAGACTGAAGAATGCTGCCTTCTTCCTGTAGGAACACATGGGAATCTGCAGAAGGTTTTGAAGAGGTAGGTAGCGTGATGAAATCAGACTTTTAAAAACAGTGACCTGACAGCAGTTTTGGGATGGATTTAGGAAGAAGAGAGAAGCAGAAACAACACCAAGGTAGTGGATGTAGGTATCCAATTTAACTTCTCTAAGCTAGGAAATCAGAATGCTTATAGGATCATGGTGAGAATTAAGTGTGGTGCCTGATGTGTGGCCAACAGCAGATAAATACTTGTTCCCTCTTCCACTACTTGGGGTTACTGCGGTGATGGTGCATGTGAAACATAAAACAGGTTACTTGGGAAAGAGCAGCAAATTTAGCAAATACTTGAATTTTAAAGAATTTAAGAGAGACAAGCAAAGGAAAAGCTAGGATTTCAAACAGAAAAACCAGATCTTAGGTAAAGAGGGGGAGGTGGTGGGTGTGGGAATAGTACTAGTTTTGAGGGAAAGATGAGTTGATTTTTGGATATTTTAATTTGGACTTGAAATTTTACAACGATAATATGGATTCAAGAGTCCCTGACATTGAAGAGAAACCCGGAGATATACCTTGAAGCTCAAGTTTCCAAGCCCCTCATTTTCCCTGGGCCCTTCCAAGGATACATGTCTAGTATTAAGTTTGTAAGTTTTTATTGCTTTCCTTTAAGAAGTTCCCCCAGGAGTTATACAAGCTTCAGGTCCCACGACATCTGGATGGGTTCCGTTTGAAATCTGAAGGTATTTCTGTGGGATACCGGGAGATCAAGAGTTGGAAGAACCTTGTTACTGTCCTCAAAGGAAGAGAAGGGTCAGCAGAGAAGTCCAGAGAAGCATAGAGAAGGCCTTAGGGTAGGATGCTGCCAAGGAGATCAAAGGGATGAGGGGCTGAGAATGGGTCACCAGACTTGACTTCTCAAAAAGTAACTGTTTTTAGAGTGCATGCTCAATACAGTTGGGGGTGAGGCCCACTGTCATGGGGTTGAGGAGGGAGGAGTAGGCAGGGGGTGTGGACTCCCCATTTAACAAGGTCGACAGTAAGAGAAAAGAAGATGCCACTCAACTCCTCACTTTCGATCTGCTGTAATTTAACTTGAGCCTGAACAGTCAATATTCCTTTGGGATTGATATTAGCTCCCTGAGCATGACATTGTCTTTCTCTTTATTACATTTTCTTACTCCTTAAGATTTTAAGATTTTCTTAATTGGATCCATTTCTCTTCATGCTCCATCAATGGCCAAGAAATGGGCTATTGGCAGGCACAGTTTTGGTTTTGGGGTTGATTGGTTTGTTTACACTAATAGTTTCTCTTTCTCGATCCAAGGCTCGACCAAGGAGGTCAGGAATTCTGTCCTGGGAGTTCAGGGACTGAGGACCAGGATGGAGGAAGCAAAAGGCGTCAGGCATTAGGCTGGAAACGTCTTGGTCGGTTATCTAGGATCAAAGAGTCAAAGGTAGCGATGACTTCATCCCCGTAGAGGGCGCCTCCCTACCCCGACAGTGGATTTTCGGTCAGCCGGTTTGCCCGGGATGTTTTCTTTGACTACTTGCTTCTCACTGGCGCCCCAAGTCACTTTGAAGAAAAAAAATGTGATTAAATCGATTCCCCTGTTTCTTTCTGTGAGGAGTGTGCCTTTCCCAGACAGCGTGCGTTCATTCGATAAGGCCTGGCAAAATTTTTGAGGGGTCTTTTTACGCTTTAATACAACCTAAAGGTTTCTGTTACCATCATCATTGAGAATTAAAAACAAAAACAAAATAAAAAACGGTAACAAATTTACAGGTTGGCAGGCCCCAGGGACGAGCTGACCTTTGCGAAGCTCTAGCGCAGCCAGGTTTCAGCTGTAGGGGTTGGGACAGGACAGTTCGCCCAAGTGCTGCTAGCTCTCCAGGGAGAAGCAAGTGTTGGGGCAGAGGGTGGTCTGGCGCGTGCGTCGGGGGGCGTGTGCGGGTGTGTGTGTGTGTGCGCGCGCGTGTATATAAGAGTGTGTGCGCGCCCGTGTGCACAAGAGACGGTGCCTGGGAGGCTGCCGCAAAGACTCCTTTGTGAAAGGCACTTGCAGGTTCAGAAGCCAGCTTGGCGCCTCCTCTCGCCCGTTCCCCGAGGACACCTGGCTCTTCTGGGCAGCCCAGCTATCTCCCTCTCCTGCCGCCCCTACTTCTCTCGGTGGCCCCCGGCCTAGCCCCGCACCAGCCTTCGGGTGCGGGAAGCAGTGTGCCCCGAGGCGTCTCCCCCGGGGCCCCGCGCAGGTGAAGGTGAGCGCGTGGCGGTGACGGTGGCGCGCGGAGGGTGGAAAGGGAGGTGAGGGAGGGGCGGAGCAGGAAAGGGCGCGCTGCCCTTCGCGGCCGGCCAGGAGCAGCGGGGCCGCAGCTTTGTTACCTGAGGCTGCCGCTGCGCCGCGCCCCGCCCCGCCCTGCCCCCTCGCGCTCCGGGGTGGCTGGGCCTGCAGTGACCGGGAGGAGGCGGCTGCGCCGACACAGCGGCGGGAGGCTGCAGCGGTCTGCGCGCCGGGAGCGGGGGGGACGCTGGCCGCGGGTGAGTGCGGGTCGGGCGGCCGAGGCGGGGGCGACCGCGGCGCGGGACACGGGGAGCTGGAGCCCCGCCACTCGGGAGGGTCAGGGTTGGGGTGTTGTCCGGGACCCGAGGCTGAGGCGCCGAGAAGCGCGGCTGATGGGTGCCGGGTCTCGGCTTCCTCCGAGCCTCACCGGGAAAGCTGGAGAGGAGGTTCCAGCTCCCTCCACATCCACCCCGGTGACTTTGGCGGCCGCCCTTACCCGGCCACGGAGAACAGCGATCGGTCCCTGGAGGCGAGGACCCGCCGGTGTGGACCCGCGTCTGGAGAACGAGCTGCATCGCCAGGCTGCTGCGGGTCGCACCTGGGCGGTTGACTATTAGTCGTGGCTAAGACTTTCAGATCAACCGCCCCCTAGTTTATCCCGACCCTTGGGAGACAGCGGCGTCCCGCACGGAATGCGCAGCCGCGGCGCCGCGCTCGGTTCCCTAGCCAGCCAGGGGCCACGCCTGGCCCCTGACACAGTGGTGGGGCGGTGGCGGGGACCTAGTGCGGTGGTGCGGACCAAGGACCAGGCGCTTCTCGCCCCGACAAACTTGCTCCGGCCGCGCGAAGTTCGGGTTGCAAGTTGCGCCCCGCGCCTGCAGGAGTGTGGGGAGGGGGAGGAAGCGGGTGGGCTGGGGATCAGCCTCCAAACAAGGGGTGTCCCCAGCTCTTGGAGAGCGGGTTCTGACCGGTTTCAAACGCCAGGAGTCTCCCCTCTGTTTTTCTCAGCGGCTCGATCCGGCTCCCTTTTGGCAGAGCCGCAGTGCGGCCGTGAGGCTTTTCCCCCGCGCCTGCGACCTGGATGGGGGACGTGGGAACATGTCGCGGCGGAGGCTCCGGGTGGGTTGGGAGCGCGCGGCCGCCGCAGACCGGTGTCTGCGAGCCGGAAGACCCCCCCTTTCGTTTCAATCACACGGACACCTCCCCTAGTTAGCCGTCTCCCACCCAACTTCTGGGTGCAGCGTGCTAAACCCCCGCAGAGGGGCTGGCGCCCCGGGGGGCGTGGCGTGGGGGGCGTGGGCTTTCCAGCCTGGGCCCCTCGGGGAGAGGGGGCAGGGCCAAGACCCCCGCCCAACTGGAGGGGCCGGGAATGGGCGAGCGGGTGCGGCGGCCGACCCAGCAGCTGCAGCCGCCGGACGGGAGAGCAGTCGGCGCTGCAGAAGGCCGAGGGTCGTGCAACGCCGGCGCTGGGCGCCCGCCCCGCAGTCCCCGCCCCGCAGGCCGCGGCTTCTCTTCCCGCCGCAGAGCTGGCGCGGCGCGTGTGGGCGTCGATCTCAGCGCGCACCGGCGCCCCACCCTCGCGCCGCGACGCCCTTCTGCCCGGCGCTGATAAGGACGCGGCTGGGGCTCCGCGCGGCCCGCGGGCCGCCCACTCGCGTTCAGTTTGCTGACCCCAGCGCGGCTCCCCGGGGATTTGCGGCCCAGCCGGTGGCGGCTGAGCCGGTGGCTTGTTGGTGAGTGGCTCGGGCGGGGACCGGGGTGCCGGGTTGGGGATGTAAGGAGGCTGCGGACAGCTGTCTAACGCGGAGAGCTGGTGAACTGCTACGTATCCAAACTTGAAAGAAGTGGTGTCCCAGGACCCCCCAGGCCGAATGTCTTCCGTACTTAATGGTCGGTTTTCAAACTTCCGTGTGGACAGAAACGACCTCCGAGATTCGGCCGTCTGTGACCCCCTTCTACTGACCCACAGTTGTCTTCCTGGAAGGAGCGGCCGGCGCTTCCTTCCCTCTCTCTAGAGCATCCTTTGGCACGCATGTGCTTTTTTTTTTTTTTTTTTTCTTTTTCTTGGTTTTGGGACAGTGAGAGAAACTGAAAATGAACATTCAAATACAGGCGTTTTTCCTCTGCTCTCGGGTGTTGGTCTCGGGCGCCTATGAATATTTACATTGTGCTGCAGATTGAAGGCGCTTACTAGGAACGCGTTGTCCTGGGTTCTTTCACTACTGCCTGGAGCACAGGCAGACGGAACTCACAGAAGAGTTGGACGGTCCGGCTCTGGCCCGACTGTGTAATTGTACCGACTGACATTCTGTGTTTAATAATCAAGAAAGGTTTTGAAAGATAAGTGGTGGTGGAGGAGCCTTTTCCCGAATTAGTGGAGTGAGAGTAAAAATTCCATAGTTTAGAATTGTCCGTACTTTCCCCATCCTTTTCTTCTCTCCCAAATACAATAAAATAGGGCTGTGTGTTTCTCTACCTCTGCTCTCCAAACTCGGCTTGCTCTGCCCTGGTTTGTCATCAGAAGCATGTGGGCCAGCCCTTCCTGCCCCCACCTCATCTGTGGCACATGCCAGGAGTCAAGGGGAAAGGTTTTCTGGCAGGTTTTCCTTGATGTTCCTTTTGATTATTGTTGACCAAAGGAGTGAGTGACCAGCTGAGCACCAAGACCCTCGTTCTAAGCACCAGAACCACTGGTGCAGAACCACTCATTCTGAGCACCAGGACCACTGGTGCAGAACCACTCATTGTGAGCACCAGGACCACTGGTGCAGAACCACTCATTGTGAGCACCAGGACCACTGGTGCAGAACCACTCATTCTGAGCACCAGGACCACTGGTGCAGAACCACTCATTCTGAGCACCAGGACCACTGGTCCTCGTTCAGGAAAGCCCTGAGCTCCAAACTGACGTCCAGGAACATGCTCTCCCCTTAAATATACTGTGAGATGAAGCCTACATACTCTTTTCTTGGCTCCCCTCAAGAGACTAGAACGTCTTTTTTTTGGTTATTGTTGTTTTGTTGTTGCGACGGAGTCTGGCTCTGTCGCCACGCTGGAGTGCTGTGGCGTAATCTCGGCTCACTGCAACCTCCGACTCCCTGATTCAAGCGATTTTCCTGTCTCAGCCTCCCAAGTAGCTGGGACTACAGGCGCGCCACCACGCCCAGCTACTGTGTGTGTGTGTGTGTTTGAGTGTGTGTGTTTCAGTGTGTGTGTGTTTGAGTGTGTGTTTGTGTGTGTGTGTGTATTTTAGTAGAGACGGGTTTCACCATGTTGGACAGGGTAGTCTTGATCTCCTGACCTCGTGATCTGCCCACCTCGGCTTCCCAAAGTGCTGGGATTACAGGCGTGAGCCACCACGCCTGGCCGAGACTAGAACTTCTAGGGGTGTTTCTGACACCAAGGAAAAAGTACAGCGGGCTGTTTAGGCAAGAGAGCTTAGGAGGGGGCCAGGGGCAGCTTTGAAGACCCTTAACGAACGTTCTAAGATTTTTTGTCTGCCAATTAACTAAAAGTTAAGTACGTGATCACAGCATCGCTTTGTTGAAATTTCACATAGTTAGAAGATGCTCAACTGAGCTACAGCCTCCTTGGGAGAGTCCATCACTCAAACACAACTCTGATGGGTCATGAGTAGCACTCAGGGGACTTGAGGAGACATTCCCATCTTCAGAGCCCAGCCATGACAGCTCTGCATTTTACTCAGAGCTGGGCACTTGTCAGCCTTAGCAGCTACCTCATCCTGTTGCTGAGGTTTCCAACCTGTAGCTGAGATCTTACATACAGGCCTGTCTCTGTCTGCCCAGGGGCAGATTGATGGGACTACTTAGCATTTTCCAGACAGAGTGGGGGCTAATCCCATTGTCCCTACTGGCAGTTGTCAGCTGTGAGAAACAGGCAGCCAGTGTGGTCTGTTAGGGCTGCAGCATCACCTGCGTTCTCCTAGTGTACCTGGAGAGTGTGTGTTTGCATCTCTACTGCGGGCAGTACTGCAGCAAATCCATCGTTCTTTTGTGTATTCTCTATTTTAATTTCCATGTGGCTATGGAAAGGGTTAGAATTCTGTCTGTACTCCACTTTTCCTGCCACCTCTTTCACATTGGACATCCTGGCCCAGGGGGAAACCCTATTGGAGTAAAGGTAGTAAAAGCATTAGCGTCTTGGCTAATCATTGCTGGCGAACCTATTCATTAGAAGCCGTTGGGGGGCTAGGATCCTTGTGTGTTACCCTGGGAAGAAATTAATCAGACAGCATACCGGGGACAGTGTTGTACATTTTCTTTTGTTTCCTTTAACTTTTAAAAATAACATTCTTTTACATGGGGCATTGGTTAGAATCATCCCAATGCAGAGCTAACAAGTGTCACTTTTTACTTTGACAATCGTTTATCTAGTACTTCCTCTTTGCAAAGCACAGTACTAAAACATGCACCTTTCTGGCTTTGTTGTTAGGAGACAGTGAGGTTGCATAACCTTGGAGTATATAGTCTTCCTTAGTCTTTGTCAGTATCTCTGTATTTGCATTGTGAGGTTTAGTGGCGCATCTGTCCATATACAGCACTGAATGAGTTACTGCTTTCTAGATTGGAGACTTTTTGAGCTTATCACCATTCTTAACAGGGATGATCTATAAATAAGTCAGCATATCTGGAATTGGAGGTAAATTGGAGGATTAACAGCTCTTCTATACATGAGATATTTTATGTACAGAAGTATTTTAAAATATGTAAGGATAAACTGCCAAAATTACCTGCACAGTCTTGAAAAAGAAGAGTTCAAATATAACTATAAACTGTAATTGACAATGAGTCATTTGCTTTAAGGGTGCCAACTATGAAAACAGCCTAGTTATGCCCCTAATGATAATTATGAAAACTCTTTCTAGAAGCCAGTTACATCTCAAGTGAGCTGTATGTCAGCTTGGAAAAATATTTTCTATTTTACTGATTTAAAAATTATTCGGTGGTGATGGCTGCACAACACCGTGAATGTACTTAATGCCACTAAATTGCACACTTAAAAGTGGTTAAAATGATTTTTTAAAGTATCCAATTAATAGCTGGAGATGCCATTTTCCTCCCATATAGAGGCAGTTTTCAGAACTCTAATATTCAAATGTTTCATTAAAATATTTGCTTTTGTAATATGGAGACAATTTAATAGATGATCAGCAAGCATTGTGAAAGGACAGCTCTCACAAACTTTGGTAGCAAAGAATGGAATTATTACAAGTTTGTTCCTAGCGGCCAGGGGTAACTTGGCATTTTATCTATAAACCCAATACATATTTTAAAGCAAATGTAATGCCTGTGAAAATAAAGGGAAATTATATGCACATATGATAACAGCTTGTTATTGTTATAAATAATAGCTAACTATGTACCAGGCATCTTGGTAAGGACCATACATGTGTTAGCTCTTTATTTTTATACAAACCAATGGAACAAGTATTTCCTCATATTGTAGATGAGGATGCTGAAATGTAGGTGACGTTACCGACCTCAGCTCATGTTGCACATCTTGAAAGTAGCAGAACTTTCTGAGAAAAAGCAGTCTATTCCTAGAATCTCCACTCTTATTCCCAAGGCAGCCCTGCCTTTTGGATGTAGTTCTGTGTAAATCATTTTGTAATATTTGAATTTGTGAGATCAGATTGTTTACTTCTGTGTAGTCTAAAATTATTTCATCAACTTGTGTTTGTAAGTATGGGCTTTGACAGTGGTGCTGTAAAAAGATAATTACACCCCGAAGTGCCGTGTAAAAAGCCATTGTGTATGGCCCTTTGTGATCTGGAGGAAATAGTCCCCTTTCCACACTCCCATCTAGTTGGGGTACTCACTCAATAGCCTGCATGGCGTCCTTTCTACACCCCCACTTACCTGTTCTCGTATCTGAAGAAATTTAGTAGTTTTGACCTCTCTTTCACATCAGATCAGTAACAGCCCAGCATGAAAAACAAACGTGAAGTTCCATAAAAATGCAACCCACTAAAGTAAGTTGGTGACTGTGTATAAGGGACATGTGGCAGATGTGACATGGGCAGCGTGTCCTTGGGCGTATCTCTTCTTTGCTAAAAGTGTCAGAAGCAGAAGAGGTAGGTGATGGTTTCCAAAGAGTGGCTTAACTAGAATCTAAGATGATAGAGGTCATTTAATGTGTTCTCCTAATTTTACAAATGAGAAAACTGAAGTCTGGTGAGGCAAAGTGACTTGTCTAAAACTATAAGCAGTAAAGCTTGATTTAGGGCTGGAATCTCATTTTTCATATCTGCTGTTCTTTTCTCTATTTGGGGGAAAGCCACATCACCAAGTAGAGCATAAATATGGTGGCCCTGATTCCAGGGAAATGAGCTAGGCCATTATTATATCATCTCCAAATGCCCTGTCTTATCCGTCCAAGGTGCAAGATGTCTTTTTTGACCCACTGATTGGTAGGAGACATGTCCAGACTGGAAAAAGGTAGGGTCACTAATGCCTAATGCTTCAGCAGTTTGGGCAGTTTCCCTAGGGGTTGGGCAACCATTGTCCAAAGAGAACGAACTAGTTAGTAAACAAGTAGTTTATTCATAAAGTGAGCAATACTTACTGGGCCTATAGCAGGCTCTCAATATAAATGTGCTTTGTTGATTAATATAAGGTTTCCAATTGGATTTGTTGCAATTTCTTCGGCAGAATTTCCAGGTAGTAAAATTTGATTCACATTTAGAAAAGCGTTGGGTCCTTGTAATGCAACTTGGGATGTGTTGCCCCTCATTGATTTTCATATCCAACTCATATGGGAGGATTGATACTAGCCTCTGAAGGGAAATGCTGATGCGAAACTGTTTGTAACTGATTTGATATTTATTTTATCTTGCTAGGTTTGGAAGAGGACAGTTGCCCTTTATTCTGGCGGCAGATAGCAGGTGAAAAAGTGCTACACAAGTTTGATGTTTGTGTCTTCTTCTCCAAGGCCAAGAAATTATCTCCATAGGAGGCAACAATACTATGCATGTTATGAATTGTGTCTCCTTGGTCAGTGATAAAGAAAATGGGAATATTGCCACAGCACCTGGATTCATGATTGGGCAGACACCTCCTCCAGCACCTCCTCCACCTCCTCCTCCACCCCCTCCATCTCCACCATGTTCATGTTCAAGGGAAGAGTGTCCTTCCTCCCCTCCTCCACCCCCACCACCTCCACTTCCTGGGGAGCCTCCCATCCCACCTCCCCCACCAGGCCTACCCCCAACTACTCACATGAACGGCTACAGCCACCTTGGTAAGAAAAAGCGGATGAGAAGCTTTTTTTGGAAAACTATTCCGGAGGAGCAAGTTCGAGGCAAAACCAACATCTGGACCTTGGCAGCCAGGCAGGAACATCACTACCAAATTGATACAAAGACCATTGAGGAACTCTTTGGGCAGCAGGAAGACACCACCAAGTCTTCCCTTCCTAGGAGAGGAAGAACTTTAAATTCTTCCTTCAGAGAAGCTCGAGAAGAGGTAAGAATGCAAGGTGGAGGGCTAATCCTCCACACACTGCATTGTTTTGTGTTTTGGGATGTGTGTACATTTCAAATAATTGCTAGACACCCCTAAGAAATGAGATAATACAAGCGAATCTGCCTTGGAAATGCTAGGCAGGGTCTTTACGATGAGCTTGAGCTGAGTATTGAGAAAGTGTAAGAAGTATGCGTGCTGTATCCTCCCAGACGCCCTGGTGGATTATGACCTCATGCAGAGAACATGCTATTTGGGATCACTGCCCCTATCTCTAGCACATCTGCTGAAGGTTCCCCTGTTGGAGAATTCTGCTCAAGTCCAGGATTGTTAGTCTCGGTTGAAACAAAAACTGAGTTTCTAAAATTGGTTGTCTGGAATGAACTAGAGCTGACTGGGGCAGACTACCTTTTGTTAAATAGCATCATCAGCTGACGTCCATCCTTAGGATTTTACCCTTATTTTCTCCTCTAGTTTTTATATAACAAGTGTTTCGAGATGGCCTTCATTCCTCAGATCTCTGAACTAGATTATGGCCATTGGGGAACAGAGGCTTTCAAAGAGACAAAGCATAAAGCTGTTTTCAGAGAGATTGTGTAGGAAGGATGTTTCTAGTTAACACTAAATATGTTACTTTGAGAAAAAATAAAGCTATTAAGTTACAGGAAGTTAACTGAAAGCATGACCCCAGAGCTGCAGATCACCATGTATTACAGAAACTGCATCAAAAATTACATTTATAAGTATTGTCAGTTTAGAAACTTGAAGAAACCTCTACCTGCTAGAAAAAATGAATAAAAATAAAAAGGAAAGAATGCTGCCCCCCCACACGCACACACAAAGCACAACAACAACAACAACAACAAAACAGAGAAAGACAACAGAAATTCATCATTTAAAAATCTGTCATAAAGGAGCAGAGAAAACAGGTCAAAGATGGAGTTGATTAGATAAGAGAGTAGGCAGGGCCCTGGGATGGAGTAGCAGCTCCATGCATTATTGAATTCTTGAGCCAACAATATTGACCTCTTTTCTCTTTCTCTCTCTTAACTCCTTCTCTCCACTAATTCACTGGGGGGCCCTTAAAGCTGATTGTGTGATCTGCTGTTGAAATAGCCAAGAGTCTATTTTTTATGAAATGCAGAAAACACTGGGGTTAGAATTCTTGAAGTGTAAACTATGGCATAAATTTGAGAAGGAAATCTTCATGAGAAACGCTTAGTGCCGTCAGTGCTGAACACAGGCTTGCCTGTCTCTTCTTTTTATGCAAAGTCCTTTTATTTGCTGGAGTATCCTTTCAATATTGGAAGGAGCAAGAAGTCATTTCCTTAGTACCCTGGCCTTTGCCCCAGCTCCCAACAGAGGTTCTTTATTATACAGTAGGTCATTTCTCACTATTGTCTCCCAGCTCTCTTTACTGAAATTCAGGAATACTGAAGTAATTATTGGGTGGGCCCATGTGGAAATGAGGCCTGTGTCTCAGCAGAGCACCTGTAATAGAAGAGGGCTAGCTCACCGTGTCCCAGGGAGGCAGCTGTCAGGCTAGATAGGTGGCATCGTTTGTGAATTGGGAAAATTTCAAGAGGCTAAGGGGAGCTTGCTGCTTTATGTTTCCACATTAAAGAGAGGTTAAGAACCACTCAGAGAGAGAGAGAGGAAAGTGGCAGGGGTGTGGCATCTTTTCTCAACTATGATAGAAGCAGAGATGTCCATTTCTAAACCAGATCTGAAATTCAGGGAAAAAAATAATCTTTCTCTTGCCTTCCTCCACCCCTGCACCCTATGCAGATTTTTACACTTTTGTCATTAACTTGTTTTTTAAGAATTATGTTTTTAAATGGTTTAAAAATTATTTTTAATTGTGGTGAAATAACATATAACATAAAATTTAGCATCTTAACCATTTTTAAAAAGTATTTATTTTTTTGAGACAGAGTCTCATTCTGTCACCCAGGCTGGAGTACAGTGGTGCACTCTTGGCTCACTGCAACCTCCACCTTCTGGGTTCAGGACATTCTCATGCCTTAGCCTCCTGAGTAGCTGGGATTACAGGGGCGTGCCACAACACCCAGCTAATTTTTGTATTTTTAGCAGAGATGGGGTTTCACCATTTTGGCCCGGCTGGTCTCGAACTCCTGACCTCAAGTTATCCGCCCACCTCGGCCTCCCAAAGTGCTGGGATTATAGGTGTGAACCACTGCGCCTGGCCTAACCATTTTTAAACAGCTTGTTGACATTAAGTACGTCCACATTGTTGTGCAACCATCACCACCTTCCCTCTCCAGAACACTTTTCGTGCTGCGGAACTGAAACTCTGTACCTGTTAAATCAGAACTGTCTGTTCCCCTCTTTCCCTAGCCCCTGGCAGCCACCATTCTACTTTCTGTTTCTATAAGTTGGACTCCTTTAGGTACCTCCTGTAGATGGAATCATATCATATTTGTCTTTTTTGTCACTGGTTTATTTCACTTAGCATAATGTCCTCAAGGTTGATCCGTGTTGTAGCATGTGTCAGAATTTTAAAGCTGAATACTATTCCATTGTATATGTAGACCACATTTGTTTATCCGCTCATCTGTTGATGGACAGCTGGGTTGCTTCCACCTTTTGGCTTTTGTGAATAATGCCGCTGTGTATATGGGTGTACAAAAATCTTTGCTTTTAATACTTGTAGGCCCTAGTCTGAGAGACAGCATACTAGAAAGAAAAATTAAATCACCATGACTGTGTATCATAAGATAATCTAACTTTGCAACTCTTCAGTATTCAAGTATGATAAATAGTTGAGAATGATCCCTTTAAGTGCATTAGGTAATGCTGTCACATAACAGAGATTATCCAGAATTACTTTCAATTTTCATGTTATCTGTAGCATGGCTAGAAGTATTATATATACTTTTTTACAGTAAAAGAATATGGTACATGCTATTTTCTTCCTTCAATTTTCTTCTGAAGAAGTTAGAACTCAGCAGGGTTCTTGTCTAACAAAGATCAGTAATAAATCTTCCAATTCACTTTGCAGTAAGCGGAGTCCAGGGTCAAAAGTAATAGTCCTACCATCTGTCTGTGTGGACTGCAGAATTCCCTCCACAGCCTGTTCAGCAGAGGGACTGCTCCTGAGCCCGGAGCCACAGCATCACCATATTACAACACAGGCTGCAGTTCTGGAGGTTCAGACTTGCCCAGACACAGATTATGACCCTTGAAATATCATAACCTCCTACAGAAACAGCCCGACATTATGTGATTGGCTTATACTTTAAAGCCGTATACTAATAAGTTCCATTGTACTCGTGAGGAAGAAATTTGCTGGAAGATAGGGAAGATTGGAGAATGGCTGAACTTAGAAAGAACAACATTTAAATAGTGAGTTAGAACATTTAGTACAGGGCCGGGCACGGTGGCTCGCACCTGTAATCCCAGCACTGTGGGAGGTCGAGGCAGGCAGATCACTTGAGGTCAGGAGTTCGAGACCAGCCTGGCCAACATGGTGAAACCCCGTCTCTACTAAAAATACAAACATTAGCCGGGCATGATGTTACATGCCTGTAATCCCAGCTACTCAGGAGGCTGAGGGATGAGAATCGCTTGAACCCAGGCGGGGGAGGTTGCAGTGAGTGGAGATCGCGCCACTGTACTCTAGCTTGGGCAACAGAGCAAGACTGTCTCAAAAAAAAGAAAAAAGAAAAAAAGACATTTAGTACGGGAAGATATGAAATGTTACTATCCTTGTATCTTTGTTAACTAAAAATTAACTCAAAGAGACTGTAGATATGATGGTATAATAATAATTAAGCTGTAATAAAGCAATTAGAAATAAAGACATATTACTGGGGATGAGACGAGAGAGATTCAGCTCAAACTCATCTTCTTCTCAGAGTTGGCTGATCCCATCCCCTGAGAAGCTCTGTAGTTCCTGACCCTCTATTACTGACATTCCTCAGGCCTCCTGGGAGCCTTCCACCAGTGTTAGCTGAGGGTGTGCGTGTCTGCCTCTACAGTTTGACCAGCTCTTAAGGGGAGGGCTGTATCTTAGCCATTTGGTATCCTCTAAAGGAAACAAAAGGTTACTGAACTGGACAGAACTGAACCCAGAGCACAAAGGGATCAGCTTATGAGGCATCAACAGATCAAAATTGGGGCTCACAAAGAAAGCACAAATATTGAAACACCTCAGATCATTCACTATGATGTCTGTAGCAATATAACATTGACCATCTAGGAAATAAGTAAAATGGCTAATTAGAAAAAGAAGACCACAGAAGAGAGAGAGAGAGAGAAGGGAAGGATGGAAGGAAGACTGGTTTTCCTAAATTTATGACAAGTAATAAATACTTTATTCTCCCACACTATAATTCAGCTGTCAGTCATTCTCACCTTTTGTTATGATGCCGGTATGTTCCAGAATTTCGGGATATGCTCACAGTCCAGAACTGTAGAACTAGATAGAGCATTTCAAATACATTTGGGAAAAAATGTGCTTCAACTGGATTTTCATTTTTTTTTCCCCAAAGTTGGGAGAGAGGACAATTTCCAATTGACAGCCAACTAAAGTGAAAAAGAAAATGAAAAACCATCAAAACCCGAAAGCTAGGTCCATATTGGAGGATAGAGGAAGATCTTCACATTTTTGTTTTTCAGGACTTGAAGTGGGATGGAAATAGCCACTATGTAGTGTTACTCAAGTAGGTAAAGAAGCCCCCTTTGACGTAAAAAACAAAAGTGGTTTAAAAGTTTCTTCCTTCACCTTGAGGACATTATGCTAAATAAGCCAGTCGCAAAGGACAAATACTGTATGATTCTCTCATAGGAAGTACCTAAAGTAGCCAGATTCATAGAGACAGAAAGTAGAATGGTGGTTGCCAGGAAATGAGAGAGGGGAATGGAGAGTTAATTGTTTTTTGTTGTTGTTGTTTTGAGATGGAGTCTCCCTCTGTCACCCAGGCTGGAGTGCAGTGGCATGATCTCAGCTCACTGCAACCTCCACCTCCTGGTTCAAGCAGTTCTTCTGTCTCAGCCTCCTGAGTAGCTGGGACTACATGCACATACCACCACGCCCAGCTAATTTTTTTGTATTTTTTAGTAGAGATGGGGTTTCATCATGTTTGCCAGGCTGGTCTTGAACTCCTGACCTGAAGTGATTTGCCCACCTCAGCCTCCCAATGTGCTGGGATTACAGGTGTGAGCCACCGCACTGGGCTGAAAGTTAATTGTTTAATGGGTACAAAGTTTCAGTTTTGCAAGATGAAGTGCTCTGGGGATGGATGATGGTGATGGTTATACAACAACGTGGATGTACTTAATGCCACTGAACTGTATTCTTAAAAATTGTTATGGAGCCAGGGCAATTTAGTGAGACCCCCATCTCTACAAAAAACTTAAAAATTAGCCAGACATGGTGGCTCGTGCCTATAGTCCCTGTTACTCGGGAGGCTGATGCAGGAGGATTGCTTGAGCCCAGGAGCTGGAGGTTGCAGTGAGCTGAGATAGTGCCACTGCACTCCAGCCTGGGCAACAGAGCAAAACCTTGTCTCAGTAATAATAATAATAAGAAGAAGAAGAAAATGGTTATGGACCAGGCACGGTGGCTCAAACCTGTAATCTCAGCACTTCTGGAGGCCAAGACAGGAGGATAGCTTGCGGCCAGGAATTCAACACTAGCCTGGGCAACATAGTGAGACCTCATCTCCACAAAAAAAAGTCTTAAAAATTATCCAGGCGTGACAGCATGCATCCGTAGTCCTAGCTACTCAGGAGGCTGATGCAGAAGGATTGCTTGAGCCCAGGAGTTTGAGGCTGCAGTGAGCTATGATCACACCACCGCACTCCAGCCTAGGTGACAGAGCAAGACCCTGTCTCTAAAAAAAATAAATAAATAAAAAGTTATGATGGCAATTGTTATTTGTATTTTACCACAACTGAAAAAAAGTTTCTTCTTCCTTCAAAGGATATGGGAGGCAGATTTTGTAGTGGATTGATGAAGTGAATTGAAACTACAAAAGTTGTAGTAGAATAAACTAGAAGAGCTGATTTGGAGGTTTTAGCAAGAGTGATGGTGTAGCCACATGCCTCACTGAGTGGCATAGTGCTGCTGACTGTTTCAGTGGGTATCAGCACAACCCTGGCCCCCTGGCAGTTGCGGGGAAACTGTGAGTAGAGCCCAGGCCCCCTTCGCATCCTAGCAGGAAATCCTTGAAATGTTGAAATGAGTTGAGTGCGTTAATTACCTCATTACCTTATATTTCAAGCTGCCTTGTTTGCCACTCTTTGGTAGGAATTTTGGGGGAAGAGCTAACGAACTCTGCAGTATGCTGACTGTACCCGTGGCACCGACTTCTGTGGCGGTCCTGCCTGCATGTCCTGGTGTGACCAGAGGAGTAATTACCGGTTGATTGGAGCTGGTGGGAGGGAGGGGATGATGCAGCTCACTCATTGGCTGGGTTTGTTTATCCCTCTTCTTTGGGCAGTTTCTTGCCTCTGATTTGTCAGCTTGTGCAGCCAGTGAGTCCCACTGGGATCCCATGTGCAGATTCCACTGCTCTGAATGATTCCAAAACACCACCCAACCCGACCCGGCTTTGTTTCTGAATGGCCCAGCTTTGAGAGAGCAAGCATTTGGGAAGTGAGATAAGCTAATTTACATGTGCAGTGATAACCCTCTTTAAAGGACTTCAACAGTCACTCTTATAACATTGCTTTGGAAGGATCGAATGCGATAAAGTGGAGAAAGAGACTCCTCAGACACCAGGCAAATCTGAGGATGCCTGGAGCGAGTGGGACTGTCCCTGAATGATATCAGTTGTCTCATTTTAATGTTGTTTGGGTGAAGTGCTGGGCTCTGTTTTTCCTGTAAGGTGCTCAGTTACAGCCAGCTCGGGTTTTCCCTTAGGAATATCACCCAATTCTCTTTGTTTCTGAAACACAGCTTGAGCTGTAGAGACGCCTGCTTCTACAGCTGGGCTGCCCCTGTGTTGGGGCACCGTGGGCTGCTCCTGTAGGGCCAGGGCTCAGGCCCCTGGAGGCTCTCTTGACTGGGGAGAACATGATTCCCATCTGTCATCTCTCAGATACAGCTCTGGGGTCACCAGGGGACTTGGCCAGGCACACGTATAGCTTCTTACACATCTGCCCCCATTCCTGGAGAAAACTCACAATGCAAGCACCATGCTGGTAGGGAACATTTGCTACGTCTCTATAGGAAGCTCAGTAGTATGAAAACCCACAGAAACTAGAGTGAAAAGGAGTCAGAGAGAACCAGGCTAACCTATCAGTTCAACACTGCTCTGGGAAAGTTATAAAATGATGTCTATGAGGCTTAGTTTCCTTACCTGTCCAGTAGAGACCATAAGAGTAATTTTCTCCTTCACTTTTCCTGCAGCAATGTCTCTGGATCTAGGCTGAGTGAAGAGAGTCCCAGAGGGTTGAGGGGTGAACAGGATGAGCGTGGGGCTTGGTTCACGTGGGGTGTGGGAGAGCACTGCAGTCAAGGGTTGAATGTAGCAGAAGGTGGCACTTTCATGAAAGGAATACGAAACAAGTCATTTATCCATCCTAGGTGAATGCAGAGGAAGTTCTTTGAATGCGCTGTGTAACTATATCAATATACAGATTCTTATGCATGGCCTTTTAATTTATTAATTATAATGAACCCAGTTTTCTGTCTTAATAAATTGAGATTCCTTTTTTGGTATGACCTTTTAAAGGGTGTTGAGTTTGACAGGTTTTATTCCCACCCTTTCTTTCTCTCCTCTCCTCCCTTTACACTGAACTTGAACTGCAGTCCCTAGATAGGATTCCTATAAGGAGGCTGCCCTTTCAGCTTGGGAGTTTTTATTTTATGGCTGGCAGGTGATTGTGTTAACATGAAATAAACCCCTAGGTTAGTAAATAATGTGACTGTTAAAGATTAGTCTTCAAAAGAAGGCAACCGTACTCTTGTAAAAATTTAACCTTATAGGCAGGAAGTGACATTAACATTGGTTAACAGTCTCACTGCTGGTTATAAACTCAGAAGCTGACCCAGAGATCAGGAATTTAGCCTGAAACCTGATTCTCTTTTGTTCACAGTGAATCACATACATTTGGAAAGAAAGAGCATTATAACAATATTCCTATTTTAGCTAGTCTCCCTTTACCAAAAAACAAACGGGAAAAAACTGCAGCAGTTTTCAGGTTATCTTTCCTCCACGCAGCCGGGATGTTTACACCCAGAGACAGAAATGGCTTCTGTATTTAACAGCCAAAAAAAGTTCTAATTTCTAGTCTGATAAAGCCACCTGAAATTTTGATCAGTGAAAACCTGCTACAGCCCAATCTGGGTTTTGACAGAATAGCTATCCCATATTTCATTAAATAAAAAGATGCCATGTATTGTAAGGCACATCCTGATTCCAGAGATCAGAAAAATGCAAAAACAAACAAACAAACAAAAAAGTATCTTAGCCTTGGTGAAACGTATACAGCACAAGATTTTTCGTTTTAAAATTGTGAGTAAATAAAATGTAGGACACTACCTTACACCCTCCTAAAAGGTCTATTGGACACATGTAAACTTTTTGAATGAAATGAAATTTTTCTTTTAGAAAAAAATTTAATGATGTTTCTGAAATATGACTTTATTGGTTCTTTTACGTCCATAAATCAGGGTTGGGACTCAATCTGCCATATCTTCAGAGTTGTTTTTTATTTTCTCAGTTCAAATCTCACGTGATTCTTGTTAGGCCAAGACATCCATTTCTAAATTGAGGCTTTTAAATGCGGGTGATATTATTCTAAGAGGAAATTGCTAAATTTAAAACATTTAAAGTGTATATTTACAGTCCTCCCTCCATGACTGCAGATTCTGCATCCTCAAATTCAACCAACCATGAATAAAAAATATTCAGAAAAAAGTAGAAAATAACAATACAACAATAAAAGATAATACAAATTTAAAAATACAGTATAACAACCACTTACATAATTTACATTGTCTTAGGTATTACAAGTAATCTAGAGATGGTTTAAAGTATGCAGGAGGTTGTGCATAGATTATATGCAAAATGCTATGCAATTTTATGTAAGACTTCAGCATCGTTAGATTTTGGTATCCCCAGGGGTCCTGGAACTAATCCCCTGTGATACTAAAGGATGACTGACTTTACAGATACTTCTCGACTTACGATGGGGCTGCATCCTAAAAACCCATTGTAAGTCAAAAATATTCTGAGTTGAAAATGTGGCTGGGCACAGTGACTCATGGCTGTAATCCCAGCACTTTGAGAGGCCGAGGCAGGTGGATCACTTGAGGTCAACAGTTCAAGACCAGCCTGGACAACATGGTGAAACTCCATCTCTACAAAACATACAGAATTTAGCCGGGCATAGTGGTGCGTGCCTGTAGTCCCAGCTGCCCTCGGGAGGCTGAGGCAGGAGAATCACTTGAACCTGGTAGGCAGAGGTTGCAGTGAGCCAAGATGGTGCCACTGCACTCCAGCCTGGGCAACAGAGCGAGACGCTGTCTCAAAAAAAAAAAAGGAAGAAAATGCATTTCATATCCCACTAAACCCATAGTAAACTTGAAAAATCATAAGTTGAACCATCATAGGTCGGGACCATCTGTATACTAAAAGTTATATAATATTAAAGTAGGTATGTGTTATTATTACATTTAAGGAACTATAATACCACTGTAGAAAGTTTGGGGAGATGATAATCTTTTAATATTTGTAAAACTATGTTAGGAATATCTGTTAATCACCAGATTTATACATTGGGAATTATTCTCTGATAAATTAGTGTTGCATTTTGATCGGGTTTAATTATCTTCTTTCTCCATCTCTTTTTATTTGAATTTAGTAATCCTATGTGTCCTTATTTTTTTTTTCCAGATTACTATTTTGGACGCAAAACGGAGCATGAACATTGGGATATTTCTTAAGCAATTTAAGAAGTAAGATTTTGCACACGTTTGAAATTTTAGTCATATCCCTGCTGTCAGCATCAAAGTCTGTGGGTGTGACTGAGCTGAATTCAAATTCCTCACACCTTCAAATCCTTCTTAGACGCAGGGCTTGATGTGTCTGCAAGTGACTGTCACTTTCTGCTGTTTTTCTTCAGGGAAACATAACATAGTGGCTTGAAGTATATGGAGAATTGCCCCAGGGCATCCATTCAAGCCTGTCCCATCAGGGACACCTTTAGAGTCACCTTTAGTGTCGCCCCTTCAGTGGAGGTTGGACTGATGAGTCAAATAGCGGTCAGAGTTTTGTGTTCTGAAGTATAAGGAGAAGGTTGCGCAGGGGTTTCAGTGAGACCAAAGAGGATTATTTTTCTCGCAACAAAAGAGACTCCCCGTGGTTGTTGCTGCTTTCAGCCTTTTTGGGATGCCCAAGGATGGTGCTCTGGGTGAAGAGCCCTTGAGTGGAGTGTTGGGTTCCCTGTTTTGAGGCAGTGGGGCTGTTATGAGCACTCACACAAAACTGCCAGCCAGACTGGGAAGGAGGTGGGTGGGAAGGAGGGTGGAGGAGATTTAATTTCCACTGGCTTGCACCTCTGTTGGCACTCCAGCAAACGTGAAACGGAATGTGATTCATTGTCTTTTCAAGGTCTCCTCGGTCCATTGTAGAAGATATTCATCAAGGAAAAAGTGAGCATTATGGATCAGAGACCTTGCGAGAATTTCTTAAGTTTTTGCCAGAGTCAGAAGAGGTAAGAAATTCAGCGCATGAGTTGTAGATGTTAGGAGTGATCATAAAAGCTTAATATTTTTAAGTGTGTCAAAGCTCACATGGAAGGCCAGGAGCAGTGGCTCACACCTGTAATCCCAGCACTTTGGGAGGCAGAGGCAGATGAATCACCTGAGGTCAGGAGTTTGAGACCAGTCTGGCCAACATGATGGAACTCTGTCTCTACCAAAAATGCAAAAATTAGCCCGGTGTGGTGGCAGGCACCTTTAATCCCAGCTGCTCAGAAGGCTGGGGTATGACAATTGCCTGAACCAGGAAGGCAGAGTTTGCAGTGAGCCAAGATCATGTCACTGCACTTCAGCCTAGGCGACAGAGTGAGAATCTGTCTCCAAAAAAAAAAAAAGAAAGAAAAAAAGCTCACATGCTTACATGGGAAGGGCACTCTCCTACCCAGAGCCAGAGTTTTCTCACATAAAAGTAAAAAGTGACCTGGTAGAAAAAGCATGGATTATGGAGTCAGAGAATCTAGATTCAGATTTGAGCTATTCCCTTAACTGAGAAAATGGGGCAAGGTTCTTAACTCATGTGAACTTTAGTTTCCTCACCTGTAAAGGGAGGATAATGATGCTGACCTCATTGGATTGTCAAGATGATGAAATCCTAGTTAATGCATCTAACATGGCACTTGGCACGTGGGAGCTCAATAAATTTTCACCATCCAAAGAAAAGGATTCCTTTTCTGTCATCTAAAGATGACCTTTGCATAGTATAAACCCAGGTTATTTTATAATCCATATACTTTTTTTAAAAAAAAGATAAAAACAATCATTTTTGAATAAAGATGCTCTAAAATTTTGGGGAGGTAGGTAAACTGTTAATAAAATCTTGTCTACATAATTAACTCAAAGGTGGAAATTGTTGTGATAGTAATACATACTACCATGATATAAAGTTATTTATTTTTCTTGGACTGAATGAGTTAACTGCATTGTTGAATGGTTAGGAGCTTGATAGAAAAAAAACCCAGAAAAACAGTTGTATAAAACCTTCCAACATTTTGATATTGTCCTTTATTTCTAAGGAAAAAATTCCTTGAAAAATTTCAGTAAGAAATTACACAAATACCTATGCTTATAGATACCTAAATAATATAGATTCTTACAAAGTTTTTTACTTTATAAGTAAAAGTAATAGATGACTTTCTTTTTTTGAGACAGTCTTGCTCTGTCACCCAGGCTGGAGTGCAGTGATCTCGGCTCGCTGCAACCTCCACCTCCCGGATTCAAGCGATTCTCCTGCCTCAGCTTCCCAAGTAGCTGGGATTACAGGTGCATGCCACCACGCCCCGCCTAACTTTTGTTAGAGATGGGATTTCACCATGTTGTTCAGGCTGGTCTTGAACTCTTGACCTCAAGTTATTCACCCGCCTTGGCCTCCCAAAGTGCTGGGATTACAGGCATGAGCCACTGCACCTGGCCAACTTTTATAAGTAAAAAGTAAGGGTGACTTTTTAACATGTTATCCTTTTCACAGGCACTTCTGACTTCTCCCTCCCCTTTCCCACTCTTCTTCCCAGACATAATGTATGTAGCTTTAGTTTAGTGTCATTAATAACAAGAGAGATATAATTGTATTTTTTCTTTTACATTGATTAATGTTAAAGTCACAATGCCAAATTTAGGATCTTAGTGAGTAACTAGAGATCTAGTTATATCTAGGTGTTCCTATTAACCTGGCCGCTCTCTCTCCCTCAGGTTTTCTCTTTGCACATTAAGTGTAATTAACCCAAGCCAAGATTAATTAGCAGCAGTTATTAATGTTAGTAGTAGAGTCTTGAAGTCTTAAAGGAAGGGCACATTAAATCATAATTTACCCTGGATTGCACATACTGAACAGTCCTTAATCTTTTCTGTAAAGGATAGGAGTTCCAAAATCTTTGTTAGGATAGATAGTTTTTAATTAATTTGAGTTTTAAAATGATGTACTTGCTCTTGAAACCTTATTCCTGCTTGGGCTGTTTTCAGGCCTCCTTTAGGACCTCTCTGTGTACCCACTCCTAATTGACCTCATCGTGTTGCTAAGTGAGGATCAGATTTGACAGCGCATGTGAAAGTGCTCTGAAAAGCTTTAAATTGCTAACTAAATCAAAGTTAGGCACGAGGGAGGCTGCCAGCTCAGCTTCATGCAGTGGTGAGGTGGGAAACTGAATACAATTTTCTTAATATCTTCATTTCTCATTTAAAATTCAAAGGTGATTAGAAAATGCAAAGGGATTTTTCAAAGAAGCAAGTAAGCTGTCAAACCTCATATTTAAAAGAACTTTGTATTTTTGGGTTGTGTGGGGGATATAATTCCAAAGGAAGACTGTTGAGGGCAAGGTGATGAAAACCCATCCAGGCACTGCCTTGAATCCCCGAGACTCTGTCACCCCCAGTTAGCTAACCTGGGAGATGGGGTCCTGCTGAAATGAAAGTATTGGCCTGGGACCCTGAAGTGCCTTCCCACCCACTGAACCAGGCAGCAGCTGTTTCTCCCCACAACCTCCTGCTGCGGGGTCATCCTCAGTCTGAATATCTGGCGTGCTTGGTCACACTTCGCCTCCTTGTTTACATTACTGACTCTGAGCTTCAGCTCACCACACCCTCCAAACTCAACTGGGAGTTTCCTTCAGCAGGAACACCCTGACAGTCCCCAGAGCCGGCAGGAGCCCCTTCCTAAACCCTCCCGGGTATCTGTGCTGTGGGAGGGGGTCTCGGGGAAAGCCGAAGCCGCTGCCTGACTGCTGCCCACTGTAAGGACAAACTTTTTTGTGTCCCCTGGCACCAGTCAGACCCAGGGCCAACCCTGGAGTCTTTGGGTCTCTGGATGGAGGTTGGAGGATGCAGAAGAGGCCAAGGAGGAGACAGGGCCAAATAAGAGAGGTTTAGGAATGTGGCAGAAATATGCTAATAAATTCGTAAGTGGACACATAACCATGTGGCTCTCAGCCTATGTGTAACGTTCTGTGCTCATTTTTAGCACAAGTAAGGACTAAACCTTTATTGAGTGCCCCCATGTACCAGGCACTGACTGGACAGGGCAGAATGAAGTGACTTAGCCTAGTGCCTGGCACATAAAAAAATCAATCATAGCTATGATTCTTTTGTGTATTTTTCATTTAATCCTTGCAGCAATGTTTTAAGACACTCCTTGTTTTACAAATGAGAAACTGAGGCTCACACAGGTTAGTTATACCTTGTCTGGTGTCACATGATTGCTGAGTGATACAGCAGTGGGGTGGACTTGAGCCCTGATTCCGCTGAGCCCAGTGTGGTTCTGCTGCACTCCAGTTGCCTGCCTTGGAGGAAGGAAGGGCAAAGGTTGTCAAAACCCCGCCTCGCACTGCTGGCCTGCCAGCCTTTTCATCACCTCTGCTATCACAAAGTACTGGTGTGAATAAGTGTCACTTGAATAATACTGTAATCTTATCAGCATGCTGAAAGATATAAACGGAAACAGCCCTTTTCTCTCCTGCCTTCTCAGCTGACAAGCCGACCAAAGCCAAGGTTAATTTGTTGTTGAGAATTTCTCTGCCCTCTACCACAAATCTTTTATCTGGCATGTTTGTTCATCTTTCCTCTAATAGAGGTTCACACTTGCAGAGGAAGAAGGTGGGCCCAGAAATGAAACTCTGGGAGTGTGTTCTTGTCCAGCACGGAGTTCCCAAGCCAGGGAACCCCCCCACCGCGCCTGACCAGCCCTTCCTCTGTTGTGGGCTGGTGTTAGACATGGTAGAAACTTTCTGTTCTCCTGAAGCAGCTTGAGTTGCCTCTGCTGGACATTTGTAGTATCTCTTTCCCACCTTCTTGGTTGACTCTGCTGCTGGGAGGGGAATGACAGGAAGCTCATGGGTCTTCTGTTGGGTGGGTGTGTTTGTGGGAAATCCTGCCATTTCAAGCCATGTGACTGGAATTAGATAGGATGAAGGAGGTGTGCCCTTTGGAGTGTGAGAGTCTCAAGGAGCCTGCTCTCACTGTTAGGACAGCAACCAGGCACAACCAGGGCCATAATGAGTGTCTCTTGGCTCAGCCCACAAAATTATGCCTAACCATGTTTAATAAATGGTTTTTTTGGTAATGAGAATGCATAATAATTATAGGGTCTGTTCACCTTTCTTTTTTACTTCCCTGCTGCTGTGAAGATCCAATAATCCCTCTTAAAGAACATAAATCTCATCTTGAAATTGAACAAAGAACTGTATACATGGCATTTAAATTAAATACGGTCTTTCCATCACCCTTCTCTTGAAATCCATACTTTTTTTTTAGCTTTTTACCTAAGTGAAGGAGATTAATCATTGTTCAGTTACAGTTTAGTGCATGTTTAATAGAAACATTTACCGAGTTTACTTAGCATGACCTGTTCTTACACTTTAGACCGAAAACCATGCTGTGATTTTCAGAGGCTTCACACATGCTACATATATGGTCTTATACAACTTCCCTCTGCCCCTGCCCATATATAGTGAATTGTTCAACTCTAGTCCAGAAGGGATTAGAATTCATCGTGTAGGTTTCTCAGCACAGAAGCCAGGGACTGATTTGGGCTTAGCTAAACCAGAAGTGCCATGTGCCCTTAAATTTAATAAGTCTAAAAATGGTCAATTCACTTTGAGGCTCTACCAGTAAGGGAAATGCAATTACATAAATGGCTATTTTCTGTCCTAAAAGAAGAAAATAGTCTTAAGAGTCAGACTTAGTACTAGGGTGTGAACTCGAAGTGTTACATTTTATATTTTCAAATAATTGAGGTAGATGTTTCAGTTTGTGGATCTTTGCAAATACTCCTTTATATTTTTGAACTGTCATTTCCTATTTTGCAAGGAACTTAAAATCATGTTATTAATCATAACCAAGGGAGTGGAAGAGAATAAGCTTTATAAAGAATAATATGAAGTGTTAGCTACTTACTGGCAACAGTTAGCTGCAAAGATAGGCTGTACACTTCACTAATAGTATTAAGGTACTACTTACCATAAAGAATTTTGTTGGATGACTCTCTATTTAAACAGTGGACTTAGAAGTGGTTTTGCCATGGGAATGGCCCAGTGTTCTGTGTGGGGAAGGCATGATTTGTGATCTAATGTTGTTTGAAAACTTTCCTTTCATCTCCACTCTCACCTATTTGCTTTTTGGCTATATACCTGTTGTCAGAACTCTTCTCTTTTTCCTGTATTACGGTTGAAGGAATAATTGTTTGTGTGTTTAAAAACTTAGTTTAGTTTATTTTTTAAAGAGTGATCATGTTCATTGTAGATATCTTAGAAAATAAAAATGAGCAACAGAAGAAAATAGCAGACAACTATAATCCTATCACCTAGTGTATGTGGGGCTTTTGGGGGGAGGGGTTTCCCTATGTTGCCCAGGCTAGTCTTGAACTCCTGGCCTCAAGTGATCCTTCTGCCTTGGCCTCCCAAAGAGCTTAGATTACAGGCATGAGTCACTACCTGAAGATGTGGGGCTTTTTCATCTTTTTCCTGTGTACGTAGCTGTGCGCATGGGAGGATTGGAGGTTAATAGATACCTTTTAAAAAAATTGTAGAAATGGATGTACATATAGTATGTACATCCTAGTGTACATACTATTTTATTGCCTAGTCTTTTCAGGCTGGAACCCCGCTTTTCCAGAAGCTGACCTCCTTTCCAGGAATCCACAGTACAATGCTTCTGCCAGGGTCCCTGGGGGCAATCTTAACATTGATCGTCCCGTTGTTTAAGCAATTTTCCTATTTGTCTTCCTGCTGAAGAGCAGATACGTACTCACCTGAAGACACAGTAGTCTCTTCCTTTAAAGCTATTATATGTGAAGTGGGATTTGACCACTGAAAGAAAATCTGTGTTAGATCTTACTCAGTCTAAGTATTTTATATACAAAATACTCAAAATAAGATTTTTTTCCATTTATGACTTAAAGAACCATATTATAATGACTCTACAGTCTTTTATTTCTTCTCCCAATGATCTCATTTCCAGATTATTGCTTACAGAAAATTTTCATCCTTAGAACTGATTCCTTTTTAGTCCTTCCCTTTTGTAACCTTCTTGAGGATTCTGCTGGCTCCAGCTCTCCAGTTTACACGAGACTGTGTATCTATAGCTACATAAGTGACGCTAGCTCTTTGCTTTCAAATTTGTGAGTTTGTATTTTTCTTTTAAAAAAACCAAATAGCAGATGGGAGGATTTCCTTTTTTGTCTTTTCTAAATTAATTTGAATTTAGCACTAAAATCCTATTTTTTTTAGAAGAATTGGAAGATGAAATTTAAATAATCTTAAATTTTATTCGTAAGTGATTTTATATACCCCCCCTTTCCATTTGTCTTTTAGGTAAAGAAGTTAAAAGCGTTTAGTGGCGACGTGTCGAAGCTGTCTCTGGCAGATTCCTTTCTGTATGGCTTAATTCAGGTGCCAAAGTAAGGATACAGTTGCTGGTTATTATTCTTCACGCAGTAAGATTTTTAAACTAATGACATCAAATTCTACAGTTTTACTTTTTTATTTTTCAGCTATTCACTTCGGATTGAAGCCATGGTGCTAAAGAAGGAATTTCTACCTTCTTGCTCTTCTCTATATACAGATATAACAGTTTTAAGAACTGCTATAAAAGGTGAGTCAACATATGATCCTTCGCAGAATTTGTTTTTATTAATTTCGATAGCAGTTTTTTTAAAAAGCCAAATGAAATTGGACATGGAAAGTCCTGAATTTCTGATATACCCTTAAAAGGGAAATGAGATGTTACTAGGCATGCACTTAAGGTTGATTTCCATTGACATTTTTCCCCTGTAATGAACGTTAATTTACATATTACCCTTCCACAGAAGGGAGTTTCTTTCATCTCAGGCTTCAGGGTCAACCTTGCTGGTTACGGCTTGCTCTTGTTCCTCTCCTGGATGAGCTTTCTCTGTGTATGTTGGTATGTGGTGTGTGCATGTGTGGTGTGGGCTGTGCACGTACACAAAGCCCGGGCCCCTGGCCCAGCTGCCTCTCTCCTCCCTGTCGTGGCCTCTGTTGGTGGCTGGGACCCAGCCTTTCCAGAAGCAGACCTCTTTTCCTGGGGTCAACCGTGTGACTCTTCTGCCAGGGTTCCTGATGTTTCTGTTCTGTGGTGTCGTCTCCCACTCCTCCATACTCCAATTTCTGCTGAGCTATTTAAATTTGAGAGGGGCAGATAGGCCATTTTCATTTATTTGAAAAACTCTTTAAATTCTTGCCTGCCCAGCTTGGATAGCCTCTTCTCAGAGCTGCCCTGCCGTCTCCTTCCGGAGGGGTGGGAGCTTTGGTTTCTGGCATCTTGGCACTGAGAATCCTGGCGGAGTTGCAGCTGGCTTCTTTTCAGCTCGGGGCCATATTCTCTGGCCCTCCCTGACCTTCACGCTTTTCAGCATGCGTCAGTGCCAGTCTGATTTCCTTTTGGTCATTTTCTGGATTTCTAGTTATTGTTTTAGAATTGTTTATTCCTATTTGGTTTTCCTGTTTACTTGCTCTGGCCTGTTTTGAGATAAAATTTTTCTCTTTGGTCCATCGTATTTTCTTCATTTTAGAGAGGAGACTAAGAAGGAAAAAGATTTTTAAAAATTTCAACATACAGGCCTTTAAACTTTTTTTCCATACACACTATTGCAGCGACTTTGGAAGGTTTGTTCTGGAAGAATGTGTTTTTATATTGAGCAATGCAAACTTGTGGGCATGGTAGAAACATTTCTTATCTGGTCATCCTTCCAAAACTGGCCTTCTTAGATAACACAATATAGGCAGTGATCCAACTGTAATTTTTTGAAAATATTACCAGACTTAATGGAGAATATTAACTTAAAAATGTCAGTTACATTTTATTATTTGATAGTGTAATTTTAATGTTTTCTTTTTACCTTTCTAAATGTATTAAAAATTTTTAATTTTGTTTCTTCGCATGGGTGTACAAAGGATTTGGTGTTAATAAAGAACTAGTTTACCAATATATTACAATGATAAGTTTCTTTCTAAAACTTTCAGCCAATCCAAATGAAATGTGTGGCTTTGAATAAAATGAAAAGATTCCCTGGATGCCTGGGCCCTTGCGGTTTGTGCTTTGCAAGTTATTTACATGTTCTCCCAGCTTGTTTATTTTTTATCTCTTCATAACTCATTGACTAAGCAAAACGTTGCTTGCTGTTAGTTTTCATATTCCATAAATGTGGTCTCTTTGAGACTGCATACTCAAAGAGTAGTGGATATACAAGGAAAAATTAAATAACTGCTGAGAAGGAAGTTAACTCCTGTCTCACGGGATACTGCTTTGCATTAGGCTTTTGCATTTTTCACTAATTGAAAATTTTTATTATTGAACTATTTTGTGCTATTTAACTATCATACCTATTTGATTTCCAAGTAAACACTGACACGGATTGCCGGTAGCAAATGATGTGTTAGGTATCCCATAGAATGTATTGCTTTGTTTGTTTTTTCCGTTTTATATACAGTTTAAGGTCACAGTTTGCTTCAGATACACTTGAACTTGGATGTGGTAGCTGTCTTTTGTGCATTTGAAACTGAAGGCATCTCTAAGGTGCTGTGATGTGTTCTTTTTGATAGAACTGATGTCATGTGAAGAGCTGCATTCAATATTACACTTGGTGCTCCAGGCTGGGAATATCATGAATGCAGTAAGTAAAATCCAAAACAATTGTAATGTTATGTTTTCAACCTTGTCTATCTAAAGGTGTTTGTGTGTGTGTGTGTGTGTGTGTGTGTGTATGTATACATAATTTTTTCTTTTTGATTTGTCTTCTTTAGGGAGGGTATGCCGGCAATGCAGTAGGATTTAAACTGTCTTCTTTGCTCAAATTGGCAGACACAAAAGCAAACAAACCTGGGATGAATCTCCTGCACTTTGTCGCACAGGTATGTGGAAATGATTAGGACTTAGAGAACGCATATGAATACCCCTTGGAGGCAGTGAAGTTTTTCCCAGGCATAAGCTGGTGTCCAGCAGGGTTAGGAAAGGGCATGGCAAGTTCCAAGACGGTTCTGTTTGTAAAAGCGCCATTAGCAGATTCCTGAGTTGTACTGCACCCAGGGCTATAGGGCTGAAGGGAAGTGGGAGAGTGAAGCAGAGAGGCTGGTGAAGCCAGCTATGAAGGATTTAAGTGTCAAAGGTGGGGAATTTGGATTTCATGCTTTAGCAGTGGGGAACCAACAGGAGTTTGTGCACAGTGTAATAGCTTGACTGGATCTCTTTAATAGCTTGACTGGATCTCTTTTGTTTTTGTTTTTAGGCAAATAAGGCACTGTGGAGGCTGGGTTAGAGTAGAGAAAGAACTAGAAATAGGAATACACCTCCGCAGAAGTTGGCTGTAATTGTTTGGTGAGCGTTGAGGGAGGGTAATTGTCACAGGGACAGAGAATAGAGGATGGAGGATTGAAATATTTCTGATGTGGAATTGACTAGATTTGTGACCAGTTACGTGTAGAAAGGTCACTTCTGTCTTTCTCCGTGAACCATGCATTTGAGCGCCATGCTGCTAGCACAGGGTTTGGGGTCTGACCCTATCCATTGCTTTGTTTTTTTGTTTTATTTTTTTTTGACTGGGTCTCTATAACACCAAAAAAGTGAGGTACAAAGTGGAAAATCAAGGACAGTTATATCTTTGTTTTGAAATGATCTCAGCTAATTGAACTGATTGGCTTTTCCTCCATTGAATCACTCAGTTGTTTTGACATCAGTGCTGTAGTCGTAGCTTTAACCTGGGGAGGAAGCCGTGGTGCAGTCTTGTTTTGAATGTGAGCTTCAGAACACGACAGGACTGGGAGATTTTGACTGTCCTTTGCTAGCTGTACTTCCTCAGGCAAGTTACTTAAACCTGAAGACCCTCAATTTCTTCATCTAATGCTTGAGAGTAGTGATAACTTACCCCAAAACTAGGTAATTGAGAGTGCTGAAGGAGCTGACTCCATAAAGTGCTTATCTCAATGTTTGGCCTATGGTGAGCTCTCCATAAACAACCATACACACTATTATTACTATATTCTTCAGAAGACAAAGGGCCATGTTTAGCTTGGGACTTAATTGAAAGGTTAATTTTCAGGCATTAAAAGAAGAAAATGTGTTCCTTGCCCAGCAAGGGTCATGGATAGTATTTGGGCAAAGCTCTCCTGAATCCAAGTTTCCAGGCCCTCTGGGTAACTTGGTCTCTGTCCATGTGGGGAAGCCTCCTGGGTCAGTCATTGCTTCCTTCCCACTTGCCTTCCTCTCACCTTCTGAACAGGTGAAGAATCCAAACACTGCCATGGCTCCTGTACCTTCTGATTAAACTCTGTTTGCAAACTGGTTTAACAGCTGAAGGTATCTCACTCATTTAAAGGCATGCTCACAGGTATGGGTGGTATTTAAGCAGGATATATTGGATTCTTTCAGAAACAAGGGGCCCTGCTGAGCTGCAGCCAAATGCTCATTAATTGTATTTTGTGTCAAGATCAATTGCTCTGGAAAGTTAAATGTATCTTGAGAGTAGGAGAGTTCTAGCAAATCTTACTAAGAGTATCAGAGTTCATGTCTCAGTGAAATGCTTTGAATGTGTCAAGTTTAAAAACAGGAGCAGTGATTTTAAGATTCCTTTAAGCCCTAAGAAAATTATTTCCTTCCAGTTTTATCAACATAGAGAAAATTCTGTTTTTGTTCCAGGAAGCCCAAAAGAAAGATACCATTCTTCTAAACTTTTCAGAAAAATTGCATCATGTTCAGAAGACTGCTAGGTGAGCAAGTGAATTGTGAGAATTCAAGATTCTTTACCTTTTTATGAAAACTGATAAATAGTTAAAACTTTTAGATTCCAGTTTGAAGTCTAAAAGGTTTTGTTTCATTGAACTTTCAGACTGTCCTTCATTTGCTTAACACAGGTGTGTGTGCACCTTTGGAATTTGGGGGTTTTGAAAAATTAATCTTTATTTGTAAACTAAAGAAACTATTTCAGTCTATTCTAATGAATATCATCAGTATAAAAAATATGGATTAAGAATTTCAGATCCCTCCACGCCCAAGAGATAGAGCTTAAACAGCACTACCTATTTCCTTGGGAGTTGGTATATATCAATCAAACTTTCATGGCCACATTTCACTGTTTCCTTGTAGAATCTAACATGGTACATTTATTTTCCTTTGCATTAAAAGAGTTTGGAACCGTACCAAGAGCTGTGAAATGATTTTACTTTAAATTAGTCACTCACAGAGAAAGGCACATACAGAGAAAGTATCTGCCAAACATAAGGCTCTAATTACATCACTCTAATTTGCTTCTGATCCTAATGTAGATATGTATCTTAATGTAGCTAGACTCTGTGTGTATATACTATTTTGACTTTTGTATATGTGTTTTAAAATTTATATTACATCCACACATCCCACGGTAAATGTTCAATAACCAGCTGTTGGAGAAAAAAGTCCTGATTTGTAGCATTTGCTGATTTCCGTGTTGTAAATACCGTAACCATGGCTGATGTCAAGCTGCTGACATACATTACTGAATGCAAATTAGGAAGAGACACCCGCAGTTGGTTCTCATGAGCAGGTTCAGCCACCGCTTAATGTGTCAAGCCAGTTCCTAGCATATACTTACTGAGTGTATCCAACTATGACATCTGTGAACCATATGCATATAAATAAATGAACCATAGCTCACAGCCCTGCCACTGGCCTGTACCTCAAAAGTTACTGATTCTATGAATATCTAGCCACAGATTACATGTCTTTCCCAAAGTGGGATTATCAGTTCAAAGGTGTAAACAGTTTATAATTCATGTTTACAGATCTCTAGATTGTTCTCTAAAAAGAATGGACATCTTATAAGATAGGAACTTTTGACTTACTGAAAGAAATTTGTGTGGGAACATTTTTACTGTAATTAGTATAAAAATATTCCTAAGAGATATATAGATAGAAATTAGCATTATATTTTTGAAATGGCGTTTCTGGTCAGAGCTGGATTGGAGCTAGATATTGTCTTAGAAAAATCCTATTCAGCAAGCTTGTTTATTTGAAATGGAAGGTGAAATACACTTGTGAAATACAAACAGGTCTCAGATATGTGCCGGTGACCAGTGAAGGTGGAAAACTTTATTGCACAAAGAAACATTTGAATTGACAATGGAAGCATGAATGCATCCTAATTTATGAATTTCACATGCATTTTAGGTTTCGCCTACTCAGTTTTCTGGGTAACAAAACCATCATTCACATTCTGCCTATCTTTTGTTTTTTTTTGAGATAGAGCCTCGCTGTGTCACCCAGGCTGGAGTTCAGTGGTGCAATCTTGGCTCACTGTAATCTCTGCCTCCTGGGTTCAAGTGATTCTCCTGCCTCAGCCTCTCAAGTAGCTGGGACTACAGGCACCCACCACCATGCCCAGCTAATTTTTTTGTATTTTTAGTAGAGACGGGGTTTCACCATATTGGCCAGGCTGGTCTCGAACTTCTGACCTTAGGTGATCTGCCCGCCCCACCCTCTCAAAGTGCTGGCATTACAGGCCTGAGCTACCATGCCAGGCCCACATTCTGCCTATCTTGATTTGATGTATATAACAAAAGCATTGCAATCAATCCAACTGTTAATTTGCAGAATTAGGGCTGGCTGTGGTGGCTCATGCCTGTGATCCCAGCACTTTGGGAGGCCAAGGCAGGAAGACTGCTTGAGACCAGTAGTTTGAGACCAGTCTGGGCAACATAGTAAGACCCTGTCTCTACAAAAAATTTAAAAATTAGCTGGGTGTGGTGGCGCACACCTGTGATCCCAATTATTTGGAAGGCTGTGGTGAGAGGATCACCTGAGCCCAGGAGGTCAGTGCTGCAGTGAGCCATGATCTTGCCACTGCTCTTCAGCTTGGGCAACAGAGTGAGACTGTCTCTTTAAATAATAATAATAATAATAATAATAATAATAAAAATCAGCTGGGCCTGGTGGCTCACACCTGTAATCCTAGCACTTTGGGAGGCTGAGGTGGGCAGATCATTTGAGCTCAGGAGTTCTAGACCAGCCTGGCCAACATGGCGAAACCCCGTCTCCACCAAAAATACAAAAATTAAGCTGGGCATGATGGCACATGCCTATAATTCCAGCTACTCTGGAGGCTGAGGCATGAGAATTGCTTGAACCCAGGAGGCAGAGGTTGCAGTGAGCCAAGATCAGGCCACTGCAATCCAGCCTGAGTGACAGAGGGAGATTGTGTCTCAAAAAAAAAAAAAAAGTTGCACATTTGTTAGCTATGTTTTAGTTGTCTGTAAAATATAGAAAGCGTGCTCTGGCCACCTGTGGAATCTGCTATTTTCTCGCTGTTACCCTTAGTGTTAGAATTATCAACATATATTGCCTTGCTTCTTGTGGGTTAGAGTTTCCTATTTGTGTTTAGTGGCCCATGGAAAGCATATGAATCCCGGAAGCCGCTGGCATTTAGTTTGTAATGCTTATTGCATAAAGGTGTTCAGAGCTAGTTTATGAAAAGGTTTGCAGATCCCATGGTTTTGATTATCTTACCATCAAGAGTACAGTTACAACCTGCTCTCTTTGAACCAGTATATGTCTTTAGAAACGAATCACTTCTTAAAACAGGAGGAAACACAAAAGATCTAAGTACAGGGGTAGGTAAATATCATCACAGTAGCTCTCCCCTTCTGTTTCCAAGGTTGAACAACAGTTAGTCTTATTTAATATACCTACATGACACATGGCTTCCTTGTTCCAACTGCCCACTCTCCCCTTTCTTCTTTTAGATTATCTCTGGAGAACACGGAGGCAGAACTGCATTTGCTGTTTGTCAGGACAAAATCACTAAAAGAAAACATCCAGCGGGATGGTGAACTTTGTCAGCAGATGGAAGATTTTCTTCAGGTTTGTAGGTGACTCAAGTCAGTCCCTCTAATCTCATCTCCCAGCAGCACCCCGGGGCTGGTTAAATTTGCATGGGTGTATTTGTGGAAGCAGCAGTTCCCATTCATATTTTTTTTCTCCAAGTTAGTCAGAGGAACTTGGTATTTCCATGCCCATTCTTTGCAGAGGATGTTAAATGTGATCTAAGCCTGATATATTTTTTTTTTTGTCTTTTCGTTTGTTTGACTTGTTTGTTTGTTTGTCTTGAGAGGGAGTCTTAGGGAGTCTTGCTCTGTCACCCAGGCTGGAGTATAATGGTGCGATCTCGGCAAACTGCAACCTCCGCCTCCCTGGTTCAAGCAATTCTCCTGCCTCAGCCTCCCGAGTAGCTGGGGGCTACAGGCATGCACCACCACACCTGGCTAATTTTTGTATTTTTTCAGTAGAGACGGGGTTTTGCCATGTTGGCCAGGCTGCTCTCAAACTCCCGACCTCAGGTGATCCGCACTCACTGGGCCTCCCAAAGTGCTGGGATTACAGGTGTGAGCCACCGCGCCCAGCCCAAGCCTGATGTATTTGTTTAGGGACAGTGCTTCTGCGAGGCTCCTGTTGTTCACTGCTCAGTTTGCACGATTGCAGTTTACTGTGGTGAACTGGTATCAGCCATGGAGTTGCACTTGGGCTGTACCTGGCAACTCAAGTTTTGTTTCTAAACCAGTTAAACTTTTGGATAACAGAACAAAGTTCCACAGAAATCAAGATGCCTTAGAACTTGGGCTGTCATTTCTTCACTTGTTTATGTTGAAGAAACAAGCTGCGTTTTGGCATGTTTTATAATGAGAGCAGCAGAACACATGAGAGCTGTGCCCGTCAACACCAGGAGTACACAGGGCCCACAGGGTGTGTCGGGAGCTGCTCCAAATAACATCAACAAAAAACAGCAGAGTGGACATGTTTGTGACAGCTCACTGTGACTCACTAATCGCATAGTCTGACATACTTCTTTTATCTTCCTTATTTAAAAAAAAGAAAAAAAAGGCACCATCTCATGCTTTTAGTCTTCAGCGAAAGGCTATGCTACCTGAAGTGTTGTTAGTGTTTTGAGACCTGTGAGGTGGATTCATGTAGCAGGGCTGCCCTTGGCACTGGGGAGGAACAGTGTGCTCCTGAGGTTGTGCCAGCTGAAGCCTTCGCTTCTTAATTCAGCTCCTTCAAAATATTATGACCTTCGGCGGATGCTTGATTTTGTTTGGCTCTGCTGTGAGTTTATTTTTATTATTAAACATGTGCTCTGTATTTTCCTTCAAGTAAAACCAAACTAATTTTCTTGTTACAAACACCACCACCAATACCACAAAAATACTGAACAGTAAACGAATGCATTAAACAAATCCGGAAAATCAAGAATAAGGACCATTGCACATCGAGATTAAAATTCTGGATGTTTCATTCCTCCAAGTTCTCATATTAACTATTACCATCTCAGTCAATATTCACACAGAGAAGCTTAGGATGAAGAACAGCTCTGACTTAGCCTCACCTCTGGACTGCTTTTCATAGTCAGTCTTGTTTTAACTCTTTACACTTCTTTCTGGCAGTCGTTTTTTTTTTTTTTTTTTTTTTTCCGAGACAGAGTCTCACCCTGTCACCCAGGCTGGAGTACAGTGGCACGATCTCGGCTCACTGCAATCTCCACCTCCTGGGTTCAAGTGAGTCTCTTCCCTCAGCCTCCTGAGCAGCTGAGACTACAGGCGCATGTCACCACACCAGGCTAATTTTTTGTATTTTTAGTAGTGATGGGGTTTCACCGTGTTAGCCAGGATGGTCTCAATCTCCTGACCTCGTGATCCGCCCGCCTCCCAAAGTGCTGGGATTGTAGGCATGAGCCACTGCGCCAACCGAGTCATTTTTATCTCTATAAGTAAAACGTTTCATACAGCTGCATACTTTTCTTTCTTAAATTCAACTTCCTTTTGAATAGGTGAGATAAAATTTTTCGAGGTAGGTCAGGGTCAGGGCACTCAGGTCTCTGAACACCAGTCTGAATGCTGGACTCAAACTCTATGCCATAAGAAGTGGGGAACTCTTCAAGGATTCAGAGCAGAAAAATAACAGAAACACATTTTTGCAGATCTATTTCAGCATTTTCACCCTTGGGGTAAGAAATACTGAGTAAACTTGTTTGAAACTTCAGTGTGTAGCAGGCAAGTTAGAGATGTAAGGTTGACTTGGACACTACAGCTGCTAACCTGTTGACATTCTTGCTTTGCCAGTGTAGCTTTGAACTTTTCCATTTCTGGCCCTAATCATGTAGAACTCCTGCCCGGTAACTTCAAGTGTGGTTACTGTTCAGATCCACATTCAGAATGTTTCATTTTCCCAAGTCCAAAGGGTGACTTCAGTGTGTTTAAGATTTTCCTTCCTGGTACTCTGTCAATCCCCACAGGATCTAGAGATGAAACATACGAGGTGGAGCTGAACTCCCATGTAGATTCTTGTCAAGAGGCCTATTTTTCTGCAGTTGAGCTGTTCTTGGCTGGAATCCATCTTTCCCCCTGTGGAAGAATGACAGGCAAAGATTTATCCTTTCATTAATACCATTCCTCCATAAAGAAAAATACAGCATGAATGCACACACTGCCTTGGGCTACTGACTCAGGTGGTTACTTTCTCTGGTATTTGGTTTCCTACATAGTTTTCGTTTCTTACTACCTCTTGAGTGTGTTTGGTTTAAGAGAAGGGCTTTTAAGGGGGAAAGTGGGTTGGAGTGGGTAATAGGTGGCGTCTTCACAGAATTTCCCTGTAGGTTCTGTAGCTCTCCACACAGGTTCAAACAGCAGTTCTACCCCTCCAAAGTGGGCAACTTTAGCTTTACCATTTCCCAGCCCATCCCCACTTCACTCAAAAAATGTTTTCAAATATAACCTTTTTTAAAAACATGATACATGTGATTTCATAAAGTAACATACTTCATTCATTCCTTCTTCATATAACCATTATTTCCCAGTAAACAAGGAAGCAACATAGGCTAGGCTCAGTGGCTTACCCCTGTAATCCCAGCACTTAGGGAGGCTGAGGTGGGAGGATGGCGTGAGGCCTTCCTGGGAAACATAGGGAAACCCTGTCTCTACAAAATATTTAAATATTAACTGGGTGTGGTGGTGCATAGCTATAGTCCCTGCTACTCAGGAGGCCGAGGTGGGAGGATTGCTTGAGCCCAGGAGGTCAAGGGTGCAGTGAGCCATGATCACACCATTGTACTCCAGCCTGGGTAATGGAGTGAGACCCTGTCTCAACATAAGACTTCAGTGTGATTCCAAATGTTCATTCTCATGGGCTGTGGCTGCTGTGGAGCCCTTTTTCTCCGCACCATACTGCTTCCTCATGCAGCTCCCCATGTTGTCACTGAACTGCCATCGGGGAAGTGTGTGTGACCCTTGGACATGGCAGATTCCATGCTGAAGGCCTTGGAACTCATTGGAGGAAAACAAGCTTCCTTTCTTCCCATCTCTGTGTTGAGGCGGTACCAGAATGCACAGGGGCCTCAGAGACTTATTTGTCCTAGAAGAATTAGGAGAAAATGAAGAAGCAAAGAGGGTGGTTTTGTAAAGGACAGTAATGCCTAGCCATCGGGACCCATCAGAATCTCCTGGGGTGGTGCTTTCAGAAAATATTAGTGTTGGGTCCACCCCAAACCTGTGAAATCGAACGGGAGGAATACAGGCATGGCCTGTTGCCAAGCTTCCCAGCTGACTTGGATCAGCACCCCGGGTTTAGCTATGAGGGTTTTGGTCCTGTGGGGGTGACCCTGACCCTCACAGAGCTCATTTGGGATTAAGCTTAGACACCCTCTCAGTGGGGCAAAATTGATAATGCATCAGTAGAGCGAGTAGCTTCAGGGACCCTAAAGTAAACTCTTGACCAGTGTAAGACTCAATTTTAAGAGGAAGAAGAACAGATGCAAAATGGATCTTCCTTGGTAAAAACCAGTTGTATACCTGTGTAATTTTTTTCAGTGACATTAAAAGTGAACATTTTGTTAGTGACATTCTGCAGGTTAAAGCTCTTAAATCTATCTTGTTGCTTAGTCTAGGTCTCACACGGGACTTCACCTTGCTTTCCCCGAGGTTTGTTCTGGGTTGAATTATTTTCCTTTTGGCTCTGATTGCATTGGCCTTGCAATAAACCTTCCTTTTCCAAGACCTGAAATGAAACCCCAGAGCACGTCTTCTCTGGGCACCGGATGCAGTGCCCAGCGCCGCCTCAGCTGACAACGTTTACCTCAGTGTGTGTTCGTTTGTTTTTCCGCAGTTTGCCATAGAAAAGCTGAGGGAACTGGAATGCTGGAAACAAGAGCTCCAGGATGAGGCCTACACCCTTATAGATTTTTTCTGTGAAGACAAAAAAACCATGAAACTGGATGAATGCTTTCAGATATTTAGAGATTTCTGTACCAAATTCAACAAAGCAGTTAAGGTACGTCTGGCAGCATCTGTGTCTCGGGGTTGTTTGGATTTTTATTTTCCTTCTTCTCGACCTAGTCATCTGCTCACCACAGAAAGGCACTTTGCATCTCCACGGTTTCGGGGACATCTGGCCCAGGTGGTATTGCCAGGCTCTCTGCTGGGATTGCTGGAAAGTGGCTCTGCCATCCCAGCCCCGAGGGCTTGCATAGCATCAGGGGGAGGCATTTGACTGCCTCTGCTACTTTGGTGCACAGGCTCCCTGACACTCACATTAATGCCTTGAGAGCATTTTGTTAGTAAAGTTCCTCCATGATGGCTGTCATACCATTTAAAAGTCTCTTGAAGATCCTGAATGTCTTTCTCTCCCGCTCCCAGAAGAGAATGTCCTCTTCCAGGGAGACTTCTGTTGTGGTGGGGTGATGGAACGGCCCTCCCTTTCCCTTCTTCCAAGCTCTGCTGCCGTCACTGTGGGATTGGCACCAGGGCAACCATGTGGTCCTCCCCAGAGCGGTCTTCCAGATTCCCGAATAACCACAAAGCCTGCTGCCATACTGAGCAAAACAGCTACCTTTCTTGCCCTTCAACCACCAATTCCAGTCATCTCTGGGTTTAATGTAGAAGCCAGAAAACTCTCTGGGTTGCTTGGCTTTCAAGTAAAACTTTAATTCATCAATTGAAAGCAAACCGGCCACTCACATCCCTTCATTTCGGGTGGTGATGAGGAAGCAAAGCTCGTGAGTCATCTCTCCCCCTCCAGTTGGAATGCAGCTTAGTCCATAGCTGAATTTCTTTGAGGGATTGGTCAGATTTCTCTCAAGCCCAGAATTGCTTTGTGTTCTCGACCCCTCCTTTCTCTATCCAGTTAAGAGAAGGAGGCTCAGCCTGTGGCCACGTTTGCGCTCCTCTGGCCAAGAAGTGAGCTCAGCTGTGGGAGGCAGTGGTGGGTGTCAAGGCCAAGTTGGCTCTTAATGAGGCCCTCACTCCCAGGAATTCCATAGGCCTGTGAGGCCACCTGTGTGATGCTCTCAGCCCCACTGTCCAAAGAGCCAGGCACCGGCCCCACCACCACCACAGGCAATCTTTAAAGAAGGCCCGAGAGACTTGGGGACGAGGTGGGAGGCTGAGGCCAGAGCTGCAGGCGGAGCCAAGAGTCCCCGGCTAGAGCCCCACAGAAACTTGGAAGGGAAAGGCCATCATTGGAGGAAATTGATTGTCAAGTAAAACTGCTAACAATAACACATTTGGGCTGTGAGATCCACATATTTCCATGACACAAATCTATTTAAAGTGCATGGCCAGGTGGTAGAGTGTGCTTTGGTATGTGAGCTTGCTCTGGTGCAGTTTCGATGGGAAGGGCTGGGTTCTCTGGAGCAGGGTGAAGGTTGAAAGATTTGTAAAGCACACCTGCTCCTCTTCCTCTTCTCTGATTGTGGGAACAGGCTAGGACGTGAGAGGCAGAGCCATGTGCTGCAGGCTGCAGCTGGCAGAGCCACCATGCCACGTGTGGTGTTGCTTTACCAAGGAGCAGTCAGGGAACAGAGCTGAACAGAGCATCTCTTAATATTGTGGCTATACATTAATACATCCAAATCATTGTTAAGTAGAATGTGCTACACATGAATGTGTGTAGGACAGATCCATGCTGCACAGAAGTATAATTTGAGGCTCACTCTTTAAATACCCACAGTATTTTTCTCTCAGCTATTGCCTATATAGCCCTTTCCTGGAAGTCGTCTCTGTCTTATACTGCTCAGAAACAGAGTTGGCTTTCCTTGGAGTTGAGGTCGCATGCATATGTATGTGGAATGGCGGCCTCCACTGAGCAGTGCCTTGGCCAGAAAGCTGGAAGTTGGGCCCAAGGATCGAATAAAAACTGTAGACAGATTGTTGGGCCAGGTCTACAGCACTCACCCCTTCTGCTCAGATCCCTAGTAGCTTTGAAGAGCCTCACCCTCCCTCTACACACACACACATGCGTACACACAGAGAGCCTCTTTCTCAGTGTAAGACATGACCCAGAGCTCCCCTCCATGCCTTGTATCTTTCTTTGGCTCTTAGCGTAGGTGGCTCTGGAACTGCACATTGGTCCCACATGTCTCATGCATCTTCGGGCTTCTCTCCATCCCTCAGGACAACCACGACCGGGAGGCGCAGGAGCTGAGGCAGCTGCAGAGGCTGAAGGAGCGGGAGCAGAAGCAGCGCTCCTGGGCAACTGGGGAGCTGGGGGCATTTGGCCGGAGCAGCAGTGAGAATGATGTGGAGCTGCTGACCAAGAAGGGTGCAGAGGGCCTGCTCCCTTTCCTGCACCCCAGGCCCATCAGCCCCTCCAGCCCCTCCTACCGGCCCCCGAACACCCGCCGCTCCCGCCTCTCCCTGGGTCCCTCTGCTGACCGGGAGCTGCTGACCTTCTTGGAGAGCTCCACCGGCAGCCCTGAGGAGCCCAATAAGTTCCACAGCCTGCCCCGGAGCAGCCCCCGGCAGGCCCGGCCCACGATAGCCTGCCTGGAGCCTGCAGAAGTGAGGCACCAGGACTCCAGCTTTGCACACAAACCTCAGACCTCGGGGGGCCAGGAGGAGGCCCCCAACCCACCCTCAGCACAGGCGCACCAGCTTGCAGCCGCCCAGCCTGAGGACCCTGCCTCTGCCTTCCCCAGAGCTCGGCGCCAGGGCGTCAGTGTCCTCCGAAAGAGGTACAGTGAGCCGGTGAGCCTGGGCTCAGCACAGTCCCCTCCTCTCTCGCCATTGGCTCTGGGAATTAAGGAGCATGAGCTGGTGACAGGGCTGGCCCAGTTCAACCTCCAGGGTTCCCAGGGCATGGAGGAGACCTCCCAGCTGACTCTGAGTGACTTCAGCCCGATGGAGCTAGAGTCTGTGGGGCATAGGGGCCTGCAGTCCCTCAGTGCCAGCACCAGCAGCCTGACACCCATGGGCAGAGATGCCCTGGGGAGTCTCAGCCCAGCGCTGGAGGATGGCAAGGCTGCCCCCGATGAGCCTGGAAGTGCAGCTTTGGGATCTGTGGGTAGCAGCGACCCTGAGAACAAAGATCCTAGACCTCTGTTCTGCATCTCGGACACCACCGACTGCTCACTGACCCTGGACTGCTCAGAGGGAACCGACTCCAGACCCAGAGGCGGGGACCCGGAGGAAGGCGGGGAAGGGGATGGCTCCATGTCCTCTGGGGTTGAAGAAATGGGGGACAGCCAAGTCTCCTCCAACCCTACATCCAGCCCCCCTGGGGAGGCTCCTGCCCCCGTCTCTGTGGATAATGAGCCCAGCTGCAAGGGCGGCCTGCCCAGGGACAAACCCACCAAAAGGAAAGACGTTGTAGCACCAAAGAGAGGCTCCCTGAAAGAGGCGTCTCCCGGGGCCTCCAAGCCCGGGAGCGCCCGGCGGAGCCAGGGGGCAGTGGCCAAGTCTGTGCGGACCCTGACCACCTCAGAGAACGAGAGCATGCGCAAGGTCATGCCCATCACCAAGTCTAGCAGAGGCGCCGGCTGGAGGCGACCAGAGCTGTCATCCCGGGGGCCCTCCCAGAATCCCCCCAGCAGCACAGATACTGTGTGGTCACGCCAGAACTCCGTGCGGAGGGCCTCAGACACGTCGCCCGGGAGGCCCTCCACAGGCGCCGAAGAGCAGAGGCTGCCGCGGGGGAGCAGCGGCTCCAGCAGCACCCGTCCGGGGAGGGACGTTCCCCTGCAGCCCAGGGGTTCTTTCAAGAAGCCCAGTGCCAAACCACTCAGGAACCTCCCCAGACAGAAGCCTGAGGAAAATAAGACCTGCCGCGCCCACTCCGAGGGCCCTGAGAGTCCCAAAGAAGAGCCCAAGACCCCGTCAGTGCCCAGCGTCCCCCATGAACTACCCCGTGTCCCGAGCTTTGCCCGGAACACAGTGGCCTCCTCCTCTCGAAGCATGAGAACAGATCTTCCTCCCGTGGCCAAAGCCCCCGGCATCACTCGGACAGTGTCGCAGCGGCAGCTGAGGGTGAAAGGGGACCCCGAGGATGCCGCTCCCAAGGACAGCAGCACTTTGAGGCGAGCCAGCAGTGCCCGGGCCCCCAAGAAGCGCCCAGAGTCTGCGGAGGGTCCCAGTGCCAACACGGAGGCCCCTCTGAAGGCCAGAGGGGCTGGGGAAAGGGCCTCCCTCCGTCGGAAGGACTCCAGTCGGACCACGCTGGGGAGAATCCTCAATCCCTTACGGAAGTGATGGGTGCCTGTCCTCTCCTGCCTCCTGGGATTCAGACTGGGATTCAGACGGTGAAGACTGACTTCTGGGACGAGGATGGGGAAAGAGGCAGCATGTCTTTGTTACAGATAAAGCAGCCACTGGTGCCACTGCTAGTGACGCTGTTGGGATGGCACAGTCCAGGAGGCCTGTGGACTGCAGCCTGCTGTGCTGAGCCCTGCTGCAGTCCAGCGTCCAGATGGACGCACGTTCACTACTGTGACGGCCGCACCTCCCCCATGCACCCCACCCTCCCCCAAAGCCCGGATCCCGAGAAAGACTTAGTAGGAGTGTAAGGTGACATTCTTATGAAACAAGTCAAAAAAGTTTTTTTCAGGCCAGTTTTTATATATCAAAGACTTTCTTTTTAATATAAAAATTAGCTAGGTGCAGTGGTTCATGCCTGTAATCCAGCACTTTGGGAGGCTAAGATGAGTGGATTGCTTGAGCCTAGGAGTTCGAGACCAGCCTAGGCAACATGGAGAAACCCCGTCTCTATCAGAAATACAAAATTTAGCCGAGTGTGGTGGCACATGCCTGTGGCCCCAGCCACTCTGAACGCTGAGATGGGAAGGTCACTTGAGCCCAGGACCCCACCACTGCACTCCAGCCTGGATGACAGAGTGAGACCTTGTCTCAAACAAAACAAAACAAAAATGAAATGTTCTAGTTTTGGTTCCTTTTGCAGAGTGAAATGCCTCCCAGGAAAAAAATACATATGTATTTTTTTGCGACAGGGTCGTGCTCTGTCTCCCAGACTGGACTGCAGTGGCACAATCATAGCTCACTGCAGCTTTGACCTCCCAGACCCAAGTGATCCTCCCACCTCAGCCTCCCTCGGAGCTGGGACTACAGGCATGCACCACCACGCCTGGTTAATTGTTTTTTTTAATTTATCTTTTGTAGAGATGGGATCTCACTATGTTGCTCAGGCTGATCTCGAACCCTGGGCTCAAGTGATCCTCCCACCTCAGCCTCCCAAAGTGCTGGGATTACAGGTGTGAGCCACCACACTTGGCCAGTATATCCTCAGTATGAAGATATTTTTATCTTCCTGTGTTCCCTGGCTTCAGAGTTTCACCTGCCCACACAGGGTCCGTTGCTGGCAACTGGACTTCCCCATAAGCCTTGGGTATCCTGTGATGGGCTGTGTCTCCCTGAAGATTGTCTGGCTTGCCCACTTCTCCGTGCATGACTCTGGGTGTGAGTCTGTCTAGGAACAGGAGGGAAAGTTGGACTCAGACAGAAATCAGATGCTTCCATGTATTCAGGGCGCGCATTGTGAGCAGTGGAGTATGAGCCTTGGGGGCCTCATGGTTGCAGGGCAGGCTTCCCTGCAGATGGGTGGCAGCCCCTGGTAGAATGCTGGATTTCTCTGGAATCTAGAAGTGCCATATTTTAGTGGAAAGGCATCAGGGCTGTTTGACAGTGTGCGTCTTTCCAATCCCATGTTCCTCCATTCGTGTGTCTGTTATAAAACTGAGTGAAGGCTGCTATGACCTGTGTTCACTCTGGTTACAGGGAGGTGCAAACCATTCTGTCTCCCAGCCTTTCTTCTCTCTTTGTGTGCTCCCAGCACTTCCTTCTTTTCTAACATGGCCTGGAGAGAGTCTCTCTCTCCTTGTCTCTGTCTCTTAATAATAGTTTTTAACGTGGACATCTCTTCCTTGGTACAGTGGTTTTTAAATCCTGAGAAGAACCAAGTCAGCTGTTTTAAAACAGACTAAAAGCATGAAATTGCTTTCAGAAGAATGTATATCATCGGGAAAAGTTTGGGGGCAGAATGGGGGAATCAGGCTTTATTCAAAAGAAACAGTTGAAAACATGAACTTTTTCTACCCAATGCCCATTTCATGACTCCTCTGAGACTAATTGGGAAATGGGGAAATTCTTGGAACTTTTTTTTAAAGAAACTTTTTTGTGTGTTTTTTTATTTTAGGTCACTTATTAGTGAAACCTCATTTTAGATCTGACATTGGTAGATAGATGGATTTAGGCAAATATGATGCGTTTGTGGGGAATCCGCGTGGTTGACGTTAGAGCCTCCCTTCTGCAGACTGTTGCCTGTCATCTAAGCGAATTGGAAATGCTGAGCTTCCATAAGTCAGCTGAGTTTTAAAGGTAAACGTTATGGCTGAAGTAGTAAAGCACCTGACCACAAAACCTCTTGTAAAAACGGCCCTGAGTAGGTATTTCCAGGGCTCCACAAAGTTGCTTATGGGAATCCTGAGCTGCTTTTCACCATCTCAAGAAGCCTAAGAAGTTATATATTTAATCAGGTAGACAAAACAGTTCAAAGCATAAGGTCCATGGTGGTGGAAAATGGATGCAAGTGATTCTAAGTTTGTGGATTTGTGGATAGCAGAGGGGTCGGGACCTCTTGGAGGAACCCTGGGTACCAAGCTCCCAGGCCCTCCCTCTATCATGGATGCTGGGTGACTTTGGGAAGTCACCACCTCTTCCCAAGCCTGTTTCCCATATCACAGATGTGGGGCCATGGCCTCGATGATGGTCTCCACAGGTCCTTCCACCTCTGTGAGTCCAAGTCAGGTCAATCAGCAAGGACCCATCTCTGCCCTGGGTCAGCTCCTCAGAACCAACCCCCAGCATCTCTAAAGCAAAAGCCTCACCTCAAGCGCTGCTCAGAAGAGAGCACCTTCAGCATGAGTTGTTGCTGGAAGGTCTAATAAGCTGTGTTTCCTGGGAAGTGGTGCTTTACTTAGCCCTGTGGACAACTTCTGTGTGCATCTGTGTGAGCAGATGATCATTGTATTACCTTTTATCGGTAGTAAGCTTGGAAAAATAATTTAAGAATACAGTGGAGAAATGTAAATAAGTATCTATGTAAATTTGTTTAAAATAAACAATGTATTTAATGGTCCATTTATATGTTCTTTTATGTAACATGTAGTTTAATAAAGTTCCTGTTTATGAGAGTCATGTTTCATCTCAGCTTCTTCCATGGATGTGTCTGTGTGATCTTGCTGGGAGAGTATTCAATTTCCTGCCCAGAGAGAAGCAGAGATCCAGGAGGCTAGGGAGGGTTGGGATGCAGCTGACTTGTCCTCCAAAGGCTCAAGAGCCTAAATGAGGCTATTGGCTGTGTGTCTTCTTGATAGCACAGAACCTGCTCATAATTGAGGGCTTAGGGAGTGGGCCTTGCCCCAGGCCGTGGGGATGTAACCCCACCTCTGACACACAGGCTGTCGATGGAGTGCGCAGCTCACGTTATTCCATGCTGAGCTGAGATTTTGTCATCTCCGTGGGCCTGGCAAGTCTAGATGGTGTCCTGGGTGTCCTGCATTTTGGTTCAGGACACCATTAGGAAATCACAACTCACCTCATGGCTGACTCAGGAATGAGCAGAGAGGAGGGAGAGATGGCTTGATATGACCAGCATTGTGCATATTTGAAAAGGAGTGGGGATTGTGCCTCAGATACACCTCATACCTCGGATTATGTCATGTTTCAGTCCTAGCTACTTGCCTGCTTTATCTGAAGTGGGCTAGAGGAACATCCCTGGGTCAGAATCAGCAGATGAGAGTAAATGATGTTCTTGTTGGGAGTTGCTGCTTGCTCCCTGAACATGTGGAAGTTGGTCTTGTCTGTGTTATAAGCAGTTTGGGACACCAGACTCCTCCCTAAACCTTCAGTCCTGCTGCTCAAGGGATTACTGACATGTACCGCCCCCGTCCCCCCACCAAGAAAGCTTTTTATTTTTCTAATGGGTCTCAAGTAATCTTCCATTTCTCCTTCCCTTTTATTTTACGGCTTTCATAAAGAACCTGTGGCTTCATCCTCCTAAAGAAATTCATTAAATTAAAGGGGCCACCATCTCCTAATTGTTCATTCAAGACTGCATATTTATGTGTTAGGGTGAGGGACCCCAGAAGACTTTGGAAGAACTATTAATCCACCTTCGGGGGTGTGTACATTTGTGAATTTCTGCCTGTAAGGGTGCAGTATCCTTTCCCTAGCTCCCCCCATATGGCAATGATGACATTTTGCAATTTTACAGAATTTTCCATTGAAACTTAAACTTAATTCATCATTATATTTTTGCTGCATGCTCCAACCCTGTCAGAAAAATAGAAGAGAGAATTTTTTTGGTGCGTGTCCCCAAACACATATAATCATCAAATGTATAAACCAAATTTGAATAAAGGACATTGCATCTGATCACTCATTAAGCGCTGCTTAAAATTATGTGGGCTGTGAGCACAAACAAACTGGGGCACCGGGGTCTCTGCAAAATCACCCTGCTCAGTATCTGTGGGGGAAAGAATGCATAGCTCAGGCCGAATCTGCGGCAGGGTGGAAAACATAACCCAGAGCACCCACTCCTCAGGGCTTTTCGTCCACTAATATCTCCCGGTTTGGATGTCCCACAGCTCACTGGATCTCCTAAGTGAAGACAAGAGTAACGTGGTAGTTGAAGAAAATGGCTTTTCTGTCTGCTGGGCCAAAGCTCTGCAATGGGGCTTTTGGCTTCCTGATTGGTAGGTAGGACAATTGGACTGGCCGCAAGCAGCATTCATAGTTGTTCATTCACAGACCCTTTACCAAGGGCCCACCAGAAGCCTGACATCCCTATGAGCTGTGGAGGGAGGCACCTGGGCGTTTCAGGGAGGATGCCTATTCCAGGTTCTCACTGATGGAGTCGTGCCAGGCTCCTGGAGTCAGGTCCTGGGCTTTCCCCTGCCCGCCTCAGAAACACACTAAAGGGCTGAGTCATGCAGGCAGTCCCCAGCTCACAAGCAGAGGATGTTCCCCAAGTTTGCTTGTGGTGAGATTTGAGGATTTCAGAATGCACTTTCCCAGAGCAACCATGTCATGCATTATGGGTATGTTTTCAGGATAGCACATTAGAAAACTATTCAACCTGTCTGCTGTGGTCTGAATGTTTGTTCCCCTCAAATTCCTGTGTTGAAATCCTAACCCCCAAGGAGGTAGGATTAGGAGGTGGGGCTTTTGGGGAGTGATTAGGTCATGACCTGGAGCCCTCATGAATGGGATTAATGCCCTTATAAAGAAGGCCCGAGGACGCGCGAGCATCCCTTCCACCATGTGAGGACACAGCAAGAAGTGACCGTCCGTGAACGGGTTCTCACCAAACATTGGGTTTGTCAGTGCTCTGATCTTAAACTTCCCAGCCTCTAGAACTGTGAAAAATACATTTCTGTTGTTTGTAAGACCTTAGGTCTATGGTATTCTGTTATAGCAGCCCAGGCGGCCTAAGACGCCAGGTGTGGGTAGATTACACCACCGGAATTTCTACAGAAGAGAAGCTCACTTACAGCAGTGTTCCTGAGGGAAAAGGTCAGGAGTGCTGGGAATGTTTCTCTTCTACCTCCTGCCATCAAGTGGAGGTGAAGGCACTGCAGCTTCAGGGCACTAGTGACCGGAGGAGTGGTGTCCACTCTCCACTGCTGGAGAAAAAAAGATCTCTCTGCTCTTGAGGTGGGGCTGAATGCAGAGGCAGACACAGGGGTTTCCATCTCCCAGGACAACTCCAGGAAACATGGGTCATTTCTATAACTGCAATTGCCTTTTGGCTGTTCTTCCTAACAGAGAGCACACTGGGCCAACAGAAGGGTGCACATCCTCTGCCTTCATTTTCTGGGAGGGAGGCTGGATTCAGCCTAGCCTGCTAGACAACTAATGAGAAGGTGGCAGAGGCTGTGGGGAGGCCACCTGTGTGGCCAGGGCCGTGGACCCATGAGCCAAGGCTAGCTGGTAGCTGGGGAAGTGAGCCACCTTGGTGAGAGCTGGGATGTTCACTGCAGGTGGTGAGCTTCCCTCGGTGCTCCTGACTTGACAGTGTTGGAGCATCCAGCGGCACTCACAGCATGGAGTGCTCCTGCGCGCAGCAGAATTACTTGGGGGTGGTGATTCCTAGTCCCACCCCAGACTCACAAGCCAGAATCTTTCTGATAGGCCCCCAGATTTTCACTTTAGCAATTTTCCACTGATTCATTTTCCCTTCTGCTGTTGAGACCCACTAAGCTGGAGAGAGGCAAGAAGGCAGACTGGTAAGAATTCCACGATTCCCATGCAGGCTAATGAGCTGTTCTCCATGCTGGACCCCTCTTAGAGCCTCTGTCCGGGCAATGTAGGTGTGTTTCGCTCTGAGCAAGCAAGACAGAAGCATTTACTCTGAGCTCAGCATCCGATTAAGAGGAGAGCTGCCTCAAAGGAGTCTGAGGAGCTGGTCTAACTTAGATCTTAAAACATAAAGACTTGCAGTCGTATGCATGGCCACCGAGAGTCTGGAGCTCTCAGTCACACAACATTAGAGCTTCCATAACAATGGTTCCTGGGGGAACATTGGAAGTGACACTTCACTAGCATCTTGCCATAGCTGCCCTTTGGACAGATTATAATTTAGTGTATGTGAAGCATTTTACTAACAAGTGCTGAACAATGCCACACCCCTGTCTGAGTACCCCAGTAAGAATTTGTCAGCAAAGCTATTCTTTGGAACCCTGTTCCCTGGACTTCATGGGTGTTGGAGCTTTCCACAGCCTTCACGAGGATCACTTCAACTTGGGCCTTGGGAGCCCCATCTAGCAGCTTTGGTTCCTTCCCTCTTGCTCTGTGCTGGGGCCAGGCAGGCCGGCATCTGCCCTGACCTCACCGGTCAGGAAGGAGGTGGGGTGCAGCTCTCCAGGGTGCTGACTCAGAATGCAGGCAGAAGAAGGGATGCGGCAAGACAGCCTCCCACCCTATTTTAGGATGTGGAAACCCTCCCCGGAAGAAGGACTGAGCCTGGTTCTTTCCAAAGTGGCCAGCATAGAATAATTGACCATCTTCCCACTCCCGTGCTGTCAATGGCTGCTCATCAGTCTGACAAGGTTGTTGGAAGAATCTGGACAGTTTTGCTACGTTCAGGGACGGTCTTGCTAGCCTAGGCAAGTGCTGAAGAAGGGTTTGAGCTATATTTGAATGAAAACGATAGTTCAGCCAGGCTCAGTGGTACACGCCTGTAATCCTAGCTACTTGGAGCCCAGGAGTCTGAGACCAGCCTGGGAAACCTAGTGAGACCTCATCTAAAAAAAAAAAGAAAAAAAGAAAATGATGATTCAGCTTTGGAAGCTGCCTCAGCAGAAAGAACAGTGCCTCCATTCAGCTATGGCTGAGTGGAGCCGTCAGCTTCCCATTGGCTTTATTTCCTTCTTTCCCAAGGCACAAGAGGTTCCCACCAGCTGATTCATCCCCAGGTAGGAGAGGGAAGAGGTGGGCTCCCTGCAGGGCAGGCTTCTTCACCACTGCTGAGAGACAGAGGCAGCAGAACAGCTTCCCCACCCCCACAGGGCCTCCTACTCCCAAGTTCAAGATCGACTCCAATACAATAGAACTGGAGTCACTAGATAAGCAGCGGGGTAAAGTGCCTAATTGTTCTCAGCTCTTTCTCAAGCCCCTGCTTTTCTCAACCAGCTCACAATGGGTTGAACTCTGGCTGGAGCTTGTCTTCCAAGAAGCTCGTGGCTTTGCACACAGTTACTCACCACATTCCTGCTGTCCTAGTGACCAAGCAGGAGGTGAAACGTCATTCCCATTTGTCAAATATCATTCCCACTTGTCAAACATCATTCCCACTTGTCAGGGAGGAATTCCTTCCAGGAGTTGTGAAGGGGGATCTTGTGAACCAGTGGTTCCATGTGGCTAGCTTTGGCAATGTTCCTGGAACGATAGCACCAGAATGAGGCCCACCTGGTCACTGGACACTGTCCTCAGCCCTGGAACCTCCCTTTCAGGAGGAACCTTATGAGCTGGAGTAAGACGAGGAGAATGACCAGGCAGTCAGGGTGTGGGCACCATGCTTCACGGTGAGCAACTGAGGCTGCCAAGACCATTTAAGCTTAAAAAAGGCTAATAAGAACCTGGTGGTGTTATTAATCTTATTCTGTGTTGTTCCAAAACACAACAGAGATAAATCCTCAGGGTCAGGATGAGTTCATGCCAAAGCTGCACATCTACCTACCTCCCTGGGCTGGAGGCCTCAAAGCCCCTTCCACTGGGATACTTGAACTTGTGAAATGACTGCCCCAAACTCAGTTGCTGGGCTGATCAAGTAGGCCCTGAAGGCCACTTATCCCTCATGGGGATCACCTCCTGGGAAGGCCAGCTGCACCTTAGCATGCCATGAGAAGAGGCTTCCTGGTTATCATCATCATCATCATCACATCAAAAGTGTTTTGTTTTGTTTTTTTTGAGACAGTGTCTCACTCTGTCTCCCAGGCTGGAGTGCAGTGGCACAATATTGGCTCACTGCAGCCTCCGCCTCCCAGGTTCAAGTGATTCTCCTGCCTCAGCCTCCCGAGTAGCTGGGATTACAGGCACCCGCCACCAAGCCCACTAATTTTTGTATTTTTAGTAGAGACGGGGTTTCACCATGTTGATCAGGCTGGTCTCGAACCCCTGACCTCAAGTGATCCACCCACCTCAGCCTCCCAAAGTGCTGGGATTATAGGCATGAGCCACTGTGCCCGGCCCAAAAACGCTTCTTGAGCAGCTCCTAGGTGTAGGACCCACTGTCACCTTGAATAGCATTTGTACATTCCTCTTGGATTCACCCACATGGCAGAGCTCTGGAGTACAAGGACCATCACCTTATAACAGATTCACAGTGGGAGTTAGGAAAAGTCTGTGACTCCTGGAAGCGCTGAGTCTTGCAGGGATTCTGGAAATGAGGTGCTCAGGTCTGTGTTGTCCAATGGCTCCTCAGAGTCCCAGTCGTCCTCCACCCCAGCTCGAATACGTCTTCTTCTTCTTCTTCTCTTTTTTTTTCATTTTAAAACATTTTATCAAGGAGAAATTTGAAGATACACAAAAGTAGAGTGGCATCATTTCACCAAAGCGGAGATATGGATAGCAAATAAGCACATGAAAAGACGCTCCTGATTATCATTAGCCATTAGGGAAATGCAGATTAAAATCACAATCAAATAGCACCATATACCTATCAGAATGGCTAAAATAAAAAACAATGAGAGGCCGGTTGAGGTGGCTCACGCCTGTAATTCCAATGCTTTGGGATACCGAGGTGAGCAGATCACTTGATTCCAGGGATTTGAGACCAGTTTGGCCAATATGGTGAAACCCCATCTCTACCCAAAAATACAACAATTAGCCGAGCATCGGGGTGCACAACTGTAGTCCCAGCTACTCAGGAGGCTGCAGTGGGAGGAGCACTTGAACCTAGGAAGCAGAGGTTGCAGTGAAACCAGATCACACTACTATACTCCAGCCTGGGCAACGGAGTGAGATTGCATCTCAAAAAAAACCAAACCAAAACAAAACAAAAAAACAGGGACAACATCAAATGTTGGAGAAGGTGCAGAAAAACAGGATCACTCATACATTGACTGGTGGGAATTGAAAATGGTAGAGTCCCTATGAACAGCAGTTTGACAGTTTCTTACATGCAGCCATAAAACCCAGCAATTGTTCAACTTGGCATATGTGCCAGAGAAATGAAGACCTAAGTTCATGCAAAAGCATGTACACTTTTATAGCAAATTTATCCATAATAGCTAATAACAAGAAACAATCCAGAAGCCCTATAACAGGCCAATGGGTAAATAAACTGTGGTATATTCATATAATGGAATACTACTCAGCAATAGCAAGAAATGAACTATGGATACATGCAAACACCTGGGTTAATTTCCACAGAATTATGCTGAGTGAAGAAAAGCCAATCACAAGAGGTTACATACTGTATAATTCCATTTGTACGCCATTCTTAGAATAACAAAATTATAGAAATGGAGAACAAAGTAGTGGCTATAAAAGGGTGACACGAGGGATCCTTGTATTGATGGAAATGTTCTGTAGCTTGACTGCATCAATGCCAATATCCCGATTGTAAGATTGTACTCTGGTTTTGCAATATGTTGCCATTGGGGGAAACTAGGTGAAGGGTATACAAAATTTCTCTGTAGTATTTCTTGCAACTTCGTGTATGTGAGTCTACAATTTTCTTTCTTTCTTTCTTTCTTTCTTTCTTTTTTTCTTTCTTTCTTTTTTTCTTTCTGTCTCCTTTCTTTCTTTGTTTCTTTCTTTTTCTCTTTCTCTCTCTCCTTCCTTCCTTCTCTCTATTTTTCTTTCTTTCTTCTTTCTTTCTTTCTTTCTTCCTTTCTTTCTTTCTTTCTTTTCTTTCTCTTTCTTTCTTTTCTTTCTCTTTCTTTCTTTTCTTTTTTTGGATGGAGTTTTGCTCTTGTTGCCCAGGCTGGAGTGCAATGGGACGATCTTGGCTCACTGCAATCTCTACCTCCTGGGTTCAAGCGATTCTCCTGCCTCAGCCTCTGGAGTAGCTGAAATTACAGGCATGTGCCACCAAACCTAGCTAATTTTGTATTTTTAGTAGAGATGGGGTTTCTCCATGTTGGTTAGGCTGCTCTGGAACTCCCGACCTCAGGTGATCTGCCCGCCTCGGCCCCAAAGTGCTAGGATTACAGGCATGAGCCACCGCACCTGGCAGGGTCTACTATTTTCTAAGAATACAAACCTTAATTTAAAAAAGTCTTAGGGCATATAAAAATAAAGCAACATTACATTCTCAAGCCTGATACAAATGAAGGCCGGGCACGATGGCTCATGCCTGTAATCCCAGCACTTTGGGAGACTGAGGTGGGCGGATCAGTTGAGGTCAGGAGCTCGAGACCAGCCTGACCAACATGGCGAAACCCCGTCTCTAGTAAAAAAAAAACAACAAAAAAAATTAGCTGGATTTCGTTGCACACTCCTGTAGTCCCAGATACTCGGGAGGCTGAGGCAGGAGAATCGCTTGAGCCTGGGAGGCAGAGGTTGCAGTGAGCCGAGATTGCACCATTGCATTCCAGCCTGGGCGACAGAGCGAGATTCCATCTCAAAAAAAGAAAAAAGAAAGTATATTACACACATGAAAACAATTTCTGCTATAAATATTACCATATTGTATTATAATAGCAACAATCAAAAATTGAAGCAAAGTAACTAATTAGTTTCATAATCAGTAGATGCAAAAACCAAAGAAAATATTCTGAAAAGAATCTGGACACCAGTAATGAAAGCAACAAAAACACAGAACTCTTTCTACTTATCACAGGCTCTTATGAGAATTACGGTTAAATTTTTAAAAATCAGAAAATAAAAGTAATGTTAAAATGGCATTAACAAAAGGCAGCTCATTGGTAGCAAGGCCCCAGGGGAGCCATGCGTTCACAAACTAGACTGATGGTGTGGTTTTTTAAAGCCAACTTAAAACTGGCAATTACAACCATAACGAATTCGATTATAAGAAAATATGGAAACTTATGATGACAATTTACAATAATGACAAGTGAAAGCTCAGAGAAGCAACATGAAAAGCGTCCGCCAGCTCAAATGCTTCCCTCCATCATCTTTCCTCTGACCCCTGGCCTTGGAATAGATCTTTCCCTCTCTTGAGCTCTTGGAGCACCTGGGGTCATCACACTGATCCCCACTTGCCTGGCTCGACAGTTGTTCTGTTTGTTTGGCTGCTGAACTGGGCAGTGACCTTCTCAGGGTGTGTGTGTGTTGAGGGGGTATATTTTTTCATCTGTGGAGCTCTCCAGGACACAGTGAGGGCCAGCATTAAGTGGGTGCTCGCCGTGTGCAGGCTGATGGAATTGAATACACGAAGGGAAGATGCTGGGATCTCCCTGGTCCTGGGGAAACACATGATCAAGACCCACTGCCCAGGGCCCTGCTCATGATCAGATCTCTGCCTCTGCCTGGGCTTGGCCTCGGCGGGAAAAGGTGACAGCACCCAGGGCTTCTGTTGAAAGCTCCCATAGAGGGAGCAAAGAAATGGCTTCTGGTAGGGGAGGGTCCTTTGAGGCCAGAAAAGGGACAAGAGCAAAGATAAAGAGAGCACCAAGTGCCCCAGGCACCTAATCTAGGCTTTACATTGAGAGGAATGGCAAACTCATGGCATCCCAGAAATCCTCAGGCTTGTCAGGAGGCAGCTGGAGTGGCCACAGCCCCGCTGCAGGCGGCTGCCTCCACCTGTTCTGAATGCCCCTACGCCACACCCTCAAGCCCTGAGCAGGAAGGAGCAGCCATTGTGCATTTCAAGGCATGTCCCACATCTGTAGTTTGCAGAGGGCCCAACATATTCCAGGCAATATTGGGAAATGGACAAGCTGGGTGCTTGCCCTCTACCAGCAGCTAGGTAGGGCCAACTAGGCCATTTATTAGCTATTTGGCCTTAGGCAAATTGCTGAACATCTCTGCTTGGGAACAATAGCTGTATATAATCGCAGAGCAATTGAGAGGGTTAAATGACTAAATGTGTTGAAACAGTATAAGTGTTTGCCATTATCACTCTTCTAGGTCATAGCACAGACATGGCAACTTCTCAGTTGGAAATGCACCCCTGGAGTTCTGCCTGCCAGACAGAGATGGATGTAGAGACCTGTGTGCATCAGGTGGGGAGTCACAGCAGCCTGATGACTCAAGGCAGTGACCTTTGATGCCTTGACGTCACCCGTATCTGCTTGGTGACCTTGGGTAGGTCATTGAACCCAGCTATGCCTCTATTTCTGCTTCCTCCTCCACTGGAGAAAGCAAGGCATGGTTCCATGACACCTGACAGCACATTAATAGCCAGATTGTGTCTAATTTATTGGATCTATAAAATGCATTTGCTTCCAAAGCCCATGATCTCATCCTCAAGGCCAAAGTCTTCAGGGGAACCCCTCCCACCCAGGACTCCTGACATCCCTCCCTCCCAGAGAATGTTTGCCCAACACTTATAAGAATGGAAGGTGCCGTCTACATAGCAGCAGGCACTGTGTCCCTTCAGGGAAAGGTCAAGGGAACACACTGTGCCCAGAGCTCTCCCTTAAGGTCAGTAAAGCCCAGCAGAAGAAGGAAGAACAGGGAGGCTCTGTCTCTGGGGCCCAGGACTCTCTTCCCTGACTCCACCTTGGGATCACCTGCTTCCCAGGCACCACCTGCACTGGTGTGTCCTCCACCCACATTGACGCTGCCACCCCAGCTGTGAAGAAGGCAAGACAGGAGGGGAGGAGACATTTAGTGCTCCAGTGACTGTGGAGCACTAGCAAAGACGAGGCCACGAGATGTTAGGGAAGGAGCAGAGGCCTGGAGCTCATGAAACCTCCTGGCCTTGTCGTGGGCAGACCTGGGCAGTCACACATCCTCTCTAAATGTCTGTTTCCTCATTCTTCCAAGGGAGGTGGGCTCAATGCCCAAGTTCCCATCAGGGCTGAAGTTCTTTGATTCTCATAGCACAGTTGTTGGTAAGAGTGTTAGGGTGTTGACCCCCACTGCAGCCCACCCCTCTGCTCCAGTGCTCACATCTTATGCCAGTAGCCTCCACCCATCTCCTAGAAGGGTCTCGAACAGCCCTTCCCTTGCTGCTCTTTGTGATCCCTTCCAGAACCCTGGGGCCTCTTTGAGGACCTGTGAATACTGATGGGTGATGGCATGAGCTTTGGAACCAGACAGACCTGATTCAAATCCCAACTTTGCACCTACTGATTGGGTTACCTTGGGGAGTCACAGGTTCTCATCTGTAAAACAGTAAAAACTATGCCTACCTTTTGGGGTGGTTATTTAAGTGGTGCATAGGAGGTGCTCAATAAATGGTCAATTGAATTATTAGGGAAGTCTGTTCTGTGACTATTTCCTGTATGCTTCATGACAATGGCTGGCACTTTGTTCCCTGATGGGGACACATGTCAGAAAAATGGTGGCTAGTCAGACAGGCTTACACCCCTGTTCCATCACAAATGAGATACAACCGTAAGATAAAATAATGATGGCTTATCATCCAGCACCAAAGGAATTTCCAAAAGAGAAGTTCTCCAAGTACTTTGAGCATACCAGACCATTGCTTCTCACATGAGGGTACACTGTTTGGCTGTTTCTAACAATGAAACACATCTCTAAGGCTTGTCACCATGGAGCCCTCTTGGAGGAAAGGACCAGGAATCTCCCAGGGACCTCTATCACATTTCAAACCTGTGGCCCTCCCAGCATGGCTCCGGTGGCTCAGCACAGAGCTTCAGCCTGTTGGATGCTGCTCACGGATGTCAGATGGTGTGGGGCGAGCTGGGAGCCAGCCTGGGTTCCTGGCTGATTGTCCAGGTTTCTGCTAACTCATTGTGGGACTTAGTGACTAAGCAAGCCACTCGTTCTCTTTGTGCCTCTGCAGCCCAGAATGGAAAGACGGCTTGTCACCTGCCTATCTCACTGGAGTGTAGTACGGTGAAGGGAGCTCATTTTAAAAGGGCTTTAATCTTGAGTGACCGGTGGCATATTGGAACCAAATAGTGGTTTTAACCACATAATATTCTTCCCAGGAGCTAACTCTGAATGTTATTTTGGTGTAGATTCAAAATAACATTGCTCAGATATTTATATGTTTACAGCATATATTTATAAACATACACTCAGATGTTCATAAACCTGAGTGTAAACATAGCCATCAGGAAAAAAGGTTCACCTAGCTGTTTCTTTCTTCATTCTGCTGGTTGATAAATTGGCCTCCCTGAGAAATTTTCCAACCCCTCAATTCCAACTCAGTCCAGTAACCAATAGAACTGGTGGCATGACCCATCTACGTCAGGATGGAATTTCTAAGAGCTTCAGACTCCAAGTCAGTTGGAACCCCAAACATTTGGAGCTAAATCAAGTAGCACAGGTTATCTTGTCTGCTGACATCTGCTGACTCTGGTCCCCAGGGAGTTGAAACTAGGGATGCAAAACACATCTGTCCTGTTAGAAGTCAGGAGGCCAGGTGGTGACCTGAAAAGGACACAGGGCAGGGAAAGAGGGATGTGGGGGGAGGGGTTCTGTGGTCTGGCATGTTCTGTGTCATGCATGATCTGGATGCTGATTACTTGGGCACGTGCAATTCGCGAAACTTCATCTTTACAATATGTACAATTTTTTCTATGTATATATACAGTGTTTTAATAAAAAAAAAAACACACACACACACAACAGGGCCATGCAGGATTTGGGGGCATTCATGATGGAAACCCATTTTGAAGGCTGCTTCTTTGAGAGGCACTCTGACACTTACCATTCAGACCCCTGCTTCAGGAAAAGTGCTGTCATAAACCTTGACCAACTGCCCACATTAATACCCTGCTCAATTTCCTTGCCAGCAGCTTTATGGGTCCATGGGTTCCAGCAAAACTTTTGACTTCAGCACATCAACACATCATACCCACACTCTGCAGAGGCTTCTGGACGTGTTGTGCTCAGAGCGAATGCTGAAAAGGCTGTGGGAAAGATTGGGCCTCTAAAGGCCCTCAGCCCCGCAATGACGTCATTTCCTCCAGCCAGCATGCACTCCCATTAGAGCCGTCATTTCCTCCAGGTTCTGTGCTTACCTGCCCAGGTGAGTCAATGAGCTCATCTGAGGTTTGAGGCGGTTGTCCTGGAAAGAGAAAAAACACTAAACAACAAACATGAAGTAGTACCTGTGCCTCCCGCCCCCTAGGAGGCCTTCACCTTGAACTTCACATAGGAAAGGCCAGCTAATGCCAGTGCGTGACTTCAGACTGGGCACTCATGTGCTAAGATAAACACGGCCAAGCCCTTTAAACAAACATTGTGGAAATGTTAGGCCGAGCGGTCAGAAAATGGAACCAGGCAGAGGATGGGACACAGGGAGTGCCAGCTGGGGGCTAGAATCTTCTCCTGCCACCAAGGAGCCGTGTGACTGGGGCAACTCACCTGCCTTCTCTGGGCCTTGAGTTCCTTAACCCAAAAGTAAGAAATTGGGTCAGAGTAATTTCTAAGTTCCCTGAAAAGAATGGAATGAAATCACCATGCCCATGCAGTCAGCATTTGTACAGGCTGGTGGGCTGGGTTTGCATTGTCTTATTTTGTGCTGGACTGCAGGAGCAGAAGAGGAAGCTGACCACATGCCTCCATTCTTGGTGCACAGTTGTCATCAGTCTGTGCAAAGCCCTTCCATGCCAAGTATTGTTCTATTCTCCCCCTTTATCCCTAGTCTCCTCTTCTCAGCAGGCACCCACCACAATGTATTTGATATCTGTTCTTAGATATGTGTGGTTATATATGTGTGTGTGTGTGTATGTATATCTATCTATAGATATATCCTTGTAAAATACGTAGCACAGTTTGGGGTATGTTTTAAATTTACATAAATGGTAGCATGTTGCAAATCTCATTCCGTTTCTTCACTCTGCACTCTGTTTTGATGATCCTTCCACATTGCTGTGTGTACATCTAGCTTGTTAATCTTGTTAATTCTTACTGATGCATAGAATTTTTTTTTTGAGACAGAGTCTTGCTCTGTCACCCAAGCTGGAGTGCAGTGGGGTGACCTCGGCTCCCTGCAAACTCTACCTCCCGGGTTCACGCCATTCTCCTGTCTCAGCCTCCCGAGTAGCTGGGACTACAGGAGCCAGCCACCACGCCTGGCTAAATTTTTTTATATTTTTAGTAGAGACGGGGTTTCACCGTGTTAGCCAGGATGGTCTCGATCTCCTGACATTGTGATCCGCCCACCTCAGCCTCCCAAAGTGCTGGGATTACAAGTGTGAGCCACCACGCCCTGCCAGAATTCTCTTTTTCTCTTTTTGAGACAGTCTTGCTGTGTTGCTCAGGCTGGAGTGCAGTGGCGAAATCTCGGCTCACTGCAACCTCCGCCTCCTGGGTTCAAGTGATTCTTCTGTCTCAGCCTCCTGAGTAGCTGAGATTACAGGTGTGTGCCACTATGCCTGGATAATTTTTATATTTTTAGTAGAGGCAGGGGTTTCACCTTGTTGGCCAGGCTGGTCTTGAACTCTTGACCTCAGGTGATCCGTCCACCTCGGCCTCCCAAAGTGCTAGGATTATAGGCATGAGCCACCGCGCCCGGCCTGATGCATATAATTCTTTGGTATGGGTTAACCACATTGTTTTTATCCATTTCTCTCATGCTGGACACCTATGTTACTTATATACCATGTAGCACACATAGCACCACTGTGAACATTTCCACATCATCCCCTTAAAGACCTCAAAGAGAGTCTCTTGGGAGCTGCTGCCTCATAAGGCAGAGGTATGTGCAGTGTCCTGACTAGATGGCTCTAGGGGTCAGGGCAGAGGAGATGGCGGCACAATGTTGGGGAGGGAGAGGCTGGAGAGGGGCCTGCTGAACAGGAGCCATTGTCTGGCTGAGTTGTTTGGTGCTGGTTCCAGATTCTCTCCTCTGGGGAAGGCACAGTTTTTTCATTGGATCCTATTTTAAGAGCTGTGCATCCCCTTACTTTATAGCCCGCATCATGGTTTGAGTTAAAGGTGAAATGATTTACTGTTTGACTGTCTGTCTCTCCTCCTAGACCATGAGTTCTCCGAGGGCAAGCACGGTGGCTTTCTCACCCACAGTTGTATTATGCCCCATGCCTGAGACAGAGCTAACACAGCAGATGCCCAGCAAACAGCCAGTGGCTTTATAAATCAGTGAGTGAGCTTGAGCTGTGACAAATATGAATGAAGCCTCCAGGGACTAGGGAGGGAAGAGCAGTGTCCAGGCCACAAAGCTTAAGGAGCCCTCACTCTCTGGTGCCCATCTGCATAGGCAAGACCTGGGAATGAGGGTCTCCCTTGTCTCATCCCAGACACAGCTCTGAGCCTCAGACACAATTTTCACCTGCTTTTTTTTTTTTTTTTTTTTTTGAGATGGATTCTCACTCTATCACCCAGGCTGGGGTGAAATGGCGTGATCTTGGCTTGCTGCAAACTCCTCCTCCCAGGTTCAAGTGATTCTCCTGCCTCAGCCTCCCAAGTAGCCAGGATTACAGGTACCTGCCACCATGCCCAGCTAATTTTTGTATTTTCAGTAGAGATGGGGATTTATCATGTTGGCCAGGCTGGTCTCAAACTCCTGACCTCAGGTGATCTGCCAGCCTCGGCCTCCCAAAGTGCTGGGATTACAGGCGTGAGCCACCGCGCCTGACTTAGGAAAGTTTTAACCACAAGTTTAGCATCTAACCTGGTGCCTTCCTCTTCCCTCTCTCTTCTTCCCTCTCTCTTTCATTGAGCATCAATTATGTGATAACCCTGTGGTAGCATGTGGGCTTCCGAAACTCTCAAGAATCACTGTCCAGTGGGGAAGGGGGTTGTGAAAATAAGTCATTGCGATGCATAAAGAAGAGTTTTTTTTTTTTTAATGACAATGTCGTCACCTGGGACACTGGAGGCAGAGAAGAAGCGCTGGCTAACTCGGGCAGCATTGAGGAGGGGACTCTTGGGGCTGAATTCTGTCAGGAGGGTGACGGTGAAGAGCCATCTGAGCCAGGTACACCATGTGGAGGTCTGAGTGAGGACAGCACAGTGCCTTCAGATGGCGCGAGGGTCCTGAGTTCCTGGAGCAGGAGGCTGAGGCCCAGAGGCTGGGTGGTGATGGGCTGGGGCGCAGGGAGGTGAGGCTGCAGGGGGAAGGGAGGGAGGCAGAGCATATCCTGGGGGCAATAATTCATCAAAGAACAGAGGAGGCAAGAACAAATTTGCACTTGAGAAGATCCTCTGGAGGTGTCTGGTGAGGAAAGACTCTGAGGGCAGGCAGGGATTGTGAGGCTATGACCTTGGTAGAGGTGACAGAAGCTGAAGCTCTGTCCCCGGCAGCTGTGGTGAAGGGAGATGGGCAGGAGGAGCAGAGGGAGGAGGCGTGGCCCTGGGCACCTGGGGCCATCTGAGTGGAGACGGGGTGGGCAGCCTTGGAAGTCCAGGGTCACCGCTTCACACACATTCATGGAAAGCTGTAGAAATGTGTAGCCCTGGGTGTCCAGAAAACTGAGGATCTGCAGTCCCAGTGAATAGGGTGTCACCGGGGCAAAGAGTGAGAGAGCCCTTCTGAGCCAGAGAAGTGCCTCCCCTGTGGAACAGGGGTCCCCAGTCTCATAAAGCAAGCAACCATCAGCAAGTTGTTTTCCAGAAAGGAGAAAAGGCCACTGGGCCGACTGTCAGCCTTGCCTGGAAGACGGAAGACATGTCCTTCCCACTTAGACCCTGGGAAAGTTTATCCAGGTTGCATGGCTGTCCCCATCCTCAGGACAGAGAGGATGGGGCCCAGCCAGGGGGCAGGTGCCGCTGTCTGGCAGAGCACTTCCATGGGACACCCACACACTGGGAGGATGGCTTCGCTTTGTTCTTGTGCTCACCGGCCACGACAGGGGAGCCTCTTCTTTCCCCTCTCCTGAAATGGAAACCTAAACGCAGCCTCTGAAATTAGTAGGGCCATCTTGACTACACCATACTGAGGAAGCCGCATTACCTGAGGGAGAAATAATTATCTTTCTGCTTACTTCAACGTTGACTTTGCTGAAGAGAAATTTTCTTCTCCTCTCCACCCATTCACCAAACTGGACTTTCAGGCTCTGCTGCTCTCTGGGAAAGTGTTCGGGGGTTACCAGTGCCTCAGGTCTCTCTTCTCCTCCTCCTCCCACGGGCCGCCTACCCCCAACAGCTCGGTTTGTTTGTTTGTTTCCTCTGAATCCCTCTTTTGTCCCCTGACCTCAGATCCATGGCCAGGTGGCCAAGTTGAATGCAGGTGCAGCCTCGGCAGTCCTCCTTCCCCTAGGCAGTGCTGCCAGGCTCTCTCCAAGGGCCCTGGAATCTGTCCTCAGCACAGCCTTGTCTGAGCAGGAAAACCCCAGGCTACAGCCAGCTTCCTGGCAGAAGTGAGCTCCCTATGCTTAGAAATGATGCCAAAAATTGGCCTCTGAGGCCGTTTCAACACTGGCCATACTCGCTTCCCTCCTGGGCCCCTCTGGCAGCTCCGTGCCCTTCCGGAAGGAGGGCCACGTTCTCTACCCTCCTGTGGGAACAGAAACTGGGGGGATTTTTCAGCCCAGCTTGGTTAGAGTGACATGTAGCTGTGGACGTCTGGTTAGGGACATGTCAAAACCGCTGGGAAGCTTATGTTTTTTAAATAAAAATAGAACAAATTCAGTTGGTGTTTCCAGAAAGTTCACCCTGTGGCACTCTGGTGACCTCCCTTCCTTCCTGGCCTCCTTCAGCCCTTCCTTCTGTCCTCCCTCACTTCCTACCCTACCTGGGCTGCAGGAAGACCCCCTAGGAGGCTCAGTGGGGTACAAATCCTAGCGAAAGCTGCCCAGGAGGATTCGGATACAGCACAAAGCTTGGGAAGCTCCACCTTATCACATGTTGCCAGTGCACTGCCTGCTGTGGCGGGAGGCCGTGTCATTTAGATGAGAAATCTGGGCCTGAGTCTCTGGAGAGAAAAGGCCTGGGAAAGTGGGTAGGAAAAAAGAAGGCGGTTGTCTGGGACTGGTGGGGCAATTTGTGTCCATGGAACCCAGTGAACTATTTGTCCCTTCGGTCAATAAAACATTTGACCTCATTCCTGCAGGGTCTAAAAGTTTGAAGCCTAGACTTTCTTCTGCATCTTTGAATTAGACCATTTTGCTATGATTTAAGCCAGAGTTTTGAATTCCTGGGTCTACCTACAGCCCAGGTAAAATAGGAAGAGAGAGAATGTAGAGGGAGTGAGAGAGGATGTGGGGACAGCAGTTATTTTGGATTCTCAAATATTATTTATTTTGTGAGATGGGGTCTTGCTCTGTTGCCCAGGCTGGAGTGCAGTGGTTGATCATGGCTCACTGCAGCCTCAACCTCCCTGGGCTCAGGTAATCCTTCCACCTCGGCCTCCCCAGTAGCTGGGACTACTGGTGTGCACCACCACGCCCAGCTAATTTTCATAGTTTTTGTAGAGATAAGGTTTCGTCATGTTGCCCAGGCTGGTCCTGAACTCCTTAGCTCAAGCAATTCACCCGCCTCAGCCTCCCACAGTGGTGGGTTTACAGATGTGAGCCACCGTGCCCTGTAAGAATTTATTTTTAAAAAATTGTTTATAGTGGTTTTTATTTCAAACATTTATGCTATAAAAAAGTTTAGTGTACAAAGTAAGAGCCACCCTCCCTGAATATGACAGCCCCAAACCAAGTCCTCCCCTCAGTTCACCCACTCCTAAGCGGTGCATCCCTGAGGCCCTTTCCTCTGCACCGATGCTCGGACTCTCCATGTGTGCCATTTTGCAGTGGGGTCACGCTCCACGTGTTGTTCTGCCACTGCCTTTGGTTTCTCGACACTGCCTCGTGGACACGCAGGGAGAGCTTGCAGCTGGTGACAAGCTCTCCAGCAGGTGAGTAATCCAGCAGCTCTTTCTGCCTCGAGGTGGGTGAGGTAACCTCTCTGGGTGCCAAAGGCAGGAGCGAAGAGAGTGATTCACAGAGCTGTTCTCCTTATTTGTCCAATTGGGACCAGCCTGGTTCACCGAAGTAAGAGCCCAGGAAAGATGAGCATTTTTATTTACCTGAGTGAGTCTCTAGTTTAGTGTTTCTTCTTAAACACTGAGTTCACAGGGCTCCTAAAGCAGACCGGAGTCGCAGAAAAGGGCACTGGACAGAGTCAGTCCACAAGTATCTGCTGAGGTCCTACTATGCGTCAGACACTGTTCAGGCACAGGGTTGTGCTGAAGACGAGAGCAACAACGTCCCAAAGCTCTGTCATGTTGGTGGATGTGTCATGCTGGTGGGGGAAAGACAGAGAAGAGTCAGGTAAACATATAAGTACCTTTAGACACTGGTCACTGCTTACAGAAAATACAGTCGGGTGAGCTCATGGTCCCTTGAAGGGCAGACAGAATCAGCAGACTTGGGGTCCAGCTTCCATCCAGCAAGAACTGTGTGACATGGAACATGACACTCCCCTCTCCTGGATTTCACTTTCCTCAGCTGCACAAAGACAGCGCTGGACCCAGTCACCTGGTGCCACCTTCTAGCCATAGAAAGAGCACACAGGAGGTGCAGACACAATGTTCTGTGACTATTTCTTCCCAGAGTTCCTGTTCTATGGTTGCAGCCTCTAGGAAGGGAGATATTGATTAAAAGTCCTTCAACAAATGGCCAAAGCTCTAGAGAACACAGAACAGCAGGAAGAGGAACCCAGCCTTGAGACCAATATATTTTATACAAATTCAAAGCAACTTTGTGCTCTCTGGGCCTTTGCTGCAAGCCCAAGTGAGAGGAAAGTCAGGTGATTCTCCAGGTTTGGGAAGCTAGGCTCCCACGGCCAGAAACTGCAGGGCAAGGCAGAGGCCCGAGACCTGGGGAGGAAGGTGGAGGGAGGCGGCGCTGGAGGAGAGGATGGCAGGAGCTTCCTAGGCCCTTGGGAACCAGGGTCTGCCACAACGCCCGTCAGCTGAACAGGCTCCCCTTCCACGTGTGACCTCCCAGCTCCACCACATTAATCCCTTATGGCATGGCCCCGCCACAAACAGGGCCAGCAGATCTCGTTTGCTGAACACTCCCAGGACCAACCCGAAAGGGGACCTGAGTTCAGGCACCACCAAGAAAATCCTGCTTTGCAAACAGGACCAGTTTAGCCCTGGAGAACCAGAGGTGGCAGGAAGGAGTGGAGAGGATCTCCACCTTCCCCTCCCTCAAAGGAAAGTGACTCATACAATTTCTTTCTTTTTTTAAATTCACAGGTTCACATGCCATTTAGAAAGTGGGTTCAGTGCCTGGGGACTTGACCCTGAGCATTATGGACTCCAACAGCGGTAGGATTGTGAAGTTTAATCAATGATGAGATTTTCCCACCTCAGCCTGACAGGAATGACACTCAGCTGAGAAGATGGCAGTGGTGCTTTTCCTTTAGGGGAAGAAAGGAGGGCCCCCGGAAACCGTCTGTCCTATCTGATTCATGCTCATTCATAATGCAGCAGGCTTAGGAGCTGCAAATAACATACTAGTGCAAGAAGGCAAGCCAGTCAGGCAGTCTCATATATCACTGCTCCATCTGTCACACTGACACAAGGATTCAAGCTACTGAGGCCTGTGGCTCTTCACAGAGAGTTGAGATGGCAAGAAGCAGAGGCAACTTGGGGGAGAGGCCCATTTTAGGGTTTTGATGAAAGCGGAGTGAAATAATGCTCAGTATAATAGTCAGACACAGTAAGACTGAGTGCCGACCATGTGACAGGCACTGTGACAGGCTCAAGGCATCAAATATCAGATCAAATAAGACGCTGGCATGGGTGGACCTCAAGGACGCATTTACCTGGGAAGGCCCCTGGCAGGTGCTCAGTGCCAAGTACAAAGTGCAATAAACGCAACTTAAAGTCCTGACGTTCCCAGATCTAGGATGACCCAGGAGTCCAATGGGAAAGTCCGAAGGGCAGCCACAAGCCAGCAAGGGACCGCTTCCTTTTTCTCCTCTCCACAGCCCAAGGAAACACTCCCTTGGAATCGTAGAAAGGACTAAAGATTTCTCCATTTTACAACCAACAGACATTAAGCAATATGAAAGAAATGCTTCCCTGGACTTAAAGTAAGGACTAGAGATGTGCTGATTTTGTACCTAAAATAGATTGAGATTCCTGGGAAATTTTGGCCTGAGATCCTGAACCATCTGGCCATGCCCTAAGCCTTTGCCTTTGCTGGCAGCAAATACGTTCCAAGCTCCTCTAAAAATTTGTCAGTCAAGCATTGATACATTTACAGGGAGAGTGAGAAAAAATATTACTGAGTTTGGGAGACTAAGGCCTTAACTCTGACTTTGAAAGTCTCACTAGGATTTCTTATGGGCCTTGGGGCTTGGTTTATTTTCAAAGGCGACCACTTCAAGCTGCACCCAGAGAGAAGCTCAGGTCGCACAGCGCCGAGTTTCTGAGAAGGTTACTAACAGCTGTCCTTAAAATGTACCACCTTCCCTGCCTCTTCCCTCCTTGGGAGGAGCTGTATAAAATGAGGAGCCGTGGCCCTAGGGGAGCTGGAGAATGTTCCTGAGCGATTATAGATCTGGAGGTCTGCATGCATTTGCAGAAGCTCAAATCCATCTCTTTCCCATCCTTCTGTTTTGAAGAGCCAGGCCCTTCCGCGTGGTCCTCAACAGGGTGATGGGGGTGGGCGATGTGTCAGAACAACCTGGAGAGATTTTAAAAAATAGATTTGCCACCTCCACCACCTCTTCCAGTTCTCTGGGGATGGGGGGATGGGGGAGAGCGGGATATTTGGAGAAGTGTTCCTGGGAGGCCTCATTGACTGGCCTGATGGCTTACCACCACCCCTGACCCCACAAACTTTTTGTTAGTTCTTATGTTAGTTCTTTTTGTTGGTTCTTATGTTTCAGAGAACGGGCTCCGGAGTTTGCAAGATGTGGATTTGAATCCCAGATCCACCACTTGCTTTTTGCTCATTTTCTCACCTTCCCAGGAGGGTCGGGACGATCATGAGATAATGCAATATGTCCGGTAGGTAAAGCCCCCAATACAAGCCGTCCTCTTCTTTCCCTCAGGCACGTGGGCCAGGACAACAAAGAGAACTGTCTGCTGGCAAGGGCAGCTGTGGCAGAGTCTGCTACGATGGCCGCCCCCAGGAGCTCTCTCTGCCATGGCCAGGGAGAACTGGGGCAGTCCCAGAAGGCAAAACCAGTGAGAGGGGCTAGGACCCCATGGCTGCCTAGGGGATTCCTCAGGAAAAACCAAAGCTGGAGTGGCCCTGAGGAAGCTCTGGAGTGACCGAGGACCCAGTGATTTTGGGGACATGGGGCTTTCCATGCTCGAGACAGGACAGTCTGGGGCAAACCCCACATATCAGCCACTCCAGCAGCTTTCGTCTTCCTGGGGGTAGCTGGGGCATGCTGCTTAAGGACGGTCACTCCTAGAACAGCGTCTAGGATGAAGAAGTATGGCTCATGAGGACATTTAAAACAACAAACCTGATCTCACTGCCACCGGGGCCACAGAACCCCACATGGGTGGATGGGGCAGGCTGAGGCCGCTCAGTGGGGTGCTGGAAAGCTGGGAGGCAGGTCAGGGGCCTGCTCTGGGAGACTTCTTTTCTTTCTGTTTCCTCCTTTTTTCATTCAAATCTCCACCTTCAAGGGAGGGGGCCTTGGACAGCTGTACCCTCATGAAAGTAAAGAGTAGCTCTTTCCGGTCTGCCACCAGGAAGCAAAGGATTAGGGGACCCCACACAGCTTCCTTTGGGGCCTGGTGGGAACAACCAGCACTCTTTTGGGCTGAGTCACAGGGAGGTCCCGTGCGTCCTCCCCTTTTCCTGCCTGAGCCATGATTTGCCCATGGCCAATGTGTGGCCTGTGGAATTGGCGCTGGGCAAGCCTGCGGCTGGGTCCCAAGGCTCCTGCTCTAGGCAGGCATCTGCTCTCTTGCCTGGCTTTCCTGCTTGTTCTCTTCTCCCTGGCCTCTTCAACCCCTGATAAATAAGTCCCTTTCTCCTCCACTCTTTACCCCACTTTCATTTCTTTCTCTTCCATCACTGTGTCCTGAGAAATAAAGGAAGGCCTAGGCAGCTCCCTGGCCCCATGCCTTCTCCCTGCCCAAGAAGTTCTTAAATGTTTAAGGGGAAGGTGGTTTTTCACAAAGGAAATGTTCACTCCTCCACTGGACTGTGAGTTCCACGAGGTCAGGGACTGTGTTTTCCCTGCCCCTTGCTGTCTCCTGGTATTGGGCATGTAAACATGTGTTCATGGATTATACAAATAAAAAAGAAGACTGCTTTTAACAAGGGTGGCCTCTGAGGACAAGTGACATAGAGAGAGAAGGAGAAGATGTTAAAACTTTTTATTTATTTACAATTTCCTTCTCTTAAAAATGTTGACTTTGGTCAGGCCTTCTGGCCAAGTGGAATGTAGCCTGAGGTCATTGTCAGGGTCTTCGCAAGAGATGGATGTTGCAGGAGGGGCTGCTTCACCTCCAGTTCCCATGGGAGTTCCATTTATACAGGGAGAGAAATCAGGGAAATGAGAAGCAAGGAAGTGGGAGGAAGGTGCACATTTAGATGAATTTTCTCTATCACTCCATCTAGCCAGCATGTAAGCTTTGTCTGTCCTGGTTCAGAAAAGCTGGTTTCTCTCCAGAATCCAGAGGAGGGAAGGAAGGAGCTAATTTTATTCAGCATCTACTGTGTGTCATGCACATCACATAATTTATATCACTGATTCATAAGAATCTAGTTTGATTGTGATCCTTATTAAACAGATGAAGTTCAATAATTCACCTAAAGTCATGCCCACGAGAGGTAAACCCGGGATTTAAACTGACCTTCCTACGCTTAAGCCTGTCACCCTTCTTCCATTATGTTATGCTACCTGTGGTTACAAATATAAAGAAAAAATCAGTTGCCAGAGTAGAAGAGGGTAAGGGGGAAGCATCCTCTAAAAGTTGGATGAGCCTCACAGGCATATGAACAATGCTGGACGTAAGTGGGTACTTACTGTAGGATCCTATTTATATGATGCTCAAGAACAGGCAAAACTAACCTAGGATGCTGGAAGTGAGAACAGTGTTTGTCTCTATGGGTGGGGATTGATTGAAAAAGGACAGGAGAGAGCTTCACTGGGATAATGGAATTCTTCTATATTTTATTTGGGTGATGGCAGGAATAGTGTTTGTAGGAACATACTCTGGGAAACTGCTCAGGTTTTTCTTATGTTCTGATCTAGGTTCATCAAACCAGGCCAGGCACAGTGGCTCACACCTGTAATCCCAGCTCTTTGGGATCCTGAGGTGGGAGGATCACTTGAGGTCAGGAGTTTGAGGCCAGCATGGGCAACATAGTGAGGCCCCATCTCTACAAAAAGTATGAAGAACTTAGCCCAGTGTGGTGGTGTGTGTCTGTAGTTCCAGCTACTTTCGAGGTTGAGGCTGAAGGATCACTTGAGATGCAGGAGTTCGAGGTTGCAGTGAGCTATGATCATACCACTGCACTCCAGCCTGGGTGACAGAGCAAGACTCTGTCTCAAAAACAAACAAACAAAAGTTAGAATCATGTTTGTAAATATTAAGGACTTGCATTCAGCTTTGGGCTCAAGGCCAGCTTGTAAAATTTTAGAGTGGCTCCCACTGTACATTTTGAACCCAGCTATCCCTCCTGTGGCTAAATCGATATTCCATGATGGAGTCATCAGCTGTCTATTGATTTAAACTCTTCAAACTTACTTATAATATCATCAACCTGTATTCTATCCTGGGCTAATGAATTCTTTTTCACCTGTTTAAAAAGTAGTACTTGCTTTTACCTGTTCTGTAGCTACTTTCTCCAAGTCTCAAGGAAATACTTGTTAGCTCAAGTATTCCAAAATATTTTCCTTGTCTGAGATGTGCATGATGTCTTACATTTGAAGCATATTTTCTCTTCGACCTCCACCTTCCAGAACTGAGGTTCCCTCCTTCTTGTCTGGCCTAGTTGATTCTCTGGGCTCATCTAAATGCCACCCCCTAGTCCCCTTCAATGTGGCTCTTTGTGCCAATAATATCTCAGGACAGCCTCCCTACTGTGGTATTTAAGTGAACCTCTGGGTAATAAGATGCTCGTGTCAAATTCGGTGATTTGTTGAGGGCCAGCTGGGCATCCACTTTTAATAAAAAGCCTTCTATTCCTCCTCTGTTCCTTGAGATAATCAGAAGAGAGAGCTCCAACAGGGCCATTCTTCCCCAAGAAAGCCTTGAGCACTTCCCCCAGAGTGTGTGGGGAGGAGGAGGAAGGCCACACCCAGGCACTTATGTCAGCGGGAGCCAGTGAGGCTCTTAGCTACATCAGCCCCAGACACTGGTGCCAAATTCATGCTCCAGACAAAAGGTGTCAAATTCATGCTCCAGACAAAAGGTGTCAAATTCATGCTCCAGACAAAAGACGAATTCCTACCTGTCCCAGAGCTCTACTTCCCCTTGAATATTGGAAACTGTGATGGTGCAGGGTCTGCTGAATATTGAGAGAAGTGATCTCTCTTCTGCTTACTCTGGAGCAGGTCCTATGATGGACAGCCTCCTCCCAACACCCAGGGAGAGAACAAGCCAGTGTGGAGTGATTCTGTTTCTCCTCTGGGCGGGGACTTGGACTGCCCATCACTGAGCCCTTGGAGTCACCGCTCACCTCAGCCGGCCCCCATTCTGCCCCGTCAGGGCTGAGACCCAATGCTTCATAGGCAATGCTTCCATGGGCATCCCAGGGGGGTGGCTGACTTTCCAGTGACACCTGAGTTTGGGGAAGGTTCAGAGGGACAAGCTGGTCTTTCTAGCCTGGGAGTGTGTGTTCTGATTCCCCCTGAGCTATATCATTAATCTCTTTCCAATTCCATCAAGGCTAAATTAACATGGGAATTCCTCGTGTTATGGGTTGAATTGTGTCCCCCTCCTCCCTATGTTGAAATCTTTATCCCAGTACTTCAGAATGTGACCTTATTTGGAAATAGGGTCACTGCAGATGCAATTAGTTAAGGTCATTCTGGAACAAGATGGGCCCCTGATCCCATATGACTGGTGTCCTTATGAAGGAGGAAGTTGGGACACAGGCACACACAGGGAGAACCCCACATGAAGATGGAGGCATAGATCAGGACGGCGCTTTTACAAACCGAGGGATGCTGAAGATTGCCGGCAGCCTCCAGAAGCTGGGAGAGAGGCCTCAGGAGGAACCAGAGTCCAGAACTGGGGGACAATACACTTCTGTTGTTTAACCCACCGGTTTATGCCACTTTATTACGGCGACCCTAGCAAACTAATACACCTGTGCCAAACATTTTCTCAACTTCAGAACTTCTCAGAGCCTTTACTAGAAACAATCTGTGTGCGATGATTTCCATATTTGACCAAAGGACACTTTTTTTTTCCACTGGGCATCTGGCAGGGATTTCTTTACAGGAACACACCCTGGGAAACACTGTTGTAGCTTCATCAGGATCTACCCATTAGAAAGAGAAGATACTGTTTCAAAACCACAGCCTGAGACTTGTGTCGTGGGTCCTAGCACCCAAATCACTCAATGTTTCTGTGCCTCAGTTTCCACATCTGTGTAGCCAAAGTAGGTGGTCTACTCAGCGCCTGCCCTAGGTTTGATGCATTACAGGTACTTTGCAGATGCCTGGGGAACACCTTCTAGTGTTGTTTTCAGGAAAGATACCATAAATGATGCCAGGGTTGGAGGCGTATTGGAGCTGGGGTCTCCTGTCAGCTCTGCCATGGAGCTGGGAACACACGCAGCAGGGACCACGGGATGGGGAAAAGCTTCCCTAATCAGTCTGCTTAAAAACAATAACAGCAGCAGCATGAGCCAGAGGCCTTGAGGACAGCCTGAGACAAAAGTTCCCAGAAGGCAGATTCACACAGTCTGGAGGCAGCCTCCTTGGCTCCTCTTCTCTCCAGCCGCCAGGCAGCTCGTGCTTCACCCAGGGCTCTGTAAGCTGCACTCTCCATGGTTTCCAGACAGAAACTGTGGCCAGTGTGAGCTCTAGGAAGGGGCCGAGGCAGGCAGCATGGAAACTGGTGGCTGTGAGCTGAAAATAAAACAACACTGAGCCAGGGAGTGTCACTTCCTAATTCCTAGCTCAGGATGGATCTGGCAGATAAGTGGGAGGAGTAGGAGATGAGGGCAAAGGGGTGAGGGACACTGATTGTTATGCCGCGAAGACCCCGCCTCCAAAAGCACCCAAGAGCACCGGAGCCCCTGCACTCACCTTGCAACTGTGAAACCCACTTCTAACAGCTCACGCCCAGTGGAGGAGGAGAGGGTGGGTGGCAGGGCTGGGCAGCTGCTCTATGCGTGAGATAAGTGCAGTGACATCAGGTTAATAATTCCCCCTACCCTCAAAGCCTCTGAGGGGACTCAGGAGAAGCAAAGGAAGCTGCAGCAGTTCTGTGGGCCACGCAGGGTGGGTGTGAGGTGCCTGAGAAAAACGAGGCTGGAAGGTGGGTGGAGGCCGGACCATGGGGTCTTGAAAGTCCAGAAGGATTTCAGGTCTTATTCTGAGGACTATGGGGAAGTGAAGTTTTTGGGGACCCAGAAAGTGACCAAGACAGGAATCTCTGAGGTACCTCCCTGAGAAGTGGTCAGGGTGGTACAGAAATCACTACAAAAGCTCAGGGCCTACGAGGCTGGTGAAAGAATAAGATAACCCTTATCCCTCCTCATACCTGCTAGAATAGCTAGACTTAAAAGGATGAATGATACCAAGTGCCATCAAGAACACGGGCAGCAAGAACTGGCACACGCTGCTGCAGGAGGCCCTCTGAAAAAGAATACAGGGGAGAGGAGAGCCATGTCCTGCCTCTGCTTATAAAAGATGAAAACTCAAAGCTCTGACTGAGGTCTTTCTAAGAAACTGCCAAACAATTTTTCAAAGCGGTCTTGCCACTTTGGAAAGAGATTGTAAAACCACTGTGGAAAGCTATTTGACAGTTTCTGATAAAATTTAACATATATCTACCCTATCTTGCAGCAATCCTGCTGCCAGGTATTTACCAGGAAAAATGAAAGCATATGTTTCAAAGATCTATATGAAAATGTTCATAGAAGCTTTTTTCACAAGGCAAAAAACTGGACACAACCCAAAATTTCCAGCAACAAAAGAATGGATAAACTAAGTGGGCATATTCATGCAATGGAATACTACCTAGCAATAAAAAGGAGCCAACAGCCAGGCGTGGTGGCTCATGCCTGTAATTCTAGCACTTTGGGAGGCCAAGGTGAGCAGATCACCTGAGGTCAGGAGTTTAAGACCAGCCTAGCCGACATGGTGAAACTCCGTCTCTACTAAAAATACAGAAATTAGCTGGGCGTGGTGGCAGAAGCCTGTATTCCCAGCTACTTAGGAGGCTGAGGCAGGAGAATTGTTTGAACCTGGGAGGCCGAGGTTGCAGTGAGCCGAAATCACATGCCACTGCACTCCAGCCTGGGGGACAGAGCAAGACACCATCTCTAAATAAATAAATAAAAATAAGGAGCCAACTACAGATGTGCACACATGGATGAGCCTCACAGGTACATGAACAACGGATAAAGTGGGCACTTACTGTATCATGCTCTTCATAGGAAGCCCAAGAACAGGAGAAACCAATCTAGCCTGCTGGAAATCAGAACAGTGACTGAATTAGTGGGTAGGAGTTGATTGGAAAAGGGTAAGAAAGGCTACACTGGGATACTGAGATTCTTCCATGTTTTTTTTTGGGAGATGCCAAGAATAGTGTTCGTAGGAATATACTCTGGGAAACTGCTCAGGTTTTTTCTTATGTTCCGGTCTAGGTTCATCAAACGTACCCATTAGAAAGAGAAGAGGATGCTGTTTCCAAACAGCAGCCTGGGCCTTGTGTCTTGGACGCTGGCACCCAGGTCAGTGAACTTCTCTAAGCCTCAGTTTCCACATCTGGACAGACAGAATAGGCAGTCCACTCAGGGTCTAGCACAGGAGGTGATGCATTACAATAAGAACTTTTCTCAATAAAGAAAAGTTAGCTAAAACATTAAGCCAGATTAGCTGTAGTCCCTTGGAGTTATTCACTTCAGCCATATCCTCATCAGCTTTGCGTTTGTTCCCTTTAGAGGGGAGTGAGAGATGGCTCGCCCTTCTGTTCCTCCTCTTCCAGGAAAGGCCCTAGCCACTTCTCACTCCCTTCCAAAAGAGCCAAATGAGCAACCTAAGAGAGAGAATGTGGGGCTAGGCACGGTGGCTCACGTCTGTAATCTCACCATCTTGGGAGGCCAAGGTGGGAGGATCACTTAAGGCCAAGTGTTCAAGACCAGCCTGGACAACATAGTGAGACCTCGACTTTACAAAAATAAAAAAATTAACTGAGTGTGGTGGCATGCACCTGTAGTCCCAGCTTCTTGGGAGGCTGAAGCAGAAGGATTGCTTGAGCCCAGGAGTTTGAGGCAGTAGTCAGTTACGATCATACCACTGCATTCCAGTCTGGGCAACAGAGCAAGACTCTGTCTCTAAAACAATTTAAAAAAAATAAAAATAAAAAGAGAGAGAAAGAGACTGTGAAAGACAAACAACACGAAGGCTCTATGCGTACAGGAGATTTTACGCGCTTCATCTCATTTCATCCTCAAAACAGACCTCTGTGGTTTCAGGATAAACACTAACCCCGTCCTACAGATGGTTGAATTACCCAGCTCAAGCGTCATAACCCAGATATGAACCCTGTTCTCCTGGCTCCTACCAGGTGAGGGTTAAAACTGCAGTGGGAGTGGTACATCTCAGTTCCTAAAAAACTTGAGTTGCAGAGGAAATGGGGTTATTTGCATGCAAACAAACAGTGATTAATTAAGAGAGGCAACTATAAGGTACTTTCCCTGGGCAGGTTCGAATTGCAGAAGGAGGGACTGCTGGTTGTATACAGTTCACCTTGGTGCAAGACGGTGATCCGGGTGAGTATGTGCCCAGTCCTCGCGAGTATGTGCCCAATCCTCACTGACGGCAGCTGGCCAAGCTCTATGTTGGTGAGGACCACTTCTCTCTCACCCCCGTTCCCAGGGAAATCATTAGGTGCCAGGCCGGCACGTTCTAGAAGATGCATTAACTTGGAGTTTTCTGGAGGAGCAAACGCAGAGGATTCTGAGGAGAGGACTTGTCAGAATCCATTCTGTCTCCAGACAACCAGGTTAGTCAGCATTTTCCTCTTGGGCCTGGCGCCCTGTGCGGCACAAAATCCAAATGGGCCGGAAGTTCGCGAATATTCACATTCTTGCCTTCCTTCCCATAACTCAATTTTGGAGGTTTATTTTGTTTGTCGGAGTGGTTTTTTCTTTTTCTTTTTTTATTTTTTATTTTATTTTAATTGCTCACTTGGGGACTGAGGTCTGACAAAAGATCAGAACCTTATGATTATGCCGAGTTTAGAAGTCAGGCTAAACCCAAGGACTGAAAGTGTGCTTTAGAGGAAAATGGGTGCATCCTACTAATAGAAAACTGCGTAGAGCGCTTGGAAGAGGTGATACTGAAAATACTTCCTAACCCAGGAGGTCCAGGCCCTGGCCAGTCTTAATAAAGGCGCGGGGTCTTGGAGAGTTCAGCCGCAGCAAACATTTGGGGGAGATGAAGGAAAGTGGGAAGGCCCAGGGCTGCTGGGGAGCCTCCTGGGAACTCAAGACAACAGCTATCCACCAACTGCTAACAAAGTATTTCATTTTCAGCAAGCAGTTTCCCTTCACTTGTGCAAACATCTGAATACTAGCCCCGCAGCTAGCATTACATTTTAAGATGGAGAAACTAAAGCTAAGGGAGATTAAAAGATCCAGCTAAGGTCATGCAATAATACCCCAGCTCAGGCTATGACCCTTCTCTTTGGATCCTCAGCCTAGTACCAGGAAAAGCATCTCTCTAACATTTTGTAGTTAGCCTGCCTACCCATAGGCTTTGTCAATACCATAATATTTTGAGTTATTTATAATTAGATAGAAAACAGGCTAAGAGCCAAGGAAGTGTTATCTATATGAAGCGTTGGCAAATGTTTTCTGTAAAAGGGCACCTAGTAAATATTTTTGGGTTTGTGGGCCATGCAGTCTCTATCACTCTGTCTTTGTAGTAGCAACAATACAAATAAATAAGTAAATGGGTGTGGCTATATTCTAATAAAATTTTGTTTATGGGCTCTGCGTTAAGCTGTTCTTGCATTGCCATAAAGAAATACCTGAGACTGGGTAATTTATTTAAAAAAGAGTTTTAATTGGTTTGTGGTTCTGCAGGCTATACAGGAAGCATAGCAGCTTCTGCTTCTGGGGAGGCTTCAGGAAACTTACAATTGTGGTGGAAGGCAAAAGAGGAACAGGCATGTCACATGGTGGGAGCAGGAGCAAGAAAGAGAGTGGGGAGAGAGGGGCCACACACTTAAACGACCAAACCTTACAAGAACTCACTGACTATCACGAGGTCAGCACCAAGCTATGTTGCCCGCATGATCAAACACCTCCCAACAGGCCCCACCTCCAACATCAGGGGGTTACAATTCAACATGAGATTTGGGCAGTGACAAATATTCAAACTATATCATTCAGCCCCTGGCCCCCACCAAATCTCATGTTCTTCTCACATTGCAAAATGCAGTCATGCCTTCCTAATAGTCCCCCCAAATCTCAACTTATTCCAGCATTAACTCAAAAGTTCAAAGTCTCATCTGAGACTAATCTCCTTCCACCTATGAGCCTATAAAATGAAAACAAGTTATTTACTTCCAAGATACAATGGGGGTACAGGCATTGGGTAAACACTGGGAGAAACAAAGGGAGTAAGTAGTTCTTTACCCAAATGTTTACATTGGGGTAAACAAAGGGAGAAATTGGACAAAAGAAAGGGGATACAGGCCCCACGCAAGTCTAGAACCCAGCAGGGGAGTCATTAAATCTCAAAACTCCAAAATAGTCATTTGATTTCATTTCCTGCATCCAGGGCACACTGGTGCAAGGCGTGGGCACCCAAGGCCTTGGGAAGCTCCACCCCTATGGCTTTTCAATGCTGATATTGCAAGTTGCTGATGGCTCTACCACTCTGGGGTCTGGAGGGCAGCAGCTCCCTTCCCACAGCTCCACAAGGCAGTGCTTCAGTGGGAACTCTGTGTGGGAGCTCCAAACTCACATTTCCCCTCCATGCTGCCCTTGTAGAGGGCATCTTTGGGGGCTCCACCCCTTCAGCAGGCTTCTGCCTGGGCACCCAAGCTTTTCCATACATCCTCTGAAATCTAGGTGGAGGTTGCCAAACATTCTTCACTCTTGCAGTCTGTGTGCCTGCAGGCTTAACATCATATGGAAACCACCAAGGTTTATGGCTTGCATTCTCCAAAGTGGCAGCCTGAGCTGTATGTGGGCCCCTTTGAGCCATCGCTGGAGCTGGAGTGGCTAGGATGTGGGAACCAGTGTCCCGAGGCAGTACAAAGCAACAGGGCCCTGGGCCAGGCCCACAAAAACATTCTTTCCCCCTTGGACTCTGGGCCTGTGATGGGATGGGCTGCCACAAAGATCTCTGAAATGCCTTAAAGATCTTCAAGGTCTTGGCTGTTAGCACTTGGCTCCCTTTTAGTTACACAAATTTCTCTAGCAAGTGGTTGCTCCACAACCTGCTTGAACTCCTGCCCTGAAAATGCTTTTTCTTTCTCTGCTACATGGCCAGGATGCAAATTTTCCAAGCTTTTACTCTCTGCTTTCTTTTTAAATGTGAATTCCAAATTCAAGTCATTTCTTTGTTCCCGCATCTTAGCATAGGTTGTTAGAAGCAGCCAGGTCACATATTGAATGCTTTCTGCTTAGAAAACTCTCCCACTGTATACCCTAAATCATCATTCTGAAGTTCAAACTTCCACAGATCCCCAGGGCAGAGGCGCAACGCAACCAGGTTCTTTGCTAAGGCATAACACATGTGACCTTTGCTTCAATTCCCAATAACTGCCTCATTTCCGTCTGAAACCTCATCAGCCTGGACCTCATTGTCCATATCACTATCAACATTTTGGTTAGAACCATTTAACTAGTCTCTAAAAAGTTGCAAACTTTCCCTCATCTTCCTGTCTTCTTCTGAGCCCTCCAAACTCTTCTAACCTCTGCCTGTTAGCCAGTTCCAAAGTCATTTCCACATTTTGGAAATGCTGCACTCCTGGCACTAATTTTCTGTATTCGGCTGTTCTTGCATTGCTATAAGAAATATCTGAGACTGGGTAACTTATTTTAAAAAAAAACAGGTTTAATTGGCTCATGGTTCTGTTAGCTGTGCAGGAAGCATAGCAGAACCCTCAGGAAACTGAAAATGGTGGAAAGCAAAGGGAAAACAGGCACATCACGTGGCAGGATCAAGAGAGTTGGGGCGGGGGAGGTGCCATACATGCACACAGCTAGATCTTACAAGAACTCACTCACTATTGCAAGGAAAGCAGCAAGCCATGAGGGATCCACTCCCATGACACCTAAACACCTCCCACCAGGCTCCACCTTTTACACTGGGGACAACAGTTCAACATGAGATTTGGGTGGGGACAAATATCCAAACTATATCAGGCACTAAAATTTGAATTTCATGTAATATATTCACATGTCAAAAAATAGTATTATTCTTCATTTTCCCTCCACTTTTACCATTAAAAAATGTGAAAAACGTTATTAGCTGCAGGTCATATAAAAACAGGTGGTGGGCAGGATTTGGGTCCTGGGCTATACTTGTCCAATCCCTGGACTGGATGGTTCAGGCCTGTTAAGATTCACCATTTCTCCAGCATAGTGTTTATATAAAATGGAAACTAATGGGCGGTGTGGATTATTTAACTCACCCACCTGCATGGGTAAGCCTGTAGGAATCCCTGAATTCCAGAAATCTGGAGGCTGCAGGTGCACGGTGGGGAGCCTGCCCAGGGTTTTGTGTGTGTGCAGAATTACCCTGTGGAACCAGGCACAGGCTCCCCAGGCCAAGAACATCCCTCCTAAAGCCCAGCCACAGGCCCTCGCCTGATAATTATCCTGTCCTGGTTCTCTCTATACTTATTTGAGAAGACGCCTGTTAAGAGCCAGTATTTAGACTTCTTAATCTTCATCATGTTATTTAACATAACAAAATAGTTGTATGCATGGGGCCTAGACTGCCAGAGTTTGAATCCCAGATATCACTGTGCTTTCCTTGAATAAGTTGATTATCTTCTCTGTGCCATATTTCTTCAACCATGCTGTGGTGAGAATTAGCTGAGTCAATACTTAGAAAGGAGCTTTAATGTGCCTAGTAAAAGTTAGGCATTATTATGCCTGTTCTGCTTCCCTCCTCTTTCTCACCTGAATCCATCCATCCAACATTTATAAAGTGTCAGGCTCTGTGTGGGAAAGGAAATGTAAAACCAGGGGAGACTTGGCACTGGTCTTGGAGTCCTTCAGTCTATTCAAGATTTGAGCTGTTTCAGTTAGCTATTGCTACCATCTCAAAACTTAGCAACTGCAAATAGCAGCAAACATTTATTTGCCTACAGTTCAGCAATTAGAGCAGAGTTCAATGCAGATGGCTCGTCTCTGCTCCACATAGTGTTGGCGAGGGTGGTTCTACCAGAGCTGGAGGATCCAAGATAGCCTTGCTCACAAGTCTGGTACCTCTGCAGGGTGGCTGGAGCACCCAGGAGCTGGCTGAGTCAAATTCTCTCCCCTCAGCATCTCTCTCTCCATGTGGTTTCTCTCTCTAGCAGGACAGCTGGATTTGTGTACATGGCAGTTGGCTCCCATGAGGGTGAAAACAGAAGCATGTGTTTCTAGGAAACACACGCCAAGGCCCAGAGTCATACAGTGTCACCTGCACCACGTGCTATGGCCAAGGCAAGTTATAAGCCAGCCGAGATGTGAGAGGAGGCCAAGTCATCTCCACATCTTGGTGGGAAGAGCATGCAGGAGAGCAGGAGGAACTGTGGGTGCCGTCTTTGCAGCTCTTTAGCCACGAAGCTGGGGACAGAAAAACGAAGGGAGTAAGCACCATGTCTGGCTGCTTAACCCTTTACCACAAGAGCCTACAACAATGTTTCTGAAGTCACTCAAAAAATATTTATTTATCTGCTAGTTTTGAAGAGTTATCTTAATTTTGAAATGAATTGTCTTTTCAATGCTTTGTTCATTTTACTGAAAAAATATTGAAATAATGCTAATGAAAAATTACAGTTTCCATTCACTTACTCCACCCTAACTCAGAAACTTTGGCATGCCACTTTCTATTTGTATACATTCCATTTTTATGATGATGAAAGTTGTATAACATGATGGAAGATTTGAGAAGTAGACAAGCCTTTTACAGTCTGTTCCTATATAATTCTGTATTCAGCAATTTTTACTTATTACAATAGCAAACATTTTTTCCACCTCCCTACGTGGTCTTCATAATTACCTTTTAAAAAATAGCTGCTATAATGTTCCATTGTGTTGATTCACCTCAATCCATTAAGTCCTTCCCCTTATGGTCATCTAGGCTGTCTCTGCTGTGAAACATTTTTCCATGTTTCGAGAGAACCTTCCTGATTATGTCTTTTGAAATGGCTGAATGATAGTTCATCATGTTTATCTTCCCTAATCTGTTAAAACATATGTCCCTCATGTTGGCCATCTTGGCTGTGTGCACAGACTAGGCCAGAATTGAGGCTGCTCACAGAGACACATGCTGAGATCAGGACAGGCTAAATCTGTGACTCAGGCAGAAGCAATGGGCAAGTCCAGGGGAATCAGGGCACCAAGGCACTGGGTCACAGAATAGCTTGACCAGCCCTTCTGAACTGCCTTTCCTCCTGTTTATCAATCAGTCTCACATGCCCAAGCTTTTGTCCTAGGATGTCTCAAAATGCCTCTTGCCTCTTCTCAGCTTCTTATTGTGATTTTTTTCAATGTTACAATAAACATATGGTGTCATAGGATTTTTTTATTTCTTTTGAATTATTTTATTAAGATAAAATTCCAGGAGTGAATTACTAGGTCAAAGGGTATGCATATCTTTGTGGCTCCCGCTATGAATTGCAAAATTGCTCTCTGAAACCGGGGTTGTTGTTGGATGTTACCGTTGAAAATCAGTCTGGATGCAAATGGGCATCTCCAAGTGTGCAGCTTTGGTTCTCTCATGTTCTCATTGTTGTCTTTGAGAGCTCACTTTTCTACCTGCTCCCTTACATTCAGGTCTCCAAGGAAAAGAGAGGCATCTTATCAATTTTAACATCCCCAATTCTACCACAGTGCCCATTTCTACAGAGTAGAATGGAAATATTTAATAAATCAATGAATGATTATCTGCAATGAAAATTATTTTCTCAGGCTTAGGTTCAAATTCCCTTTCCCTAGGCCTTGTTCATACTCCTGGGCCTCAGTTTACTCAACTATAAAATGGGAAGAACATCTGCCTTGCAGGATTTGTGTAGCGATTTGAGATGGTGTTTTTGAAGAGTCTACCATGGAATCTGACACAATGAAAAGCAACTATTTTTATTATGATGTCCTGTGCTCATTCACTGAATTTCCCATTGTGATAACCACTCATATACTTCTGTCTCTATGTTAGGATCTAGCTGTTTTGCTCACAAACTTGAATGCATTCTTCATATACTCCAGTTTTATAGTCTTGTCACATATTCTTCAAATATTTTCATCATTTTTCTTATAGAAGTTTATAATTTTATGTCTACATTTGTACCTTTTTTCTTTGAGATTTCTTTTATTTTTTGTTATATTCTCACAAATCTGATATATATTCCATTGTCTACCAGTTTTTCTGTGATTTATTTTTTTTTATTTGAAAAATTTAACCCACCAGTCTATAGTAGAAGATGTACCTCTAACTCAGTATTTCCCCAGGCTGGCATACTACCAGATTAGTTTACTTGAGCTGTTGAAGCACAGTACCAAAAGTTGGGTGGCTTAAAACGACAGAAATGTATTCTCTCACAATTCTGGAAGTCAGAAGTCTGAAATCCAGGTGCTGGCAGGGCCTGCTCCCACTGAAGGCTCTGGGGAAGATATGTTTCCTGTTTCTTCCAGCTTCTAGTGGCCCCAGGTGTTCCCTGGCTTGTGGCTGTATCATTCTAATCTCTACCTCCGTGCCACGTTACCTCCTTTTCTTTTCTGTTTGTTTCTCAAAACTCCCTTTGTTTCTGTCTTATTGGGACACTTGTGAGGGCATTTAGGACCTACTTGCATAATCCAGGGTAATCTCATCTCAAAATCCCTAATTTAACCACATCTGCACAGACCCCCTTTTCAAATAAGATAACATTGACCAGTTTTAGGGATAAGGACTTGACATCTTTGAGTGGTCGCTATTAAATCTACTACAAGCACTTAAAAAAAACCCAACTCATTCTCTGTTCTTCAGGGGAAAGAACAGCATGTGTCCAAATGAGGTTAATACAGGGAGATGAACTCAGGAAGGTTGAAGGTGGGCTCTGTAGGGTGGGGGAGCAGCCCGCCTCTGAGTTCTGATTTAGATCCTCAGTCCCACCTGTGGGGAAGGGGCCTATTTTAAATTCTATCCCATCAGTGTTGTCAACGGAAGCTCATGCTCTTGGGGTCTGGTGTGGAGACATCTTTTAGACTCTGGTGACTAGTTAGCTACCAATATCTTAGTGACAGAGTACCCCGCTGGAAGATTATATCTCTCTGCCTTCCTTGCCTCTTGTTGTGGCCATGAGACTAAGTTCTGGTTAAAGATATGCAAATGAGAATTCACTGGATGGAATTTTCAGGGAAATTCCCTCAAAGGAAGACACATAACTGGGCAGTGACCTCATTTCTCCTTACCGTTTGTCTTCTTTCTGCCCGAAATACACATGTGATGGCTGGAGCTCTAGCAGTTATATTGAGCCATGATGTGAATGTAAAGCTTGAAGCCAGGTACTAGAAAGAGTGAAACAGAAGTCTAGACAGAGCTAGAACCCTGATGAGCTGCTGTACTAGTTCAGGGCTGCTTACTTATGTATTTATTTTATGTGAGAGAAATAAGCCTCTAACTTAGTTAAGCCGCTTTGGTTAGTTGTTGTTAATAACAATACATCTCAGTGTCTAATTGGGATAATTTCAAAACTTTATTCCCTATCTTTCTTTATTGACGTTTGGCACGAGTTTTCTTTACCTATGGCTTTCGGTTCAAATGTCACTTCTTCAGCGCTACCTTCTTTTACAAACCACCGTATCTAAAGTTGCCACGCACGTTATTACATGCTCTGTCATGCTGTCCTGGCTGATGTTCTTTATTGTGCCTTTCATACCAGCAAACACCAGCAATTAATCCCTCCCTCCCTCCCTCCCTTCCTCCTTCCTTCCCATCCTCTTCCTTCCTTCCTTCCTTTTCTCTCCTTCCTTCTTTCCTTCCCTCTCCTTCTTTGTTCTCTGTTTTCCTTGCTGTAGACTGTAAGTTCTATGAAGGCAGGGACCCTGCCTGGTTTGCACCATGCCTGTTCCTGGGAGAGAGCTTGGCACATGGCAGGTGCTGGATAAGTATGTGTGAATGGATGAACCTGTGTGAGAACCAAAATGGGACACTGGGAGTAGGTGGTGCTGTTCAAAAATTTCCTTAGGGGAAATCCAAGAAGCCTGAGTGGAAAACCTGTCAGTGCAAGTGGTTAAGAGTCCAGGGTACTAAGGAGAAGGATGATGTAGACTTTCTCTAATCCTTCTCCTCCAGACCGTAGAGCACAGCCAGTCAGGGCCCCATTGCCTAAGCACAACATGAATTCAGACTCATTGCCTGCACCCACTATTGCTCTTGGGGTCTGGAGTGGAGGCATCTTTTGGACTCTGGTAGCATAGATGACTAGTTAACTACCAATACCTTAGTGACAGAGTCCCCCGCTGGACGATTATATCTCTTTGCCTTCCTTGCCTCTTGTTGGCCTCTACCAGCTGGCTGTGCTGTATGATCTCGAATTCCTAAAGCTTCCATGTCAGGATCTAGCTTGGTCCCATGGAGAAATAACCACCCTGAGACTAGGGAAGGAGGGTTGTTAACTAACTGAGCCCCCAACATCCCTAGTGGCACAGGCCTTTTTCTCCCTGGAAGATATTTGACAGAAATGGCTCTGGTTTCTCCGTCTTATTTCTGGGTTAAATCCCACTAGTCTCAGTTGCCCAGTCCAGGTCTTACTCTGTATTAGTCCATTTTCACACTGTTGTAAAGAACTACCTGAGACTGAGTCATTTATAAAGGAAAGAGGTTTAGTTGACTCACAGTTCCACATGGCTGGAGAGGTCTCAGGAAATTTACAATCATGGCGGAAGCCAAAAGGGAAGCAAGACACATCTTACATGGCAGTAGGAGGTAGGGGGGAGGTACTACACTTTTAAAACCATCAGATCTCATGAGAACTTACTATCAGGAGAACACCACAGGGGAAACCGCCCCCATGATCCAATCACCTCCCACCAGCTTCTCCCTTGACACGTGAAGATTACAATTCTAGGTGAGATTTGGGTGGGGATGCAGAGCCAAACAGGATCACACTCCTTCGTGGAGCCTTGCCCAGTTTCTTTGGTTCACCTGGGTTTTTTCTGTTCTGATCGCCATGCCTCTCATTTCGATGTCATTTGTTCATTTACTCTTTTATTCATTTAACTAAAAGGGCCTCCTCTGTGCGGGGCACTATGCCAGTCACTGGGGGTTAGAATGAGAGCAAACATAGACATGGTCCCTATTGATCACATATCAATTATCTAGCAGATGTTTCCAGTTTGCAGTGCTTTGGCAGTCACCAAGTAGAATAAATGCAAGGCCACAGTTAGGTGACATACACAAAGCAGACAACACTAAACAGCTTTCAGCCACCATACTGCAAGCACTCATCTCATGCCAGCTTGGTGACAGCTGCAAAAAAAGCTTTCCCATGGGCCACGACCTGTTTCATGCTTTTAAGGCGGCAGACTGTGCATATCTGTGAGCTGCTGTTTCGTGGGTCTCCTGGGGCTGGAGCTGAGAGCAGGACTATCAGGAGGTTGCTGTGGGCAGTGGACTCTGAAGGGCAGCCCTGCTTTCTGAAAGACGGCTGCTGAGCACAAGTGTGGGAGAAGGAGAACTGTCACCCCACAGAAAAGTGAGACTTAAGGTCTGGGGGACTAAAAGGCAGAGGGGACGGAGGTTTTGATTCTTTCAGTGAAAGCCCATGAGCCCACAGCAGGGTGGCACAAAAGCCAACTAAAGAGACACAGAAGAGCCTTAAATGGCACCATCCAAGGGGCAGAGAGGCTGTCCTTCTTCTTCTCCTGCGTGTGGGTGGGGATGGGGGTGGGGGTGGGGCTGGGTCACACAGAGCCTGCCTTTCCCTGCTTGGCAAGCTCAAACATGCTCTTAACACAACTGGTCAACCAGTGCGCTCTGTTCCATGACCTCAAATACAAATGCAATCAACTCTCCATTTTAACATTGCTTTTTAATCTAGAATCCAAACGACCCCGAAGCCTGTTGTTCCTATCATCGACTGGTGTGACTAAGAGGCAGCTTCTATGTTATATCACAGGGCCAGCAAGATGTAGCCAGTCCCCCACACGGCTCACAAGTGCAGCACTGTATCCATGGGTAATTTACACGCAGGGCGATGTCCCTGGGCCCCTGCTGGATTCTGAGGTGTCGACAAACCAGCACGGGTGGGCCGTGTTCTGGAGCACTTTAACCTTGGGTGTATTTCACTGGAACTTGATTCTTTGAAAATGGCACGGCGTCTCTGGCACCCAGTTAATTAGAATGTTGAAGCAACCAGACCAGCCCATGGTTGACCTTGCTGGGCCGGCTGTGTTTACTGAATGCATGTGGAGCACCCACTTTGTTATGATCTGTCTGTTTTTAATCCCATCTGGCTTCTCCCTGCCACCCAGAACACTTTGGGCTTCTCCCGCCCCTGTGCTGCAGGCTGCTCAGGGAACGTAAATTCATTTTGGAGATTAAGCAAAACATAATTAAGAGGGCAAATCTCTTAGAGGAAAGAAAACCATAAACAGTGATGCAGTCCAGCCAAAATTATCTGCTGCTTTAACCACCTGTTTATCTGCCCTTTCACTGAGCGTGGTGAGTATTTTGGAGTTGACCTTCGTGGCTCTGTGGCTCTGGAAGCTTCGACACGTGGTTTTGTTGGCAGATCTTCATTCCTGGTGTTTCACCAGGCTGTGAACTCTCAATTGCTGGAGACCAGAGCTTCAGGGGACCTCACTCCAGCACATGCTCCACCCACACGCATGGGCCTGCCTTCACCGGGATGCGTAAGGCTTCCAAGGGAAACCACCAAGGTTCCTTGGGATCAGCAATGTGATGCTGCGAGTCTGTTGGAGTAAAGATGAAGCAGCAGCGCCGGCTGGCAGGGTGTCTGCTGAGATTCTGTGTCCTCCAGGTGGCCCCGGGAAGGGGTGGAAGCTGTCCTCACCCAGAGAGCCTAGTGGAACAGCCACTGGTGACCTCCCAACCCTGTCTCCAGAATGATCCCCCAGCTTCTACCACTTCACTACTGCCCCACTCCCCTCCTTCCCCACTCTCCTCCTGCACCTGTTATGGTTTGAATTGTGTGCTCCATACTCGAAATAGAGATATGTTGAAATAGAGAAGCTCTTACCCCAATTCCTCAGAATGTGACCTCATTTGGAAAGAGGGTTGTTGCCGATGTGGTCAGTTAGATGGAGTCATACTGGAGTAGGGGGAGCCCCTAATCCTAGATGACTGGTGTCCTTATATGTACACAGCCACGTGAACACAGACACACAGGGAGAACGTGGCGGGAGGACGAAGGCAAAGACTGGAGTGACGAGGCTGCAAGCCTAGAAACCCCAGAGACTGCCGGCAAGCCCGCAGAAGCTAGGAAGAGTCAAGGAAGGACTCCCCTGTGGCTTTCAGAGGCGGCATGGCCCTGCCAGCACCTTGACCTAAGTCTCGAAGCCTCTGGAACTGTAGGAAAATATATTTCCTCTGTTTTAATCCATCCGATTTGCAGTACTGTGGCACAGCAGCTAATAGGCAGGAAACCAACACACCCTCCCAGCTCATTAGGTTGCCCCAGAGGTTAGTTTATTGTGAAGCTTGTGAAGTGTAAGATTCGGATCCTTCCTTGTGCAGGCTCCTTCCAAAGCCCTGTACCTCATTTTGTGTTTGCAATTTTGTATGCTTTCTCTTAAAAAATGCTCCCCCCAGTTGGGTAAGATTTGGACTCCCCAAAACCCGGATCTGGATCCACAGTCCTTGCCCTGCTTGAGCTCCAGCCCAGGCCCCTCTGCCAGGGCACAGCAGAGCCAGAGCAGGGCTCTGGGAAGCCCCCTCAGGGCAGACCCACACGTTCCCCTTGGGTTCTGTGGCATCCCTGCTCTGTGGACAGCATCACCATCAGGAGGCCATGGGAAGAGAGCTCATTGTTAGGTTGTTTTATCCATTTGTCGGGGAAAAGACTGAATTAGAAACCTTCCGGGGTCTCTTCCAGCCAAGTGCCTTGGGGATAACTGCATAGACTCACATTCTTTCAGAGTCCCAGTGAGAAGAAGCTAAAGTTCCAGCCGGCAGCCTCTGTTTGAATAGAGCCGAAGAGCCTGATGTGATGAGAGCCAGAGCCCTGGGGAGGCCTGTCGTGGCTGCAGTGTGGCCACCGTTAGCCCAAGCTGCTCTGCTTCATGGCTTCCCCAGTTCCAACCAGCACTCATCTTCATTCCCCACATTCAGATGGGCAGAGATGGCAGAAATGCCTGCTCACCACTGCCATGTGCACACACGCACACACGGACACGTCGCTTGTCCCAGTGGGGCTTCGTTCTCATCCTGCTTTCCCACCTCCAGGCCACTCCTAATTCAAACCAGTATCTCAAACACTTATGTGGCATTTAGTCTGTGCTAGGTGCTGTGGCGAACGGCACAAGGGTCCTGGGAACAGTGCATTCTCTAAAGAGGGAGACAGATGTGAAAGTAAATAGCCACACTGCATATAAATAACATGAAAGGACGTGGTGAAGGCCCGGTGTGTAAGCAACATGCTATCTGACTTCTTGAGGAGCAATGAATTCTGATTTGGGTTGGGGGTGGGGAGGTTTTATGAAGGAGGCGCTGCTAAAAATCATGTGATAGATTGACAGGCCTGACCCATCAGGGAAGAGCAAAGTTCCTGGAGGGCCCTGATAGGAATCCTCAGCAGCTGGGCTTGGGAAGGTCCAGGCACCTCACAGAGGTAGGTCCAGGTGACTGGGACACGGGAGGGCTCCAGACAGCCGCTATTTGCCACACGGAACCAAAGCATTTCACTATTTTAACAAGCGGTTCAGCTGGTCCGGAGTATCCCTGCTGGCTCTCAGCCCTGAAGTGGCGTGAGGGCTGGGCACGTCGACAGCACTTGATCCGCTCCTTCCCTCTGGAAATGCATTTCCTTCCATTACCAGAACAGCCTCTCAGTTTGGCCTGCCTCTTCTCATGCTATGTCGAAACAAAGCCACCTGCCTCCCATGAAAGACAGCATTGTTTTTCCACCTGAGCCACCCACACCTGGGCAGGTAGAACAGCGGGTCCCCACTCCAGGGAGCTCTCCCACTCGGGCCTGTCATGGCTCACACCCCGAGCAGCTGCGGTGCTTGCCCTGTGTGGAGGGTAGCAGGGTGCCTCCTGGGCAGCAGAATGGTGGGGTGCACTGGATAACGAGACAGTGGGTGTGGCTCCCATGAAATAAACAACCCCTGGGCATTGCACATTCAGTCACAGTGCTGCAGTTTTCTTAAAGATGTAATTATCTCTGGGAAAGCTACTCTCCTCAGAGCTCACCGACCCTTGGGGGATAAAATGTTGACAATAGGAAGAAATGTATGAGATTTCGTTTTGTTTTGTTTTGTTTTTCTTTAGACAATTGAGCCACCCGCAATCACAGTTATGTAAAAGTCTCACTCCTGTAATCCCAGCACTTTGGGAGGCTGAGGCGGGCGGATCACTTGAGGTCAGGAGTTCCAGGCCAGCCTGGCCAACGTGGAGAAACCCCGTCTCTGCTAAAAATACAAAAATTAGCCAGGCGTGGTGGTGCATGCCTGTAGTCCCAGCTACTTGGGAGGCTGAGACACAAGAATGGCTTGAACCGGGGAGGCAGAGGTCGCAGTGAGCTGAGCTCGCACCACTGCACTCCAGCCTGGGCGACAGAGAGAGACTCTGTCTCAAAAAACAAACAAACAAAACAAAAAAACACACTTCCATAAAAGCAAATTCTCATAACTGAAGTCTCCAGGAAAAGAGCAAAGACCAGAACCCTGAGCATACGAGTGAGGGTCAGGCGCAGGCCCTCAGGGTGGGGTCTAGGGGCACTAAACCCAGGCTGCTTCCACTGCTGGCTGCTTCAGGGGCTGGTGTTGCTAGGGGTGTGGCCCTGTCTTTAAAATGCCTGTTAAGACATAGATTACCTGGGCAGAGCCTTTGAGATGAGTTTTTAAATTTAGTGGAGTGCCTCATCTGAGACCTTCAGGCAAGAGTGGAGCACAGAGGAAAGGGGGTATGTGGCATGGCATTCTGAGTGTGGGGGTGGGGAGGGGGAGAGAGAAATGCAGAGAGAGAAGGCACCAGCCACAAGCCTTGTTGATGGGAGGTGGCCTGAAGACCCTGGGCCCCTCAGGGCTGGCACTCCCGCAGCTCTTGTTGTCTCTGCCCTGCCACAGAGCACATATGCTCACACCTACAACTTCTCCACTCTGACATCAGCAAAGGGACAGCAAGTTTTATGCTTCAGGTTGTTTTCTTGCCTCCAGTCCTAGAAAAGCAAACCTGTAGGTGCTGGACCCACAGAGCACCTCTGAGCCATCCTGTCTGCACCTCCAGGTGCCTGCATGTCCCCGCAGGCCCAGGACTCCTCTGTGCTGGCTGGGCAACTCTTGCTCACTTCCGTTTCTCACAGCCTCCTCTTCCCCCTTTCTCCCGTCTTTGTCATTTTTAATCCTCTCACTTTCCTGTCCACCTTCTCACAGTGTCTTTCTCAAGAGAGAAGCAAACTGCGGGTCAAGGTGCACCACCAGCCCCCAACAGCTAGCTTCCGAATCAAGTAGGATGGAAATGGTTTATTCCTCCAAAGACTCTTAAAAGAGCAGCCCCTGCTGCAGAATAGAAAGAGGCTCCAGAGGAGCAGTGAGCTCGAGGAACCCCCCTGAAGATCCCCAGTTTCTGTATGCAGCTGCCTCAGGCCCAGACAAATTCTTCTATCTGGAACGTGTCCCCACAGATCTTCCCGGCCACGGCTGTGGTCCGCGTTATCTCAGGCTGTCAGGTCTCAGAAATTAGAAACCATCTCATTTCATCAGGGTCATCCCACACCGTCTGCCACCATAGATGGAGAGGATTTCATGTGATGTTTTCTGAAGATGGTTCTGTTGTCCCGGGAGAGCCCTTGGCGGACGTGGTAGTGCCAGTCAGAGCCTTTGACGCTGTGCAGCCAGGTGGCTTATTCTCCCAGTGACTTTCCAACCAGATACTCTCAGGCAGAGTGAAGGGCTCCACTTAGAAACTCCCTTTCCCATTAACTCGTCAGAGTTATGCCATTCCTCTTTATTCTTTTTAAAATATTTATACTCAAAGAAATTGCATGGGGAGTGAGCACACACCAATCATATAACTGTCAAATGAAAGCCTTTCCTTAAATGTTCAAGGGCGCCGGAGGAATAAATTTGGAGTCATGCAGATCTTGTTTCACGAGTGTGTACATGTGTATGAAACTTTATGTGGGTGGAAAACCAACAAGAGAAAAAAGAGAGCAGAAACTGTTGTGTGATTGCGTTTTCCTGCCAGAGACATCCTGTGCTCTGCATCTGATAACCTGCCACCAGTGAGCATTTTTTATGGGTTTTGGAGAACCCATTATGTGCATCACATTGGCATGATTTGGGATTTTAAGGCATGGTCCTTCTCCTCAAGAAGCATATGATCTTTGGGGGAAAATAGAAAAGTTACATGTGTGATTCACTATGGAGCCCCCTCCCCAGTGCACCCCCTAAGTAAAGTTGATGTATGCAGTGCTCGGTGAGGTGTTCTGAAAGGAAGTTTAGAGGGGAAGAGTGGCGTGGGCTCAGGTTCCAGGAGAAGGCTCCACGGGTGGGTGCTCCAGGTCATTTGGGGAAACAGCAGGTGCCAAGGCACAGAGGCAGGAAAAATGAACACGGGCGGAGGCTTGGAGGGGCTGCAACTGTGCTGTCATTCTACTCCTTGATTCAGGAAAAGATCAGGGAGCCAGGCAAGATGGCTTACGCCTGTAATCCTAGCACTTTGGGAGGCCAAGGCAGGAGGATCGCCTGAACCCAGGAGTTCGAGACCAGCCTGGGTAACAAGGCAAAATCTCATCTCTACAAAATTACAAAAATTAGCCAGGTGTGGTGGCACACACTTGGGGAAGCTGAGGTGGGAGGATCACTTGAGCTTGGGAGGTCAAGACTGCAGTGAGCTGTAATTGTGCCACTACACTCCAGCCTGGGTGACAGAGTGAGAGTCTGTCTCAAAAAAATAAAATGTAATTTAAAAGATTAGGGCCTTTGATTCCTGAAAACTCTGATTGGAGACCATGAGCAGGTCACTTATTCTTGAAGCCTCAGTGTCTCATGAGCAGAAGGCTAAGAGGTGAGAGTCCAAACATGTGACCAATAGTAGCAGCACGGGCACCACCCAGTAAGATCTGATACTGGCTGAGGTCCCTGTTTGGGCCTTGTATTAACCTTTTAGCTGCAGTGTCATGAGGAGATGGCAGTACAGAGTGGCAGGGGGTGCCTGGGGCTCAGGGTGGCAGCTTTTACAGAAGCATCTTGTTATTTTAGCAGCCAGTACAAATGTACTGGTGTGTGCCAGGAGAATGTCAGCCCTGGTAATCATGATACTTGTTCTGCTGACCTTATATGGCTGTGGTAAAGATCAAATATCATAATGAACATGGGAGCACTTTGTAAAGTGTCACAGGCTATGCAAATATGAATTGTTGCTAATCCTGTCAGGGTGTTATGATACAGTGTGGTATGCTGGGTAGAAAACAGAAATGCAAGCCTATAAAATAATAATGTAACCAGAAAGAGAGAGATTGTTGGGACCATTTATAATTGGATATTGCTTATTTTATTTAAAAAATATATCATTTAACATAAAGTGCTAAATATTAAAAACTTCTAATATGTCACATTCACAGCAAGATTATAAACCCAAGAGCAAGAATTTGTGACTTACTGCACTTTGTATCCTTTAGAGCAGAGGTTCTCAAACTCAAGACTCTTCACACTTTTATTTTTTAAGAGACAGGCTGGAGTGCAGCAATGTGATCACAGCTGACTGCAGCCGGGAACTCCTGGGCTCAACAATCTTCCCACCTGAGCCCCCTGAGTAGCTGGGACTACAGGTGCATGCCACCGTGCCCAGCTAAAGTCTTCACACTCTTAACAAATTATTAATGAGTCTTCTCCTTTGGGAAGATAGATTAGACAAAATTCCATATTCCTCCCACTATGTACAGCTAAAAACTCTGGACATTCTGTATGAAACAAACATAAGAAAACTCTGAAAGGTGAACAGAAGGTGCCAGATTGGCTAGGAACCACAGGACCCAAGGAGTCACACAGTGGTAAGTTCCTGGGTTCACTTTTTGTCCTGTATATTCCAGACTTGGAGCTGAAGAAGCAGGCAACCTGGAAATATCAATGGGCACAGACCAGAAAAGCCCCAACAAAAACCTCCTCTCTCCAGCCAGAAGCCCAGGAAAGGGGTAGCAAAACAAGACGGAAAACTTGTAGACAATAATCACCCTAGGCCAGCCAAAACCCATGACCATACCCAAACCCAGGCTAGCAGAGGCAGGTGGGGAGCCTAGGCCTGTACTCTCATGAGGCTGTAACGAGGCTCCTCAGCACCCTCAGCGGGCTACTGTTGGAGAAGGCCACAAAGGGAGCCAGGATATCATCTCTGCCAGCCTCTGAGTCTCTCTTTCACACACACACACACGCACCACACATATACACACACATACACACATATACACATGTATACACACCACACTTACACACACGTGCACACACACATACACCTACACTACACATATACACACATACAAACACACCACACACACACATACACACACACCACACACATACACACATCACACACAACACACAACACACATGCACACATATACACACACATATACACACACATGTACACCACATACATACACATGTACACACACCAGACACAGCTACATACACATATACATACACATACATACACATACACACACAAAACACATATACACACATACACAGACACATACACATATGCACACACATACACACATCATACACACATACACATACCACACACACATATGCACATACACACACGTGCACCAGACACACATATATACACACAGACACACACAAATACACTCACACCACACACACACACACACACACACAGTGTTGGTCCAGTTGTGCTGCTGTAAAGAAAGAAACACCTGACGCTGAGTAATTTCTAAAGAAAAGAGGTCTATTTTGGCTCATGGTTCTGCAGACTGTACAGGAAGCATGGTGCTGGCATCTGCTTCTGGTGAGGGCCCCACAAAGCTTCCAGTCATGGCAGAATGTGAAGGAGGACCAGCATACCACACGGCAAGAGCAGGAGCAAGAGAGAGAGGAAGAAGTTCCAGACTCTTTTAAGCAAGCAGATTTTGTGTGAACTCACAGAGGGAGAACTCACTCATTACCTCAAGGACAGCACCAAGCCATTCATGAGGGATCTGCCCCAATCACTCATGCACCTCCCACCAGGCCCCACCTCCAACATTGGGGATTACATTTCAACATGACATTTGGAGAGGACAAACATCCAAACAATATCATTCCACCCCTGGCCCCCAAATCTCATGTCCTTCTCACGTTGCAAAACCATCATCCTTCCTCAAGAGTTCCCGAAAGTCTTAACTTGTTTCAGCATCAGATCAAAAGTCCCATGTCGAAAGTCCTGACTCTCATCTGAGATTCAAGGCATGTTCCTTTAAACCTGTAAGAGCTTGTAGGATCAAAACAAGTTATTTACTTCAAAGATACAATGGTGGCACAGGCATTGGGTAAGCATTTCTGTTCCAAAAGGGAGAAGTCAGCCAAAAGAAAGGGGAAACAGGCTCCACACAAGACCAAAATCCAGCAGGGCAGACGTTAAACTTTAAAGCTTCAACAAAATCCTTGACTCCATGTTCCACATCTAGGGCACACTGATGTAAGGGGTGGGCTCACAAGGCCTGGCAGCTCTGTCCCTGTTTATTTGCAGGGTGAAGCCCCCGTGGGTGCTCTCATGGGTTGGAGTTTAGTTCCTGTGGCTCTTCCAGGCTCAGGGTGCAAGAGCCCCCAGCTGTGTGGGGTCTCCAACCCCACATTTTCCCTTGGCATTGCTCTAGTAGAGGCTGTCTGCAGGGGCGTGGCAGTGTGGCAGTCTTCTGCCTGGGGACCCAGGCTTTCTCATGTGTCCTCTTAAATCTAGGTGGAAGCTGCCAAGCCTCCTTCACTCTTGCATTCTGCGCACCTGCAGGCTTAACAGTGTGTGGTAGCTGCCACTTATGGCTTGTGTCCTCTGAAGCTGTGGCTTGAGTTGTACCAGGGGCCCTTTGAGCCATGACTGGAGCTGCAGCAGTGAGGATGCAGGGAGCTGTGTCCTGAGGCTGCACAAGGAAGTGGGACTCTGGCCACAGAAACCATTCTTCCTTCTGGGCTTGTGATGGGAGGGGCTGTCCCAAAGACTTCTGAAATGCCTTTGAAGCCTTTTCCTCATTGTCTTGGCTATTAGCGCTTAGCTCCCTTTTAGTCATGCAAATCTCTCTAGGAAGTGATTACTCCACAGCCCACTTGTGTTTCTCACCCCGAAATGCTCTTTCCTTCTCTATCACATGGCCTGTTTTGAATTTTCCAAACTTTTATGCTCTGCTTTCCTTTTAAATATAAATTCCAAACTTTAATCATTCATTTGCTCCTGTATCTGATCACAGGTTCTTAGAAGCAGCCACGCCACTTCTTGAATGCTTTTCTGCTTAGAAATTCCCTCCACCAGATGCCCTAGGTCTTCACTCTTAAGTTCAGCCTTCCACAGATCCCTAGGACATGGACACACATAGCCAAGTTCTTTGCTAAGGTATAACATAGGCGACCTTAGCTCTAGTTCCCAATAACTACCTCATTTCCATCCAAAACCTCATCAGCCTGGCTTTCGCTGCCCATATTTCTATCATCATTTTGGTTCCAGCCACTTAACAAGTCTCTAAGAAGTGCCAAACTTTCCCTCATCTTCCTGTCTTCTGAGCCCTCCAAACTCTTCCAACCTCAGCCCATTACCCAGCTCCAAAGCTGCTCTCACATTTTCAGGTCTCTTTATAGCAACACCCCACTCCTTGGTACCAATTTCCCGTGTTAGTCTGTTCCTATAGAGGAATCCCTGAAGCTGGGTAACTTATAAAGAAAAGAGGTTTATTTGGCTCATGGTTTCACAGGCTGTACATGAAACATAGTGCCAGCATCTGCCTCTGATGAGGGCCTCAGGAATCTTACAACCATGGCAGAAGGCAAAGGGGAAGCAGGCATGTCATATGGTGAGAGAGGGAGCAGGAGTGAGAGCAGGGAGGTATCACACTCTTTTACAACCAGACCTCACATGAAGTCATAGAGAGAGAACTCAATCACTACCTCAAGAAGGGCACCAATCCCTTCAAGAGGGATCTGCCCCTATAACCCAAACAACTCCCACTATGCCCACCTCCAACGTTGGAGGTCACATTTCAACATATTTGGAGGGGACAAGACATTCAAACAATATCACACACCATACACACACACACACAAACACACACATGGAAACCATATTGGCACTTGGACATCCACCCTGACCTGGAAGCAATGAGGCAGGAACCCCTCCTCCCTCCCTGATAGGGTGATGTCAGAGAAAGTTTACTAGAGCATCACAGCATTCATTGCCTAGAGATAATGAGTTCACTTTCACCACAGTGTCAGTGGAGACCCACTGGGAGCTAGAACTCCCACCCCTACTGGCTATATGACATCTCCACCTTGGCTGTCACTGAGTTGAGTGGGAACCCTGGGCTTCCTCCACTTGTAGTGATGAGGTGCTACTCTCCCTTATTTCATGTCAGAGTGGCATCAGAGACAGCCAGTCAAAACATATGATTTAAGTAAGATCCACAGTCTCATAATGCAAAGGAGTCCAGGTTTAATTAAAAAAAATCACTTATCATACCAAGAGCCTGGAAGACCTCAAGCTGAATGAAAAAAAAAAAAGGCCATCAATAGATGCCAATGCCAAGATGACAGAGAAGGTAGAATTATGAGGCAAAGATTTTAAGGCAGACATGATAAAATGCTTCAACAAGTAATTTTGAACATGCTTTAAACAGATGAAAAAAAGAAAGCCTTAGCAGAAAAAAAAAGATATAGAGAAGAACCAAGTAGACATCTTAGAACTGGAAGATACAATAAAAGACATAAAAAGCTCAGTAGGTGGGCTCAAAGCAGAATGGAGAGAACAGAGGAAAGAATCAATGAACCAGAAGACAGAGGGATGGGAATTACTCAATCTGAAAAACAGAGAGAAAATGGACTGAAAACGAAGTGAACAGAGCCTCAGGGGCCTATGGGACTATCACAAAATCTCTAAGAGTTATGTAATTGAAGTTATGGAAGCGGGAGGGGGAGGGGAAGAAAGCTGAAGACCAACTTAAAGAAATAATAGCTGAAAATGTCTCAATTTGGCAAGATACATAAACCTGCAGATTCAAGAATCCAAGCAAACCCAAAATAGGATAATCCCAAATAAATCCATGCCAAGACGCATCATAAACTTCTGAAAACTAAAAAAAAAAAAAAAAATCTTGAAAGCAGCCACAGAAAAATGACACCTTGCCTACAACGTCCTTCAATAAGCCAATGGCTAAGCAAACCATAATGTATCCATACCATGGAATACTAGTCAGCAATAAAAAAGAATGAACTGTTGATATATGCACCTGGATGAATCTCCAGAGAATTATGCTGAATTAAAAAAAAATAGCCAATTCTAAAATTGCAATTCCAAAATGCAATATTGTATAATTGCATTTGTTTAACATTCTTGAAATAACAACATTATAGAAAAGGAGAACAGACTAGTGTTTGCTATGGATTAGGGAAGGGATCAGGATGGGAGGAAAGTGGGGGTCTCTGTAAAAGTGCAACATGAGGAATCCTTGTAGGGGATGGGAGTATTCTTTATCTTCCCTGTATCAGTGTCAATCTTCTGCTTGTGATAAGGTACTATAGTTTTGCAAGATGTTACCATTGTTACTTAGGAAATTGAGTGAAAGATGTCCAATATTTCTCTGTACTACCTCGTATAACTGCACATGAATCTATAATTATCTCAAAATAAAAAGTTTAATTTAAAAATTATTGGAAACAGCAAAGAGCTTACTTACATTGATTATATCTATTGATATTTAGTGTATTAAAAACTAATCCAGGCTAGGCGTGATGACTCACGCCTGTAATCCCAACATTCTGGGAGGCCGAGGCAGGCAGATCACCTGAGGTCAGGAGTTCAAGACCAGCCTGGACAACAGGGTGAAACCCCATCTCTACTAAAAATACAAATATTAGCCAGGCGTGGTGGTGCATGCCTGTAATCCCAGCTACTCAGGAAGCTGAGGCAGGAGAATCACTTGAACCCGGGAGGCAGAGGTTGCAGTGAGCCAAGATCGCACCACTGCACTCCAGCCTGGGCAACAGGAGTGAAACTCCGTCTCAAAAAATAAAAAAGATCAACTAAACCAGAAGTCAGGTACCCTGGTTCATGCCTGTAATCCCAGCACTTTTGGAGGCCGAGGGGAGAGGATCATCTGAGTCTAAGAGTTTGAGACAAGCCTGGGCAATATAATGAGACCCCATCTCTACAAAAAATAAAAAATGGCTGGGTGTGGTGGCTCACGCCTGTAATCCCAGGACTTTGGGAGGCTGAGGTGGGCAGATCACAAGGTCAGGAGATCAAGACCATCCTGGCTAACATGGAGAAACCCTGTCTCTACTAAAAATACAAAATAGCCGGGCGTGGTGGCGGGCGCCTCTAGTCCCAGCTACTCAGGAGGCTGAGGCAGGAGAATGGCATGAACCCAGGAGGCGGAGCTTGCAGTGAGCTGAGATTGAGCCACTGCACTCCAGCCTGGGCGACAGAGTGAGACTCCGTCTCAAAACAAACAACAACAAAAAAAAATTAGCCGGGCCTGGTGGTGCCTGTCTGTAGTCACAGCCACTTGGCAGGCTGAGGTAGGAGGATTGCTCGAGGTGAAGGTTGCAGTGAGCTGTGATTGCACCACTGCACACTGGCCTGGGTAACAGAACTGAGACGTTGTCTCATTAAAAAAAACAACAAAAAACCAAAACAGAGACATTTAAAAATATGTACTTAATTCATTTGAAAATAACAATGTAATATCATACCTAATATATATTAACATGAATAGCATATATTTAGGAAATTGACTATTTTCCAAAACAAAGAAAAATTAGTGAGAAAAGTGGCATTGTTTTTCATCTTTCAGATCTCTGTGATGTCTGGCTTAATAGAAGACTGCTAGATTCTCATATTTGCTTCTGCATTCTATCTCTTACAATATGTTGTTTTAATTGAAGTATATTAAGACAACTCAACCCCACTCGGAAGTGTAGTTGGAAAAGAGAAGAGCATTGTATTAGCCTTTCAAATTGTTGTAGATATTCTTTTTTAATACTACACAAAAAAATTGACAAGTCATACTTCTTTTTAAGATTAGTTATGCACGCCTGTAATCCCTGCACTTTGGGAGGCCAAGGCGTGTGGATCACGGGTTGGTTTCACCAACATGGTGAAACCCCATCTCTACTAAAACACAAAAAATTAGCTGGGCGTGGTGGTGTGCACCTGTAGTCCCAGCTACTTGGGAGGCTGAAGCAGGTGAATCGCTTGAACCCAGGAGGCGGAGGTTGCAGTAAGCTGAGATTGTGCCACTGCATTCCAGCCTGGCAACAGAGCAAGACTCCGAAAGAAAAAAAAAAAAGATTAGTTGTAATATGGAAGTGATAGTTTCTTTTAAAGATTACTTGCAAGTTGCAATCTGAAGCTATATCGATAAGCTTTTCATACTCTATTACATTAAAATCCACTTATCTATTTACTTTTGGCCTTGTGTTCCTGGACCCCTCTTTGAGAAGCCTTGCCCTAGAGTTCTTAGTCTGAGACCTGATATAAGTACCCAAAAATGCATTGATTTGCTGATGGAATGTCAAAACCCTTTGTTCAAAAGACTATCCAAAGATTGAGCAAATGGAGTGATTACAGGTAGGGGAAAAAGGCTTCCTTAGAAGAAGTAAAAGTGAAAATACATAAGGTGGAATGCATGGCCTTTGCCTCTTTGGTGTTTCCTCAAGCTCGCCCCATGGTGATCTGTGTGCCATGATGCTGTAGTGTTTCCTTAAAGAGGAAAGGACTGTTCTGTCAGTACACAGGCACTGTGTGACATTTAAGCATATTTAAAAGACATTTTATTCTCTTCTCATAGATGAAGATGTTGAATGATTAAAATGGCTTGTACAGGGAAGCCCGAATGGAGACCAGGTGCCAGAATCCCTGACCCTCTCTTCCCCATTCATATCCCCAGCAGAGCCATGAGTGGTCCTTTGCAGCTGCTGTTACCAGCTTAAACTTCGCTTCTCTCAACAAGAGAATAAAGGTTCCCCTGTGAGTCTAAATCCATGAAACAAATAGTTCTTTCCCTTTCACAGTGAATAGTAACCCAGAAGAACTCGCTGCCACAAGATATTATTATAGCAAATAACTAAGCAGGGATAAAAACAAGATCAGACACTGTCCAAACAGGGAAAACCATAGCAAGCTTTCAAACCCATTTGCTCTGAAACACTAAATGGTCTCTAACTCAAATCTGGGATGACATCTCAGTAAGAGCTGATCAGGTGTGGTTTTTAGTTTTATTCTTTTTGTTAAGGAAAAGGTTTGCATTATTCTGAAACACTCTGGGCAAATCTAAGCAGGGATTTGTGTAAATTCTTATGAAGGCCCTGCTGAGTTTTCACTTATAACTATAGACAAGAAGTGCAACTTCGCTCTGTCTAGCTTATCCCTAAGGGAGCATGGGTATAGTGTACCATAACGACCTGTTTACCTGCTGGTTTCTCCCTCTGAGAACTCCTTGTAGGAAGGGGCTGTGGCTTTCGGACTCGACATCCCTACTGCTAGCACAGTAAGTCGCACAAAATTGGTACTTCATTTCTTGTTGAATTTTAACAGATCACATTTAGCTAGTTAGACACTGAGACATTGTAAAGTAGGTAGATAGGAGCTTGCCATTCCAGGTTGTTCTAGAACTCTATGGAAAAATGTTCTGGGATTCCACAGAGGGGGAAATTCAGTTGTGTGTGATGTTGCTTTATCTGAATTTCCTCAATTATTTTCTGTTAAGCTTAATTTGTCAAGCAAAGGGGTTCGGGATGGATCAAAATCATGTCTCAAAATGCCTCTCTTCTCTCTTCCCTTAGGACCTTACTTCAGGCACAAGGCTAGTATGCCATTAGAAATAATTTGAAAAGACAGTTTTTAAAACCAGAAATTGTCTTCTTGGTATTATGCAATATCAGAAGCCAAGGGCTCCAGTCCCTTGAGGCATGTTGGAAATTGCTGCATAGATTGTAGCTCTCTCAATGGAAAAATATGGACATGAGATTATTGTCTTATACATTTTCTTTTCATTCTCATGGGTTTTGTGAGTGTATGCATGCTTTAGAAGAGCTCTTAGTTAAATCCAATTACAACACTTTTAGCAACAACAATGAATCTCTACACAATAAAATATTTCCAAGCCCCAGCTGGTGGCCTGCATAAAACAGCAATTACACAGTCCCCAGGTTTGTTCTAGTGAGATTGGATTTGCGTTTGGGAATCCCTGAGGAATGTATGAATAGAAGATTTTACTTTGGTTTGTGGCTGCTACTAGGGGTATATATATCATTGCTGCTAGATTTTTTTGCTCAAGTTGACTTCATTCATTTATTTTTTTCACTCAGTCATTACAACTACTATAAAATAGACACTACGCTAGACAACAAAAAATAATTTTTAGGAAAGCACTTATGCATTCCTTACTATAGGCCAGGCACTGTTCTAGATACTTTACTATATGATATCACTTAATCTCCTCACAATCCTGTAGGAACTTTATTAGACCCTGCCAGGAGTTTATAGTCTTTTGAAGGAGACAGGCACTTACACAGATGAATGTGGAACAATATGGCAGGTGCAGTGATGGGGCCATTCCATGGAATTATGGGGACACGGGAGGAAACGTGTGACTCAACTTTCCCACAACACCAAGGTTGAGGGGAAGGTGAAGGATGCTTGAGCTATGACAAATTTCTTCTTTCATGTATAATTACTCTCATGATTTGAGAACATTCTTTAATATTTTATAACAGAGAATCCAATATATGCCACTATGTTTGCATATTTCTAAATATTTAAGTATTATAATAGGTTGTAAAATATACTTTCTCCTAAAAATGTGGACTAAATCTGGCTTCTGCTGTTTTGAGCAATCTATTGATTGAATCTATGTGGAAAGCTATGAGCTTTATTCTCAGAGAAATAAAAGTATGTGATAATTAGTTGAAATTATTAGAAAGCAAATCTAAATATGTTAGGGTGTAATACCTTCACCAAAATTTGCAACATGGTGATTCACAGTCTAAATCCAGATTCTAGATATGTTTTGTTGAGTATCTATGTTTGCAAAAATTTGAAATGTTGAAATATTCAGAAATTTCACATAAAAAATCGTAGGTTGATTTCTTATTAAAATTGAGATGGTTTTATGTCCCTTAGGAACAAAATGGAATATCTGGTAACCTTGGGCCCACATTTTAACTTGAGCAACAACTGGCTAGCCCTAAGAAGTAGCTTCCTTAGTATATAATGAGTTGGTCTTGGAAGGAAGAGAAGCCGGGGGCGAGGTGGGAGGGCATTAGAGACAGATTGTATAATATAAGAAAAGAGGAGGATTTGTATGTGTGTGGTGAACTACAAGTGATTCTTTGTGGTAGTGGTATAAAATTTGAGTCAACAAGAGTAAAGGCGAGGTTGTAGAGGTCAGAATGGGGCAGATTTTGGCAGGCTTTGCACACAATGGTAAGGAGCTTGAACTTGATCCTGTAGGTGGTAAGCGGCCATTCAAGATTTAAGCAGGTGAGCCTCGTGTTAGATTTCTATTCTTTGGGTGGTAGATGGAGGGAGAGTTGAGGCCACCAAGCCTAAAGTCTGGGAGTCTAGCTAAAAAGTTGTTATAGTTATCCAAGAAAGAGAGAGAGGCTTGAACTCTGGGAGTGACTGTGGCAATGAGAATAAATACACAAAGGACTTGAGAGATGGAAAGGAGCATTAAAAAATTCAGGGGCTGATAAATAGTAATATGGAGCAAGGGGACGAGGAAAGGAGACAAGGACGACTCATGATTCTAATCACTGCGGGAGTGGCAGTGCCATTTGTAGTGGGAAGAGATCACAGAGGAAGGCAACATAGAAGAGAAGACAGGGCTCATTTCCAGGCATGTTGAGCCCGAATGCCTATGTGGATGGAGAAGTAAAGATGTCCACTAAGCAGTTAGAAAGAGGAGCCTGGGACTTGGTCAAAAGGACTTATTGACTTATTTTAAGGTAAAACTTTGGTCGTAATCAGCATATTAATGGTTGTCAAAACCATGAGGATTTTCTTTCTTTCTTTCTTTTCTTTTTTTTAAAGACTGGGCTCCACCACATTGCCCAGGCTGGTCTCAAACTCCTAGGCTCATGCGATCCTCCCACCTCAACCTCCCAAAGTGCTGGAACTACAGGTGTCAGCCACAGCCCCCTGTGAGGATGCTTAATCACTCGAGGATGATATAAAGGTACAGCAGAGCAGCGAGCCACAGGTAAGACCTGTGGGTCCCCACACCACCAGCTTCCCATGCAGAGGCACACAGACCCTAACAACTCCCGGAAACATTGTGGCAGCTCAGACCAAAGCCTGATTCTTGCCTTTTCAACAGGATGACTTTCTGTTAGTCATCATTTTCTTTCTCACATGCAATCTTCCTTCTATTCCTTCCTTATTTTCCTTGTTATTTCATAATCCTCCCCCCTGAGGCTTTGAGAATATTATTATAAAATGCAACACTTAGAAAGAGGGCATAGAATGTATGTGTATGGTTTAAAGAAGAATAACAAAATAAACATGCTGTACCCAGCTTGAGAAATAGAATATTCAGATTATAATCTTCCCACCTTGATTTGCATCTCCCCGTCTCCCTCCTCCCAGAGGTAATAACCACTATTCTGAATTTTGTGGGTTTAGCACTTTTTAAAAATCACATATGATATCACAAAATGATATTTTGCCTTCTTGCAGAGGGTCTTGGTATAAATGGTATAAAACTGTGTATATTCTTTTTCACAGCCTTTTGCGACTGATGCTGTTTTTCAATATTCTGCTTTTGAGATTAACTTTTTCTAATACACGCAGCTGTCATTCATTCTTTCAGTACTGTTTAGTCCTTTGCATACCACAATTTATCCATTCTCTTGTCAATGGACATTTGGGATGTTCCTGAGTTTTGACTCTAATGAACAGTATCTTCAAGAATATTCTTTTAAAAACTTTTTTATTTTAAATTTTTGTGGATAAATAGAAGGTGCTTCATGAGCATTCTTCCCCATGTCTGTGGACAACATCTGCAACTACGGATATACCTAAAATTAGAATGCTGAATGCGTAGTCGTACTGGTTTCCAAAGGGGTTACACCAATTTATTTATATTTTATTTTATTTTTTAAAGAGACAGGTTCTCTCCATGTTGCCAAGGCTGGTCTTGAACTCCTGAGCTCAAGCAATCTTCCCACCTTGGCCTCCCAAAGTGCTGGGATTATAGACGTGAGCCATTGTGCCTGGCTGATGATACCAATTTATGATCTTATCTGGAATCATCATCTTTTTTAAGTTAAAAATGTCTGTTTTTTTTTTTTTTTTTTTTTTAAATCTGTATTGGCCGGGCGGGGTGGATCATGCCTGTAATCCCAGCACTTTGGGAGGCTGAGGGGGGCAGTTCACAAGGTCAGGAGTTTGAGACCAACCCGGCCAATATGGTGAAAACCCATCTCTTTTAGAAATACAAAAATTAGCCAGGCGTGGTGGCATGCATCTGTAATCCCAGGTACTCGGGAGGCTGAGGCAGGAGAATCACTTGAACCTGGGAGGTGGAGGTTGCAGTGAACCAAGATCGTGCCACTGCACTCCAACCTGGCAACAGAGCAAGACTCCGTCAAAAAAAAAAAAAAAAATCTGCATTGATTAATTTTTAAGTAGAAAAAAAGTTACCCATGTCCTGTTACTCAGTTACCAAAAAATGATCATTTTCAGCATCTTTTCACTTGTAGTTTAACTTTTCCATTCCACATTCTTTCTCCCTTTCAATTAATTTGTTTTCCATACTTTCTTTCACACATCCCATTCTAAAAGCCAAAATACTCTTTATACTTTTAAAGCCTTGTTCTCTTTTACGGCTCTTCTTACTCAACTCCTCCCGCCCAACCCCCAACCCTATTCTCTGACACAGTCCCTTAAGGAAGCACCACCCAAGTTCCATCTCCAGGAACTCCCCTTGGATTCATAGGGTTAGAGCCAACTCCCAGCGTCAGAAAAGCAGAAGAGGGCAGGGTGCTGGTGGCCTCTGGAAAATCCCACCATTGGGCTCCCTGTTGAACTAAGTGCAGCCTGGTTCTTTTTCCTGTTTCTTTTTAACATGTGTCATCTGTAGAATTAGCCTGTGGGGCCCACTGGATATCGGGTCTGTTGAACTCCCTGTCTGTTTCCTGAGCGGAAAGGTAAATAGCACTGGGGACTACTCAGTATTTCCCAGAGGTTATTTATGAATGCAGCTCAATGGCCTGCAAATAGAAGTATTTGCACAGTGAGGTGTCCTAAGGTAATAGGGAACACGGACTGCTCATTGCTAGAAACAAACAGCTGAGGCCCTAACAGAAGGAGCAGACCAGGGCTTCCAAGTTCCCTGCCAGGGCAGAGGAAAGCCGAGCACTTCCATTTGTCCACAGAGAGTGTCAGGGAGGGATGCACAGGCCACACAGTGCCCAGGCGGGGCTGGGTCCCCTTTGCAGCTGGCAGTGCTCTCTACTCTGCTCCCAGCCACCTGGTGTTTGGGCATCTTGACTCTGGGCTGTATGTGGTGTCTCCCGCGAGCCTTTGTAATTAGTACTGCGGCAAACAGAGAAGGTGCCCTGAGCAAGTTTATCACTTGGCTTTATTTCCAGTGCTTCCTTACCTGGGGTGCCCACACCCTGGAATCACCAGGGGAGCTTTAAAAAAGACTGATGCCCGAGTCCCACCCTCAGAGATTCTGATGTAATGGGACAGGGGTAAGGTCTGGGCATCTGGATTTTTCAAAGTTCTCCAGATAATTCTGATGTGCAGCCAAAGCCAAGAAATGCTGCCTAAGCTCAAAGCTGAACAGTTCAGGGATACCAAGGGACCACGCATTGTTTTTCACTTTGCTTCAATAACTACCATTCCCTGAAGCCAGTGTCAGACAAGGTGCTAAGCTCTGAACACACATTAGCTCACAATGATTAGCCCTGCATTAAAGGTAAGGAAACGAAGGCTCAGAAAGGTTAAGGGACTCACTCAAGTTGACACAGCAAAAGGTCAGGTTTAAATTCTGATATTTCTGACTCCCCTACCTGTCCTCCAGCCCCTTCACCACACTGTCTGAGGTAGCCTCTTGTTTGGAGGAATATCAAAGAGGGTTTGGAGAATGAGAGAGCCCTTTCACTTGATGCAGCAGGTTAGCGTGATTTAAAACATGAATGAGGGAGAGACAGAAGAATGCGAGGGAGTGAGGAAAGAGGAGGGAGTTGGCCAATTTGAATTTGGGATCAAAATCCCCTTCACAAAGAAGCCTTTCTTTATGGAGATCAGAGAAGCCACAGTCATCTGCTACAATCTGAGGCCCATCTTGCTGTGGTGAGAGGCAGGCCTGTGCAGAACTCTGACACAGCCTTGATGACAGAGATGAGAAGCACTCAAGTTGCGCCCACAATGTCCACCAGACCCTTCAGTCTGGGGCCCTGGGATCAGCACAGCCCACTCTACATAGTGCTGGGGATACTGATGCAATTCTGTGGGGCATAGCCAGGTTGGCCAGGAAGGAAGTAGAGAAGAGAGAGCTGGAAATCTGGTGGTGTGGCTTTAGTTTTTCTTATTATCTATTTTCTTGTGTATTCGTTTTTGATGAGAAAAACGAATATGCAAATATTGATTATTGTGTGATTATTCTACAAACTGTTGCTCTTGAATTTATCATCTGTACAAGGGCGCTTATTATAGACTGAGAATCTATTTTAAAAATCACAACTATAGACCTAAAGCTATTTATTAACATATATGTCATTTGATCACCTAATTTATATGCAGTGTTTGAATGTATTTGGGGGCATATTTACAGTAGGAATACTAATTTTGCTCTTTTTGAGCCCAGATCCTCTGCTCTTTTAACCACTTCTAAAATTGTAGCATGTTTCTCTCTATTTCCTATCACCAGAATTTAGAATAATGACAGAAACATTATGCTCAGCCAGCGCTCCCCATAACAATTGCAGTGCAGCCAAGCTGTTCTCCCACACTACCATTTCCTTGCCACGGCTTCTGTCTTAGCCCATTTTCTGTTGCTATAACAGAATACCACAGACTGGGTAATTTATAAAGAAAAGAAGTTTATTTGGCTCATGGTTCTAGAGGCTGGGAAGTCCAAGAACATGGCACCAGCATCTGGTGCGGGACTTTGTGCTGCATCATCCCACGGCAGAAGTGTGGACAGGCAAACCAGTGTTCAAGACAGAGAGAAAGTGGGAGTTGAACTTACTCTTTTATCAGGAACTCATTCCCACCATAACTATCTTATTCCCCTGATAGCAACGGTAATCCGTTCGTGATGGTAGAGCCTTCATGACCTAATCACCCTTTAAAGCCCCCACCACCCAATGCTGCTACATTGGTAATTAACTTTCAACATGAGTTTTAGCGGGGACAGTCAAACCATATTGGCTTCTGTCCTGCCATCATTCTAGATTGAACCAGAGATGCCCACATCCTGACCTCTCAAGGCAGAGATTTATCTGGTTTGTTTGTTTTCTAAGTTGGGCCTGGAACATTACCTGAAAGCACCTGCATAAAACTGCTCCATCCCTGCTAAGGAGCTGGGTTTCTTGTATTCTCATCTCCCTGGCTAGAAAGTCATTACCCCAGATATCAGGGTCAGACACAGCTCTCTACAATCACCGTTTTGGTGTGTTTGTACATTTATGTTGAAGAGCCAGGAAATCCCAAGGAGTTGGCTTGCTGTTTCTCACTAAGTATATTGAGTGCATACAACACCTTTTATGGAGAGCCTGCCCAAGTCTTTCTAACTACAACACAAAGGATCAAAGACTCTTAGCTAATAGCAGCCAAAACACTATTTAGTTCTACTGTAATGATTCTCTCAAGTATTTCAATCATCTAGGTCATTGAAAAAGATTTTGAGAATGTTTGTGTCTTATCTCATCTTATATCTCATCTTATAAAGTCAGACTTAGAAAGTCTGAGCATGAGCATGTGCGTATGTGTGCATACATGGTTACACAGAAGAGTGACAATGGTTGTGACACAGGTGTACTAAGCAGTCATGGTTTTAGGATCTGACCATGGCTATTGTGGCATCATCATTTTGCTGACAAGCAAAGACATTTCTCAGACAGCATTTTTCTTCCCTCTCCAACAGTGAAATATACTGACTGGTGAATTCCCAGAAGTGCTCACTCTTGGCGGCATGCGGTGAAGGTCCAGTTCTCTCTGGCCTCTTACTGGATCTTTGGTCCTATGATCCCTCTGCTGGGAGTACACTTAAAGCTAAATGCTAAATATGGTACCTGGGCATAGATACCCTGCATAAATATTGGGAGAAATGCTTTTTCCTTTGCTTGGCTTTTTCCTAGAGAGGCATAAAATTGTTGAGGAATGCAATACTTTGGAGGAGATAAAATTGCTTTTTTTTTTTTTTGAGACGGAGTCTTGCTCTGTTGCCTAGGCTGGAGTGCAGTGGCGCAATCTCGGCTTACTGCAAGCTCTACTTCCTGGGTTCATACGATTCTCCTGCCTCAGCCTCCCGAGTAGCTGGGACTACAGGTGCCCGCCACCACACCCAGCTAATTTTTTGTATTTTTAGTAGAGATGGGGTTTCACTGTGTTAGCCAGGATGGTCTCAATCTCCTGACCTTGTGATCTGCCCACCTCGGCCTCCCAAAGTGCTGGGATTACAGGCGTGAGCCACCGTGCCTGGCCTAAAATTGCTTTTATTACCACAATTAAGACTCCCAAGCTTGAAGGTAAGACAAAGTTGTCTCTCATCAGGCCCACATAACAATGTGGCCTTGGCTTGTTTTTACTTCCTTGTGTGGAATTAGATGAGAGAGCTTTTGTTCTAGTTGAGTGCTATGGAAATTGTGAAAAGGGAAAGCATAAAGAAACTGCCTATGAGATGGATGTGTCACCACAAGAAGACATTTGATCCCACCAAAAAACTAAATGGAGTAGGAATGTGGGGGAACCTAGAGCTACCACACTGCACAGCTCTTGGGGCACCAGTCACATTATCATCTATCTAAACATAATGATGACCTAAAACACTATTGACAATTACGTACTTTGTAAGAATGTTTCCATCAACAATGGACTGCATATAAGATGGTAGTTCCATAAGATTATAATACTGTATTTTTACTGTACCTTTTCTATGTTTAGATACACAAATACTTACCATTGTGTCACAACTGCCTACAGTATTCAGTACAGTAACACGCCATACACCTTTATAGCCTTGGAGCAATAGGCTGTACCATATAGCCTAATTGTGCAGTAGGTTTGTGTAAATGCACTCTGATGTTTGCATAATGAAATTGCCTGACAATGCATTTCTCAAAATGTATCCCCATTCTGAGAAGTAGTTCTACTGTAATTCCTAATGCTAATGGACTTTTAAAAATGTGATTCAGGGCAGTGCTTTTCAAGTTGTAGTCCATAAACTCCTGGAAGTCTGAAAATATATTTTTAAGGGTCTATAACTTCTAGAAGGATTTTGAAAGTCCTAGATCATCTGATAGTCACTTAGAACAGCAATGCTGTGGGGTCGTAGGGTTTATATTTGCTTTTGTGTTTACAATCACAGGGTCACCAAGTGATTAGTTAGAGTGATTGTGATTCATTTTTCTTTTAAATTGAAGTAAAATTCATGCAGCAAAGTGTACCTTTTCCCAAATCTACCAGGTGTCTTCTGTTCAACTTTCTCTCCCATCTTTCATTTCTAGGTCTGTGGCCTCACCACAGGCAATCATGCTGAATTTCCAACCTTGGGGAAGGCCTTGCTGAAGAGGTGGGATGGAACTGGACCTTGAGGAAAGGGTGAGACTTAGATGGTGGGGGACGAGGGAGTAGGGTAAAGGCAAGAACGTGATGCCTTTCAGAGTCTACTCACTTCCAGTCTAGGCTGTCTCTCGTCCCAGGGGTAGAGCTTTTGGATGGGAGTATTTGATAGTTTGATAGTTTATAAAGTACCACAGTTAATGAGTTGTATGTAATAAAAAAGAAGTTATATCAGTAACATGCCTTCTACGTACCTTCACCTTAGCACAAGATTAGTAATACATTTTGCTATAAGATAAATACATGAAAAAAATGAACTGTAAGAGAATGAAAAGACAAGCCACAGACAGAGAAAATATTTGCAAAAGACATATCTGATAAAGGATTGATATCCAAAATATACAAAGACTTCTTAAAACTCAACAAGTAAATAAATAACACACCTAAAAAATAGACCAAAGACCTGAACAAACACCTCACTGAAGAAGATACCGTATATAGATGACAAATAAGCATTGGAAAATATGCTATATATCATATGTCACTGGGGAAATTCAAATGAAAACAATAAGGGATATCACTATACACCTATTAGAATATCTAAAACCTGAAACACTGATAACACCAAGTGCTGACAAGGATGTGGAGCAATAGGAGCTCCCATTTGTTGCAGGTGGAAACGCAAAATGGTACAGCCACTTTGGAAGACAGTTTGGCAGTTTCTTACAAAACTCAACATGTTCTTACCATATGATCCAACAATCATGATTCTTGGTGTTTATTCAAAGAACTTGAATACTTATGTCCACACAGAAAACTGCATATGGTTGTTTATAGCAGTTTTATTCATAATTGCTAAAATTTGGAAGCAACGAAGATGTTCTTCAATAACCCAATAAATAAACAAACTGTGGTATGTGTATGACAGAACATTATTCAGCAATACAAAGGAATGAGATGTCAAGCCATGAAAAGATATGGAGAAACCTCAAATGCATATTACTAAGTGAAGGAAGCCAATCTGAAAAGGCTACATACCATATGATTCCAACTATATGACATTCTGGAAAAGGAAAATCAATGGAGACAGTAAAAAGTTCAGCAGTTGCCAGGGGTTAGGGGGATGGGAGGTGGGAGAGATTAGTAGGTCACTGAGGATTGAGAGGGCAATGAAACCACTCTTTATGACACTGTAATGGTGGATACATGTCATTATAAATTTGTCCAAACCCATAGGATGCTTAACATCAAGATTGAATGCTAATATAAACTGTGGACTCTGGATATTATGATATGTCAATGTAAGTTCATCAGTTGCAATGAATGTACCATGCTGGTGGGGTATGTTGATAATGGGGGAGGCTGTGTGTATGTGTGTGTAGGGTAGAGAGTATATGGGAAATCTCTATACCTTCCTCTCAATTTTGCTTTGAACCCAAAACCAATCTAAAAAATAAAGTTTATTTTTAAAAAGTTAAATACTTTTTGTATTGGAATCTGCTTTCCATTCCCTACATGGAAGACAAAGGTAGTTGTGTTTTGGATTCATCCAGGAGCTGAGTGATGGATGGCACAGAACTGGCAAATATTCAGGAAAAGTTTTGGTTGACTTGGTAATCATTTATATCCATGTTTTGGTTTTCTTCTCATCACTTCACTAGGCTGAGTTCCACACTGGCACATACTGGGTTTAGAGAGAGGTTTGAGGAATGCTCCAGAAAGCCACAGTGTGGGGGTTCTATGGTTTCCCAGGCTAAAAGCAGTGATCTGGGAGGCTGAGAATGTACAATTGATCCATTTACTTTGGTGAAGCTGTCTTGTACCCCCAGCCTTCCTCTCATGCAACAATGCATTTTCTTCTGGAACTATAGTATTTGGTTTGGAGCCATCTCTTCCTTTCAACATAAGTGCAAAAACAACCCACCGGGCTTGTTTGATGTTTTAGGTGTGATCAGCTAACTTGAGGTAGCATCTGTAGGAAAGTTTCCCCTCCGAGTCATCACTTCCCCATTCTTGATACTTTCTTTCCTCATCCCCTGCCCCCAAGTTCCCTTTGCCCAGGCCTCCCCTTTTGTACACACTGCAGGGGCAATCAATTTGAAATCCATCCTTACAAAGCCAAACTTCCACTTGTTTTTATTCTTTAATGAAAGCTCAAGATACAGCAATAAAACAGTTTTAATCCAGCCCTGCTACTAACCAGCTGGGTGACCTTAAGTGGTCAGGATTGTAGACACCTAAAATACAAGACATGAGCTTGCTCTCACTCTCAGCCCCTGTTACCTTCCTGCCTCAGTCCCAGGATCCTGACCTGGCTACAGCCCCAATGTCCACACCTCCCCTGGGCTGGACCAACTCCTGCACATGGGTTGCAACAACAGATCAGATACATATAACTAGGACATTGTTCTGGTGTTAACTCTCTGTATTGGCCTTGCGCAAGTTACTTTACTACTCTTCAGTTTTCTCATATGTAAAATAGGAATAATAATAGTACTACTTCATATGTGTAGGACTATTGAAGATTAAATTAGAAATGTATGCTAAACATTTAGCACAGTTAGCTATTAATGCTGATTGATGGTGATGGTAACTCCAAATCTCACCCCACACCAGGATATTTTGAGGGCCTCAGCTAATAGTGGCCAGGGGAGAGTTCTGTCTTGACTCGAGACTGAATTTTCTTTCCTCTCTTGGGATCTTCGTCCACATTGGTGCATACTCTACGATCATACCCTGGCATCCTTGCTGACATGCTTATTGCAGAGAGCACTCAGGCTCTTCAATTGATTCACAGAACTCTACCCCTTTACTTTTATTTTCTTGCCATTTGTTTTCCTTATTTCTATAGTTCAAATGTGTCTATTATTGCAAGATGAGGGGTTTTTCCACCTGACTTCCCTGGAATGCCTGTCGATGCTTCTTGCCGCCATCTTGGCTTAGCAGTCGGGGACGGGAGCTCAGATATTGGAAAAGATGGAGGATGCCTGGAAGGCTTCCTCCTCACCCACCATGTAACCCCCTATCACCACAATGAAAAATTCTGCTGGGGTCTGACCATTTCCTTTATTTCCCCACACATTTCTCCCTGCCGAGGCTCATTTTCCTTTGGAACTAAGTTTCCTCTCACTGAGCTGGAGCTCACTATTGAGACTTCATGATTTGAACCCACCAGTGGGTAGATTACAAGAGTTGCCTGCAAATCTAGAGCTATGCTTATGTGGAAGTCTGCGGTAGACAAGTTACATGAATGAAGTTACAAATAAACTTTGTGCAGTTCTTGGGTCCACAACATTTTTCCCAGAAAATGTTTCTATTTTTCCTTCCCATTTATCCAAATGTAGAATAGAATCACACTTTTCTTCTGTGTATCAGCTAGGATGAAACAGATTCCTATCTCAGAAAGTTTTTTTGAGGCATAGCATATATACAACGAGGAGCACAGATTTCAAGTGCGTAACTCAGTGAATTTTTGTACAACACATGCACACACAGAAAGGTATATACTTGACCTCCCAGATCAAAATGGAAAATATTCCCAACATCCCAGAAGCTTCCTAATGCTTCTGAATGCTCCTTACCTGATAATACCAACTGTTCCCCCAGACAAAATGACTTTAATGGTTTCTGTCAGTTGTGGATTAATTTTGTCTGTTCTTGAAATGCGTATGAATGGAATCATACAGTATACACTTTTTTTTTTTTTTTTTTTTTTTTTTTTTTTTTTGAGACAGAGTTTCATTCTTGTCACCCAGGCTGGAGTGCAGTGGCGTTATCTTGGCTCACTGCAACCTCCACCTCCCGGGTCCAAGCAATTCTCCTGCCTCAGCCTCCCGAGTAGCTGGGATTACAGGTGCCCACCACCATGCCCGGCTAATTTTTGTATTTTTTTAGTAGAGACGGGGTTTCACCATGTTAGCCAGGCTAGTCTCGAACTGCTGACCTCAGGCAATCTGCCTACCTCGGCCTCCCAAAAGTGCTGGGATTACAGGCGTGAGCCACTGCGCCTGGCCTCAGTATGTACTCTTTAGTTTTGGACTTCTTTTGCTTATCTCACATGTCTGTGAGATCCTTTCATGTCGTGTGTAGCAGTAGTTATTTTTTATTGCTGTGGTTTTCTATTGTATGAATACCTCATTTTTTATTCATTCCACTAGTGATGGACATTTGAGTTTTTTCCAGTTTTTGGCTATTTTGAATTAAGCTGTTATAGACATTCTTGTACATGTCTTTTAGAGGGCAAACTCATTTCTCTAGACTGTATACCTAGTGGGAGTTTTTGGTCCCGGGGTAGACATAGTTTAGCTATAGCAGATACTGCCAAACGGTTTCCAAATTGTACTAATTTACACCCCCACCAGTGAAGTATGAGTGCACCAGATACTCAGTACCTTGTCAACACTTTGCCTCATTGCTTTTTTAATTTTAGTCATTCAGGCGGGTGTATGACAGTATTTCATTGCGATTTGTCTGCGCATCTATTGATGCATACTGACGTTAAGTAACTTTTATATACTTATTGGCCATTTGGGTATCCTTGTTTGCAAAGTACCTGACATGGTTTGGATATGGTTTGTTTGTCCTCACTGAAGTTCATGTTGAAATTTGATACCCGGTGTGGCAGTGTTGGAAGATAAAGCCTAATGGGAGATGTTTGGGTCATGGGGGCAGATTGCTCATGAATGGCTGGGTGCTGTACTTTTTTTTTTTTTAACTCCAACTTTTATTTTAGATCCAAGGGGTATGTGTAGAGATTTGCTACATGGGTATGTTGTGTGATACTGAGATTTGGAGTACGATTGAACTCACCACCAAGGAAGCGAGAGCACAGTACCCAATAGGTAGTTTTTCAACCCTTGTCCTCGCCTCCTCCCTTCTGGAATCCCCAGTGGTTTTTGTTGCCATCTTGCTGTCTGTGTTTACCCAGTGTTTAGCTCCCACTTATAAGTGAGAACATATGGTATTTGGTTTTCTATTCCTGCATTAATTCACTTAGGATAATGGCCTCCAGCTGCACCCATGTTGCTGCAAAGAACATGATTTCATTCTTTTTATGGCTGCATAGTATTCCATGGTGTATATGTACCACATTTTCTTTATCTAATCCACTGTTGATGAGCACCTGGGTTGATTCCATGTCTTTGGTATTGTGAATAGTGCTGTGATGAACATATGGGAGCATGCCTCTTTTTGGCAGAACAATTTATTTTCCTTTGAGTATATACCCAATAATGAGATGCTGGATCAAATGATAGTTAACTCTTAGTTCTTTGAAAAATCTCCAAACTGCTATCCACAGCTGAACTAACTTACATTCCCACCAACAGTGTGTAAGTGTTCCCTTTTTTCCACAGCCCTGCCAACATCTGTTATGTTTTTTACTTTTTAACAAAGGGCATTCTGAGTGGTTTGAGGTGGTATCTCACTGTGGTTTTAATTTGCATTTCTCTGGTGATTAGTGATGTTGAGCATTTTTTCATGTTTGTTGGCCACATATATGTCTTCTGAGAAGAAATACATGTCCTTTGCCCACTTTTTAATGGGGTTATCTGTTTTTTGCCATGGTCACCATTGCACTCCAGCCTGGGCAACAAAAGGAGACTTTGTCTCAGAAAAAAAAAAGAAAGAAAATATTCATCTACGTTTTCTTCTAGAAGCTGTATTTTTTACCTTTCACATTAAGACCTATAACCTATTTTGAATTAATTTTTGTGTGTAGTATTAAGCAGGTATGAAAGTTCATTTTTCCCATATAGATACACACTTGACCCAGGACCATTTATTGACAGAGTCCCTTTGTCATGAATCAATTTAAGCTTCTTATAGATTCTGGATAGTAGACCTTTGCCAGATGCAGAGTTCTGTGAATATTTTCTCCCATTCTGTAGGTAGTCTGTTTACTGCATTAATAGTTTGCCTTGTTGTGCAGAACCTCTTGTCAATTTTTGTTTTTGTTGAAATTGCTTTTGAGGACTTAGCATAAATTATTTTCCAAGGGTGATGTCGAGAAAGGTATTTCCTAGATTTTCCTCTTGGATTCTTATAGTTTGAGGTCTTATATTTAAGTCTCTAATCCATCTTGAATTACTTTTTGCATATGGTGATAGGTAGGGGTCCAGTTTCATTCCTCTGCATATGGCTAGCCAGTTATCACAGCACCATTTATTAAACAGGGAGTCCTTTCCCCATTGCTTATTTTTGGCAATTACCCAGTCTCAGGTATTGCTTTACAGCAACACAAAATGGGCTAAGATGGTACCTGTTTAAATCTCTTGCTCATTTAGAAATTTTGATTATTTATCTTTTTTCATTTGAAGGTGCTCACTACATATTCTGCACATAGATGCTTTATCAGATATATCTATATGAACATCTCTCAGTCCGTGGTTTGCCTCTTCACTCCCTTAATATATATTTTGGTGAAGAGAAGTTTCTTAATTTTAATGTAGTCCATTGATCAACCTTAATTTTTAATAGTTAGTGCCTTTTCCGTTCTACTTAAGAAATCTTTGACTACCCCTATGGTCATGAAAATATTCTTTTTGGTTGGGCATGTTCATTCATGCCTATAATCTCAGCATTTTGGGAGGCCAAGGCAGGAGGATCACTAGAGCCCAGTAGTTTGAGACCAGCCTGGGCAATACAGTGAAAGTCTCTACAAAAAATACAAAAATTAGCCAGGCATGGTGATGTGCATCTGTAGTCCCAGATACTCAGGAGGCTGAGATGGGAGAATCACTTGAGCCCAGCAGTTTGAGGCTATGGTGAGCCATGATCACCATTGCACTCCAGCCTGGGCAACAAAAGGAGACTTTGTCTCAGAAAAAAAAAAGAAAGAAAATATTCATTTATGTTTTCTTCTAGAAGCTTCATGAATCAACTATGTGATTTGTCACATATTGTATATGTGTAGGTTTGTTTCTGGGCTCTCGATTCTGTTCTATGGATCTATTTAAATATTCTTGTGTCAATACCATGTTGCCTTGATTACAGCCTCTATTTCATGAATGCAAGTCCTCTTCATAGCTATTATTTTTTTCCAGAAAAAGTATAATTTTTTAGTAATTAAAGTCCTCACCCACCTGATAAGTTTTCCCTAAATTTTTAGGTTGGATACTCTTAAACCACTTTTTAAAATAATAATAAAAAGCTAAACTAATATGTACTTTACCTTTTTCTTTTCTTTTTTTTTTTTGAGACAGAGTCTCACTCTGCTGTCCAGGCTAGAGTGTAATGGTGTGATCTCGGCTCACTATAACCTCCACCTCCTGGGTTCAGGCGATTCTCCTACTTCAGCCTCCCGGGTAGCTGGGATTATAGGCATGTGCCACCATGCCTGGCTGGTTTTTGTATTTTTAGTAGAGATGGGGTTATGCCATGTTGACTACCCTGGTTTTGAACTCCTGGCCTCAAGCTATCCACCCACCTTGGCCTCCCAAAGTGCTAGGATTACAGGTGTGAACTTTATATTTTCAGTGGACATTTTATTGAAGTATACCATCTGGAGAGAAGTACACACATCATAAATGTACAGATTGATGAATTTTCACAAAATGAATGCACTCATGTGTCTAGCACCCAGATCATTATTAGCCCCCTCCTGCCCCCGCTCACCACTGCCCTGACTTCTGACACTACTGAATGATTTCTGCCCACCACCCCCAACCCAAGACGACGTCTTGCTTTGTCACCTAGGCTGGAGTGCAGTGGTGCCAACTCGGCTTACTGCAACCTCCACCTCCCGGGTTCAAGCAATTCTCCTGCCTCAGCCTCCCAAGTAGCTGGGATTACAGGCATGTGCCACCATGCCCGGTTGAATTTTGTATTTTTAGTAGAGATGGGGTTTCGCCATCTTGGCTAGGCTGGTCTCTAACTCCTGACCTCAGGTGATCCGCCCACCTCGGCCTCCCAAAGTGTCAGGATTACAGGTGTGAGCCACCCTGCCCAGGGTGTTGGGTTTGGAATTCTATATAAATATGATTATGTAACACTTATTCTTCTGTGTTAGACATCTTTTATTCAACGTTGTATCTGTAAGCTTTATCCATACCATTATATGTAGTTGTAGCTTCTTTATTATCATTGATACATAGCATTCCATTTTATGAATTTATGATAATTTTTTATCCATTCTTGCATTAGTCAATTCTCACACTGCTAATAAAGACATATCCAAGACTGGGTAATTTATAAAGGAAAGAGGTTCGATTGACTCACAATCCAGCCTGGCTGGGGAGGCCTCAAGAAACTTACAATAATGGTGGAAGGAGAAGCAGGTACATCCTTCTTCACATGTGGCAGCAAGAAGAAGTGCCCAGCAAAAGGGGGGAAAGCCCCTTATAAAACCATCAGATCTTGTGAGAACTCACTCACTACCACAAGAATAGCATGAGGGTAACCACCTCCATGATTAAATTACTTCTCACCAGGTCCGTCCTGAGACATGTGAGGATTATGGGAACTACAATTCAAGATGAGATTTGGGTGGGGACACAGCCAAACCACATCAACTCTATTGTTGAATATTTCATTTTTGCCCCAGTTTTCGGCTACTATGATTAGTGCTACTATCAGCATTATTATATATGTGTTTTAATGGACAGATGCAAGCTTCTCTGTTGGGTGTATACCTAGGAGTAGAATTGCTGTTTCATAGGGAATGCATTATAAATAGCTTTAGTAGATGCTGTTAAGCAGTGTTCCAAAGCAGATGAACAAATTTACACTCCTCCAGTGATGCATGAGAGTTCTAGTCACTCCACATCTTCTCTCAACACTTCATATTATCTTTTCCATAGTAGCCATTCTGGTGGTGTGTAGTGGTCACTTGCTATGGTTTGAATTAGAATTTATCTGATGACTCATAAAGTTGAGTATTTTTTCATCAGTTTATTTACCATTGCCCTCTTTGGTGAAGTGCCCATTTAAGTATCTTACCCTTTTTTCTGACTGAGCTGTCTGCTCAATATATCTATTAGATTATGCTTGATAATTGTGCCATTAAATTCTTCTCTGTTATTACATATGTCCTGTATGTTTGATTTATCAGGGTTTAAAAGTATCAGAGTTACCTGAGAAATTTAAATAAATGCTCTTGCTGAGATCCCACCTCTGATGATTAAATCTGGATTTTTGATGAATGGAATCAGTGTAGCCCAAGCATTGATATTTTTTAAAACATTAAAACTTTTTATTTCAAACATACAAAAGAGTTGCAAAATAGTCCAAAAAATCTCCATATCCCCTCTCCCAGTTTTCCAAAATGTTAACATTTTATCACTCTTACTTTATGATTTATTGTATCTATATCTACGTTTAGATCAAGATCTAATTTATTCTCTGAATAATTTGGGCAAAGTTGCAGATATGATGCCCCTTTACCTCAGTCTAGTAGTTCTGAGAGAATTTTCTCCTTCTAATTTGGTAGAATTTTTGTTTTGTAAATTTCCAAGCTGTGTTGTTAGGTCTAGATAGACTTATGATTATTCTATCTTCCTGGTGAATTGTTTCTTACTTTATCTTTTTATTTTTTAACCAACATGTAGTGCTCTTCATTAATTCTATTGTTATTTGTTTCCCTAAATTCTATAATATCCAACATTAAAATTACTATATCATCTTTTTTATTAATATTTGCTTGAGATATATATATTTCCCCCTGCCATTATTTGTAAATTTTTTCTGTCAGTTTATTTTGTGTGACTATTGTGAGCCTGGATTTATTATTTATTTATTTATTTACTCCTTTATTTTTCTTTCTTTCATTGAGTGCCTCTATGGCCTAACTGGCAAGGACAACATTATTGATATCATTAATAGTGCTATATTTAGACTTACACTTGCCATCTTATTTAGTAGTTTTTATTCATCATGTTTTTTCTTTCCTTTCTTCTTTTAGATTGATTGTGTTTTCTTTATTCCTTCTTCCTTTTTACAAAAAGGAGTTTCCCTTTTAAATTTTAAAGTTTTATGTTGACTTTCCAACAAATGTGTTAACCATTTATTTACTCATGATTACTTTTTGCATCCCATACTTTCTTTTGGCTTTAATTTTTTTTTTTTTTTTTTTTTGGCTGATGTCCATCATTTAGTAGTTCTTTGACTGATAATCTATAACAAGTAAACCCTCTAAATCTTTGTATGTCTGAAAATGTCTTCATTTTCTTTCAGGTTTGAAAGATAGTTCGGCTGGTAAATAATTCTAATTCGAAAAATAATATTCCTCTCTTTTTCAAAAATAAAATTTTTTGTTTCGTAGAATACATTATCACTGATGAAAAGTCAACAGTCATTCTAATTGTCTTTCTTAAAAAAATACTGCCTTAACTCTTTAGTAATTTTTATAATTTTTGTGTGTGTGTTTTAAAGTTTCAACATTATGTGTTTACATGAGAAATTTGTTATTTATTCAGCACACAACACAGATATTCTTTTCAATTTGAGAATACTTGTCATTCTTTAACTCTGGAGTATACTCAGCTATTTGAACATTATTTCTTTTCCATCCTCTCCTTTGAAACATGTAAGAGCTTTTCAGTATAGACTCTTTGTCTCCTCTCTCCATCTCTATGCTACATTCTGGATGATTTTCTCAGATTTATCTTCAAAGTGACTAATTTTCTTTTTGACTGTATCCCGTCAATTGTTCAACTTTGTCCATTGTTGTTTGTATATCAATAGTTATAGTTTTTTAAAGTTCATTATTTTTAGAAATATGAGACTACCTTTTATATGCTTGCCTTATGACTTTCAATATTATTTTAATATACCTTTATCTTAAATATTTTTCAGATTTTTTTCTATTATTTGTAATTCTTGACTCTCCTTATGATAGTTTGTTTCCCTGTGTAATTTCTAACTATTGAATATAAATTAATTTTCAGGGTTATTGTTTTTGTAGAAATTCCATGTGCTCTGGGTTGTGAAAACATCTTTAGAATCTAGTCTTTCCTTTGCCTCTGCTAGGATCCTACATGATTCATGGATTCTTGAGCAATTTTTAATGTTAATTTATCAGTTTGGGCTTCCTATGTCAGAGCCTGCATGGCACCGATCAGGGTTCTAAATTTTATGATTGATTACTTTTCTACACACAAGACCAGGTGGAAAGCAAGTTTCCTTGACACTGTCTTAGTAGGCAGAGATTTTCTGGTCTCTTTTCATGGATATATATTTGAATCTTGATTTTACTCAGGTAGCCCAGTTCTAGTTCCCTTTCCATATTGGGCATATGGCTTGGACTTCCCGCTTTATGTATGAATTAAAACCTCAGCTTCCAGTGGTTAAAGCTGTTTTTTAGTTTTTACACCCCTATGAGCCATTATGTTTCAACTCCTGTTCTGGCTTTGAGATCTCAGTTTATTTCTGGAAGCTTCAATGTATTAGATATCTATTTAAGCTGATAATAGTTCAGAATTTATTGGTGTTTGAAATGGTAGAGTAGGTTTTTCTCTGTCAGTCCAGTTTGCCAGCCATATTGACTGAAAGTGTGTGAGTGAGTGTGTGTGTAGAGTTAAAACACCAGGAAGGTAGCAATAGAACCAGAGAATGGTTTTGATATAGAAGCCAAGAGAGGAAACAACTTTGAGGAGACTATGATCATTGGTTGCCATTAAGGGGAACAAAACAGAAAAATAAATGAGGACTAGATGTGAACACAGGGTGAGTGACCCAGAGAGTGCCAGTTCATCTGGTTGCAGGAGGAAGAGGGAATGGTGGTGGGGAAATTGAAGCAGTGGAGTCTATACCTCCTAGTTGAAAGTTTGATAGTGACATGAAGGAAAGAATTACAATGATCACTTCAGGGAACATTGGATGGTGTGGATTTGTCTTTTGGAGTAAGGGAGACTTCAGACTAGAGCCAATAATCCACTTCTCCATCTGGCTATCCTATCCTTCTAGCCTTATCACTCCTATTCTTCTAATCGTCCATTTTTTGTTTTTTTGTTTTTGCTTCCTCTATAGAAAAGTAACGTTTCTTTTTTATTTGATAAGTTCTTCCAGCCCAGGATGGCTTTCACAAAAACCTTTTCTAGAATCTCCTTGAGCCTCATGGTTTGAATTTGGCCTCTTTAACCCAAGGTTCTGATTTTGAATCTGGGTCTTATCTTCTTGGTGAGGTAGATAAGGATGTGATTGATTGGGGTAAAGGCAAATTCAATCATATCAAAGCTAAGCAAGTGCCACAGTAAAATGAGACCATAAACAATAGGAGGAGTAGGGGTGAGGGGAGACGGGGAGTTGTAGTAGAGTAATAGATGGAAGTGAAGAAGGAGGGCGAGGAAGAGGTAAAAGGCAGGAAGAGGAGAGACAGAAGTGAGAGAGGAGAGGGCATGGCTATGATTGATTAATTGAGGAAGGCTATTGCAGAACTCATTCCACTTGAACTTCTGGGAGGCTACTGATACTATAATGCCCCACATCTCAACAGATATGCTCAGTTTAAAGATATCCTCTTCCCACTCCAACTTATTGTCAGTCATTCACCTTCACCTTTGATGTATCTAGTTGCTGTGCCCTTCAAGTGAATCTTCTCAAACTAAATGTAGCTGGTGTTTGTAGGAGTATAATGCTTGCAGGGTTCCCTCAGCCAGAAGAAATCCTCACTTCCAAATATAGGAATTGCCCTTAATTTTCTCTTTCTTGGACTGAGAGCCCCTGGGTTTATATTTCCTCCCTGATATTGCTCCTTGGTGGTTTCACCCTTGAGGTTTTATTGGGTAATCCTCCCCCAAGACTCTTACAATTGACTCAATTTCAAACATTTTGGTAGAGTTGTAATGCCCTCCAAGTGCAAATTGAGTTGAGTGAGCAGAATGAATGTTGATGTGGTTATTGAGGGAAGTGGCTATAGGAGTGGGGGTGGGACAAGGTCTCTGAGCTGAGAACAGCCTTTACGACCAGGTCCTTGAGCAGAAATAGTGGTAGAAGCCCAGTTGGTAGTGAAAATCCTTAGTTACAGCTGAGCTGCAGAAAATGGAGACCAGCAAAACAACTGAGCAGCCCTCCTAAACAGCTGGTCTCACAGACAGCCTACTCAACGTTAAAACAAGAAAGAATAAAGCTGAACGCTGTGGAGAACAACCTCAGTAAAGCTTTTCAGTAATTGAAGTTGGATGGAAGCACTAGAATCACTCTGAAAATCTCCCAAAATTAATTAACTGCTTGGCTGAAACCAACAAATAGAAAGCTTGAGAGAGGGGACTCCACCTCTCTGTCTACTCATGCTGGTAGACTTTAAAAGGCAGACTCAAAAGAAACTGAGGGGCCAGAATAGTAGGGTAGATAGAACTGAGCCAGTGTCCCTACTGCCCAACTTTAGCCTTTGTTTGGGTTGGGCTTCTACTGTAGAGCCCTGCCAAAGAAGAGATGTCCTTGTTGAAATCACCACTTGCTGCTTCAGACCTTGCTAGGAGTTGCTTCCTTCAGGAAGCCTTCTTTGTCCGCTACATGCACCCCTTCCCCAATCCCACCATACGTGGGTTGGGTTATAGCTATCCCCTATGTTCCCATGCATCCTGTGCATACCTCTGTTACAGCACAAATCACTTTGTGCTGTGATTGGTTGTTCTGCTGTCAATCTTTGCCAATTAACCATAAGCTCCTTTGTGAGGAGGTATATCTTAGCTGTCCATATACTCTAGCATCTATCCCACGGTCGAGCATGTAATAGTGCCCAATGTGTTTGGAACTGAATTGACATTAGAAACCTATTGAGATGGTGCTTTGGGAGGCTGAGATGGGAGGATCACTTTGGGTCAGGAATTTGAGATCAGCCTGGGCAACATAGCAAGACCCTGTCTCTACACAGAATAAAAAAACTAGTTGGGCATGGTGGTGCACACCTGTAGTCTCAGCTACTCTTGAGGCTGAGGTGGGAGGATTGCTTGAGCCCAGGAGCTTGAGACTGCAGTGAGCTATGAGATGTTTACATGGTTTATTCTGGTATTATTGTAATTAGTTGCCACAAAAGCCCCTAAAAGTGGGAACTGGTTGTGCATGTGTGGATCACTGTGTGTATTCTAATGGTGCTTAACACATTGTCTATTACTGCCTTAATGAGCATCTGGGCTCACTAGAACCCACAAGCTAAGCAGGTGTTAATATTTCCAAAGCTAACCAAAACCCCTGGCACAGCAATGAGGTGCAAGCTCTCCTTGTATCTGCCTCCTTGCACCTGGGCTGCAAGTGACTTGAACTCAGTTAGACTGGAGCTCTTCAGTAAGGGTTTCTCATTTGGGGTTTTCCCCGAATAGCTCCACTTTGGGAATCTAGGTATTGTAAAAATAGAACACCGGGGGGATTTGAATTTACCATTACACAAAGAGTTCTTGGGGAGTTTTTTGTTTTTGTTTTTGTTTTTTCCCTTGCCAAAATGTTCTTTCCCTCAGAAGATCCGCAAGGTGAGGATTCTTAGCAGAGGTGAGCAGTCATGGGGATCATGGGCTCCATAGTCTCACACAGCCCCCGGTACTGGGCAGGCACACCCCACACAAGCAACACTTGCCATTCTCTCTGGCCACCAACTGTCCATCTTCTTTCTCTTTCTTTCTCTTTCTTTCTTTCTTTCTTTCCTTTCTTCCTTCCTTCCTTCCTTCTTTCTTTCCTTTTCTTCATCTTTCTGAAAGGGTCTCACTCTGTCACCCAGCCTGGTCTCGAACTCATGGGTTTAAGCAATCCTCCTGCCTCAGCCTCCCGAGTCACTGGGATTACAGGTGTGAGCCACTGTGTCCGGCTACACCCTTCTTTCTTGATTATTTTAATCCACTGGGGGAAAAAAAGTGAGTCTGGGTAAGAAGAGGACACATGTGAAGTTTATCAGCAGCTAACACCTTATACTTATCAGTTAGTGCTCAGCTAGGATGAGTTAATGATCTGGAAGGAGGCTGCCCAGGGATGGGCAGGGTGACAAGTGGAAACTGCAGAGAGATGGGAAGTGCCAAAGATACACCACCTCTGCTTTAATGATTATGTGATTTTATGACTGCTCAAAATCACTTCATAATGTTTTGGTATGTGTGCCCCAGGCTGCCAACTTCTTCCCTTGAAGGTTGGAGAGCAGGGCCGCCTCAGTTCTCTGAGGATTCCTTCTCTTTGCAGAGACAAGGAACTGGCACTACAAACAAACAAATAAATGAATGAAATAAGCCAGGACAGATGGGCTAGAGTTGCCAGATAAAACACAGGACACCTAGTTAAATCTGAATTTTAGATAAACAATGAATTATTACTTTTTAGTGTAAGCATATCTCAAATATTGACTAGGACATACTACATTAACAATTTTTGTATTGTGGCCAGGTGCAGTAGCTCACGCCTGTAATCCCAACACTTTGGGAAGCCGAGGAGGGTGGATCACTTGAGACCAGAAGTTTGAGACCAGCCTGGGCAACATGGAGAGATCTCGTCCCTACAAAAAATACAAAAGTTAGCTGGGTGTCGTAGCACGTGCCTGTAGTCCCAGCTACTTAGGAGGCTGAGGTGGGAGAATCACCTGAGCCTAGGAGGTTGAAGCTGCAGTGAGCCATGATCTTAGCCACTGTACTCCAGCCTGAGTGACAGAGTAAGACCTCATCTAAAAAAAGAAATTATTTGTTGTTATATGAATACACTCAGTGCTACTAAACTATAATTCACTTAAAAGTGGCGAAGATAGTTTAAAAAAAAGAGTTTTGTTTTGTTTTTTGTTATCTGGGAGTATAATTTAACCAAGTGTCCTGTATTTTTATTTGCTAAATCTGGCAACTCTAAAGTGAGGGCTAAGAACCTTCCTTCCCTTCTCCCTTCACTCCAAGTCAGGGTGGTAGGTGTGACCAAAAGAATTCTTCTGGGCACAGAAATTCAACTCCTGAGGCTTCTTCTGATATGACTTGAGGTGCGGACAGTCTGGAATGAAGGATTGGGTTCCACGTGCAGAACCTCACTCCTTCCTGGGAGAGGACTGATTGGGATGCCATGTAGGAACCCCAGGTTTCAGGGGCCCACAGACTGCCCTCCAGGGAGGGAAGAGACTGAGTCCCAGGTACCAAAAATCCTGCAAGACAGGCCCTGACAGAAGTCAGAAATCAATGGGCCGAATATGCCTGTCATCACTTCATCTCACACTGATGGTCACACCCAAGTCTTTCAGCTGCAAAGACGTGCCTTGGTGCACTCCACTTTAAGCAAAGTCAATTCCACCTATAAAAATCTATATTTACCAAAAATACCATAGTGAGTGATTATTTTATCCTGTTGGCAACAAGACGATCATAGGCTTTCTTTAATTATTAAGCTCCCCTCGTGCATTTAAAATAGGATTCCATTTGGAAGGTGAAAAAAAGAAGGATTGGCCAGGGGCTTGCAAAAGCAAGTTATTCCTGTATGAGGGATGGGCCACTGGCAGATATCTTCAGGGAGCAGGGACAACAGGTGTGCATGTGGCAGGTTTGGTGGGTGTGCGAAGAGTGGCTGCACAGCAGCAAGTCACTTCCCCAGGAGGTTTGCTGAGCCAGTCTCATTACGTTCTAGGCACACTGCAAGCCAGTGAGGTCAGGCTGCTGTCTGCTTCCATTTGCTATGTCCCCCCTCCCCTGGCTGTGGTGGGAAAAAGTCAGAGAGATGGTGACGATGACATGGAGAGTGGTGAGGGAGAGGGAGCTCCTGTGGTGGAGAGGAGTAATTTGCTCTGGCCAAGGAGTGCCTTGGACAGATGGATGGGAGCAGCTGGTGGAAGCCTGTGCGGAGACTGCTCATGAAACAGCCATTCAGCTGGCATTTGGTGATGGTCTGCTAGTGCAGGGTGCTAAGCTGGTTAGTAGTAGAAAAATAATGAGGCCGGGCATGATGGCTCATGCCTGTAATCCCAGCACTTTGGGAGGTTGCAGCAGAAGCATCGCCTGAGCCCAGGAGTTCAAGACCAGCCTGGGCACCATGGTGAAAACATTTCTATTTTAAAAAGAAAGAAAGAAAAATAATGAAAAGAGTAACAATAGTCGTAACAACAGACAAAATCTTATCTTCTTATCTTCCAGGTAATGAGTTGAATTGTGTCCCCAAAAATAAGATTTGTTGAAGTCCTAAGCTTCAGTACCTCAAAATGTGACCTTATTTAAAAATAGGGTTGTTATTAAAAAGTGAACATGAAAAGAGATTTCTCAAAAGAAGACATTCATGCAGTCAACGAACATATGAAAAAAACCTCAACATCACTGATCATTAGAGAAATGCAAATCAAAACCACAATGAGATACCATCTCACACCAATCAGAATGGCTATTATTAAAAAGTCAAGAAACAGATGCTGGGGAGGTTGCGGAGAAAAAGGAATGCTTTTACACTGTTGGTAGGAGTGTAAATTAGTTCAACCATTGTGGAAGACAGTGTGGCGATCCCTCAAAGATCTAGAAGCAGAAATACCATTTAACCCAGCAATTCCATTACTGAGTAAATAATACCCAAAGGGATATAAATCATTCTATTATAAAGATACACGCACACATATGTTCATTGCAGCACTATTCACAATAGCAAAGACACAGAAGCAACCCAAATGCCCATAATTGACAGACTGAATAAAGAAAATGTGGTAATATAAACCATGGAATACTATGAAGCCATAAAAAGGAAGGAGATCATGTCCTTTGCAGGGACATGGATAAAGCTGGAAGCTATTATCCTCAGCAAACTAACACAGGAACAGAAAACCAAACACCGAATGTTGTCACTTATTAAGTGGGAGCTGAATGATGAGAACACATGAACACATTGGGGAAACAACACACGCTGGGGCCTTTCTGGGAGGTTGGAGGAGGGAGGGCATCAGGAAGATAGCTCATGGATGTTGGGCTTAATACATGGGTGATGAGCTGATCTGTGCAGCAAACCACCATAGCACACGTTTACCTATGTAACAAACCTGCACATCCTGCACATGTACCCCAGAACTTTAAATAAAAGTTGAAGAAAAAAAAAGAAAAATATATCCTATATGTTTTTTAGAGAATATTTAGTTTCAAACCAGATAATTTTGTACAAGTTGTATGTAAGGGTCATATCCAATACATGCAAAAAAGAAAACATACAGATTGAATTATGCCCCAAACATTGATATAGTCTCATATTGCCCACTATGCTGTGCTAATATAGACCAAAAATAGGACAGAGAACATCTGGCTTACTAAGCAGCTCTGTTAGTCAAGGCTTTACAGAAAACAGAACCAATAGAATACATATATATATGTATATATGTAAATATTCTTTAAAAGAGAAGAAAATCTGAAGATATTTCCCAAATGAATTTAGAGTATATTCAAGCAACCATTAAGTGACTTATCATTTCAGATGACGGGTGAATTCGTGACCTAGAATTTGTGTGAACATTCAGCTATACCTCAAGAAGTCCTAGATTAAAGCTGCTGGTGCAGTGAGTAATCTTGAGGCTGTGGCCTGGGATGCACTTCCCATGTCACCTGGCCATATGGCACAGGAGAGACAGCTCTTGCCTGCAATAAAGCCCTAAGGGCAAAAGATGACATCTGTAGCACTTCAGCTTGAAAAATATGAGCACATAGAAATATGCATAACCATTTGCTTTTTTTCTTTTAAAGTGAATATGGTATAGCCTAGTAATCGGTTTATATGTTATTTTTTTCCTAGTGCCATTCACTTAAATGATTTTTTATATTATAAAATATTTCTTCAAAATATTTATTGAAGAAAATGTGTTTATTGAGGGAAATCCATGTTTATTCAGGAAAAAAATAGAGATAAGCAAAAAAAAAAAAAAAAAAGAAAGAAAATAAGGTTGTTGCAGATGGAATTAGTTCAGATGAGCTCATGCTGGAGTGGGAAAGGGGAGCCCTAATCTGATATGACTGGCATCCTCATAAGAAGACACATGAAGACAGAGGCACGGGGGGAACACTGTGTGATGACAGAGGCCAAGATGAGGGTGCTGCAGCCACAGCCCGGGAGCACCAAGGACTGGCGGCCACCACCAGAAACTAGGAGAGAGGCCCAGAACAGACCCTCCCTCCCGGGCCTCAGAAGGAACCAACCCTCATGACACCTTGACTTTGAACTTCAAGTTTCAACTATGAGACAACACATTTCTGTAGTCTAAGCCACCTAGTTTGTGGTGCTTTGTTATGGCAGCTGTAGTCAACTAATACACACCAGAATAATCATCGCCACCCACTGAGCTAGTACTATGTGGTTTACACACATTCTATCACTTATTCCTCAGCACAGCCCTATGAGAAAGGAACTATTATTATCCCCACATCACAGTCTGGGCAAGGGAAGCTTGGAGAGGCCTGAGGTTGCCTGAGGTTGAGTTGAGGAAAGGGAAGCTTGGCAAGGCCTGAGGGCTCAACTCCAGTGATGTCTAAGATCAAGCCTGTGCAAGCCACAGAGACAGCAATGCCAGGCCAAGGTCTCAATAAGTGCCATGCAGAAGGCACTAAAACCTAGGAGGTTTTAACTCTTAAAAGAGGACTAAAGGGAGAGGGCGGTCTATAATTTTTAAAAAAGGTGGAGGGGGGCAAGTACGATGGCTCACGCCTATAATCCCAGCACTTTGGGAGATCAAGGTGGGAGGATTGCTGGAGGTCAAGAGTTCAAGACTACCGTGGGCAACATAGGAAGACCCCCATCTCTACAAAAAATTTTTAAAACTTAGCTAGATGTGGTGGTGCACACCTGTAGTCCCAGCTGCTTGACAGACTGAGGCAGGAAGATTGCTTGAGCCCTGGAGTTCCAGGCTACAGTGAGCAAGGATTCCACCACTGCACTCCAGCCTGGGTGACAGAATGAGACTCTGCCGGAAAACAACAACAACAACAACAAAGAAAAAGAAACACAAAACACTTTAGGTAGAAACTTAGACAACAAAGAGAGAAATATTTTGGGACAATAACCTACTTCATCCAGGTGTTAGGTCGGCCCTACTCAGCACTCAGAGGGAAAAAAGTTTAAATGGGTAAAGTCCTAGTATGAGTCAGGATAGCCTAGGCTCTGCTGAGGCAGCAAATGAACCTTGAAATCCAGTCTCTGGAAGTCTCCACCTCATTCATTCACTAGGTAAAGTACGTGGAGTGTCAAATGCAGGTAGCAACTGAAAAGAAGGTCAATGAGAGCAAATTATTTTGGGGAGATTTAGATTTGTGACTGTTTAGTTACAATGTTGCTAAGAGAAAAAAAAACCTATGCTAGCAGCTAAACTACGGTTAAGTTTGTCACAGATTCCGTGTGTCAGGGATAAATATGATACCCATTTAAAACTTTTGTTTTATGTTGTTCACTTTTGAAATATTCAAATCTTTTATCCCGAATAAGTAATCATTACATCAACAAAATATTTATCCTGAATGTGGTAGATGCTTACTTAGTGTCTGTCCAATGACTAAATGAAATGCATGTTAGGAGTTTATAGTATGAAGTGAAATATAGGTAAACTAATCACAGAAGAAACAGGCCAAAACACATCCTTGGAAGGCTTTTCTCCCCTGAAGTTTGAGTTTTCATGGGCCAGTAAAATTGAAAAAAAAAAAAAAAAAAGATGAACAAGTTAGCCAGTAAGGACATTAAAAACAACAGCAACAATTAGCACCTATCAACCATCACCTATCAATAAAGTGAATCAAAACATCAGGCTTAACCTGCAATTAGAATAAGAACAGTCTTTAAATTCATTTAGCTTTGTGAAAATCTCACTACACTGTCCTTATTTTTCTCATTCTGTCAAAGCAAAATGCACTAATCAGGCTAACTGTCCCCCCTCCACGCATCTCCCTCTAGAACTGTGATAAACAGAGCCCCAGGACAGTAGGATCCGGACTCAGCTATGCAAGCAGGACTGAGGAGAGTTGCTGCCCGGCTTGTTGGGGGACGGCTTGCTTTCAGGGACAGTGCCCTGCCTGGTTCCTGGCTGTCTCCCAGCCTACCCACGACCCTCTCCCTCTGAGCGGGGCGGTGGCATTAGCTGTCTCATGGGGCAGCCCAGGGCCCTGGCTTCTGGACTCCTGCCCTTGCTCTCCCCAGAGAACAGTTCTCACAGGGATTAGCCTGAGGCCCAGTCGCCCGGTCTCTCACGGGGAAGCGCACATTTCCTTTCCTGGCTCTCTGCACCTACCTGGGAAGGCGGCCCGCCTTGCTGCTACCTGCCAGTCTGCTGGCCCGCCTGGTCCTGTGGCTCTCCGTGGAGCTTTCTGGAGCAAAGAGGCTGAAGAAAACAGAGGCACAGGGCCAGAAGCTGGCTTCTAGGGGCTGGGCCATGTCTCTCGGATCTTAGTCCTCTCCTCTCAGCTTGTTCTTGTGGCTTCAGCTGCCTTCAGCCTCCCGTGGAGCCGTGGGAAGGGGGTGCTGCCTGCTGACAATGGAATTTCAGGGCCTTGGGGACACGCAGGCTCCAGGCAGGAGCTCCCTTGGGTTGGGAGATGCGCCCCCCAGTACTGGTCATAAGAAAGAGAAGCAAAGATGAGTACAACTGACATGTATAAGAATTTTCACCTTTATCGGCACACAGGGATGACATTCAAAGGGACCTGGGAGGCAGCAGACACTTTTTAATTAGTTTGATGACATGGCCATTTGGACAGCCGGGAAGACAGGTCGATGTAATCATTAATACATCTTATTGCTTTACAAGGCAATAAACTAAGGAAACGGGATCCAGTCTGTGGTTTTCTCCTTTTACCTGGGCTCCTGTTTGTGTATGTGTGTGTGTTTATCCAAGTTTAAACCTTCAGAGTTATATAACCGTTCCCCTTGGCTTATAATCAAACTTCCAGATTAGCTGGAGGTGCCCTGCGCAAGTTAGGAGTTGGTGTGGGGGTGAGCCACGTGACCGAGCCTGGCTTCCTGGTTGGGGCTGCTCTCTAAGCAGAGGTGTTTGCTTGCAGGTCCGGGAAGAGCGTTGTCTGGAGATCCGGGTACCCATTCTTCAGGCTTTGGGGACAATGCCCTGAGCATCTCCTGTTCTCAAAACTGTAGCTATATAAAATTAGAAATCCTATCAAGCTTTGTTCCTTGTAAAGAATGTCCAGTGCATTGAGATGTCTATACTGGCAGGAACCACTTGAAAGGAAGTCAAAATTTCCAGTTATTCAAGTTCTTATCAAAGTGGTACTCACTGGGTTGAAACAATGTGATTCTTGGAAGGACTGTCTTATGAGGCTCAGATTCCAAATGTTTCCTTTCTTCTCTTGCTTGCCTCCTTCTTTTAACTGAGTTACTATCTCCTAGATGCTGATTACAGTGAAAATTATGTCTCTCTCTGTAGGATTTGTCAATGTGGTGAGAAACAGGTTATGAGCGGGGCTGAACATTTCAAACTTCTTCTGGTAGAACACCCATCACCCAATCATCTGCGTGATGATTAATTTTATACATCAACTTGGCTGGGCCACAGTGACGTGAAACCTTCTGGGTGTTTCTATAAGGGTGACTTTGGATAATACTAACATTTAAATCAGTAGACTTTGAGTGAAGCAGATTACTCTCCATATCACAGGTGGGCCTCGTCCCATCAGCTGAAGGCCTTACAGGAACAAAGATTGACCTCCCAGTATAAGAAGTAATCTGCCAGCAGGCTGCCTTTGGACTCCAACTGCAACTCTTCCCTGGGTTTCCAGCCTGCCAGCCTACCCTGCAGACTTTGGACTTGTACCTCCACAACCATGTGAGCCAACTCCTTAAAATCTCTCTCTCTTTTTCTATGTACACACACACACACACACACGCACGCACGCACACACAGAGTTGCCCTTCAATATCCATGAGTGATTAGTTTTAGGACCCCCACAGATACCAACCATGAATGCTGAAGTCCCTGATATAAAATGATGTATTATCGGCATATATCTTACACATACCCTTCCATGTACTTTAAATCATCTCTAGATTACTTATAATACCTCATACAACATAAATGCTATGTAAATAGTTGTTATACTATACTGTTTAGGGAATAATGACATAACAAGAAAAAAGTCTGCATGTGTTCAGTTAGATGCTTTTCTTAAAAAATATTTTTTAGCCCCAGTTGGTTGAATCCACAGATGTGGAGGTTCCAGATGCAGAGGACCCAGTGTAAATATATGCACATCCTGTTGGTGCTGTTTCTCTGGAGAAGCCTGACTAATACAAACAGTATATGGATTGTTGGTAGAACCTCATGTCTCCCCTAAAACCCAGATCAACTTGTCCCTTTCTGCCTCTCATAGGCCTCCAGAGTTTAAGATGAGGATTAGTGGCTCAGGTGAGCGCAGTGGCTCACGCCTGTAATCCCAGCACTTTGGGAGGCCAAGGTGGGCAGAGCACTTGAGCCCAGGAGTTCGAGACCAGCCTGGGTAACATGGCGAAACCCCATCTCTGCAAAAAATACAAAAATTTGCTGAGTGTGGTGGCACACACCTGTAGTCCCAGCTACCAGGGAGGCTGAGGCGAGGATCACTTGAGCCTGGGAGGCAGAGGCTGTAGTGAACCATGATTGTGCCACTGCACTGCAGCCTGGGTGACAGAGTGAGACTCTGTCTCAAAACAAAAGAAAGAAAAGAAAAAGAAATGGGTTAGTGCCTCCCAAGTCTTAGATCCCTAGTGAAAGGCCTATAAAAATGCAAAGCCCCAACCCAGCCAGAACTCCTCCCCACACAGAAATAACAAGCTGGAGTCTTGAGGACCTCCCAGACCTGATTTCCTGCTCTGCGGCCCTCTGGAGGGGGCCTAAAAGGGAGGCATATCCCCCAGCAGCTAAGGGAAGGCAAACATTGAGTCCAAGCAAAGGATCTCAGTCCTTTGCACTATGTATGGTGCAGAGAAGGCCTTCCAGTCACTGTGCTGCACCGCTTGAGTGTGCCACTCTGTAAACTCAGCAAAGGCATGAGTCACTTTGAGTTCCAAAGGTCCCCCCATCCCCCAATTCTTTCCTTCTCAGTTTGGTTTGCTATTTCAGTGGGAGGTTCAGAGGATAAGCTGGAAAGACAGCAAGCAGCACAGGAGTGTGACAGGGTGGCCTGTGACTAATAGAGACCAGGTTATTGTCCCCTGACCTTTTATTTTTCACAAGAGACTAACATTGCTTTTTTTTTTTTATCATAAAAATGATGTATTACTTATTGGAAAAAAATTCCAATACTGAAAGTATTAAAAAGAAAGCCGAGCTCTACCACTCTGAGATAACCACTGTTCCAATCTGGTGAATATTTTTCCAGATATCTGTGTAGGTATGTGTATTAGTTTGCTAGGGCTACTATGACAAAGTACCAAAAACGGGGTGGCTTAGACAGCAGAAACTTGCTCTCTCACAGTTCTAGGGGGTAGAGGTCTGAGGTCAAGGTGTCAGCGGGTCTGGTTTCTTCTGATGCCTCTCTCCTTGGCTTGTAGAGGGCTTTCTCCCTGACACTTCAGGTGGTCTTTTCTCTCTCGGTCATGTCTCTTTCCACATGTCTTCTTCTTACAAGGAACACCAGTCGTATTGGACTAGGGTCCCTCTAGAGAACTCATTTTCACTTAATTTGTTCTTTAAAGACCCTATTTCCAAATATAAACACATTCCGAGGTGTTAAAACTTTAACAAAGGAATTTTAAGGGGACACGTATCAGCCTGTAACAGTGTGTATACGTGTACCTATCAGTAGATTTACAACAAGGAGATGTTACCCTTGTTTTTTTGTAACTGCTTTTTTTTTTTAACTCATCAACATATCTTTCTAAAGTGATAAATAGAACCAATTCTCATGACTACTTACTATTCTGTTGTATGTATCATAATTTATTAACCACCTCTGGTTTGATATAAATTTTTTCCTGAAGTTCACAATTATCAACGATGTTGCAATGAACATCCTTTGGATTTTGGCTGGTTATTTACTTAAAGGTAAATGTTTACAAGTTACATTGCTGGATCAAAGAGAAGTTTATTTTAAATTTTGGTACAAATACAATAGTATAGAAACCTTTGATTTTTAAAGAGGTCAAATTTATTAGTGTTTTGAGGGCCTATGCATAAAAATGTTAGAACTATGACATAATTATTAGTACAGTGTTAAGTTTCGCCTAAAGCTGCCTCCTTACGTATTTTAAGCTTGATCTAAAGGTTTCTCCTTGCATGGTGAAATCTAACCTAACTGGATGTGTAAACAGACTATGATCTGCTCTTATAACAAGTAGCCGAGTTTCAGTCCATCACAGCAGCCGTACTTCAACCACTCACAGGCAGCCAACTATTCAAACTGTGTTCCAATAAGGCAAACGCAGAGCTGTAACCAGTCCGGCAGATTCTGTATTTCACTTCCATTTTCTGCATCTCACTTTCCTTGTTTTGTCCATAAGTTCTCTCCAGCCACGTGGCAGCGCTGGAGTCTCTCTGAACCTATGCTGGTTCCTGGCACTGCCTAACTCATGAATGGTTCTTTGCTCTATTAAACTCAATTAAATGTAATTTGTTAATATAGTTTGGATGTGTGTCCTTGCCCAAATCTCATACCGAACTATAATCCCCAGTGTTGGAGGTGGGGCCTGGTGGGAGGTGATTGGATCATGGGGGAGGATTTCTCATGAACGGTTTAGTGCCATCCCCTTGGTACTGTTCTCATGACAGTGAGTGAGTTCTCACGAGATCTGGTCATTTAAAAGTGTGTGGCACCTCCCCCCCTTGCCCTTGCTTCGCCATGTGATGTGCCTGCTCCCCCTTTGCCTGCTGCCATGATTGGAAGCTTCCTGAGACCTGTCTGGAAACAGATGTCTCTAAGCTTCCTGTACAGCCTGCAGAACCATGAGCCAATTAAGCCTCTTTCCTTATAAATTAATCAGTCTCAGGTCTTTCTTTTTTTCTTTCTTTCTTTCTTTTTTTTTTTGAGACAGAGTCTCACTCTGTCACCCAGGCTGGAGTGCAGTGGCGCAATCTCGGCTCATTGCAGCCTCTGCCTCCCAGGATCAAGCGATTCTCCTGCCTCAGCCTCCCAAGTAGCTGGGATTACAGGCACCCACCACCACACCCAGCTAATTTTGTATTTTTAGTAGAGATGAGGTTTCATCATGTTGGTCAGGCCGGTCTCAAACTCCTGACCTCAGGTGATCCACTACCCTTGGCCTCTCAAAGTGCTGGGATTATAGGCATGAGCCACTGTGCACCCAGCCAAGTCTCAGATATTTCTTTATAGCAATGTGAGAATGACCTAATATATTTGTCTTACATTTTTCTTTTAACAATGGAATAGTTACAGTGCATTTTAAATTGCAAATCTTAGCTCTAACAGCATTTCCTTTTGTGTATAAGGCATATTTTAGGCTCTTTGACACCCAAATAATTGACCAATTGCTTCAGTATTATTTACGGATAATTTATCTTTTCCCCTTTGATTTAAAATGCCTCGTTGACCACATATTAAATTCTCATTTATTACATGGTTCTGTTTTTTGTTTTGTTTTATTTTTAGAGTCAGGGTCTGGCTCTGTCTCCCAGGCTGGAGTGCAGTGGTGCCATCATAGCTTGCTGCAGCCTCAAACTCCTGGCCTAATGCGAGCCTCCTGCCCCAGCCTTCTGAGTAGCTCCTTAGCGTGTGTCACCACGCCTGGCTAAGTTTTTTATTTTTTATAGAGACGGGGTCTCACTTTGTTGCCCTGGCTGGTTGATTTTTAGACTCTGTTTTTGTCCATTGATTTAATTGTCTATGTCTGTGCCAGCAACCACACTTTTTAAATAGTTGTATAATATATTTTGATATCAGATAAAATTCATTCCCCTACCCCCAAAAAAAAACCTTGGCTATTTTTATGTGTTCTATTTTGACTTATTTTTAAAGTAATTTTTGTTGTTGATTTAGTAGAAGCATATAGAAAAGCACACAAGTCAAAGTTCGTGGCTTGATCAATATTCAAAAGAGAAAACACTCATGTTCCCACTACCCAGGTCAGGAAATAGAACCTTTCCAGAACCTCCAAAACCCCTCATGTGTCCCTACCAGTCACTAGGGCCTCCCCAGAGGTAACCACTATACTGATGTCAATCATCACATCCATTTTGCCTTTGTCTATATATATTTAAATTTTTTTTTAATTGTGGTAAAAAATGCACAACATAAAATTTAGCATCTTGACCCTTTTTAACTTACAACCCAGTAATGTTGAGAACATTCACATTGCTGTGCAGCCAATCTCCAGAACTCTTCTCATCTTGCAAAACTAAAACTCCATATCTAATAAACACTACTCCCCATTGTCCCTTCCCATAGCCCCTAGCAACCACCATGCTACTTTCTGTCTCTATGAATTTGGCTATTTTAGGTACCTCATATAAGTGAAATCATACAGAAGTTTTATTTTTTTTTGTGACTGGTTCATTTCACTTAGCATAATTTCTTCAAGGTTCATCCATGTTGTAGCATGTGTAAGAACTGTATTTCTTTTTAAGGCTGAATAATATTCTACTGTATGTATATTCTACATTTTATTTGTCCATGGGCACTTGAGTTGCTTCAACCTTTTCACTATTGTGAATAATACTGCTATAAACATGGGTGTACTAACATCTCTTCAAGACCCTGCTTTCAATTCTTTTGGATGGGTATCCAGAGGTGGAGTTGCTGGATCAATAGTAATCCTATTTTTAACTTTTTCAGGAACCGCCCCTGTATTAGTCCGTTTTCACATTGCCAATAAAGACATACCCGAGACTGCACAGTTTACAAAAGAAAGAGGTTTAATGGACTTACAGTTCCAAGTAGCTGGGAAGGCCTCACAATCATGGCGGAAGGGGAAAGGCACGTTTCACATGGCAGCAGACAAGAGAAGAGAGCTTGTGCAGGGAAATTTCCGTTTTTAAAACCATCAGATCTAGTGAGACTTGTTCACTATCACAAGAACAGCCTGGGAAAGACCTGCCCCCATGATTCAATTACATCCCACCGGGTCCCTCCCACAGCAAGTGGGAATTCAAGATGAGATTTGGGTGGGGACACAGTCAAACTGTATCAGCCATACTGTTTTCCAAAGCAGCTGCACCATTTTTTATTCCCACTAATGGTGCACAAGAGTTTCAAACTCTCCACATCTTTGCCAACACTGGTTATTTTCTGAATTGTTGTTGTTGTTTTATTTTTGCTTTTGTTAATAGCAACCAGCCACCTAATGAGTGTGAGGTGGTTCACTTTGTTTTTGAACTTTGTATAAATTGAATCACTCAATACATATTATTTTGTTTCTAGCCTATTTTGCTTAATATTATTTTGTGAGAATCATCCATGTTATTGGATAGAGCAATATTTAATTAATTTTCAATGCTTTATAATATTTCATTAAGCAAATTTATTATCATTTACTTATATAACAAATTATAAATATTGAAGGACATTTGTGTTGTTTCTTGTTTTTATTATGAATAGTACTCCTATAAAGTTTTTAACATGTCTTTTTATGTACACATGCATGCATTTCTGTTGACTATATACCTAGGAGTAGAATGTCTGAGTCACAGGTATGCATATGTTCAGCTTTAGCAGATGCTGCCAAACAGTTTTCCAAAGTTGTACCAGTTTGCATACCCACCAACAGAGTATGAGACTTCTAGTTGTTCCACATCCTCACCAATACTTAATTGTTTACTATTGGCCATTCTGGCAAGTTAAAAAATGGTATTTAATTGTGGTTGACATTTGCATTTTCTTGATGAATAATTAGACTGACTACCTTTTCAGATGCATATTGGCCATCTGGATAATCTCTTGTGATGTACATGCTAAGTCTCTTGCCCATTTTTTAAATACTTTCCTTTCCTGTTTGTTTTTTTTTCTCTCAGTAACTTAAAGGACTTCTTTATTCACTCTGAATGAGTCCTTTGTTAGAAATATATATTGCATATCTCTTCTTTCAGTCTGTGGCTTGCTTCCCTTTTCACTATCTTAAAATGGTATCTATTGATGAACAGAAATTCTTTATTTTAAATAGTCTAATTTATAGATGTTTTCTCTTCTGGTTGGTGATTTTCATGTCCTGCTTAAGAAATCTTTGCATACCTTACTATCATAAAGATATCTCCTGTGTTATCTTTTAAATTGTAATTGTTTCACTTTTCACATTTTAGATCTACTATCCAGCTGGATTTTTTTTTAATGATGTGAGATAGATTAAGATGAGGTTTTTTCCATTCTCATATCTATTGGCCCAGAACCACTCATTAAGCAGACTGTCCTTTTCCTTCTGTACAATACCATCTTTGTTATAAATCAAGTGTTGGTCTAGTTTTTGTACTCTATTCTGTTCCATTGATCTACTTGTCTCTCTTTCTGCCAATACCACAGTGACTGAATTATCCAGCATTCTTATTACTTGTGTTATCTAGTGTAAGTGTTTCAGTGTTGTTCTTCAAGATTGTCCTAAACACTCTTGGTCCTTTGTATTCCACATACAAACAAAACAAAATGAGCCTGCCAAGATATCTTTGAGGTTTATATTGAATCTATGGATGAATTTGAAGGGAAATTGACATTTTTACACTATGTGTTCCAATCCACAAGTATTATTTAGATTTATTTAGATTTTCTTAGATTTATTTAGATTTTCTTTAATGTCAGAAAATGTTTATAGTTTATGTATAGAGATCTTTTACTTGTTTGTTGAATTTATTCCTAAACGTTTGATTCTATTAATGCTATTGTAAATGGCATCAAGTTTTAAAATTAGCTTTCTAATTATTTGTTGTGGATATTTTGAAATATAATTGATTTTTATGTATTGACTTTATAGCCAGCAAATTTGTTGAATTTATTAATTCTAATAGCTCATCTGTAGATTTTATTGGACTTTTGAAAATAAAAATGGTGGTTTTATTTCTTCTTTCCCAATCCTTTTACATTTTTTTTCTTGCCTTCTTGCACTGGCTAAGGCCTCTGAAATAAAAGTGGTAATGGGGGCATCTCTGTGTCATTACCAATCTCAGGGAAAGGATTTTAATATTGGATGATTAAATATGATGTTTGCTATAGATTTTCTTGTAGATATCTTTTATCAGATTAAGCAAGTTCTCTTCTATTTTGTCATCAATGTATATTGAATTTAATCAAATGCTTTTTCTGCATCTATTATGTATTAGTCTGTTCTCACACTGCTAATAAAGACATACTGAGACTGGGTAATTTATAAAGGAAAGAGGTTTAATTGACTCACAGTTCCACATGGCTGGGAAGGCCTCAAAATCATGGTGGAAGATGAAGGAAGAGCAAAGGGACTTCTACCATGGTGGCAGGCAAGAGGGAATGAGAGCCAAGATAAAATTATCAGATTTTGTGAGACTTATTCACTACCATGAGAACAGTATTAGGGAAACCACCTTTATGATTCAGTTATCTCCCACTGGGTCCCTCCCACAACACATGGGAATTATGGGAGCTACAGTTCAAGATGAGATTTGGGTGGGGATACAGCCAAACCATAGCATATTAAGATTATTATATGATAGTTCTCTCTTTCAATGTAGATATTCTCCAAGTCCCTGTTCTGAGCCTTCTCCTTTTCTTCTTTCCCTACTCTTCTCCCATTAGTTACCACATTCAATTCACAACTTATATTATTACCTTAAGGAAGATAACACCACAAAATTTATTTGCAATTGAATTTTCACTCTTCACTCATAATTCCAGCTACCCCCTGGATACCTATTCCTGGATGTCCTGCCAACATCTCAAACTCAAAATGTCCAAAAGTGAGTTACTTTCTCCCCAAATCTGCTACTTTTCCTTACTATTCTTTCTCTGTTAAAGATATCAAGAAGCTCCTAGTAACTTGGGCCTAAAAAGTCATAGTCATCATTGACTCCTTTTCTTGTTCCACCATCCAACAAATCAGACATTATATTCTGTTAATCTCTAGATATTTGTTACATGTTTACATGTTCCCCTTCTTTTCATCATTATCACTCTTAAGTTATTGCTTTTACAGTAACAAGGTGCTTTAGTTCCTGTTTCTCTATCTTCTAATCTATTTGGCTTGCTGCCACCAGACAAATGTTGTTTAATATCTGTTGAATGAATAATTAAAGCATAGTTTTAATCATGTTACCTGCTGGTTACCTCCCTCTTGTTGACTACATAAAATTCAGACTTCTTAGCTTAGTTCCAAGCCCTTTGAATCTGGTTCTAGACTCTATCTATACTTCTTCAGCTTTAAACCTTTCATACACCCTATATTTTGGTTGAATACAAATCATTTTCCAAGTTGTGTTCTGCCATACAATAGAGCCCTTCAGGAGGCTAATACTATTTCTTGAATAAAAATGTTCTGTGGTAATTAAATTTAACCAAAGTCAGACAGCTTTCTTGCACAATCTCTCAAAGCCTTTACTATTCTAATATACATTGTGAGCCTCCAATTGAGGGGAAAAGTATGTGGTATTTCTCAATGCTATTTGACCATGAATCCTGTTTAAGGGACTATCACTTATCTCACAAGACACTAATGTTCCAAGAAATACATTTTCAAACAGGCTGATACAGATGCCTCTTTATTCCCCAAACATACTCTCTTTCTCACATCATCCTCTTAGATTAGAACAGTGGTTCTTAACCAAGGTTGCCCTCCAAGGGAAATTCAGCAATGTCTGGAGACATTTTTGGTTGTCACAGCTGGGAGATGTATCTAGCAAGTAGGGGCCAGAGATGCTGCTAAACATTCTACAATGCACAGGACAGCCCCCGCCCCCAGCAAAGAATTATCCACCCAAAATATCAATAGTGCCAAGGTGGGGAAACTCTGAGCTAGACAATCCTCTTCTCACTTCCTCTCCCTGCCAGTCAAAGCTGTATCCATTTCTTAAAGTCCAGATCAAATATTTTCTTTTCAGTTAATGCTTGATTTTACCACTTAGATTTTTCTCCTTCTAATCTTCTACAGGACTGTATATGTTGCTTTTATAGCATTTATCTAATTCTTTCCTATATTATACATATTAATGTATATTTATAACATCTCATACTTGACTGTAATGTTCTGAGTAGAGGGACAATATTACAGTCGTTTGTTCTCTCTTCAAAGAGCTGACAATGGTAGTAACAGTAAGTTCTTGCTTAAAGAATAAAATGAGGCTTTATTTAACTCTTCTTTTTTAGTCACCTCCCAAATGTAATTGCTCACCCGGTCTTGTCAGTTTTTCCTTCATGTTTTCCTCACCTTTCTTAATCTTTCCACATCTCGTGCAGGCGTCCTGGCTTCATGCCCCACTATAGCAACAGGGAGGGAAAATGGTGTGTTGGAGAGAGCCTCATCTCACATCTGATAAGCCTCCATTTGATGCCCCCCACCCCCTTGCCTTCCCTGGGAACTGCAGTTCTTCAAGCCATGGTGAAAGTGATTGTATCTGCCTTGCAGGGTTCTGTAAGGATTAGAGTGAACACAATGGGTGTTCAATAATGGGCTCTAATAGTCAATAGCCTGAAGGGCTCTTCCCACCTCAGCTCTAAAACTTTCTCAGATCCTCCATCACCCACACATGCCAAGCTGCTTGAATTCAGGGCTCTAGGCCACTGTGACCAACTTACTCAAAGAAATTTACCCCTAATTCTCCTTTCCAAACCCTCAAACTCTTGATGAGCCGGTCCTTTCAGTATAGTATTCAAAGAGGCTTGAGCATTCTCATCTCCATATTCTGATTCATGGGTTCTTCCCTCTTGGAAACTCCCGTCTTCTATCACAAATCCTGCTCAAATCCCATCCAGCCTTACCTCTTGGTTCAGTAAAGTCTCCTCAGACCACTCAGCCTACAGGGATCCTTTCCTTTTCTGGACATTTGGAGTCCTTATAGTCTGTTTCACTAACAGGCAATCAATTTCTATTACTTGATGATGTTTCTCACCTGGAGAACTATGCAAATACACCTTCTAGGACTGTCTAAACTTTTGTGCTTTCTCACTTTAGATGGTAAGCTGCTTGAGGACAATGACCATGTCTAATTCTTCTTCACCAAAGTTACCCTGCATATGCTAGAGGCTCCAGAAATATTCAGTCCAAATATTCTGTCTTCTTTCACCTTCGAGTGTGTCTTTAAATGCCCTTTTCATTTTAGGCCTCATGCCCACCTTTGGAGGGTTCCTCAGGCACAGGCAGGAATGAAGGTAATAGCAAGGCCCTGGGTTTCACTTGGGTTAGATGGGAGTGCGGAAAGAGAGGTGCCACACACCAGGATCTGAGAGAATTCTTATAAACAGAGAATAATGGCAATCAGACACTAACATTTTAATTAACAATTTTAATGGCTTATCCAAAATAATCCTTCTGATTTGGAAGGATTAAATTCCACTTGACAGAACTACCAATCCATGTGGAAAGAAGTCTCACGTGCTGCTCCTGTAGTTACATCAGGGCCTGGTGGGGCAGGAGGAGTTGTCCAGCAAAGTGCACAGCTGGTGGGAGGTGCTATCCCCAGGCAAGGAAGGGAAAACAGCCCTGCGCTAGCACCAGCATCATAAAACCAACAACAATAGTTTGAAGTGTACGGAGGAGTTATAAGAATAGGAATAGTAAGTAGCATACATACTTTATATGTTTATTTATTTATATGGTGTATAAACAGCATATATACTTTTATCAGAGTCACCTTTTTGTCCCATTTTATTATTTGTGCTCATTATCTCTCTCCTCCTCCCTGTCTCTCTCCCTCTACCATTCTCTTGCTCTATCTAGCTATTTTTTTAACCATTTGAGGGTGACATATTCCAAAGCTCTCTGCCCCTAAATATTTCTGTGTATGTTTACTAAGAATAATGCTATTCCCTTGCAGAACTACAGTGGAGTTATTAACTTCAGGGAACTAAATAGTGATACTATTCTTTTACCTAATCTATCAATTTGTTCTGCAATTTTGTTAATTGTTCTAATAACGTCCCTTACCATTTTTACCTGCTCCAATATGGGATGCAGTCTAGGATCAGGTATTCCATTTAGATCCTGTGCTCCTTTAGTCTTCTTTATTCTGAAATAGTTCCATAATTTTTCTTATTTTTTAATAATTTCAACATTTGCAAAGAATAGCATTCTTTTTTTAAAAAATAAAACATTCATATGTGGAAAACGCTAAAGATCACACACACACACACACACACACACACAATTATAACTAATAAATGAATTCCATAAAGTTGTTGGAGACAAAATCAACACACAAAAATCAGTTTCATTTCTATATTCTACCAACCATTCAAAAGGGAAATTAAGAAAGCAATCCCACTTACAATAGCATCAAAAAGAATAACACATGTATGAATAATACAGATAGGAAAGACTTCTGCACTGAAAACTATGGAATATTGCTAAAGGAGATTAAAGAAAACACAAATAAATGAAAAGACATCCCATGTTCATGGATTAAAAGAATTAATATTGTTAAAATGTCCATGCTACCCAAAGTGATCTACAGATTAAATGTAATTGCTATCAAAATCTTTACCATGATGACTTTACAATGATGATTTTTCAACATGAAAAAATTTCAAACGTTTTCAACAATGATTTCCTCCACATTTACTGGCTGGCACTTGATATCCTGCTGCAAGTAAAGCCCTTTCTTTTCCTCTATTTATTTACGGATGATCCCCAACATATTTATCAACTGATTTATCAACTTTACGATGGTATGAAAGTGATACACATTCAGCAGAAACCATATTTTGAGCACCCCTACAACCATTCTGTTTTTCACTTTTCAAATTACATGAGATATTCAACACTTTCTTATAAAATGGGATCTGTATTAAATGATTTTGCCCAGCTGTAGGCTAATGTAAGTGCTCTGAGCATGTTTAAGTAAGTTAGGCTAAGCTATGATGTTCAGTAGGTTAGGTGCATTAAATGGATTTTCAACATGATATTTTCAACTTACAACGGGTTTATTATGATATAATCCCATTGTAGCTCAAAGAGCATCTATATTTGTTGGTTGGTTTGTTCATTTTTTTATGTATTTATTACTGGTGTAGACCCATAGATTCCCATTTTTAATAATCTATTAATATAATTTATTACTGCCCTTACCTCATTATTTCGTGCTCAAATGGCTCCAGAATTGCCTAGGAAGAGCCCCTTCCAGCTGCTCCTGTGTCCTTGTGTGACATCATTTTTTGGAACATTTTCTTACTTTCTATAAGATGTTTAGCATCTTTTAAAAACCCAGTAAAATTAGGAAAGAGAAAGAAGGAAAGGAAAGAAGGTTAAAAAAAAAAAATAGAAAACTGGATCAGGGAGTAGAGGAAAAGGACAAAAGTTAAATAAGGAGGGGCATTGAGGGGATATTGCCAGCACAGATTCAGATCCATTGGCCCCTCTGGGAGAGGCAGCCCATCTCCTGCTGCCCCAAAGGGCAGAGCAGGTTATGTGAGAGGCCTTGGTGGATTCTGTATGCTGAGCCTTTGGAGCCGATGGGCTTTGTGTATTGGTCCTGACTCTGTCTGTTGCAAATGATGGAGACCTAACCCAAAATGGAAAAGAGAGAGACATATAATTTAACTGACTTGTATGACTGAAAAATATAGTATCGATTTTAAACAAAGTTGGGTCTAGACGTTTGAATGGATGCCAGAAATCTCACCCCAACCTCCCGCCCCCCTACCCACTTCTCAGCTCTGCTTGGCTTTATTCTGTGTGGCTTTATTCTTGATCAGCCTCTTTTCCCAATTTGGCAGAGGTGCCCCTGGCCCTTCTAGATTAATCCTACTAGTTTAGCAACTCTAGCAGAAATAAAGCATCCCTTTCCCAACGACTGTGACCAAAATCCCAAGAGTGTCCCCGATCGGCCATGCCTGGGAAGGGCAGTATTCTCACTGGCCAGGCTGGGTTACAAGCTCCCTTTTAGGGCTCATCTGATCTGGGCTGGGAATGGAGGAACGGGTGGTTCCCCAAGAGGATGTAGAAGTGCTCTTACCAAAATGGGGAAAGAGGTTTTGGAAAAGCTAACACAAAACTTCATTGCATGTGGATCGTAAGAGCACTTGATGGTGTCAGAATTTTGACTTTGAGATGCACAAATAAACCACAGCCCAGCCATTTTGTCATGACAACTTCTGTCCCCTTCACACAGACCGCTTACAGCAAGAAAACCTTGAACTCCCCCTGCTTAAGACTGAAGCCTCTGTCCATCTGACCTTCCCTTGGCCTGGGAAGTGTGGGTGGGCACCAGGTGCTCACCCAAAGGAAGGAGAGGAAGGAATTGCCCTGGGAGCACAGAGGAAGTGAACAAGCCCTGAGCACTTTGTGGGGTGGCTCTCCCTCCATGTAGACAGGTTCTCGTTTCATCATTTCTCCGGTGGCCCAGCAGGCCCAACAGGGACATGTCCGTCACGGTGGTGTGTTACATCATGTCAGATGGCGATCGAATGCGCTGTTAACATAAGCTGACAGGAAGGCTCTAGCAATCTGCTTATCTGGATGCCACCCTTGCTGAGTAAAGGGTCATTATCAGAATTATTCACACAGAATTATAGCAGTTGGAAGTCTGCAGATTATTTATTACATCACCCTCATTTTAGTCACTCAGCACAGATGGAACCACCTCAAAGGAGCCTGCCTCCCGTCTCCCCCTTTCCCTCTCCCCCTCCCTCCCTTTTCCTGCCACATTAGAGGCTTACCCCAGCACCAGTAGCAGCAGCAGCAGCAGCCAGGAGTGTGAAGCTACCTTAGGTCAGCCTCAGGTATGGCTTTTTCTGTGCCCAGGATCCCTTTTCTGAGTTCTGGCACCGGTGTGAGCAGTTACACACCAGGAAGTGTCTGGATAAAGAGAGCTCAGGACTCCTCCCAATTAGACCCATTCCTGGAGTGGTCTTGCCAACCTCGGTACCAAAATGTCAAAACAAGGTATTTAATTGATCTGTTAAATTTCAGGTCTGGCTTCCATAGCTGCTGCCAGTTTCATAGACATCTTGCAAAGGAAAAGGTTCTTTCCTTTGCAAGATACTATGAAAAGTATTCATAGGAGAAGGCATCTGCAGGAATCCATAGACCCTCCAAAACATCCCCAGCTTGCTGTCATGTGCCAACCTTGGTGTCCACCCTCACCACTCCCCTCCTGCACCTCCTCATCCAACAAGCACTATACCTGCAACCCAAACACACTCAGAGTTCACCAAACACATGCCTATTCCCAGGCAAAACCAAACACAACTGATGGTAGCAGCTGTGGAAAGAGGCAGTAATAGAGAATGTGATTAGCAAGACGCATTCAAATGCGTGGGCTTCTTTATTACTACCATCCAATAATAGCACATACGAACAACGCACCCTGAACCTGAAGGCCAGCATGGCTGGAGGAGGACCAAGGCTTGTAAAGAAAGATAACTCTTTAACCGATTTACTGACTTATTTTAAATGAGTTTCAAATTCTAGCTCTATACTATTTTAAACAACGCTTCAGAACCAAGCAGTAATTCCCAGCCCATCTCTAGGCTCGGCTGCCTTTGGAATGTGGTGATTTGGGATGTGTTGCACAAAAGCAGGGCTCAGTCTGTCAACTCTTTAGGTTCTGAGGGGGCCAGAGGCTCCCCCTTGTTATTCCAGGCCCGGCGGCCAGAAAGTCAGAGAGTGTTGGGCTGCAAGGGATTCTGAATGTGTCTGGTTGAACTTCTAATTATCCAGAGAGGTGGAGGGACCTATGCAAAGACACAGACCCTGCGTATGCTATTGTGAGGGCTGCCATCATGAAATACCACATCCTGCTGGCTTAAATAGCAGCGATGTCTTGCCTCTCAGTTCTGGAGGATACCAGTTCAAGGGTTCTTCCTCCTGAGAGTTATGAGGGAAGGCTCTGTTCCAGGCCTCTCTCCTTGGCTTATGGATGGACAACTTCATGCTCACATGGCATTCTTCCTGTAAATTTCCCCTTTTACAAGGGCATCAGTCAAGTTGGACTAGGGCCCCCCTCATGAGCACTTTTTAACTTGATTACCTCTGTAAAGACTCTATGTCCAAATAGTCCCATTTTGAGGGCTGAGCTCCCAGAAAGCCAATATATATTTGCGGGGGGACACAAGTCAACCCACCACACTCTGGTTCTCCTGACCTCTCCTCCAGTTGTGTTTCTGTTCCCAAGGTGCTGCCTCGGTGCTAATACCTCGTAATTTTTCTGTCAAACCTTTCCAGTGGCTGAGTACATTTGATGAACTCTCGCTTCCCTGGCTTATGGGGAGTACTTGACATCTGAGAAGTCATGAGGTCAGAGCCGGGGGGGGGTCCTGAACCGGCCCCAGGTAATGGAGTGCTCCACACTGTGGGGTCTTCCCCTTGTCCTCTCTCGGAGCCAGTCTGTGGCAGTGGCCTCTGCATTCCAGAAGCTGCAGCACAACAAGTGGCCTCCAGGATGCCTCTCCTTGGGCACTTAGAGATTATTCCAGCTAAAAACAAACAAACAAACAAAACGGTCCTGCAGTACCCTGTGTGTAACTCTGCTCTTTCTCCTTATTAACTGGAGTCCAGCTGCATTCGGCCTCTTGAAACAGCAAACTGATGAGTGGTGCCATCCTTTGACCTTTGCAAATGGGGGTTCATTGGTGACCCCTCTAGTGTTAAATATAGTGTCCAGGCAAGTGAGTGATAAGCAGTTGTCCTCCTTTCTCCCCTTTCTAGCCCCAAACAAGGAAACCCAAGCCAATTCGTGCTGAGAAAACTTTTCCTCTCAGTGGCACCCATTCCTTCCTCCACACCCCGGCCCCCTCCCACACCAGGTTACTCTTGATCTGTGAGGTGAACAGCTCTTCTGAGCTGGGTTCCTGTTTCATCTTCTTCCTGTTAATTAGTGTGAACTGCCTGTTTCTGAGAAGTGCCCGACTATTTATTTCAGACCAGGCAAGTCTAAACACAGCTCTACCAACCACAGCAGGAGACAGAAGTGGTAAAGTTTCTTCGCTCATGCAGACGAGAGCCATGGGCACGGGGCCGGCACCAGGAAGAAGCGCGTTCATTCACTGAGTGTGAAGCTCAGGGTCTTAGGGCTCCTCTCTGTAGGGCCAGCCTTACCAGTAGGCAAAGCTGTAGCTCTCCACAGTTGAGGGGCTTCAAGCAGGGTCTACTCCCCAGAGTCATGTGTCACAACTTGTCACCCCCTCCCCAGATGACATGATTGGAAACTCTATCCTTTGGCTCATACAGGTTTTACAGAGCCCCTCCCTGGTAATGTGGAAATCCTCTGAGAGAGCATTTCATCCTAGCAAGCAAGACTTTCCAGAATTGAGACACACCCCCACACCTCGGTCAGGATGGGTCAATAGCGGGGCTGGGGAGAGAAGGGGGTGAAGGGGATGGATACGGGCGGCTGGAGTGGGGAGAAGGGACTTCAGGGCAGAACTTCACTCACTTGGGAATTTTGCTCAGTGATGGCCTTGCTCTGTGGCTGCTGATTGAAAAATGTCAAGTTGGGGTCACTTTAGTCATTGCCATCTGTCAGGGAGGACAAAGGCCAGTCTGTGGTCAGGGAGCCCAACGGGAGAGGTTGCACTTGGGGAAGGGTAAGTCTGTAATGCACTTGTCTTGTAAAAATGCTCTTTAGTCAATTAAGAAGGTTTTAAATGAGAAGAGTAACCGGACAGGCAGGATCTTTATATTTTTTCTATGTACTGCAGAATATTCATGAGGAAAAAAAGTAGGATTTCTTGGGCATCTTTTCCTTTCAAGAACCTTCTAAAATGTTACAGCCCAAATGGCTCTTTCTTTTTCTCAAGCTGTGAAGACCTCAGGGGGTGCTCCCTCTCTGGGCTTCGTGGTGAGGATGTTGTTATAAAACTTGGGGCTGAGGACTTTACACTGGGACAAACCTTTAAAAGAAGCCTGCTGTGCTGTGGAAGTGTGGGTATTCTCCAGCTTTCCCAGGTCACGCCGACTGCTTCCCCGCAGCCTACAGATCAGAAGGCAGGGCTCCTTTGTGCGAGGAATTTGCATCTGAGGCAAAGATTTATAGTAAACGGCCACCAGATGGTGCCTTAGTCCTCCTCAAGCTAATATTCTGGCTTGCTTTGTTCTCTTTGCTGATGAAAGCTGACATTTCACGGGAAGAACAGTCAATCCCTGGGAAGATGCTGGGACCAAAGGAGCCACAAGTATTATTTTATTTGTTCAGCCTGACAAGACTCCAAGCTCATAAATGTGGGGGAGCCACAGTCATTGACCTAGAGCTAATATAAGTGCTTATTTCTTCACACAGTGGGATGCAACAATTAAGGTCGTATCAGCTCCCAACATGCATGCGGACCTGACTCAGTGCTAATTGCTCCCAACAAGCATGCTGATGCTGGATTCATAGCTGACTTCTAGCTCTCAGAGGGTTTGGGTGACCTTGCTTTAGGGGGAGATAAATGCTTCATTCTTTACGCTGGCTTTCTAAATAAATCACTTCAGTTTAATTTTTTTTAAATTATCTTTTGGAGACCAATACTGGGTTTTTTTTCTCTTTCACTAAGAAAACAGGAATTTAATTTGGAAAACTCAGTTTTAAATGAACATAGTGACCTTTATAATTTTCTTTTCCTTAGCAAACATCTTTTACTGCTTTTCCAAAAGACTGAACTTAGCCAGAATTACGACAGGTAAAACTTCTCACTTCATGAGTTTAATGAAATGACTCGATCTCCCCACAGACGTTTCCAAAATCTGGAGAGCGGCTGTGAGTTTGCAGTGCAGTATGGGGAGAGGTAAGAACAATGCCTTTGGAATTTGGAATCCTTGTACCCCGGTGAAATAGTCCTGCTCACCTCCCTGCATTTCACTTTCTCTCCATGGCAACGTTTGATGTGGGGCAGTCACCCAGTTTTATTATTTAGTCTGCATGCACATACACACTCACACACTCACCCTTAGGCAGAGGACTAGGATAGAAGAATCCATCGCCACTTTTACCCTTCATTTCCCAAGTCCTGAGGCATCACTGTCTCATTTCCACCCTCAGGGTTTAATCTCAGAGTGTGGGAACGAGGCAGGCCTCTGCTGGGGTGGCCAGGATGTCCCTGACGCCACCAGCAGGGAAGAGTCAACACACTGAGGACAGCCCCTGCTCCTTCTCATTTGGCTGAGGTTGTCAGAGCATGCATGTGGCAACACCATCCATGGTTCCGTGACGTCTCCCTGAAGATGCCATCTGTGGGCTCAAAAGCTGGATCTATGGGAAGCCAGCCCCGGGCTGTGCATCTGTCACAAACCGTGTCTTCATCTTCCCAGGCCAAGTTCAGTTCATTCTTATTTTCACACATCCAATTGGGCGCTACCAGTTAGAGGCCTCACTGGGGCTTCAGGGAGTGGGTTCGTGTTGCTATTGGCAGCAGTTCAGTCCTTCGCTGATCAACAACATCCACCTTGGGATGCCATGCACCTACTTCTTTACCTGTAGTTACTTTGAATGTTGGTTCCAACACACCATTTGCAGGAATAGAGCCGCCAGGAACTGGTGGTGTGAGATCCCAGGGTCTCCTGTGTTACTTGTCAACTAAGCAGTAGCAGCTGCAGCTGATGGAAATACATGCCCAAAGGCATTCGACCAACTGGTTAAACTCTTGACTCTGCCACCTTAGAAGTTTTGTGGCTCGACACCAATTACTACTGGGAACAAGTTTCCACTCCATTCCCACGCCACAGTCAGACAGGGTTGAGGGGGATAATAGGTCCTCGCCCTGCAGCCCAAGCAACCCGTTTGCACGGCTGGCTGCCCGCCACCTGGTGGTAGATGGAGGTAGAGCAGCCTCTTGAGGAGAACTGCCCGGGTTTGGAGCAAGAGGGACTTTCTAAGTGATTCAATCTTGTGCTGTCATTTTCACTGGAGGAAATTCAGGCTTAGAGATGATGGCAGGCTTGTCTGAGCTCTCACAGTGGTAGAGTACGGTGGTTAAGAGCAAGCATTCTGGCGTCTTAGTGTCTGAATCCTGGCTTGGCAGTCAGGAACTAGTGTAACCTTGGAGGAGTTTCATAACTTCTCAGTAATCACTTTTCTTATCTATGAAATGAGGGAAATCATGCTCGTTACCTCAAGGGTTTTTAAGCAGATTAAATTAGGTGGTGATGTGGAATTGCTTAGTCCTGTGCCTGACCCTGGTAAGGGACACATCTCTAAATGACTCTGTCTTCACCCTGGAGCTATTTAACTGTATTTGTAATGCCCCCTACGATGGGTGACACTCCTTACATTCCCCATTTAGATCTGAAAGTAGGAGTGAGGACCCCAAAGACCACTGAAGAAAGCGTGAAAGATATTTTGCTTTTGAATGGAACTTTAGACTTTGGTTACTGAGTGAAGGAAGAGTGCAAATGACATTTTGGTGCCAACATGGCTCAAATTCATTGTCATAGATTGAATGTGTTGGGTATTCTAAAAATGTTTGTTAGATGAAGGAAGGGGAAGGGGCGTGAGCAGAGGTCAGAAGTGGCCCCTGTCTCAGGAGAGAGGAGCTGGAAGGGAAACTCAGAGAAAGTCTCATTTTACACTATCCACAATAGCTCAGAAGACCAGCTGGGAACCCTTGGAGTAGAAATCTCCCTGGCTGCCTCTGTTTTTGTAACAATGACATTAGAAAGACCAGGTACTCCTGTAGATGCTGTATTCTTTAAGTAAGTGTGGACACCTTTATCCTGTTTGAGACTGGACTGGCAGTTCTGTTGAAAATAGGACAGGTGAGCCTTGCCAGGAGCTAAGGAGACAAGGAGAGAGAAAAAGAAACAAATACCTTGACTTTCTCCCCCTTCTCTTTAATTTACTAATGGTGTGTGTCCTATGGTCATGATCTAAGTCAGAGCTAGGGAGTAAGGAGCCCAACTGATGCAGCTTATGGATGCCTTCCTTCCAGGGCACAGAGCAGGGTGGAACTGGATCTCAGAACATGGAGGAACATGCACAGCCAATGGATTATGCATATGCACCCAAAAATATTTGGGTGATTTATATTCAACTCTGCTTCTCTCAATTTGAAGAGGTTCCTCGTTTATAATACTGTATTTCTAATGGTATTACCAAAAAAAGTGTGGTGTTTTCTGTTGTTGTTGTTTTTTCTCCTCTCCTCTCCTCTCCCAACCCCGGTCTCTGCTCTTCTTTGCCTTTTAAAGTGGTTCTCACACAATTTCCAATATGAATGGGGTTAATAGAAATGTAGATGGAAGTAAAGAGACAAACACAACTTTCTAGAACATTCCCCTTCCTATGCCATTGCCCAACCCCAGCATGTTCTCGGGCCTGCTGATGATGCTGGTGCCTATGGTGAGTTGGGGAGAAAAAGGGAGAAACAGGGCAAAATGGGAGAGTGATGGAGAGAGAAGATGGCTTCATGGTGTCTGGAACTGCATTTGGCATCATGGGTATGATGCCTTCACTCCATTTCTTCCTGGCTGTAGATCCATTTAATCAATAATACTTATTAAGCATATAATTTGTGCCAAACACCATGTCAAGCACTGATGAATAATGCACAGCCCTGCCCACAGGGATCTTACAGTCTATATTCTCTAGGTGCTTACGATGCACTGCAGTTGGTGTCAACCACACAGTGAGATAAAGTCAGCACAGAGGCACTCCCAGGCACAGAGAGAGGCGGAAGAGTCAGGGAAGGCCTTCCAGGTTACTGACTCTTAGCAACAGAGTTAGAGGCCAAGAAATTAACAAGTGAAAGGAGAGGAGGGTAGGGAGGATGCACTTGGCAGAAAGAGATCTTGGCAAAGGGATAAAAATCATGATGTGTTTGGGGCTCATTCTGGATGACTGAGGCAAGGAAATGTGTAGGCAGCTGCCAGAGGAGGTTTGGAGAGGTAGGCAGGCCTCAGAGCAGGGAGGACATGAGGGCTTAAGAGAAGGAGTTCAATTCTATTCCGAAGGCCATGGAATGGTGTCAAGAGTTTCCATAAGAGACTAACTAGGCCAACACCATTTCTAGAGCAATCGTAGCGGCAGTAGTATGGAGGCTGAAGGGAGCGGAGAAATGGAAGAAGGTTCTTCCAGTAAACTGGGCAGTCAATGACAAAATCCCGATGTGAGCTAGCAGCAGGAAGAGATGAAGCGGGGTGTTGCAGTCTATAAAGAGAGGCCAACGATAGGTGGCAACCTCGAACATCAGCCTCAGGTTCTGCCTCACGTTATGGGCTTTTCCGACTGCACTACTTGGTGAATTTTGCTATCTGTTTCAGTTAAATTCAACGTGCAGAGGGGAGAAAACTCTTTCTGGATGAATATCTATTCTTTTCAGAACAGAGAGCCTCTATTGTCTACTTTCTAAACAAATTTCTACTGGATATCAAAGAAGCCTTTCAGAGCTTGTTCTGGGACATGCCAAGTCCCATAAAACCTCACTGGAATGAAATGAAATGTAGAAGCAGCACCAAGAGGGGCCGGTGCAGCAGGCTCAGATCTAGGGTATGACATGTTCCCTACATATGCCCTAGCTATGCCCTAGGTATACCATACATATGCTCTACATAAACCCTACATATACCCTACATATGCCCTACATATACCCTACATATGCCCTAGATATGCCCTAGGTATACCATACATAGGCTGTACATAAACCCTACATATACCCCACATATGTCCTAGATAAGTCCTAGGTATGCCCTATGTATGCCCTACATATACCCTACGTATGCCCTAGATATATCCTAGGTATGCCTTACATAAGACCCAGTATGCCCTATGTATGCCCTAGATATACCCTACATATGCCCTAGGTATACCCTAGATATACCACACATATGCTCTACATAAACCCTATATATGCCTTAGGTATGCCCTAGGTGTGTCCTAGGTATGTCCTACATATGAACTAGTATGCACTAGATATATGTATGCCCTAGATATACCCTATATATTCTCTACATACACCCTATGTATGCCCTATGTATGCCCTAGATATACCCTATATATTCTCTACATACACCCTCCGTATGCCCTACATATACCCTACATCTGCCCTAGATATACCTTATATACACCCTAAATATATCTTAGATAAACCTTATATATGCCCTACATATGCCCTAGATATACCCTAGATATGCTCTACATATGCCCAGATGCTTTTGAGTGTGGGCACCAATGTAGATCATCTCCTTAACTGTAGGAGAAGGGACCCCAGCTCCATTTTGTTTTTACTGCCTCCCATCTTTAACTAGATGACTTTCTTTTTGGGTTCTTCCTGTGAGTTGATGTGGAAAGCTAAGATGAACGCATGTTGCACAAACCGACTCCACAAGCTCACCTGGTTTATCACTGATTGGCTGGGTGTCAAACTTGGCTGATGCCCTGGAGATTGGATGCTGCCTCCAATTATAGAAAAGAACTGTTTGGGGATGAGGGCTGAGGCTACTGGTCATTTTCTTTGGGAGCTTCTTCCCAAATATGATGAGATGTCTCAGGTGGACAGTTTTGGAGCTACCTACAGCCTGTACACAGGAGGGCTTGCCACATCTGTAAATTTTGAATCTGAGTTAAGATTGGCTGACCTCTGAATCAGAAAGGTTTGTTTTGGAAGTACTGACTCAATTTCTGTTCCAGTTATAAATAGCAAGATTAAAGCTATAGCTGAGGATTCTGGCAGTACATGTTTTTAAAAACCTAAGTGACAATGAAATAGCTTAATGAACTAGTAAATTTCTTTGCAGGAAGTGTAAGCCTTGCAAAATCATTGAAGAAAAGCTTTAAGATACCACATAAATACAGTATGCATTGCTAAAGTGTGTTTAATTATGCCAGTAGATTGTTATTTTAAAGCAATTCCAAAGACAGTTGTATAGGTTAATCATAATAAAGGCAATTACAATACTGATGCTTTTGAAATAAGAAGGGTTATGTTTTTTAAGAGTGTAATTATGTTTCTGAATGAGTCTATGTAGAGAAAGGCAAAGGAACATAAGGGCCTCTGCTTGAAGCCTTCAGCTGCTGAGTTAGAATTTGCAAGTCAAAACTTATTTGCATCTAATTCTCAGAACACACAAAAAAAGTCACGAAAGCTTACTTTAAGGAGAAATTCTAAAGATTATTAGAAATTTTTTTAGAGTAAACCGGGAGGAAGGAAAACAAAGCAGGAAAACCAAGTGAGACTTGCAATTTTGTCTACCACATGTAAATGTGCAGATGGTTGACATATCTAAAGCAATCCTGGCAAAGGTCTTGCATGCATCATCCCAGTAAGCACATTTATAACAGGCAGCCCATGTACCCAGCTCCACGCAGGATGCAAAACATGTATTAGAAGTGGCTCATTCCAGACCTGGTCCCTGGCTTCAAGCTAATTCACCATGTAGTTGGCAATATAAGACACATGACAAGTGGACACACAAGCGCAGGCATACAATTAACGCCGCAGAGCAGCCTTGCCTGCGATCTGAATGCATCCCTTTCCTCTTTTGGAACTGAAACCACACAATGAGGCATTTCAGGCACAACAAATGGGTGACAGAGGCATAATAGGTCTGGCTTTAAAGTTATCTTAAAACAGCTTCTGTATTTCGGCTTCGTCTTTCATAAAGGCAGAATCAGAACACTTCCCACTACATATGTCTTCTCTTTGCTTTCTCTAAGTGGGGACAATGATGCTGGCTGAAATTAGAAGGGTTTGGAGACAATGAATCTCTGGTCAAGCAAGGTCACAAATAAGGGTGGTTACGATTGAGGAAAGAGAGGTTATCAGTTTTGGCTAAACCCAAAATAGCAGCGGTCTCATGTGAAAGAAGACTGAAGGCAGGCAGTCTATGCCCATGCTTCAAGGACCAAAGCTGCTTCTCTCCTGCTGCTCCACCAACCCTCACCATGAGGCTTCCACCTCATTGCTTTAAGATGGTTGCATGGGCTCCAGCCATTATGTGTGGATTTTAGCCAGCAGGAAAGAGGGTGGAGAGAAGAAGGGCATGCCCCTCCCTTTAAGGTTGCTTCTTAAAAGTCTCACACAGTTCCACCTGCATCCCGTCAGCCAGAAATTAGTTGTATGGCCCCACCTAGTTGCAAGGGAGGCTAGAAAATGTGGCCTTTATTCTGGGCAGCCACACGCCCAGCTACACACCAGGGGCTGTGTTGTGAAGCAACAAGGGGAGAACAGATACTGGGGGTCTCTGTCATAAGGAATTAGCCAAAGGTACGAATGCATGAAGGAGCCTGGGCACTGTTCTTTGAATTGGCACAATTTCTCTGCTTGTCTAGAAAAGGAAGTTACACCTGTGTTAGCAGAGGGCAAAGACCTGCAATGCTCACCTGGCACCAACCAGTACAGGAAACCAGCTCCCCCATGGCACCAACCAGCCTCCTGTCTGGCTCGATAGGTTTGCATTTATGTCTTTATTAAGGAAGAGCCAAATTTCATGTCTAGTCTCACCTTTTCTTCCACGGATCACTTATAAATCTAATTCTCAGGGATGTCATTCCAGACCAGAACCCACCGGAAGCCTCCAGGTGCTGCAGTGAGGAGGAGCTGGAACCCTTCTCCTCCAGGTGCCAGCTTGCGCTGCTGTGGTTCTCATCTGTAGAGGACGTGGACCATCCAGGGAATCACCTGCAGCTGACAGAGGAAACTCTGAAGCCCACCAGGCCTGTACAGACTGGGGAAACACCAGTGCCTGAGGATAGTGGCTAAACTACCAGAGAACATGGGGCTGAGGTGGAGCCTGGATGACTCTTCTGCCTCTGAGCAAAGCTGCTTGCCCTACACACAACAGTAGTGTCTTAACATCTGCTGAGTTCCCAGGTCCTCTTAGCAGCAGGCAGAGGCATTCAGAGCCCAGACCCCAAAGACATGCTGATCTGGTTTAAACCTGACTGTGCTACTCATCACCCGGGGGACCTAGGCAAGTTACATTGTCTTTTTGTGCCTCAGTTTCCTCATCTATAGAATAGAGGTATTCTAGTTTCCTGTGATTTCTGTAACAAATTTACAACCTTTGTAACAAATTACCACAAATTTGGTGGCTTCAAACGATAGAAATTTATTCTCTCACAAACCTGGAGACCAAAAGTCTGAAGTCTCTATCACTGGACTGAAATAAAAGTGCAGGTGGGGCCGGACACAGTGGCTCACACTTGTAATCCCAGCACTTCGGGAGGCCAAGGCGGGCGGATCATGAGGTTAGGAGTTTGAGACCAGCCTGGCCAATATGGTGAAACCCCATCTCTACTAAAAATACAAAATTAGCCAGGCGTGGTGGCGCATGCCTGTAATCCCAGCTACTCGGGAGGCTGAGGCAGGAGAATCTCTTGAAACCAGGAGGCGGAGGTTGCGGTGAGCCAAAATCATGCCATTGCACTCCAGCCTGGGCAACAAGAGCGAAACTCCGTCTCAAAAAAACAAACAAACAAAAAAAGTGCTGGTGAGGCAGCGCTCCCTCCAGAGTCACTAAGGGGAGAATCCTTGCCTTGCCTGGCCCAGCTCCTGGCTGAGCCAGCATTCCTTGGCTTAGGCTGCAGCCCTCCAGTCTCTGCCTCCACGGTCACATGGCATTCTCCTCTTCTGTGCATTCGTAATGCCCCACATTTCTCTTATAAGGACCCTCTTGATGGCATTTAGGGCCCACCTGGATAACTCAGGGTGACACCCCCACCTCAAGATTTTTAACTTAATCACACCTGCAAAGATCCTTTTTCCATATAAGGTCACATTTGACATGTTCTAGGAATTTGGATCTGATCTTTTTGGAGACAGTTACTTAAGTCTACTTCAACCGTTAATAATAGTGCCAACTTCAAAGGGTTGTGGGGAGGCTCAAATGAGCCAAGGTACATAAAAAGCTTTGAATGGAGTCAGGCTTATTGAAATCACTGTGGAAGTGTTGGATTTTATTATCTCCTTTTATTTATTTATTTATTTAATTCCTTTTTGAGACGGAGTAATGCTCTGTTGCCCAGGCTGGAGTGCAGTGGTGTGATATCGGCTCACGGCAACCTCTGCCTCCTAGGTTCAAGTGATTCTCCTGCCTCAGCCTCCTGAGTAGCTGGGATTACAGGTGCCCACCACCATGCCTGGCTAATTTTTGTATTTTTAGTAGAGACAAGGTTTACACCATGTTGGACAGGCTGGTCTCAAACTCCTGACCTCAGGTGATCTGCCCACCTCGGCCTCCCAAAGTGCTGGGATTACAGGTGTGAGCCACCATGCCTGGCCTTATTATCTCCTTTAAAAGGTAAATGTTACAGAAAGGATAGAGCCAGGGAACTCAGGTCTGCAGATGGCTGGTGCAGAGACCTTTCTGCTAATTCTGCAGTCTCGCTACAAAACCTACTTCTGCACTCCAGCTTCCCACTGAAAAGACCTCAGAATCAACATGACTGTCAACTCCTGCAAATCAGCACTCCCAAAATGCTCAGGCATCCTTTCAAAATGCCTGCCCTTTGGCTGTGCTTTCATTCCATCTCCATTCTCCCTCTCCATGTTTTCGCCTTGGTCTTCATTGATATTTATTTCTTCCCCACAAAGAAAACTAGGTCTAGTCATAGCCAATAGAGACAGTATTGTGAGAAAGTAATTACAGGACCTGAAAGATGTATATGTTTTCTTAAACTTTAGAAAAGCAGAGGGATGATAGAAGGAGAGTGTATATGTGTGTTGTATATATGTGTACTGATAAATATAATTTTTTGTATTATCAGAATAGGCTAGATTAAATAGGCTAGATTAAGTTACTTACCCAAGGTCATACAATTTCAAATTGACCTCCAAATTTCAATGACTCATTACAGTAGTTTTTTCTTATTCATGCCCCTGCCAATGCGGGTTGTAGGTAGAGAAGTCCTCTGCTCCATATGGTCACTCAGGAGTCCAGGCTGATGGAGCACTGCTGGTCACTGTGGCAGAGAGACAATGTGCTTTGTCCAAAAGCACACAGCACATTGTCACTGTGCTCACAGCACATTGTCCGCGCCTTACTGCAAGGGGGCTAGGAAGTCGGGGAGAGCACATGGCTGTTTGGTGAGCCAGAAATATCTCTGGTACAGTGACAGAGAATTGAAATGTATTCCTTTTCTGTCCTAGAATAGCTTCACAGGAGAAAAAGGGTCTGAGCCATAGGAATTTAGAGCTGCAGAAACATGAATGAACTGCTTCCATTCATATTTATGTCCATTCATTAAGTATAAAGGATATTATCAGACTTGCATTGCCTTTTATGTTTCTACCATAAGTACTTCCACCTGTATTCTGACAGATTTTTAAAAATCAAGAAGATAGCTTTTCTCCTTAATTTTTCCTGAAACAACAAGCAGACTTTATCCTAATTAGGAGGAGTAATATGTGAAAGCTAAAGTTTCCCCCTTTGCCACCCTCTGGGTGTGGGGGTAGAGATCATCCGTACTTGCTCACCAGTGTGTCACTCCCACCCTCCCCTGCTCTCCTCAGCCTGCCCCTCCCTCCCCACAGCTGCCCATTAGTGTGTATTCAGTCCTGGCTGAAATCTGATAACTGGGTTTGCAATTCATTTTTTGATGGAAGGTACAAAAAGCACTAAGCCTGAAACTTAGAAGTAAAAGAGACTTAAGTATGTACGCCACCTCGAACCACTTGAAATCATGTCCCCAGATCCTCTTTTCCCTCCAATTTGCAGAGTCCCGGTTAAAGCATTGCTCCTCTGAGCACTGAGGACTTGGTAAAAGGACTCTCAGAGGCAGTGGAGAGAGGTCTGCTCTGCATCTAATTTGGGCCAAAGGAGTAAAGTGTCTGTGACCCTGACAGTGGGGATGGGTGTGGAGTTATTTCCCAGGACACCTGATTCCATATAAACCCCAATCATACCTTCAGCTGAATAAATGATAGCATGACCCTCATGTGGGGCCCTGCAAGAGGTTTTGATGTTTGGGCTAGAAATTGCTGAATTTAGAATGGCAGGTTTCCAGATCTGTGATTCTAAAAGAGAGAAGAGTCAAGAAAAAAAAAAAAAAGGGAGCTTCTCAGAAATAAAATTCCAAGCAGAGAAATATGAATGGGTCTATTGTTGGGGAAAGGGCACCTTTGGAAGCCGACATGAATCCTGCTGGTTCTGCCCTGCGGTCTCTCTTTCTTGGATCAGGCCTGCTTCCTCCTGGTATCCTGCAGGCCTGGAGTGAGGTCCTGTTCCCATCCTCATCAGACCTACACCCACTGTGCTTTTGGTTTCTCTCTCCTCCAAATCCCTGGCTGAGGTGGACAGTCCTGAGGCTCAATTTTTTTCCTGCCATTCCTGCAAATCTGCATCCAACCCCTTGGGCATAAGGTATTTTATTGGCAATTCACTGAGAAGGACAGAAGAGGGTCAGACATATGCAATGATGAAGAAATCCCAGAGGCGGCCAACATCTCAGAGCCTCAGAGCAGCCATTTCCACAGGTGACACCAAGGTCGGCTGCCCTCTGTTCCTGCCCCCTCCTTCCTTGTCCCCTTTGCTCCACCACAGCCTCCCCCTGCTCCAGACACCTGGGTGGCTCTCCTTGGGGTGGGAGTGGCTGTCCAGGTGTGGAAGGCAGGAGTGAAAGCACAGGCGCCATCGGAGTGTCCCAGATGATGATTCACATCTCAGGGAACTTCGGATGAGAGGTTTAACTTCAATGAGAGATTGTCTCCCCAAAGGAAAGTCACCTTCAGATGCTGCCTCACAGGACCTTAAAGGATAGATACACTTTACAGAGGGCCCAACAGGGAGCTCACATTTTAAAGGTGGGAGGAGGGTGGCAGAACAGAACAGCAAAATAAAAAGGCCATGGGACCTTCAGCTTAAGTGGTACCTGCCAACTCAGATGCCCAGAGCAGGCCAGGCAACAAGACAGAGCTGCCCCAGGTCCATATGGCATCTCTGGGTCATTGATGCAATGGGGCCCTTCTGCTGGGACAGGCATCCTCGTGTCAGGGCCACTGCTCGGCAAGCAGAGCCTAGGCACCTTCCAGGCCCTGGTACCATGGCAAGGAGCCTCGCATATGACACATCTGCTTTCTGTGTGCAGTGCCCGGGTATGGCAGCAGGGAGGACTGTGGAGTTCACTTTCACCAGGGCTGTCACTCAGCCACATGCCCTATGGGCCTGACGTTGTCAGATCTTTCTATTTTGCAAGAGAGACTAAGGTCCAGACTGTAATAGGAACTCTCCTGATTTATAAACATAGGCAACTGTTTCAAATATTTTAAACATCACGTGGGCCCAATGAAACAATGAGTGGCTTCCGAAGCAGAAGGTCAGGGAGTCCAGGCCCTGAGTGTGCTCAGGCTTGAGGGAAAGCCTTTAAGGTGACTGCGGTGGGGTTCCAGAGTGTGAGGCAGAGAAGAAAGGCAAGCGAAGAAGCTCTAGGCCTTTCACTCGGGGTGGACCATGAGGGAAACGAACTGTGAGAATGCTCTGCTTTTTCTTGTTTCTGTGCCTTCTATTATGAGGAAGGCTGGAGGCTGGGCCTGGTGGCACATGCCTGTCATATCAGCACTTTGGGAGACTGAGATGGGTGGATTGCTTGAGCCCAGAAGTTCAAGATAAGCCTGAGCAACATAGCAAGACCCCATATACAAAATATGTAGACATGGTGGCATGCACCTGTAGTACTAGCTACTCAGAAGGCCGAGGTGGGAGGATCGCTTGAATCCAGGAGTTTGAGGCTACAGTGAGCTGTGATCACATCATTGCACTCCAGCCTGGAAGACAGAGCAAGACTCCATCTCTGAAAAATAAAAATAAAAAGGAGGGCTGGAGAGGGTGGAACAGGCTAAGAGTGAAAGGAATGTTCACGTTGAAGTAGCACTCAGCTTCTGCAACAGTCCAGACTTCTGGCCTAGCAAGGCCATCATAAGAGCTGACACATTAGTGTAGACAAAATGGCAGACACCATTTTAGGCATTTCAACTGATTTAATCCCATCAACATCCCTATTCAACAGGTCTTGCTATAATCCTCACTTTACAGATTACTACATTGAGGCACAGAGAGGTTAAATCACTTGCCCAAGGTCACACAGCTAGCAAATGTCAGAGCTGGGATTTGCACCCAGGCAGCCTGGCTCCAGAGCTCATGTTCTTAGCCACTACCTCCGCTCAGCATGAGAAACACGGCAGACAATGCTCAGCTTCAGGGGCCATCTTTGAGAATCCTGGGGAAACAGAGGGAAGCAGAAGACTGCAGAGACATGATGTGTCCTGATTTTTTATTTTAAAAAGCTTTAAATAAAGTATATTCATACAAAAATACAGACAATAATACAATGACATACCTGCGTACCCACCACCCAGCTTAAGACGTAAACATTTCAGTTATTTGTTGCCTGTGGCCCTTCTACACCCATTTCTGTTGCTCCCTCCTCACCTCCCTGCCTGTTTGTTCAATTTTGCCACATCTGTGTATATTCATAAATGGCATATCAAATAGTTGGGCAAGTTTTAAAACTTTATATAAATGGTACTACACACACACACACACACACACACACACATTTTTTGAGACAGGGTCTCAGTCTATCACCCAGCAGACTGGAGTGCAGTGGTATGCTCACAGCTCACTCCAGCCTCAACCTCCAGGGCTCAAGTGATCCTCCCACCTCAGCCTCCCCAGCTCTGGGACAACAAGCACGCACCACCACACCTGGCTAATTTTAATATTTTTTGTACCTAGTTTCACCTTGTTGCACAGGCTAGTCTCAAACTCCTGGGTTCAAGCAATCCACCCACCCACCTGAACCTCTTGAGTAGCTGGGACCACAGGCTCACACCACCACATCCAGCTGATTTTTAATGTTGTTGTTGAGACGGGAGTCTCATTATGTTGCCCAGGCTGTTCTCAAACTTCTGGGCTCAAGTGATCCTCCCACCTCGACCTCTCAAACTGCTGGGATTACAGGTGTGAGCCACCATGCTCAGCTGCACTATATTTTATGCAACTTATTTAATCCCTTCAGCAACATATGTAACTCATTTATGCCTTCAGCAACATGTTTTTTGAACCCTGTGGTTTTGAGATTGATCTATGTGACACATGAATTTTACATTCATTTATTTTTGTGCACTTTTTTATTGGAGCATAATATCCATTAATAAAATTCACAAATCTTAAAGGTGCAGCTTAAGGAATTTTTCAAAGTGGTTACACCCGTGGAAACATTATTTGTTTAAAAAAATTAAGCAGCTGGTTACCAGGACTTAGAAGCTTTCCTTGCACCCCCTTTCATGTTCATTCATTTAAATTGCTAAGTAGTATTCCATTGTATAAACATATTATTTCTTAATCCGTTTTTTAATTGATAAACATGTAAGTTGTTTGCACCGTTTCTCTTAATAAACAACACTGTTGGAACATTTGAGCTTATCGCAGGTGTGTACCCGGGCGTTGTCTCCCTGAGGGGTGGGGTCTGCAGCTTCACTTGCTGTTGTTCGCCAGAAAGTCCCGATTCTCACTCCACTGCAGTGTGTAAGGGTTCCCTTCCTCCACATCCTCACAGCGCTCAGAACTGCCAGACTTATGGAGTTCCTAACATAAAGGGTGTGAAATTGTTGCTCACCATGATTTTAATTCATGCTTCCCTGATTACAAATGAAGTTGAGCATGTTTTTGTATTTTTATGGGCTGTTCAGTTTTCGTCTTCCGTGAATTGCTTATTCACGTCCTTTGCCAGTTTTTCTATTGGGTTGTTTCTCTTTTTCCTCTTGATTTACACAGGTTCTCTATATAATCTGGGTATTATTCTCATGTCAGTTATAGATCAAGGTGTGATGCTTTACTTCAGTTCTCCAAAGAGGGAAGAGGATTAGTTTTATGAGCTATAGGCCATTGAGTTTGTAATAAATTTCTAGCAAAATTCTAGAACAGATTATTAAGTGGATGATTTGTGAGCACTGAGAATGGAAAGTTGTGATCATTGGGGGAGACCCAAATGACAAACAGGTCATTCCGGACTCTCAGCCTTGCCTTGGTAGGATTTCAACTTCCAACCACCGCCATCTGGGTGACACTCTTAAATTATGAGCCACAAAGTGCTTTACATACATCATCTCACAGCAGCCTCTGAGCCTGCTGTCATCCTCATCTTTATTTTACAGACAAGAAGAGTGAGGCTCTAAGTTACCCAGCAGCACAGTGAATGGGGAAGCAGCCTGGCCTGGTAGACCAGGGAGTGCTGATGTATCTGTGCTGCAATTTCAGCAAGGCCTTGAACATTGGTGTTGTCAACATGTGGAGAATTGTGGACTGAATCATAGACATTAGATGGGTACAGTTACTGTGTTCTGTGAGTGTTGGTCTTACAAGAGTTTTCTAGAGACCTGCACCTGGGCTCTGTTCTGATCTAGTCAGTAAGCTCACCAATGTCTTCTTAGAAAGCAGAGACAAGGCTGGGCGCAGTGGTTCATGCCTGTAATCCCAGCACTTTGGGAGGCCAGGGCAAGAGGATTGCTTTAGCCCAGGAGTTTGAGACCAGGCTGGGCAGCATAGCAAGAACCTGTCTGTACAAAAAAAAAAAAAAAGTAGGGTGTGGTGGCACACGCCCGTGGTCCCAACTACTTGGGACATTGAGTTGGGATGATCCCTTGAGCCCAGGAGGTTGAGACAGCAGTGAGCCACGATTGTGCCACTGTACTCCAACCTGACTGACAGAGTGAGGCCCTATGTCAAAAGCAAAAGGGGAGTTGGGGATAAAACACAGGATAGCTGAAAGAAGCAACTAGTGTGTGTGTGCCACTATCATGAGGAGAAATAGATGGGGGGAGTAAATACAGCACCTTCAATTGAAACACCCAGGTACATGCATTTGAATTCATCACGAAAACAACTCAACCCATAGAAAACTGAGAAAAGCAAGGCAAGATGACAGCACAGCCAGGAACAACATGGAGCCAGGGGAGCCTCCCCTGCCTAGGGAAGTGGTGAGTGAATGAGCAACCCCAGGGACCCACCTTTGCCCACGGATCTTTGCAACCCTAAGGTCAGAAGATCCCCTTGTGAACCCACTCCACCAGGGCCTGCAGTCTGACATGTGGAGCTATGTGGAGTCTTGGGAGAGCAGCTGCCTAGGCACATGTGGAGCCCCAGGAGCTTTAGATATCTGGGCTTCCTGGCAAAAGTGACTGCAACCCCAGTAAAATGGGAGGTTAGAACCTGGTACATACCCCTAAGAAAGAGGCTGAATCCAGAGGACTGAGCAGCGATGGTCTGCAGACCCTTCTTCCATTGCACCTTGCAGGATAAGACCCACTAGTTTGGAACTCCAGCCAGCCATGGGTAACAACATTACATATCCCTGGGATGGAGCTCCCAGGGAGAGAGGTGGCAGCCATCTTAGCTGTTTAGCAGCCTTAGCTGTTTTTGCCTTCGGGCTTTGGAGAGTCTGAGGCAACTGGGGCTGGTGCAGGCCCCCAGCACAGCACAGCTGTTCTACAAAAATGTGGTCAGACTGCTTTTTTACACAGGTCTCCATGAAATTTCATGAAAATTAAACAACTGGCTCCTGAATGACTTTTGGGTAAATAATGAAATGAAATTAAGGCAGAAATCAAGAAGTTCTTTGGAATTAAGGAGAACAAAGATACAACATACCAGATTCTCTGGGACACAGCTAAGACAGTGTTAAGAGGGAAATCTATAGTATTAAATAGCCACATCAAAAAGTTAAAAAGATCTCAAATTAACAACCTAATATCACAACTAAAAGAACTAGAGAATCAAGAGCAAACCAACCCCAAAGCTAGCAGAAGACAAGAAATAACCACAATCAAAGCTGAACCAAAGGAGATCAAGACACAAGCAACCATTAAAAGATTAACAAACCCGAGCTGTTTTTTTGAAAAAGTTAATAAGATAGGCCACTAGCTAGATTAATAAAGAAGAAAAGAGAGAAGATCCAAATGAATACATTGAGAAATGACAAAGGGGATGTTACCACTGACCCCACAGAAATACAAACAATGATCAGACTGTGACAAACACCTCTATGTACACAAACTAGAAAACCTAGAAGAGATGGATAAATTTCTGGACACAGAGACATTCCCAAGACTGAACCAGGAAGGAATTGATTCACTGTACAGACCAATAATGAGCCTGAAATTGAATCAGTAATAAACAGCCTACCAACCGAAAAAAGCCCAAAACCAAATGGATTCACAGACAAATTCTACCAGATGTACAAAGATGAGCTGGCAGCATTCCTACTGAAACTATTCCAAAAAATTGAGGAGGAGAGGCTCCTCCCCCAACTCATTCTATGAGGCCAGCATTATCCTGATACCAAAAGCTGGCAGAGACAAAACAAATAAAGAAAACTTCAGACCTTAATGAACATCGATGTACATATCCTTGACGAACGTAGATGTAAAAATCTTCAACAAAATACTTGCCAACTGAATCCAGCAGCACATTGAAAACCTAATCCACCGCAATCAAGTAGGCTTTATCCCTGGGATGCAAGGTTGGTTCAACTTATACAAATCAATAAATGTGATTCATCACATAAACACAACTAAAGACAAAAACCACATGATTATCTCAATAAATGCAGAAAAGACTTTTGATAAAATTCAACATTCCTTTGTGTTAAAAACTCTCAATAAACTATGTATTGAAGGAACATACCTCAAAATAATAAAAGCCATCTATGACAAACCCACAGTCAACATCATACTAAATAAGCAAAAGCTGGAAGCATTCCCCTTGAAAACCTGCACAAGACAAGGATGCCCTCTCTCACTGCTCCTATTCAACATAGTACTGGAAGCCCTGGCCACAGCAATCAGGCAAGAGAAAGAAATAAAGGGCATTCAAACAGGGAGAAAGTCAAACTATCCCTCTTTGCAGTGACATGATCCTGTATCTAGAAAACCCCATTGTTTCAGCCCAAAAGCTTTTTTTAAAAAAAAATTTTCCATAGGTTATTGGGGTACAGGTGGTGTTTGGTTACATGAGTAAGTTCTTTAGTGGTGATTTGTGAGATTTTGGTGCACCCATCACCCAAGCTGTATACACTGCACCATATTTATAGTCTTTTATCCCTTGCCCTCCTCGCGACCTTCCCCACAAAGCCCCAAGGTCCATTGTATCATTCTTATGCCTTTGCGTCCTCATAGCTTAGCTCCCACATATCAGTGAGAACATATGGCATTTGGTTTTCCATTCCTGAGTTGCTTCACTTAGAATAATAGTCTCCAGTCTCATCCAGGTCACTGCAAATGCTGTTAATCCATTCCTTTTTATGGCTAAGTAGTATTCCATCATGTGTGTGTGTGTGTGTGTGTGTGTGTGTGTGTGTGTATATATATATATATATATATATATATACATATCACAGTTTATCCACTCGTTGATTGATGGGCATTTGGGTTGGTTCCACGATTTTGCAATTGCAAATTGTGCTGCTATAAACATGAATGAAGTATATTTTTGTGTAATGACTTCTTTTCCTCTGGGTAGATACCCAGTAGTGGGATTGCTGGATCAAATGGTAGTTCTACTTTTAGTTCTTTAAGGAATCTCCACACTGTTTTCCATAGTGGCTTTACTAGTTAACACCAACATCTACTGTTTTCTGATTTTTTTATTATGGCCATTCTTGCAGTGGTAAGGTGATATCGCATTGTGGTTTTTGACTTGCATTTCCCTGATCATTAGTAATGTTGAGCATTTTTTCATATGTTTGTCGGCCATTTGTGTATCTTCTTTTGAGAATTGTCTATTCATGTCCTCAGCCCACTTTTTGGTAGGATTGTTTGTTCTTTTCTTACTGATTTGTTTGAGTTCATTGTAGATTCTGGATATTAGCCTTTTGTCAGACGTATAGATTGTGAAGATTTTCTCCCACTCTGTCGGTTGTCTGTTTACTCTGCAGACTGTTTCTTTTGCTGCGCAAAAGCTCTTTAGTTTAATTAGGTCCCAGCTATTTATCTTTGCTTTTATTGCATTTGCTTTTGGGTTGTTGGTCATGAAATCCTTGTCTAAGCCAATGTCTAGAAGGGTTATTCCAATGTTCTAGAATTTTTATAGTTTCAGGTCTTAGATTTAAGTCGTTCATCCATCTTGAGTTCATTTTTGCATAAGGTGAGAGATGAGGATCCAGTTTCATTCTCCTACATATGGCTAGCCAATTATCCCAGTACCATTTGTTGAAAAGGGTGTCCTTCCCTCACTTCATGTTTTGTTTGCTTTGTCAAAGATCAGTTGGCTGTAAGTATTTGGTTTTATTTCTGGGTTCTCTATTCTGTTCCATTGGTCTATGTGCCTATTTTTATACCAGTACCACGCTGTTTTGGTGACGCCTTATAGTATACTTTGAAATCAGGTAATGTGATGCCTCCAGATGTGTTCTTTTTGCTTAGTCTTGCTTTGGCTATGTGGGCTCTTTTGTTGGTTCCATATGAATTTTAGAATTGTTTTGTCTAATTCTGTGAAGAATGATGATGGTGGTATTTTCATGGAGATTGCACTGAATTTGTAGATTGCTTTTGGCAGCATGGTCTTTTTCACAATATTGATTCTACCCATCCCTGAGCATGGGATGTGTTTCCATTTGTTTGTGTCATCTATGATTTCTTTCAGCAGTGTTTTGTAGTTTTCCTTATAGAGATCTTTTGCCTCCTTGGTTAGGTATATTCCTAAGTGCTTTCTTTTTTGGCAGCTATTATAAAAGGGGTTGAGTTCTTGATTTGATTCTCTGCTTGATTGTTGTTGATGTATAGAAGAACTACTGATTTGTGTACATTAATCTTATATCCAGAAACTTTGCTCAATTCTTTTATCAGTTCTAGGAGCTTTCTGGAGGAGTCTTTAGAGTTTTTGAGGTAAACAATCATATCATCAGCAAATAGTGACAGTTTGACTTCTTCTTTACCAATTTGGATGCCCTTTATTTTTTTCTCCTCTCTGATTGCCTGACTAGGACTTTCAGTACTATGTTGAAGAGGAGTGGTGAGAGTGAGCATCCTTGTCTTGTTCCAGTTCTCAGGGGGAATGTTTTCAACTTTTCCATTATGTTGGCTGTAGATTTGTCATATATGGCTTTTATTACAGTAAGGTATGTCCTTGTATACCAATTTTGCTGAGAGTTTTAATCGTAAAGTGATGCTGGATTTTGTCTAATGCTTTTCCTGCATCTATTTAGATGATCATGTGATTTTTGTTTTTAATTCTGTTTAGTTGGTGTATCACATTTATTAGCTTGTGTATGTTAAACCATCCCTGCATCCCCAGTATGAAACCCACTTGATCATAGTGGATTATCTTTTTGTTATGTTTTGGATTCAATTAGCTAGTATTTTGTTAAGGATTTTAGCATCTATGTTCATCAGGGATACCAGTCTGTAGTTTTTTGGTTGTGTCCTTTCCTGGTTTTGGTATTAGGGTGATGCTGGCTTCATAGAATGAATTAAGGAGAGTTCCCTCTTTCTCCATCTTGTGGAATAGTATTAGTAGGATTAGTATCAATTCTTCTTTGAATGTCTGGTAGAATTCTGCTGTGAATCCGTCTGGTCCTGGACTTTTTTTGGTTGGTAATTTTTAAATTACTGTTTCAATCTTGTTGCTTGTTATTGGTCTTTTCAGGGTATCTAATTCTTCCTGATTTAAGCTAGGAGGATTGTATTTTTCCAGGAATTTATCCATCTCTTCTAGGTTTTCTAGTTTATGTGCAGAAGGGTGTTCATAGAAGCCTTGAATAATCTTTTGCATTTCAGTGGTGTCAGTTGTAATAGCTCCTGTTTTATTTCTTATTGAGGTTATTTGGATTTTCTGTCTTCTTTTCTTGGTTAATCATGCTAATGGTCTATCAATTTTATTTATCTCTTCAAAAACCAGCTTTTGTTTCATTTATGTTTTTTAATTTTTTTTTTGGTGGTGGTGTTGTTTCTATTTCATTTAGTTCTGCTCTGATCCTGGTTATTTCCTTTCCTCAGCTGGGTTGGTTTGGGTTTGGTTTGTTCTTGTGTCTCTAGTTCCTTGAGGTGTGACCTTAGATTGCCAGTTTGTGTTCTTTCAGACTTTTTGTTGTAGGTGTTTAGGGCTATGAACTTTCCTCTTAACACCACCTTTGCTGTTTCCCAGAGGTTTTGATAGGTTGTATCACCATTATCATTCAGTTCAAAGAATTTTTAAATTTCTATCTTGATTTTGTTTTTGACCCAATGATTATTCCAGAGCAGGTTATTTAATTTCCAAGTATTTGCATGGTTTTGAGGGTTCCTTTTGGGGTTGATTTCCAGTTTTATTCCACTGTGGTCTGAGAGAGTGCTTGATATAATTTCAATTTTCTCAAATCTATTGAGGCTCATTTTGTGTCCTATCATATGGTTTATCTAGGAGAAAGTTCCATGCACTGTTGAATTGAAGGTGTATTCTGTGGTTGTTGGATGGGAGGTTCTATATGTATCTGTTAAGTCCATTTGTTCCTAGGTATAGTTTAAATTCATTATTTTTTTGTTGACTTTCTGTCTTGATGACCTGTCTAGTGCAGTCAGTGGAGTATTGAAGTCCTCCCATTATTATGTTGCTGTCTATCTCATTTCTTAAGTCTATTAGTAATTGATACATTTGGAAGCTCCAGTGTTAGCTGCATATATGTTTAGGATTGTGATATTTTCCTGCTGGACAAGGCCTTTTACCATTATATAATGTCCCTCTTTGTCTTTTTTAACTGCTGTTGCTTTCAAGTTTGTTTTGTCTGACATAAGAATGGCTACCCCTTCTTGCTTTTGGTGTCCATTTGCATGAAATGCCTTTTTCCACCTCTTTACTTTATCTGAGTCCTTACTTGTTAGGTGAGTCTCTTGAAGGCAGCAGATAGTTGGTTGGTGAAGTCTTATCCATTCCGCAGTTCTATATCTTTTAAGTGGAGCATTTAGGCCATTTACATCAATGTTAGCATTGAGATGTGAGGTACCGTTCCGTTCATCATACTATTTGTTGCCTGTGTACCTTTTGCTTTTTAAATTGTATTTTGTTTTATAGGTCCTGTGAGATGTATGCTTTAAAGAGGTCCTGTTTTGATGTGTTTCCAAGATTTGTTTCAAGATTTAGAGCTCCTTTTAGCAGTTCTTGTAGTGGTGGCTTGGTAGTGTCAAATTCTCTGAGCATTTGTTTGTCTGAAAAAGACTGTATCTTGCCTTCATATGTAATGCTTAGTTTTGCTGGATACAAAATTCTTGGCTGATAACTGTTTTGTTTGACGAGGCTGAAGATAGGGCCCCAATCTCTTTTAGCTTGTAGGATTTCTGCTGAGAAATCTGCTGTTAATCTGATAGGTTTTCCTTTATATGTTACCTGGTACTTTGGTCTCACAGCTCTTAAGCCTAGGCAATGATCTTTTTGCAATGAATTTCCCAGGTGTTCTTTGTGCTTCTTGTATTTGGATGTCTAGGTATCTAGCAAGGCCAGGGAAGTTTTACTCCATTTTTCCCCCAAAATATGTTTCCCAAACTTTTAGGTTTCTGTTCTTCCTCAGGAACACTGATTATTCTTAGGCTTGGTCATTTAACATAATCCCAGACTTCTTGGAGGCTTTGTTCATATTTTCTTATTCTTTTTTCTTTGTCTTTGTTGGATTGGGTTAATTCAAAGACCTTGTCTTCAAGCTCTGAATTTCTTTCTTCTACTTGTTCAATTCTATTGCTGAGACTTCCAGTACATTTTGCATTTCTACAAGTGTGTCCAATGTTTCCTGAAGTTTTGATTGTTTTTTCTTTATGCTGTTTATTTGCTTCAATATTTCTCCCTTCACTTCTTGTATCATTTTTTTGATTTCCTTCCATTGGGCTTTGCCTCCCTGTTTAACTTGATAACCTCTTGAATTCTTTTTCAGGTAAATCAGGGATTTCTTCTTGGTTTGGATACATTGCTGGTGAGCTAGTGTGATTTTCTTAGGGGTGTTAAAGAGCTTGTTTTGCCATATCGCCAAAGCTGGTTTTCTGGTTTCTTCTCATTTGGGTTGGCTCTGTCAGAGGGAAGGTCTAGGGCTGAAGGCTGTTGTTCAGCTTCTTTTGTCCCATGGGGTGTTCTCTTGATGTGTAGTATTCTCCCCATTTTCCTATGGATGCGGCTTCCTGAGAGCTGAGCTGTAGTGATAGTTATTTCTCTTCTGAGTCTAGCTACCCAGCAAGTCTACCAGGCTCTGGGCTGGTACTGGCATTTGTCTGCACAGATTCCTGTGATGTTAACCATCTATGGGTCTCTCAGCCATGGATACCAGCACCTGTTCTGGTGGAGGTGGCAGGGAAGTGAAATGGACTCTGCGAGGGTTCTTAGCTTTGGTGGTTTAATACTTTATTTTTGTGCTGGTTGGCCTCCTGCTGGGAGATGGCGCTTTCCAGAGAGCATCTGCATGGTAGTGTGGTGAGGGCTCAGCAGTAGGCAGAGTCCTGGAACTCCCAAGAGTATATGCCCTTTGTCTTCAGCTACCAGGGCGGGACCATCAGGTGGGGGCAGGGCTAGGCAAGTCTGAGCTCAGTCTCTCCTTGGGCAGGTCTTGCTGCAGCAGCTGTAGGGGATGAGGGTGAGGTTCCCAGGTCAATGGAGTTGTGAACCTAGGAGGATTATGGCTGCCTCTGCTGAGTCCTACAGGTTATCAGGGAAGTGGAAAAAGCCAGCAGTCACAGGCCTCACCCAGCTCCCACACAATCCAAAGGGCCAGTCTCACTTCCATCATGTCCCCACCAGCAGCACAAGTCTGTTTCCAGGCAGTGGGCAGTGGGCAAGCAGAACTGAGAACTTGCTTCAGGCTACACGCCTCCCGGCTGCAAAAGAAAAAGGCTTTATTTAGGTCCCCCCGCCCCCCACCCCCAGGTCTGCACACCAGATTCGTGCCCTCCCCCGAGTTCTGGCCAGGAGGCTTCTCAACAGGTTACAAAGTTCAGCTGGAGACTTCCTTCTCCCTGTGGCATTTTCCCTGCACTGCTGGCCATCCTCCCAAAGGATCCCTGTGGTGCCAGGCAGGAATGGCCTGCTTGGGACCCAGCAAGCTCCCAGGGCCTTTCCCACTGCTTCCTCCACCCCTGTATTTCACTCGGCTCTCTAAATTGACTCGGCTCCAGGTAAGGTCGGAATCTTCTCCTGCAAACTAGACCTTCAGTTTCCTGAGTGGGGTTGTGTGTTCGGGAAAGGAGGGTGTCTCTTTTCCACTTCCACAGTGTGGGCATTCGCAGTATTTAGAGTGTCTCCTGGGTCCTACAGGAGCAGTCTGCTTCCTTCAGAGGATCTGTGGGTCCTCTCGAGATTCCTGGTTTATTCCTGCAGTTCTTCTGGAGCTAAAATTCATGATGTGAGCCTCCTCATGCTGCTCTGTCCATCCAAGTCAAAGCTGCAATCTAGTCCTGCCTCTCGCTGCCATGATGATCCTAGATGTCCGAGCATTCCCAAAAGCTTCTTAAGGTGATAAACAACTTCAGCAAAGTTTCAGGATACAAAATCAATGTGCAAAAATTACTAACATTCCTATACACAACAACAGCCAAGGCAAGAGCCAAATCAGGAACACTATCCCATTCACAATTGCCACAGAAAGAATAAAATACCCAGGAATACAGCTAACCAGGGAGGTGAAAGATCTCTACAATGAGAATTACAAAACACCACTCAGAGAAATCAGAGATGGCACAAGCAAATGGAAAACATTCCATGCTCATGGACAGGGAGAATCAATATCATTAAAATGGCCATACTGCCCAAAGCAATTTACAGATTCAATGCTATTCCCATCAAACTATCAACGACATTCTTCACATAACTAGAAAAAAACTATTTAAAAATTCATGTGAAACCAAAAAAGAGCCCAAATAGCCAAGGCAATCCCAAGCAAAGGGAACAAAGCTGGAGGCATCATGCTACTTGACTTCAAACTGTACTACATGGATGAGTAACCAAAACAGCATGCTACAGGTACAAAAGCAGACACATAGATCAGTGGGATGGAATATAGAGCCCAGAAATAAGGCCACATACCTGCAAGTATCTGATCTTTGCAAAGCTTACAAAAACAAGCAATGGGGAAAGTACTCCTTATTCAATAAAAGGTGCTGGGATAACTGGCTAGACATATGCTGAAGATTTCTTACACCATATACAAAAATCAACTCAAGATGGATAAAAGGCTTAAATGTAAAACCCAAAACTTAAAAACCCTGGAAGACAACCTAGGCAATACCATTCTGCAAATAGGAATTGGCAAAGACTTCATGACGAAGAGGCCGAAAGCAATCGCAACAAAAGCAAAAATTGACAAATGGGCTCCAATTAAACTTAAGAGCTTCTATACAGCAAAAGGAACTATCAACAGAGTAAACAGACAACCTACAGAATGGGAGAAAATATTTGCAAACTATGTATCTGCAAAAGTCTAATATCCAGCATCTATAAGTAACTTAAACTTACAAGAAAAAAGCCATTAAAAAGTAGGCAAAGGAGGCTGGGCACAGTGGCTCAAGCCTGTAATCCCAGC